>NC_138890.1:126571525-127771525 GCF_965194825.1 Balaenoptera physalus
GCTCCTGGCAACCTCTAATCTACTTTCTGTCTCTATGAATTTGCCTGTTCTAAGATATCTCACAGAAGTGGGATCATGCAGTATTCATCCTTTTATGTTTGGCTTATTTCACTTAACATAATGTTTTCAAGGTTCACTGTTACTGCATGATGTATCAAAACTTCATTCCTTTCCATGGCTGAATAATATTCCATTGTATGTATATACCATATTTTTTTAATCCATTAATTTGTTCTTAGATAATTGGGTTGTTTCCATCTGTTGGCTATAGTGAATAATGCTGCATTGAACACTGGCATACAAGTATCTGTTTGAGTCCCTGTTTTCAATTCCTTTGGGTATATACCCAAGAGTAGAACTGTTATGTCACATGGTGATTCTATGTTTAGCATTTTGAGAAAACTCCAGACTGTTTTTTTTTTCCAGTGCAATATGTCATTTTGCATCCCTGCTAGCAATGCACAAGGGTTCCAATTTCTCCACATCCTTGCCAACATTTGTTATTTTGTTTTTTTAAAAATTACAGTCATTATAGTAGGTGTGAATCTCATTGTGGTTTTGATTTGCATTAATTCTCCTAATGACTAACGATGTTGTGTATCTTTTCATGTGTTTATTGGCTATTTGTATATACTCTTTGGAAGAATGTCTATTGAAGTCCATTGCCCATTTTTTAACTGGGTTGTTCTGTCTTCTTGAGTTCTTTATATGTTCTGGGTACTAAACCATTATCAGATATAATTTGCAAACATTTTCTCCCATTATGTGGGTTGTATTTTTACCTTCTTGATAATTTCCTTTTGATGCACAAAATTTTTAATTTTGATGAAGTTCAATTTATTTATTTGCTTATGCTTTTGGTGTCATATCTAAGAATCTGTTTGGTCATGAAGATTTACCCCTATATTTTCTTTTAAGAGTTTTATGTTTAATACTTAGGCCACTGATCCATTCTGAGTTAATTTTTGTACAAAGTATAAGGTAGGGGGTCCAATTTTATTCTTGTGCATGTGGAAATCCAGTTGTCCTAGCATTATCTGTTGAAGAGACTATTCTTTCCCCCATTGAATGGCCTTAGCACCCTTTCCAAAAATCAAGTGGCCATAGACATATGGGTTTATTTCTAGAGTTACTATTCCATTTCTATTCCATATCCTTTTGCTAGTATCATACTGTTTTGATTCCTGTAGTAAGTTTTGAAATAGAAAGTGTGATTCTACCACATTGTGCTGCTTTTTCAAAATTTTTTTTTGTTTACTCAGGGCCCCTTGATATTAAGGACCAGGTTTTCCATTTCTACAAAATGGGCTATAGTAATTTTGATAGGTATTGCATTGAATCTACTGATAGCTGTAGCTAGTACTGATATCTTAACAATATTAAGTCTTCTAATCCATGGACACAGGATATCTTTCCATTTATTTAGGTCTTTAATTTCTTTCAGTTATGTTTTATAGTTCTCACTATACAAGTAACCATCCTTGGTTAAATTTTTTCCTAGTTATTTATTCTTTTAGATGCTGTTGTAAATGAAACTGCTTTCTTAATATCCTTTTCAGATTGTTCTCTGTTGGTGAACACAACTGAGTGCTGTGTGTTGATGCTGTAACCTGAAACTTTGCTGGATATTTTATTAGTTCTAGTAGCTTTCTCTTAGATTCTTTGGGATTTTCTATATATAAGTTTACTTCTACCTTTCCAATTTGGATTCCTTTTATTTCTTGTTCTTATCTAACTGTTCTGGCTAGAATTTCTAGAGCAGTGTTGAATAGCAGTGGTTAAAGCAGGCATCCTTGTCTTGTTCTTAATCTTAGGGGGAAAGTTTTCAGTCTTTCACACTGAGTTTGATGTTACCTGTGAGTTTTATTTTTATAAATGCCTGTTGTCATGTTGAGGAAGTTCCTTTCTATTCCTAGTATTCTGAATTTTTTGTAAAAAAGGTGCTTGACTTTGTCAAATGCCTTTATGCATTCTATTAATATGGTATAATATGGTATATAATATATGGTATATTAATCAAAATATTGATTTTCTTATGTTAGACCACCCTAGCATACTTGGAATAAATACCATTTGGTCATACTGTACAATCAGTTTCCTAGTAATTTTTGAAGGATTTTGCATCTACATTTATAAGGGACATTGGTCTGTAATCTTTTTTTGTGATGTCTTTATATGGCTTTAATATTGGGGCAATGCTGGCCTCATAGAATGAGTTAGGAAGTATTCCCTTCTCTTCAATTTCTTGCAAGAGTTTAACAAAGATTGGGGTTACTTCTTTAAATTTTGGTAGAATTCACCAGTGATGTCATTTGGTCCCTGCCTTTTTGGGAGGTTTTTGATTACTGATTCAAGTACTTTATTTGTTATAAGTGTGTTGAGATTTTCTATTTATTCTTAAGAAGTTTAGATAATTTGTGTTCCTAGAAATTTGTCTATTCTATCTAGGTTATCTAATTTGTTGTCATACAATTGCTCATAGTATTCTCGTATACTATTTTTTTTTTCTGTAAGGTTGGTAGTGAAGCCTCTACTTTTTTTTCTGAGTCTAGTTATTTATTTGCATCTTCTTTTTTCTTTGTCGGTCTAGCTAAAGGGTTGCCAACTCTTTTGATATTTTAAAAGAACCAACTTTTGGTTTTGTTGATTTTTCTCCATTGTTTTTCTATTCTGTATTTCATTTACTGCCATTCTAATCTTTATTATTTCCTTACTTCTGCTAGTTTTAGGTTTAGATTGCTCCTCTTTTTCTAGTTCCTCAAGGTATAAAATTATGTTATTGGTTTGAGGATTTTTTTCTTTTAATGTAGGCATTTATAGCTATAAATTTTCCTCTGAGCACTGCTTTTGCTATATCTCATAAGTTTTGGTATGTTGTTTATTTTTCATTCATCTTGATGTATTTCATTTTTTTCTCCAGTTTTTTAAATTGAATATATTTGACATATGACATCATATAAATTTAAGGTATCAGTTTGATACATCTATACATTTTAATATGATTGCCACTGCAGCAATACTTAGTACATCTATCACATTGCATAATTATCCCTTTTTTCAGTGTTTGAGATAATTTTTAGTCTCTCAGCAAGTTTGATGATTGTAGTACAATATTGTTGTCTATATTAATTATGCTGTGCATTAGATCTCTATGGCTTATTTACTACTTGTTGCAAGTTTGGACCCTTAAACAACTTCAATCTTATTCCTCCACATCCCCACTACCCCTTGGTAACCATCATTTTACTGTTTTTTATGAGTTTTTCTTTTTTAGAGTCCACATATAAGTCAAATTATACAGTATTTGGTCTTTTTCTGTCTGACTTATCTCAGTTGGTATAGTTTCCTCAAGGTCCATCCATGTTGTCACAAATGGAAGGATATCTTCCTTTCTCATGGCTGAATATAATTCCATTGTATATACACACCACATCTTTTTTATCCATTCATCCATTGATGGACATTTAGGTTTCCATATCTTGACTATTGTGAATAATGCTGCAATAAAAATGGGTATACATATATATCTTCAAAATCCTGTTTTCATTTCCTTTAGGTATATACCCAGAAGTGGAATTGCTGGATCATATGGTAGATTTTTAATGTTTTGAGGAACCTTCATATTGTTTTCCATAGTGGTTGGACAAATCTACATTCCCACCAACAGTGTATAAAAGTTCTCCTTTCATCATATCCCCACAAGCATCTGTTGTCTTCTGTCTTCTTGAGGATAGTCATTCTATATAACAGGTATGAAGTGATATCTCATAGTTTTGATTTGCATTTCCATGATGATTAGTGATGTTAAGCATCTTTTCATGTGACTGTTGGCTATTCTGATGTCCTCTTTGGAAAAAATGTCTATTTAGTTCCATGCAGTTTTTAATTGGATTGTTTATCTTTTTGTTATTAAGTTGTACGAGTTCCTTATATAGTTTGGATTTTAACCCCTTGCAAAATTGGCTTGCAAAATTTTTCTCCCATTCTGTAGGTTATCTAATTTTGTTAATTGTTCTTTTGCTGTGCAGAAGCTTTTAAGTTTGATGGTGTTCCATCTGTTGATGTTTGCTTTTGCTGTCTGTGCTTTTGGCATCATATCAGAAAATCATTACCTAGACCAATGTTGAGGAACTTCTTCCTTATGTTGTCTTCTAGTTTTTATGGTATCAGATCTTATGTTTAAGTCTTTGATTCATTTTGAGTTAATATTTGTGAGTGGTATGAGACAGTGGTCCAAATTCATTATTCTGCATGTGTTTCTCCAGTTTTCCCAGCACCTTTTCCCATTGGGTGTTCTTGGCTCCCTTGTTGAATATTAGTCTACTGTATATGCTAGGATTTGATTCTGGGCTCTCTATTCCATTCCATTGTTCTATGTGTATATTTCTGTGCCAGTACCATACTTTTAAAAAATTACTATCGCTTTATAGTATAGTTGGAAATCCAGAAGCATGATACCTCCAACGTTATTTTTCCTCAAGATTGCTTTGGTTACTCAGAGTCTTTTGTGGTTTCACACAAATTTCAGGATTGTTTCTTCTATTTCTGTTAAGAGTGCCTTTGGTATTTGATGAGTATTGCATTGAATCTGTAGATGTTATTGGGTAGTATGAACATTTTAACAACATTAATTCTTCCAATCCATGAACATAGGATGTCTTTCCATTTTTTTTGAGCCTTCTTCAATTTCTTTAATCAAAGTCTTATAGTTTTCATAGTATATATCTTTCATTACCTTGGTTAAATTTGTTCCTAAGTATTTTCTTGTTTTTGATGCTGTTGTGAATGGGATAGTGTTATTTCTTTTCCAGATGTTTCATCATTAGTGTGAAGGAATGCAACTGAATTCTGTATGTTGATTTTGTATCCTGCTACTTTACTGAAATAATTGATTAGTTCCAACAGTTTTTGATTGACTCTTTGGGATTTTCTATATATAATATCATATTAGAAATCATGTATCAGCAAATAGCAACAATTTTACTTCTTTCTTTCCAGTTTGGATGCCTTTAATTTGTTTGTCTTGTCTAACTGCTCTAGCTAGGACTTCCAGTACTATACTGAATAGGAGTGCTGAGAGTGGGCATCCTTGTCTTGTTTCTGATCTTAGAGGAAAAGCTTTCAATTTTCTCCATTGAGTGTAATGTTAGCTGTGGGACTGTCATAAATGGCCCTTATTATGTTTTGGTTCATTCCCTCTATACCTAATTTGTTGAGATTTTAAAAATCATGAATGGATGTTAAATTTCATCAAATGTGATGATCATGTGATTTTAATGTTTGATTTTGTTAATGTGATATATTCCATTTATTGATTGCATATGTTGAGCCATTCTTGCATCCCAAAGATAAATCCCACTGATCATGATGTATAATCCTTTTAATGTGTTGTTGAATTTTGTTTGCTACTATTTTGTTGAGAATTTTTGAATCTATATTCATCAGGGGTACTGGCCTATAGCATTCTTTTTTTTTTTATGGTACTCTTATCATCTGGTTTTGGTATCAGGGTAATACTGGCCTTGTAAAATGAATTTGGATGTGTTCCCTCCTCCCAATATTTTGGAAGAGTTTGAAGAAGACTGGTATTCTTCTTAAAATGTTTGGTAGAATTTGCCAGTGAAGCTGTCTGGTCCTAGGGTTTTTTGTGTTGGGAGGTTTTTGATTACTGATTCAATCTCTTTATTCCTTATTGGTCTGTTCAGATTTTGTATTTCTCCCTGATTCAGCCTTGAAAGGTCATGTGTTTGTAGAAATGTATGCATTTCTTCTAGGTTTTGTAATCTCTTATGATCCCATTATTTCTGTAGAATCAACTATAATATCTCCCCTTTCATTTATAATTTTATTTGAGTCTTCTCTTTTTTTTTCTTGGTAAATGTAGTTACAATTTTGTCAATTTTGAAGAACCAGCTCTTGGTTTTCTTGATCCTATTGTTTTTTCTGGCCCCTATTTCATTTATTTCTGCTTTGATCTTTATTACTTCCTTCTTCTGCTTACTTTGGGCAAAATTTTTTCTTTTTCTAATTCCTTGAGGTATAAAGTTAGATTGTTTATTTGTGATCTTTCTTAATATATGCATTTATTGCTATAAACTTTCCTCTGAGACTGCTTTTGCTGTATCCCACAAGGCCTATGTTGGATTTTCATTTGTTTTAAAATAGTTTATTTATCTTTTGATTTCTTCTTGACCCACTGGTTGTTCAGAATGTATTGTTCAGTTTCCACATATTCGTAGATCTTCTCTTGATTTCTAGTTTCATACCACTGTGATCACAAAAGATAGTTGGTATGATTTCAGTCTTCTTAAATTTGCTAAGATTTGTTTTGTTTCCTATCATATGATCTAACCTGGAGAATATTCTGTATGTACTTGAGAAAGATGTATATTTTGCTCCATTTGGATGGAATATTATTTATATATATATATATGTATGTGTGTTTTATATATATATATAATATTCCATTTGTTCTAAAGTGTGGTTAACATTTCAACATATCCTTGTTGATTTTCTGTCTGGATGACCTATGCATTGTCAATAGTGGGGTACTGAAGGACCCTACTATTATTGTATTGTTGTCTATTTCTCTCTTAAGATCTGTTAGTATTTGCATAGTATATTTCACTGCTCAGGTGTTGGGAGCATATATATATTTATGACTGTTGTATCTTCTTGAGTATTGACCTCTTTATCATTATATAATGACATTCTTTGTCTCTTGTTGCCATTTTTGGCTTGAAGTCAACTTTGTCTGATATAAATATGGCTACACCCACTTTATTTTGGTTATTGCTTGCTTGGAAGGTCATCTTCTATCCTTAGAGTCTATGTCTGTAGTTAGAGCTGAAATGAGTCTCTTGTGGGCAGCATAGAGTTGGGTCTTGTATTTTTACCTGTGCCTTTTGATTGGTGAGTTCAACACATTTACATTTAGGGTGATTATTGATATGCAAGCACTTGATACTGCCATTTTATCTTTCGACTTCTGGTTATTTTGTATCTCCATTATTTTCTTTTTCCTTCTGCTTCTCTTTATGTTTGTATATTGGTGGTTTTCAGTGATCAGTTTTTCAGTCTCCCCCTTTTTTACATTTTGTATCTCTATTCCACATTTCTGCTTTGTGGTTACCATGAGGCTTATATAAAATATCTCATAGATAAAATTGTCCTTTTTCTGCTGATAGCAACTTATCTTTTTTCAGCTATAAATGTTCTTCCTTTTTACTCCTCCCCTTTTTATATTTTTGATATCACAAATTACCTCTTTTTGTGCTGTGAATTCATTAACAAATTGTAGTAGCTATACATATTTTAATGCTCTTTTCCCTTAACTTTTATGGTAGAATTAAGTGCTTAACATACTATTCTAACATACAGTTTTCTAATTCTATCACAATTATCAGAGTTTTGTGTACTTTTTTTTTTTAATGTTTCCCTAATTAGCATCTATTCACTTCAGCTTGAAGTACTCCTTTTAACGTTTCTTGCAAGGTAGGTCAAGTGGTGGCAAACTCCCTCAGCTTCTGTTTGTCTGGGAAACTCTTTATTACTCCTTCATATCTGAAGGACAACTTTGCTGGATAGAGTATTCTTGGCTGGAAATTGTATATTTTAATACTTTGAATATCTCATCCCACTCTCTCCTGGCCTGTAGAGTTTCTTCTGAGAAATTCACTGATAGCCTAATGAGGGTTCCTTGGTAGGTTACTTTCCTTTTTCCCCGGGCTGCCATTAAAATTCTTTATCATTGACGTTTTACAGTTTCATTATAATGTCTTGAAAAAGGTCTTTTTGCATTGAGATAATGAAGTGTTCTGTTAGGTTTGTGGACTTGTATGTTTAATTACTTCCCAGGCTTGGGAAGTCTCAGCTATTATTATTTTTTTTAAATAAACCCTCTGCCCCTCCTCCCATTCTTCTTCTGGCATACCTATTATTATTACTATGGCTTTCCTAATGGAGTCTCATAATTCTTGTAGGGTTTCTTCACTTTTTAGAAATCTTAGTTCTCTCTCCTCTTCTACCTGAATCATTTCTAAATTCCTATCCTCCAGATCGCTAATTAATTCTCTCTTCCATCTGATCTGCTCTATTTTTAATACTTTCTAATGCATTCTTCATCTCATTTATTGAGTTCTTTAGCACCAGAATTTCTGTTTGTTTGGTTCTTTTTTTTTTTTTAATAATTTCAATTTCTTTGGTAAAATGCTCCTCCTGTATGTTAATTTTATTCCTGCATTCAATGAATTTGCTTTTCTGAGTTTTCTTTCAGATTGTTCAATTTCTTCATAACAGCTACTTGGAATATTGCAATCTAACTCATAAAGAATTCAATGTCTTTGAGTTTAGTTGCTGGATATTTGTCATTTTCTTTTTGAGATGCCAAATTACCATGATTTTTCACAGTGTTTGATGAAATGTGCCTCTGTCATCACATTTGAAGTAGTAAACACCACCTTTCTTATTTTGGAAGGTTTTGTTTACTTTAAGTCTAACAAACAGTTAAACAGATTGGCAATTAGAAACCTTTCTTTGTTTTCCAGAAGGTGGACTACAGCACAAATTTTCAGTTTCTTTTACCAGAGCTGATGTGCTGCTAAAGTTGGGAGCATGTGCATAAAAATGCTGGCATAAAAAGAAAAAAAGCGGGTGGCAGAGTGTAGGGAGGTATGGGCTTGGTGTCTGGGGCTTTGGGTGTGCCCATGGCCCAGTAGGGAGATCTTAGAGTTAAGAAGTCTCAGAGGTCGATGGGTTGACCTCTTACTGAAATCCTGGGGCAGACAGCAGGAAATGTGTCCCTTCAGTGCTCTTTGTGTGTCTTCTTCCCTCTTCTATGACCTCCCCCAGTCATGGAGGTCCCTCCTCAGAAAGAGCACTGTGTTCTGTCCAGCTGCAGCCTGTGTGGCCTGGCAGACTTTCACTCACCACTCTCTCTTTCCGCCTCCTATTAGAGAAGTCACTCCTGCCAGGTGCTGCTGCTGTCACTGTCCCTCTTGGCTTTGTAGCCTTTTCCAAGTCCAATCCACCCACTTTCGGATGCACAGATGGATAGATCTCATGTGTGTCCTAGTGTCCTGTGCAGAGAGGCATTTTTGCTCACTAACAGATCTCCAAAGAGTTCTAAATTAAAGGGGAGATTAAAAAAAGGAACAACTCACACCACCATGATGGTGACATCACTCCATCATGAGGTATCCTCTAATTTCCTTTGCACTTTATTCTTTGACCCACTGTTTGTTTAAAGTGTGTTATTTAATCCCTATTTGTGAGCTTTTCAAGTTTCCTTCTTCATTGATTTCTAGCTTATTTAATTGTGGTTGATAAGATACTTTGTATGATTTCAAATCTTTTAAAATTTATCAAGACATGTCTTGTGGCAGTACCACGTCTTCTTTATTTTTGTAACTGATCAATTTAAGTACAAAAAATAAATTTGATTTACTTGTTTTTTTCCCTTTAATTTTGGAGGACTATAATACTTGCCATTAAGGTATGTAATTTATGATAATTATATTTACATTTTTGTACATAAATTATGGGTTTATATTATCCTATTTCTAATTGGCTACAGTTGGGCTAAATGTGGTACATTTTATTTATGATGCCAGGATAAATACATAATAAACAAACACCAGAAAACCATTTGTCTATTAAAAAGCAAACAATCATTACATAATCAATCATTTAGATACTAGTTTTGAGTGAGTGGTTGTTTGTCTAAGATTTAGATAAATATAATCCCTAATTAATTTTTGTCTATTTTATTTTAAACAAAAAGTATTATATAAAATGTATGTTCAATTAGATGTTATAATGCAATCATTTACACTCAAAATTAAGAATATTTTCCACCTAACAAGATTTAATGGTTTTCTTTTGTAAAAAATATACAATCCGTTATTTATTTTCCTTTATTTATAATAACATGGAATTCAGAATAACTAGATCTTATCAATGAGTCTATTTGTAGTTACACACTGTAATGCTAAAAACTGAGGTTCAGTGGTAAATTTTTTACAGTATATTTATTCAGTTTGGAGATTTTAACCTAATATCCAGCATATTACAAAGGTATCTCTTGTCAGGAAATATTTCAAAGAGCCTCATTTAGGTTGTGAAACAGTGTACTGGATCATTTTAATTATCAGTAAGTCCTTCAGGATAGATATGTTCTCCAATTTACAAATTGAAAATACAAAAAGGGCTTGAGGCTTTGACAGTTTATTGGTTTGCCACGGGTCACATCATAAGTGATGGATCTGGATCATAAAGCCAGTTCCTGTTTATATACCTATGACAGTACATTAAATTCCAGATATTTCAAAATGTAAGACAATGCAAAATTCTCTCATTAGCTTGACATTTTATACTGAAACTATTTCAAGCAAACTGCCTTTTGAGAAGATAATTATTTTTTAAATAATTTTATCTATTTTTGCTGGATATATAAATATATCCCACCTTATTTTAAAAATCTTTTCTTTGACACTAAAATACTGAGCAACCTGATTAGTTAGAAGACAGTGAGGTAGTCGTCAACCAAAATGGCAACACAGGAGATTCCTGAGCTCTCCTACTCCCACAGACAAAATGAATGTAGAGCTACACATGGAGAAATTCCCTCTGAAAGAGAGAGATCCGGAAAGTAGCTGAGTGATCCTATACATCAGATGAATGAAAAAATAGCCACAGTGAATTGGGTAGGAAAGGTTGAGGCACACTCTTGCCATAAACCCCACCCCTTACACAGTGCTGTATAATTGGGGATGAACCTCCGACTCCCAGCTTCTCCCTGAGGAGCAAAGGATTTGGACCCTATAGCTAGTATTCCAACATTTAAGACTCTCAGTAGAGGGAGTTTCAAAACACCTACCTCAGAAATCTAACTGGGCTTGGGTCCATGAGAACCACAAGATGACAGCAAACAAACAAAGAAGCAATTCTTAATGGGCATACTAGAACTCCCATGGCTAACTGACTGCAGAGGGATCAGGCAAAATCACTCACACACCAGTCTTTCCCTGAGAGAAGTTTATCTGCATACTTTAAAAGCTTCTGCCTCAGGGCCAGGCTTCTAATTTAGATGGCTCTAGGGTCTGGCCTGCATCCTCCCAAGAGACTGGGGAAGCCAGGGGATACCTCTCCTGCCTTCTCTGTCCAGCCTGATACAAGTCACCAGTACTTACTTGGAAGAAGCATGTAAACACATCTGCACCTCAGATTTTATGGCTGCCAAACAAGGTATGGGTCCCCAGATCACCTGACTCTGATAGCTAAAGGGCTTCCATTCATAAGTCCCACAGAACTGTGGCAAACAAAGAAGCAATTCTTTTTTTTTTTTTTCAAGGAGTTGAGGCCATTTAATTGATTTTTGCTTTGAAAACTTTACATCATTGTTAGAAGAAATTATTTAAAAAATTTTTCTCCAATTCCATCTTCCGATACAAAGTTAGTTTTTGTACTTTCTCCTAATTTTGGGCAATAGGTAGACATAATTTTTATTTTTTAACATGAAATCTATAATTTTGTTTACAAATAATAATTGGTTTACAAATAATTTTGTTCCACTCTTTTTTTACATATCTTGAAAACACATTTCCCTGCCTTCTCATAGTCTTTTTAAAAATATTTATTTATTTATTTGGCTGCATCGGATCTTAGCTGCAGCACGCGGGCTCTTAGTTATGGCATGCGGGAACTAGTTCCCTGGCCAGGGATCACACCCAGGCGCCCTGCATTGGGAGCGTGGAGCAAAGAAGCAATTCTTAACTGTCTATCCCACCAGGGCTCAGTGCAGATGAAGCAGGCAGAACAGCCTCTCAGTTTTTTCCTGAAAGGGGTTTATCTACATATTTTAAAAGCTGCCACTTGAGAGCCTGGCTTCTAAGTTGGTAGGCATCTAGGGGCAGCTGTGATCCTCGCTAGAGACCAGAGAAGTTGGTGGATATCCCTCCCACCTTCTCTCTCTAGCTCACTCCAATAATGAAACCAAGTTGCCAGTATCTCCCTAGAAGGAGCTTGTAAACACATCTGGGGTACCCCAGGTTTTGTGGCTGCCACTGAAAGATGGGCCCCAGATTGCTTGGCTCTAGTAGCCAATGGGATTTTCATTCACAAGTTCCACAGGACTGTGTAAAATAAAGAAACAGTTCTTAATGGACCAAGGAGCACCACCCCTCCCCCTTGGCTATAAACCTGGGCCCATTATAGAGGGAGCAGGGGAAAATGTCCATTTCCCACTTTCTCCCTGGAAGAGGCTTAACTACTTACTTTCCCAGCTGCTGCTTGAGGGACCACCTTCAATCAAGCTGCATCTAAATGCTGACTGTGATCTTCCCCTTTGGGACATTGATGGGTCTTGATACACCCTCAGCTACTGGGAGCCACTAAAAATAAAGGAGGAGGCATGGACAATCACAAAAATTTAGGACACAACTAGGTGCTTGGGCTGGGCTGATAGATAAGGTTCATCTCCTAATTGAGACAACTCTGTCAAGACTGGGAGAGGTGTCTATTTTATCTACTGCACAAAAACCGAAATAGAAAGTCAAGGAAAATGAAGAAATAGGAGTATATTCCAAACAAAAGGACAGGATAAATTTATATAAACACATCTTAGTGAAACATAAAAGAAGTTTACCTGATGGTTCAAAATAATGGATACAAAGATGCTCACTGAGGTTAGGACAGCAATGCATGAACAAAGTGAGAATTTGAACAAAGAGAAAAAATATTTTTTAAAGTACCAAACAGAAATCACATAGCTGATATCAATAATTGAACTAAAAAATTCAATAGAGAGGGTTCAAGCAGACTAGATCAAATGGAAAAAAGGACGAGCAAAGTAGAAGACAGGGCAATGGAATTCATTTAATTAGAGGAACAAAAAGAAAAAAAAAGATTGAAAAAGAGTGAAGATATCTTAAGGTACTTATGGGACACCATCAAATGGACCAATGTACACATTATAAGAGTCCCATAAGGAGAAGAGAGAAAGGGGCAGATAATTTATTTGAAGCAGTAATAGCTGAAAACTTCCTTATCCTGGGGGAAAGGAAACAGACATCCAGGTCCAGGAAGCAGAAAGAATCACAAATGAGATCAACCCAAAGAGGTCCATGCCAAGACACATTGTAATTAAAATGTCAAAAATTAGAGAAAAGCAGCAAGAGAAAAGCAACTACTTATATCCAATGGAAATCCCGTAAGATGGTTAGCTGACTTTTCAGTAGAAACTTTGCAGGCCAGAATGATATATTCAAAGTGAGGAAAGGAAAAACCTACAGCCAAGAATAGTCTACCCAACAAGGTTATTATTCAGATTTGTAGGAGAGGTAAAGAGTTTTACAGACAAGCCAAAGGTAAAAAAGTTCAGCACCACTAAACCAGTTTAATGAGAAATGTTAAAGCATCCTCTTTAAGCAGAAAAAAGAGACCAAAACTAGGAATATGAAAATTATGAAAGGAAAAATCTCATTGGTAAAGACAAATATACAATAATAGTGGTAGATTAACCACTTATAAAGCTAACAGGAAAGCTAAAAGTCAAACAGCAAAATCATCTATAACCACAATAAGTAGTTAAGGGATACACAAAACAAAAAATTGTAAAATATGTCAAAAACAAATGTGGGTGGAAGGAGTAAAAAAGAGAATTGTTAGAATGCTTTAAAGAATAAGAGATCTTCAACTTAAAATAATCGTGTGTGTGTGTATGTGTATATATATATACACATACACACACACACACGCACACCCGTATGTATATATATGAACCTCATGGTAACCACAAACCCAAAAAACCTATAATAGATACACACAAAAGAAAAAAGAAATCCAAACATAGTTATCAAATAACAAGGGAAGAGAGCAAAAGAAGTTAGAAATAAATAAGAACTACAAAACACCCAGATAACACTTAACAAAATGGGAATAAATGCATAAACTTTAAACTTTAAATGGACTAAATGCTTCAATCAAAAGACATAGAGTGGGGCTTCCCTGGTGGCGCAGTGGTTGAGAGTCTGCCTGCCAATGCAGGGGACACGGGTTCGAGCCCTGGTCTGGGAATATCCCACATGCCGCGGAGCAACTAGACCTGTGAGCCACAACTACTGAGCCTGCGCGTCTGGAGCCTGTGCTCCGCAACAGGAGAGGCCGCGACAGTGAGAGGCCCATGCACCACAATGAAGAAGAGTGGCCCCCGCTTGCCGCAACCAGAGAAAGCCCTCACAAAGAAACGAAGACCCAATACAGCCAATAAATAAATAAATAAATAAATAAATAAATTAATTAATTAATTAAAAAAAAAGACAGAGTGGCTGAATGGATTAAAAAAATGAGACTCATATATATGCTGCCTACAAGAGACACACTTCAGATCTAAAGACACACACAGATTGAAAATGAGGGGCTGGAAAAAACTATTCCATGCAAATGGAAATGAAAAGAAAGCAGGGGTAGCAATACTCATATCAGACAAAATAGACTTTAAAATAAAGACTGTCATAACAGACAAGAAGGACATTAAGTAATGATAAAGGTATCAATCCAACAAGAAGATATAACAATTGTAAATATATATACACCCAACATAGGAGCATCTAAATATATAAAGCAAGTATTAATTGTAGGTGACTTTAACATCCCACTTACATCGATGGAAAGATTATCCAGATATAAAATCAATCAGGAAACACTAGCTTTAAATGGCACATTAGACCAGATAGACTTAATAGATACCTAGAGAACATTCCATCCAAAACCAGCAACATACACATTCTTTTGAAGTACACATGGAACTTTCTCCAGAATACACTGCATGCTAGGCCAAAAAACAAGCCTCAATACATTTAAGAAGACAGAAATCATATCAAGCGTCTTTTCCATCCACAATGGTATGAGACTAAAAATGAAATATCTGAAAAAAAACCCCTACAAACAAACAAACATATGTAGGCTAAACCATATGGTACTATATAACAAGTGAGTCACTGAAGAAATCAAAGAGGAAATAAAAAAAATACCTGCATACAAATGACAATGAAGACACAATGATTCAAAATCTATGACAGGCAGCAAAAGCAGTTCTAAGAGGGAATTTTATAGCAATACAAGCCTATCTCAGGAATCAAGAAAAATCTCAACCTAAACTTACACCTAAAGGAACTAGAAAAAGAACAAATAAAAAAACAAAGTTAGTAGAAGGAAGGAAAGAATAAAGATCAGAGCAGAAATAAATGAAACACAGACTAAAACAACAGTAGAAAAGATCAATGAAACTAAAAGCTGGTTCTCTAAAAAGAAACAAAATTCATGAACATTTAGTCAGCTGCATTAAGAAAAAGAGAAGGCCCAAATAAATAAAATCAGAAATGAGAGAGAAGTTAAAACACAACAGAAATACAAAGGATCAAAAGGGATTACTATCACAATTATATGCCAATAAAATGAATAACCTAGAAGAAATGGATAAATTCATAGAAACATACAGTTTCCCAAGACTAAATCAGAATGAAACACAAAATATGAACAGACCAAATGCCAGTCATGAAATTGAATCACTAATTTAAAAACTCTCAACAAACAAAAGTCCAGTATCAGAAAGCTTCACAGGCAAATTCTACCAAACATTAAAGAGGAATTAATGCCTATCTTTCTCAAACTCTTCCAAACTCATTTTACTAGGCCAGCATTACCCTGATACAAAAGCCAGACAAAGACACCACAAGAAAATTATGGGTCAATATCCCTGATGAATAAAGATTAAAAAATCCTCAACAAAATGCTAGCAAATCAAATCCAATAATTACAAGGATCAGAGAACACTATCAATTGGGATTTTTCCTAGCAATGCAAGAATGGTTCAGTATTCTCAAATTAGTCACTGTGATATGGCACATTAACTGAAGAATAGAAACCATATGATCATTCAATAGATGTTGTAACAGCTTTGACAAAATTCAACATCCATTTATTGAAAGAGCTCTCCACAAAGTGGGTATAGAGGAAACATACTTCAACATAATAAAGGCAACGATGAGGTATCACCTCACACCCATCAGAATGGTTATTATCAAAAAGATATCAACAAGTGTTGGCAAGGATGTGGAGTGAAGGAAACTCTCATGCACTGTTGGTACAAATGTAAATTGGTGCAACCTCTATGGAAAACAGTATGGAGGGTCCTTAAAAATTAGAAAGAGAAATACTATGTGGTCCAGCAATTCCAGTTCTGAGTATTTTTCCAAAGAAAATGAAAACACAATTCGAAAAGGTGTATGCACCCCTATGTTATTTGCAACATAATTCACAATAGCCAACATATGGAAGCAACCTATGTGCCCATAGGTAGATGAATAGATAAAGAAGATGTAGACACACACACACGCGCACGTGCACACATATACATACAATGGAATATTACTCAGCCATAAAAAGAATGGAATCTCACCATTTGTGACAACATGGATGAGCCTGGAGGGTATTATGCTAAGTGGAATAAGTCAGACAGAGAAAGTAAAATACCATATGATTTTACTTATATGTGGAATCGAAAAAAAAACAACAAATGAACAAAACAAAACAGAGACAGTCATTGATACAGAGAACAAATGTTTGCCAGAGGGGAGAGGGGATGGGGGAGGAGAGAAATAAGGTGAGGGAAAAAGAAGAGTTACAAACTTCCAGTTACAAAATAAATGAGTCATGAAAATGAAATGTACATCATGGGGAAAATAGTCAATAATAAGGTAATATCTTTGTATGGTGACATGGTAACTAGACTTATCTTGGTGATTAGATATTTCTATACATTACAAAATAATCACTATCTTGTGTGCCAGGAACTAACAGAGTGTTGCAGGTCCATCATACTTCAAAAAAGACCATATAAACCAACTCACAGAAAAAGAGATCAGAGTTGTGGTTACCAGAGAGGTAGTAGTTGAGGGGAGGGGGAATTGGATGAAGGTAGTCAAAAGGTACAAATGTCCGGTTATGAGATAAATAAGTACTAGGGATGTAATGTATAACATGATTTATATAATTAATACTGCTCTATATTATATCTGAAAGTTGTTGAGAGTAAATCCTAAGAGTTCTCATCACAAGGAAAAAAACTTTTCCCCTTATTTTCTATATATATTTGATGATGGAGGCTCACTAAACTTATTGAGGTAATCATTTCATGACTGATGTATGTCAAATCATTATGCTGCATGCCTTAAACTTATACAGTGCTTTATGTCAATTATATCTCAATAAAACTGGAAGGAAAGAAATTAATAAACATATAACATTTTAAAAATAAATTTATTTATTTATTTATTTATGGCTGCTTTGGGTCTTCACTGCTGCATGCGGCTTTTCTCTAGTTGCGGCGAGTGGGGGCTACTCTTCATTGTGGTGCTCAGGCTTCTCATTGTGGTGGCTTCTCTTGTTGCGGAGCATGGGCTCTAGGCACATGGGCTTCAGTAGTTGTGGCACGCGGGCTCAGTAGTTTTGGTTCCTGGGCTCTAGAGCGCAGGCTCAGTAGTTGTGGCGCACGGGCTTAGGTGCTCCGCGGCATGTGGGATCTTCCCGGACCAGGGCTCGAACCCGTGTCTCCTGCATTGGCAGGCAGATTCTTAACCACTGCACCACCAGGGAAGCCCAATAAACATTTTTAAAAGACAATAAAATACATGATTATGTTGTAAGATCACACACACACACACACACACACACACACACACACACAATCTATGGTAGATACACAAAAAATAAAGACAAAGCAAGCAAAGCATACCACTACAGAAAATCATTACAAAGGAAAACTGTCATTCCTCAAATTACAAAGGAAGAGAATAAGAAAAATAAAGGAAAAAGAGAATAATGAAACAAACAGAAAATAACAAAATGGCAAAATAATAAGTCCATACCTATCAATAGTTACTTTAAATGTGAATGGACTAAATTCTTCAACAACAGAGAGTGTGTATTAAAAAAAAATCCAGGGACTTCCCTGGTAGTCCAGTGGTTAAGATTTCTCACTTCTACTGCCAGGGATACTGGTTTCATCCCTGGTCAGGGAACTAAGATCCTGCATGCCACCAAAAAAAAAAAAAAAAAAAATCCAACTATATGTTGCCAGCAAGAGGCTTACTTCAGCTTTAAAGACACACAGAGTCTTAAAATAAAAGATGGAAAAAGATACTTAATGCAAATTTTTAAAAAGCAGGGGTAGTCACACTTCTATTGGACAAAAGAGATGTTAAGTCAAAGACTGTAACAAGAAACAAAGAAGGTCGTCATATAATAATAAAGGGGCCAATTCATCAAGAGGATGCATTTGGCCCTCTATATCCATGGGTTTCGCATCTACAGACACAGAGTGCCCACCACATTCATTGAATTATGCCACTTTATTAAGGGACTTCAGTGTCGGCTCATTATAGTAACAGTGGGCGCTCCTGAAACCAATCTCTTATGGATACCAAGAATGACTGTATAATATTTGTATTTATGCATCCAACATAGGAATGCCTAAACATAAAAAGCAAATATTATGAGATCTGAAGGGAGAAACAGACAGCAATTTAATAATAGCCAGGAACCTTAAAACTCCACTTTCAAGAATGGAGAGATGATTTAGACAGATAATCAATAAGGAACGTTGGACTTAAACTACCCGTAAGGTCAGATGAACCTAAGACATATATACAGACCATTCCACCCAAAATGTAACAGAATACACATTCTTTATAAATGTAAATGAGGGGAGATTAACCAAGATGGCGGAGTAGAAGGATGTGCTCTCACTCCCTCTTGCGAGAGCACCAGAATCACAACTGGCTGCTGGACAATTATCGACAGGAAGACACTGGACTTCACCAAGGAGGATACCCCACATCCAAGGACAGAGGAGAAGCCACAGTGAGACGGTGGGAGGGGCACAATCAGAGTAAAATCAAAGCCCATAACTGCTGGGTGGGTGACTCACAGACTGGCAAACACTTATACCACAGAAGTACACCCACTGGAGTGAAGGTTCTGAGCCCAACATCAGGCTTCCCAACCTGGGGGTCCGGCAACGGGAGGAGGAATTCATAGAGAATCAGACTTTGAAGCCTAGTGGGAATTGATTGCAGGACTTCGACAGGACTGGGGGAAACAGAGACCCCACTCTTGGAGGGCACACATGGAACAGTGTGCGCATTGGGACCCGGGGGAAGGAGCAGTGACCCTGGGGGAGACAGAAGCAGACCTACCTGCTAGTGTTGGAGGGTCTCCTGCAGAGGCGGGGGCTGGCTCTGTTTCACCGTGGGGACAAGACACAGGCAGCGGAGGTTCTGGGAAGTACTCCTTGGCATGAGCCCTCCCAGAATCCGCCATTAGCCCCACCAAAGAGCCCAGGTAGCCTCCAGTGTTGGGTTGCCTCAGGCAAAACAACCAACAGGGAGGGAACCCAGCCCCACCCATCAACAGTCAAGTGGATTAAGGTTTTATGGAGCTCTGACTGCCACAGCAACAGTCAGCTCTACCCACCACCAGAGCCTCCCATCAAGCCTCTTAAGTAGCCTCAACCGCTAGAGGGCAGACAGCAGAAGCAAGAAAAACTACAATCCTGCAGCCAGTGGAACAAAAACCACACTTACAGCAAGATAGACAAGATGAAAAGGCAGAGGGCTATATACTAGATGAAGGAACAAGATAAAACCCCAGAAAAACAACTAAATGAAGTGGAGACAGGCAACCTTCCAGAAAAAGAATTCAGAATAGTGATAGTGAAGATGATCCAGGACCTCGGAATAAGAATGGAGGCAAAGATTGAAAAGATGCAAGAAATGATTAACAAAGACCTAGAAGAATTAAAGAACAAACAAACAGAGATGACCAATACAATAACTGAAATGAAAACTACACTAGAAGGAATCAATAGCAGAATAACTGAGGCAGAAGAACGGATAAGTGACCTGGAAGACAGAATGGTGGAATTCACTGCTGTGGAACAGACTAAAGAAAAAAGAATGAAAAGAAATGAAGACAGCCTAAGGGACCTCTGGGACAACATTAAACACAACAACATTCGCATTATAGGGGTCCCAGAAGGAGAAGAGAGAAAGGACCAGAGAAAATATTTGAAGAGATTATAGTTGAAAACTTCCCTAACATGGGAAAGGAAATAGCCACCCAAGTCCAGGAAGCGCAGAGAGTCCCACAAAGGATAAACCCAAGGAGAAACACGCCGAGACACATAGTAATCAAATTGGCAAAAATTAAAGACAAAGAAAAATTATTGAAAGCAGCAAGGGAAAAATGACAAATAACATACAAGGGAACTCCCATAAGGTTAACAGCTGATTTCTCAGCAGAAACTCTACAAGCCAGAAGGGAGTGGCATGATATACTTAAAGTGATGAAAGGGAAGAACCTACAACCAAGATTATTCTACCCGGCAAGGATCTCATTTAGATTTGATGGAGAAATCAAAAGCTTTACAGACAAGCAAAAGCTAAGAGAATTCAGCACCACCAAACCAGCTCTACAACAAATGCTAAAGGAACTTCTCTAAGTGGGAAACACAAGAGAAGAAAAGGATCTACAAAAACAAACCCAAAACAATTAAGAAAATGGTCGTAGGAACATACATATTGATAATTACCTTAAACGTGAATGGATTAAATGCTCCAACCAAAAGACACAGGCTTGCTGAATGGATACAAAACCAAGACCCATATATATGCTGTCTACAAGAGACCCACTTTAGACCTTGGGACACATACAGACTGAAAGTGAGGGGATGGAAAAAGATATTCCATGCAAATGGAAATCAAAAGAAAGCTGGAGTAGCTATACTCATATCAGATAAAATACACTTTAAAATAAAGAATGTTACAACAGACAAGGAAGGACACTACATAATGATCAGGGGATCAATCCAAGAAGAAGATATAACAATTATAAATATATATGCACCCAACGTAGGAGCACCTCAATACATAAGGCAACTGCTAACAGCTATAAAAGAGGAAATCGACAGTAACACAATAATAGTGGAGGACTTTAACACCTCACTTATACCAATGGACAGATCATCGAAAATGAAAATAAATAAGGAAACAGAAGCTTTAAATGACACAATAGACCAGATAGATTTAATTGATATTTATAGGACATTCCATCCAAAAACAGCAGATTACACATTCTTCTCAAGTGTGCATGGAACATTCTCCAGGATAGATCACATCTTGGGTCACAAATCAAGCCTCAGTAAATTTAAGAAAATTGAAATCATATCAAGCGTCTTTTCTGAGAACAACGCTATGAGATTAGAAATGAATTACAGGAAAAATAAACGTAAAAAAGACAAACACATGGAGGCTAAACAATACGTTACTAAATAACCAAGAGATCACTGAAGAAATCAAAGAGGAAATCAAAAAATACCTAGAGAAAAATGACAATGAAAACACGATGACCCAAAACCTATGGGATGCAGCAAAAGCAGTTCTAAGAGGGAAGTTTATAGCTATACAAGCCTACCTAAAGAAACAAGAAAAATCTCAAGTAAACAATCTAACCCTACACCTAAAGAAACTAGAGAAAGAAGAACAAACAAAACCCAAAGTTAGCAGAAGGAAAGAAATCATAAAGATCACAGCAGAAATAAATGAAATAGAAACAAGGAAAATAATAGCAAAGATCAATAAAACTAAAAGCTGGTTCTTTGAGAAGATAAACAAAATTGATAAGCCATTAGCCAGACTCATCAAGAAAAAGAGGGAGAGGACTCAAATCAGTAAAATCAGAAATGAAAAAGGAGAAGTTACAACAGACACCGCAGAAATACAAAGCATCCTAAGAGACTACTAAAAGCAACTCTATGCCAATAAAATGGAAAACCTGGAAGAAATGGACAAATTCTTAGAAAGGTATAACCTTCCAAGAGTGAACCAGGAAGAAACAGAAAATATGAACAGACCAACCACAAGTAATGAAATTGAAACTGTGATTAAAAATCTTCCAACAAACAAAAGTCCAGGACCAGATGGCTTCACAGGTGAATTCTATCAAACATTTAGAGAAGAGCTAACACCGATCCTTCTCAAACTCTTCCAAAAAATTGCAGAGGAAGGAACACTCCCAAACTCATTCTATGAGGCCATCAGCACCCTGATACCAAAACCAGACAAATACACTACAGAAAAAGAAAATTACAGACCAATATCACTGATGAATATAGATGCAAAAATCCTCAACAAAATATTAGCAAACAGAATCCAACAACACATTAAAAGGATCATACACCATGACCAAGTGGGATTTATGCCAGGGATGCAAAGATTCTTCAATATATGCAAATCAATCAATGTGATACACCATATTAACAAATTGAAGAATAAAAACTATATGATCATCTCAATAGATGCAGAAAAAGCTTTTGACAAAATTCAACACCCATTTATGATAAAAACTCTCCAGAAACTGGGCATAGAGGGAACCTATCTCAACATATTAAAGGCCATATACGACAAACCCACAGCAAACATCATTCTCAATGGTGAAAAGCTGAAAGCATTTCCTCTAAGATCAGGAACAAGACAAGGATGTCCACTCTCGCCACTATTATTCAACATAGTTTTTGGAAGTCTTAGCCACGACAATCAGAGAAGAAAAATAAATAAAAGAATACACATTGGAAAAGAAGAAGTAAAACTGTCACTGTTTGCAGATGACATGATACTATACATAGAGAATCCTAAAACTGCCACCAGAAAACTGCTAGAGCTAATTAATGAATTTGGTAAAGTTGCAGGATACAAAATTAATGCACAGAAATCTCTTGCATTCCTACACACTAATGATGAAAAATCTGAAAGAGAAATTATGGAAACACTCCCATTTACCATTGCAACAAAAAGAATAAAATACCTAGGAATAAACCTACCAAAGGAGACAAATGACCTGTATGCAGAAAACTATAAGGCACTGATGAAAGAAATTAAAGATGATACCAACAGATGGAGAGATATACCATGTTCTTGGATTGGAAGAATCAACATTGTGAAAATGACTCTACTACCCAAAGCAATCTACAGATTCAATGCAATCCCTATCAAATTACCAATGGCATTTTTTACGGAACTAGAACAAATCATCTTAAAATTTGTATGGAGACACAAAAGATCCCGAATAGCCAAAGCAGTCTTGAGGGAAAAAAACGGAGCTGGAGGAATCAGACTCCCTGACTTCAGACTATACTACAAAGCTACGGTAATCAAGACAATATGGTACTGGCACAAAAACAGAAACATAGATCAATGGAACAAGATAGAAAGCCCAGAGATAAACCCACACACCTATGGTCAAGTAATCTATGACAAAGGAGGAAAAGATATACAATGGAGAGAAGACAGTCTCTTCAATAAGTGGTGCTGGGAAAACTGGACAGCTACATGTAAAAGAATGAAATTAGAATACTCCCTAACACCATACACAAAAATAAACTCAAAATGGATCAGAGACCTAAATGTTAGACTGGACACTATAAAACTCTTAGAGGAAAACATAGGAAGAACACTCTTTGATATAAATCACAGCAAGATCTTTTTTGATCCACCTCCTAGAGTAATGGAAATAAAAACAAAAATAAACAAATGGGACCTAATGAAACTTCAAAGCTTTTGTACAGCAAAGGAAACCATAAACAAGACGAAAAGACAGCCCTCAGAATGGGAGAAAATATTTGCAACCGAATCAACGGAAAAAGGATTAATCTCCAAAATATATAAACAGCTCATTCAGCTCAATGTTAAAGAAACAAACACCCCGATCCAAAAATGGGCAGAAGACCTAAATAGACATTTCTCCAAAGAAGACATACAGACGGCCACGAAGCACATGAAAAGATGCTCAACATCACTAATTATTAGAGAAATGCAAATCGAAACTACAATGAGGTATCACCTCACACCAGTTAGAATGGGCATCATCAGAAAATCTACAAACAACAAATGCTGGAGAGGGTGTGGAGAAAAGGGAACCCTCTTGCACTGTTGGTGGGAATGTAAATTGATACAGCCACTATGGAGAACAATATGGAGGTTCCTTAAGAAACTAAAAATAGAATTACCATTTGACCCAGCAATCCCACTACAGGGCATATACCCAGAGAAAACCATAATTCAAAAAGACACATGCACCCGAATGTTCACTGCAGCACTATTTACAATAGCCAGGTCATGGAAGCAACCTAAATGCCCATCAACAGACGAATGGATAAAGAAGTTGTGGTACATATATATACAATGGAATATTACTCAGCCATAAAAAGGAACGAAATTGAGTCATTTGTTGAGATGTCGATGGATCTAGAGACTGTCATATAGAGTGAAGTAAGTCAGAAAGAGAAAAACAAATATCGTATATTAACGCATGTATGTGGAACCTAGAAAAATGGTACAGATGAACCAGGTTGCAGGGCAGAAGTTGAGACACAGATGTAGAGAACAAACGTATGGACACCAAGGGGGGAAAACTGTGGTGGGGTAGGGATGGTGGTGTGCTGAATTGGGCGATTGGGATTGACATGTATAAAGTGATGTGTATAAAATTGATGATTGATTAAATAAAAAAAAAAATAGGAAAAAAATTTAAAAAAAATGTAAATGAAACATTCTCCAGGACAGGTCATATGATAGGACACAAAAGAAATCTTAACAAATGTAATAAGATTGAAATCATATAAAGCATCTTCTCTGACCACAATGATATGAAATTAGAAATCAATTACAAGAAGAAAAGTGGAAAATTTACAAATAGGTGTAGATTAAACAACATGCTCCTGAACAACCAATGGGTCAAAACGAGAAATCAGGAATTAACCTGAGACCCATAAAAATAGAATCACAACATATAAAAACTTATGGGGTGCAGCAAAAGCAGTTCTAAGGGGGTATTTTATAGTAATGAATGCCGACATTAAGAAAAAAAGATCTCAGGGGACTTCCCTGGTGGTCCAGTGGTTAAGGCTCCGTGCTTCCAATGCAGGGGGTGCAGGTTCGATCCCTGGTTGGGGAACTAGGATCCCACAAGCCATGTGGCATGGCCAAAAAAAAAAAAAAGAGACAAAGATCTCAAATAAACAACCTAATTTTACACTTTAAGGACTAGAAAAAGAACAAACTAGGCCCAAAGTTAGTAGAAGAAAGGAAATAACAAAGATTAGAGCAGAAATAAATGTAATAGGGACCAAAAAGACAATAGAAAAGATCATTGAAACTAAGGGCTGTGTTTTTATTAAAGCTACAATAGATAAACCTTTAGCTAGACTTACCAAAAATTTTTAAAAAAGGACTCAAAAAATAAAATTATAAATGAAAAAGGAGACATTACAACTGATAATATGCAAACACAAAGAAGCATAAGAGACTGTGAACAATTATATGCCAAAAATTTGGACAACCTAGGTAAAATTTAAATTCCTAGAAACATACAGCCTACCAAGACTGAATCATGAAGAAGCAGAAAATATAAACAGCTCAATTACTAGTAAGATGATTGAGTCAGTAATCAAAAACTTCCCATCAAATAAAATCCATGACCATATGGCTTCACTGATGAATTCTACCAAAAATTAAAAGAAAAACTAAGGTAATCCTCTTCAAATTCTTTCAAAATATTGAAGAGGAGGGAGCACTTCCAAACTTATTTTACAAGGACAGCATTACCCTGATATGAAAGCTAGACAAGGATACTACAGGAAAAGAAAATTATGGGTATATTCTTGATGAATATAGATGCAAAAATCCTCAACAAAATGTTAGAAAAATGAATTCAACACTAAAAGGATCAGGTAACATGATCAAGTGAGATTTATTCCAGGTATGAAAGAATGGTGCAACATCTGTAAATCAATGTGATACATCACATTAACAAAATGAAAGATAAAAATCACATGATCATCTTGATAGATGCAGAAAAAGCATTTGACAAAATTGAAGATCGCTTTGTGATAAAACTTTCAGTAAACTGGATTATAGAGAACATATGCCAACATAATAAAAAACATATATGGCAAGCTCCCAGCTAGCAACATACTTAATGGTGAAAAACTAAAAGCTTTTCCTCTAAAAACAGGAATAAGACAAAGATGCCCATTCTCACCACTTTTATTCAACATAGTTTGGGGTCCTAGGCAATTAGCCAAGAAAAAAAGCCATCCAAAGCAGAAAGGAAAAAGTAAAATTGTCTCTATTTGTGGATGTTATGATAAATAGAAAATCCTAAAGACTTCATAAAAAACCTCCTAGATCTAATCAATGAATTCAGTAAAGATGCATGATACCAAATCAATATACAAAAATCATTTGTATTTCTATACACCAACAAAGAATTATCAGAAAGAAATTAAGAAAATACTATTGACAATAGCATAAGAACACTGGAATAAATTTAACCAAGGAGGTGAAAGATCTGTACACTGAAAACTGTAAGACATTGATGAAGGAAACTGAAGAAGACACAAATGGAAAAATATTCCATATTCGTGGATTGGAAGAATTGTTAAAATGTCTATCCTACCCAAAGTCACCTACAGATCCAGTGCGATCCTTATCAAAATTTCAATGGCATCTTTCACAGAAATAGAAAAAGCAATCCTGAAATTTGTATGGAACCACAAAAGAACCCAAATAGCTAAAACGATCTTGAGAAAGAAGAACAAAGCTGGAGGCATTACACTTTCTGATTTCAGACTATAGTAGAAAGCGGTAGTATTCAAAACTATATGGTAGTGGTGTAAAAATAGACACAGAGCAGTGGAACAGAATAGAGAGCCTAGGAATAAATCCATGCATATATAGTCAATTTTTGATAAAGGGACCAAGAATATACAATGAGGAAAGGATAGCCTCTTCAATAAATGGTGCTCAGAAAAATGGATTGCCACATGCCAAAGAATGAAACAGAACCCCTATCTTTCACCATACACAAAAAAATTAACTAAAAATGGATTAAAGACTTGCATGTAAAACCTAAAACTGTAAAATTCTTGATAAAAACATAGGGTATAAGCTCCTTGACACAGGTCTTGGCAATGATTTTTTGTATTTGACACCAAAAGTAAAGGCAACAAAAGCAAAAAAAACCAAGTGGGATGACATCAAATAAAAAGCTGCTGCTCATCAAAGGAAGCCATCAAAAAAATGAAAAAGCAACCTATGAATTGGGATAAAATATTTGCAAACTATGTATCTGATATAAGGTTAATATCCTAAATAGACAAAGAACTCGTACAACTCAATAGCAAAAACTCAAATAACCCAAGTGAAAAACAGGCAAATGGCCTGAAGAGACATTTTTCCAAAGAAAACATTCAACTGGACAACAGGTACATAAAAAGGTACTTTTAACATCACTAATTATCAGGGAAATGCAAATCAAAACCACAGTGAGATAGCAACTCACAGCTTGTAGCATGATTATTATCTAAAATACAAGAGGTTAATACTGGAGAAGATGTGGAGAAAAGGGAACCATACACACTGTTGGTGGAAATGTAAACTGGTGCAGCCACTATGGAAAACCATATGGAGGTTCCTCAAAAAATTAACAATAGAACTATCATAGATCCAGTAATCCTAATTCTGGGTACATATCTAAAGGAAACAAAATCACTATCTGGAAGAGATATACACCAAGGTATGTAAACTAACGAAATGTCCATTGATGGGTAAATGGATAAAGAAAGTGTGGTATATATATATAATGGAATAATATGCAGCCTTAAAAAATAAGGAAATCCTATCCTGCCATTTTGACACAGATAAATGTGGAGAGCATTGTGCTAAGTGAAATAAGCAAGACAGAGAAAGAAATACTGCATGCTATCAGTTATACATGGAATCTAAAAACAAAAAACAAAACAAAAACCAAACAAATAAACCAGAAAAACCTC
Source organism: Balaenoptera physalus (assembly GCF_965194825.1). Lineage (NCBI taxonomy): Eukaryota > Metazoa > Chordata > Mammalia > Artiodactyla > Balaenopteridae > Balaenoptera > Balaenoptera physalus. The sequence continues at coordinate 126,599,469 of NC_138890.1, forward strand.
ATAGAAACAGAGTAGAAAAATGGTTGTTTGGGGTTGAGGAGTGGGGGAAATAGGGAAAGGTTGGTAAAAGGGTACAGTCTTTCAGTTATAAGATGAATAAAGTCTCAGGACCTAATGTGATTATAGTTGATAACACTGTATTGTATAACTGAAATTTGCTAAGGGAGTAGAACTTAAATGTTCTCACCAAAAAAACCCAAAAAACAAACAAACAAAAACTTAAAGAAAACGTGAGGTGATGGTTGTGTTACCTCACTCACTGTGGAGGGATCCTTTCACAATGTATACATATATCAAATTACCAAACTGTATACTTTAGATTCTTAAAAAAAATTTTTTTTGGTCATTGATACTGCCAATAAAGCTGGAAAAAAAGAATAAGCAGCCTTCATTAATGTTTGAATCTGTATGTAACCTCCATGGGGTGATGTTGGGAGATATTTGGAAATATAAGGGGGGATACTGTTAGTTACAATAAATGAAGGGTGTACTTCTGGTCAGGTGTGCTAAATGTTCAGCAATGTTGGGTTAGTCTCATACAATGAAGAACTGTCCTGACCAAAAGACCAATAGGACTCCTTTTGAGAAACACAGTAGGGGTCCCTTATTTGAAACAAAATAAGGAATTAAGAAAATGACCCATGGGTAGTTAAATTCATAACTAAAGTTTGTTACCTTGTCAGATCATGGCTCAGACAGGGCCTCATTTAAGTAGCAATATCTATATCAAAAAATTATTCGTAACATTTCTAAGTCTACAAATAGAAATTATTGAAATGATTTAGTAATCTATGCTATTAGTTATATCAGCTAGTTATCAGTTTTATAAATATTTACAGTCACTTAAGTGAATGAAAAGGAATATATTTTCTAATTTTTGATTTATGTAACTAGAAATATTATGTTACTAGCTGTTAAATATTTTGGAGATCAACCTGATAGGAAATGTTGTTCAGAAAAGTCAGACTCCATTAATTTTCTTTTTTTTTGGCTGCACCGTGTGGCATGCGGGATCTTACTTTCCTGACCAGGGATTGAACCCACGCCCCCTGCATTGGAAGCGTGGAGTCTTAACCACTGGACCACCAGGGAAGTCCCAGACTCCATTAATTCAATGACAGCTCAGTTTAGGAAAAAAAAGCATTTTATCTGCTTGAGAGATTATTTTCCCTATTGAGAATTTAAAAAGGCACTATTACTTCAGATTCATCTTATCTTTTCAAAGCTCTGCTACTATTCCTGAGAAATCAGCACCCACTTCACAGGAAGTCATATTATCAAATCAGCTTGAAAAGTCTCATATTCGGCCACCAGTTGTTTGTATAAGCTCTTTTGAAAATAAACTAGTAACCTTATTCTTTTCTTGTTCTGTATGGAATCTTAGGACATACCACATAAGCAATGTAGAATAAAATAAACTGAAAGCATAATACATATTTCAGAATGAACTCAAAAGTTTCTAGTTACTTAAATTGTCTCTTTTTAAATTCTCTTGTAATATTTTTAGAAATTAACCTAATGGCCTTTCATTTTCTCAGACCAGAAAGAGTAACAAAAGAAAAAGCAGTTCCTGTGCCATATGTTATTATTTTCTCTCCTTGCTATTTTAAGAAAAAGGATATTTAAATGTAGTATTGAAGAAAAAATTAACAGACAGATTCTGTTTCCAGAAACAGAATAATACAAAATATTATTAATAATATAATTATATATAATAATATATATATTATATTATTATATTATATATTATATAATATAATATATATTATTATATTATATATTATTATATTATTATATTATATTATATATTATTATATATATATATATAATAATATTATCTGTCTGATAATGTTTCCAGGCAGATTATATTTTCAGATTCTACTATTAAAATATATAATTTATACATAATCTTGCATTATATCCAATATAATATTTCAGCCCATCAGAAATGCAGTAGATCATATACTTCAAGTGATAATATAAAACAGCAGAACCTCTACTGTATTACCAAAATAATAGAATTGTTCACAAAAGAGTAGTAACCTAAAATTTCTCAACTTTCTCAATTTTCCTAGAAAAGTTAAAATGTGTATGTAGAGTAGACCTTTGCTAATAAAAACCATTTCATTGTCAGCACAGTTATGAAGTTTTTGTTTTAAATATCTTAAGCTGTTCTGCTTAATTATAGCACAAGCCTGATACTAGTGAAGGTAAAGATTTGAAGTTTACATCTGTTCAGTTGTTTCCAAGTTTTCAGTAGCAAATTATAAATCTGGAAATGTTAAAACAGTTTCATATTAGCTTATTAATTTTAATGAACTAATACTCTAATAGCTGTTGAAATTTGTGAGTAAACATCTCATTTAATATTCATCTTTTTAAAGCCATAATAAATAAGCCCTTCTATTTCATGTTCACTGTAAAAACAAAAGATACAGCTACAGCTATGGTATAGTGAATCATGGCAGTAGCTCCAACAGTTGGCAAAAAAGTCCTGGAACTTTCAAGCATATCTTCAGATCATTAGCATACTCCTTAATATCCCCAAAGGAAAGAAGTTGGGATTGTCCCTACCCCCTTCTCTACATACTTTTTTTTTTTTGCAACTTCTTTTCCTCTCTTGAGACTACCTTGATAACCATTTCAACCCACTTTCCTTTTTTAACAGATTTTTAAAAATGTAAATTTTTTTTTTTTTTTTTTACAGATGAAAAAATAGGCAAATAGATTTGGTGCCTTGGATACAACATGGAAGTAATAAACACTTTGTTATATCCCATGGCATTTTCCCCCAGAGAGGTGTTGTTCTCAGCATATTGGCTAAACTCTAATTTGTGCCATTACTTGCAGATTTCTTAAATCTGCACTGTAGTTTCAAATTAAATTTATATTTATGATCCAAAACAAATGGGCAACTGCCATGCACTATTAAACTATCACTGAATTATGCCAGAGTTAACTTCATTTCAGTGTAAGAAAAACACTAATCCTCTCCTTTATTTATAACATTGTATTCTGTCTGATTAATTCATTCTTCATAATAGCATGGATATGATACTGCCTGGAAGTCAGAGAATAAATAGAAGGACTTTGCATGGTACCTTTCCATTTTGAGTCCACATTCTGTTTTGCTATATAGTCACAAATCCTAGCAGCTTCTAGAGTAATGTATCTCAGCCTTAGTACTTTGTCTGCATATTGGACAAAAGCTCTCCTGGGGAGCTTTAATTACTACTGATGTTTGAGACGCATCTCCAGAGATTCTGATTTAATTGGTCTGGGATATGACCACAGGATTGGGATTCATTTAAGGTCATAGTGTGAAATATCAGAAACCAATACCCAAAACTAAACAAAACAAAACCTTACCTCTTCTCCTCCCTCATGCCAAAAAATTTTTTTTTCATCTGTTCAAGTTAATTGAGGACCTTGGAAATTTCCAAGACGAGATAAAAAGTTCTGTTTCATAATAATGGTTTTATTTTGTAGTTAATTTATTTTAGGGCATCCAATTCCTGAAATTCTGGTTTAAAATTATGAATGCGGATGGTTATCTCTCTTGGAAGTTCTTTATGTCTTTATTAGTATCATCAAGCTAAATTCTTGACTGATTGATTGAAAGGAGACTGAGTACTTTACATTTTACTTTCCCTAAGGAATAAGTGATGCAAACTGTAATTTCTCTAGAAGCTAGTTATTTTAAATACTTTGTGCAAATATAATCATATTCTGCAAAAAAACAAAAAAAAAGAAAGAAAGAAAACCCAAAAATTCCTTACATAACTTCGAATCCATAACTTCAGGATTTTTTTGAGTCTAAAATAAATTTATGATTTAAAATCGTACATTTAAAATAATGGCTTATGAACAATGGAGGGCTTTGGTCCGTAATATGAGTAGTACAGGATTATTATCCAATCTTTAGCTTATATATAGAAGAGCAAATTAGGGTAAACAGGGTCATGTATGCCTCCATGCATAATTTTATCAGAAAGCACCATAATAACCCCAATATTTATACAAGAGAAAAACTAAGAAACAAGGAAGTGCTCATTAAATAAGATGAATTTAAAATTTGTTAATTTATAGATGGATTGAAGAAATGCAATCTATAGTCTCAGCAATGTCTTAATGAAAATTTCCTCAACGTTCAGATATAAATGATTTGAAACCTAGAATTTCTCTCTAAAGTCTAGGTCACTTCCACCAAGAACACTCATAACACCTGTCATGACAAATGCAAATAGAAACAAACTATAAACAATTTGCTTTGCATCTCCAACAGGAAGAAGGTTCCTACTTTCCTACCCAGCAGGAGGAAGGAAGACGTTTTCCTGACCTAGCAACAGCCCCGCCGATAAGAGGCTGTCACAACTCAGCCAATGAAAAGCCAATACACTCTGAACTCCCAGTTTCCTCCAATGGACTCTTTGTTTATAATAGCCTCTTCTAACTCCCCCTTCTCCTCTGTAAAAGGACATTTATCTCCCTTGTTTTCTGGACTTGTCTGTGGTTTGCCACAGAGTGCATGTCCTGCATTGTAATTCTTTGTTCTTTCTGAATAAACCCGTTTTGCTAGTAAAATAACTGGTTGTTCCTATTATTTTACGTCAACATTTGATTATTGGCCACATTTTCTTAACCTTTCCTTTCTTAAATTATGTCTCATAATTTTTTATTGTATGAATTATCCATGGAGATTGAAGTAGATATTATTTCCCTCCACAGAGGGTTGGCCCTTTTGTCAGGCAGACAGAGTGAGAGACTCATTGTCTCAACTCAATAATTAATAAGCTGGATTGAGGTTGAAGTTAGGTTGCAGCTTTAATTAGATTCAGTCGACCTCTGATTTTAAATGGCTTAAAAGGGCATGACTTATGTTGTGTCTGTTGCAGGCTCCTTTAATGCGACTTGATGTCCTAAACCCTATGGAGTCCACTATGGGACTGCGGATTTGTACTCTGCTTTCAGGTCCTGACCCCTCCTTGAGCACGGTCCTTTGGGTTTTTTGGTTAAGAGTTTAGCAGGTCTCTATCTCCTCTAATCTGAAAGTTCTGCTTTTCAGAGGTTGTGAAAGTAACTCCTTTGTCTTTCATCCTACATGGGTTTAAAATACAGTAAATGTCTTAAGGAGGATTCTTACTATGTGTTTGTTGTAGGCCTCTCTACACTATGGCTTGATTTCTAAACTCTGTGAGATTGTTGGAGATTTCATTTTGCTCGTTTGGGCCAACTGCTTAGCCTCTTGTACTGCCACAGCTCTCAGCAAATGTCTCATATGGCCATATGTTCAGACTCCTCTTCCTACCTGACATGTCAGTCCATATGGTTGCCAAAACCTCAGCTGATTTCTCTTTCCTCTAGTAGAGTCCTCTACCTATGGCAAGACTGATCCTCAGATAATTCCCAGACTCAGAAAATACTCCCAGAGAAGCCAATAGCTGGCAATATTAGCTTTCCTGGGGGACTTGCCCCATACTGGAATTTTACTTATCTAGCCTTCCATAGATCTTTTATTTATTTAAAAGTATAATTTTTCTAATTCATCACTTTACTCCCAGATATTGCCATTGAGGGTGATGACTTGCCATCACTTATTGTACCCTCATGTATCTTATTATATCTTCTATATCCTAGAGAAATAAATCTCCACTGCTGTTATTGTAAGAAATAATAAGCTTGACCTGTGCTTATCCTTGCATTTCTCAGAGTTCTGTGGCTGTTTTCTTATTTTTGTGCTCAAAATCAGGTCCCATGCATCCCTCTAACCAGGTTTCCTCATCTGTCAATTTCAACTTTGTTGCTGATGATCAAATGAGATTGCTACTCTTCCAGTGCCGAACTAAGAGATAATAGCTCTGCATCTCATATATGTAACAGGTCCACAGCATAGTGGAGATCTGCTATAATTTTTCACAACATGTTCTGATTGTTTGGGATAAAAGGTGTAGTAAACACAAAGAATAACATGCAGCCATTGCACAAACCCAGAAGCATCCTCAGAGTACCCTTATACGCCTTGCCCACCTCTGCATGCTAGGGTGCATATCCACTATCACCCACAAGGGTACACCACTCATCATGATTATAGAATAGGATAAAGTGACCAGAGGGTCTCTCAGAGACGCAGGAAGTTTTCCATTACCTCTCTTAAGTCCCATCTCCTCAACCTTCATTTTTTATTCCAAGATTGACCACAATTTTCCAGGATAATTCACAGTGAATACACATATTGCCTACTGCCCTAACAATGTCATACAGTGGTCAGACCTTAGAACACTTGAACATTTCTGAAGTCTTTAGACACCGACAGTCCAGTTTGAATTTGGCTGTGTTCCTTCACTTCCTTTCTAGTCTCTCTTAATCAAAGGTTCAAAAAATTCAGTGTCAAGTACCAAAGTCACCTTATTATATGTTTAAACGTTTTAACTCTGTGTCATCTATTCTGCAGGGTACATAGGGAAATCATTAGCAATGGGAAAGCACAGTATTAAAACTGTGAGCTCAGGGTCAAGGTCAGATGCAGCCACCCTCTCCCACCATAAGAATTTGCTTTTAGTGCTAATTTCAGTGGTCCTGTGGTTAGTGAGTGGGCATGTACAGGCATATGTATGCATTTATGTTATGTATGCAAGTATTTGTAAATGAAGGTAGCATTTCCTACCAACATCGTACTTCATATGGGATCAATAAAGCAATTTCTATATATGTGAAACCATGAAGGGGATAGAATTTATGTGTGTAAGAGAGTGTGTCTGTGTGTGTGTGGGGGGGTGGATAAAACTTCTGGTAATTTAAAAAATAACAGTTATAAAGTGGTGATATTTGAACAAAGTGTACAATTTGTATTATAATTTGGTTCAATCATAAACTTAATATAGAAGAAAAGGGTGTTTTAATTTTGAGTTCATTGCCCAACTGAATTATTCAGCCTTAGACAGAGACTATGAATTCCATGACCCAACACCAGAATAACACTGGGTCATGTGAAAAGGAATGGAAATATTCTAGATAAATGTAAGCTAGCACTTATATCTCTCATCAGGATTAACTGCACTGATGACTCTGTCAATCTTAGTTCCTTCCTCTGAAATATGTACCATTTCCAGGCATTGCATCCTCAATTTATTTTATCAGTATCCAATTGACACGGTTTCCAGTCCCATTAGTATCCCTGACACAGGCAACCAGGACCTAGAAACCAGCTTCCATGAGGAACAGTTGAAGGAATGTGGATATTTTCTGTGTGGAATAAAGACTTCCAGAGAACATCATATATGTCTTTGTATATTTGAAGAACAGTCTTATGGAGGAAGATTAAAACAGACTTGAACCAATAAAAGGGAACTGTGAAAAGGCAGATTTCATTTACACAGAAATTTATCTGAAAGAGTTGTTAAAATGGACAAACTTACTTTTTCAGATAGTAAGCTCCCTGTCATTGTATGTGATAAGCAGAATCTAGACGTCCATCTCTGAGCATGACTGTTGAGGCTGTTCTTGTATTGGTTGGAGAAGTTACATTATGTATCTTCTCTAACTCTTTAGACTCTATGATTTTATATTTTAGTGGGATTGCATGTAACTACCTGTTTTTAAAGTAGTTTCTGATATTGTAAGACTTATTACTGGTTTGGCTTCGAAATTTTTAACTCATTAGTAAACCCTATAGGAAAAACAGGGCCTGATTCTCCCATTAGAAAATAAATAGAAAGAAAAAGACAGAATTCTTAGGCCCTTTCAAAAAATTATCTTGTGAATAAAATCGTTGTCGTTGTAGAAGAAATGTAAAGGTTAATGAACTTTCTACTAAAAGTCAGCACCACATCTACAACATATTTTAAAATCCCTCTGATTTTACCTCCAATTTTCTGAGAAGGCAGATTTCTGGGTTATATTAAACTCCTGCTGTTTGATCATGTACTGTTTTGCTCTCTATTAGAGATAAGCATTTTTTCCCATGTGAATATTCCTTCATTTATACTGAGCATGTTTAAACTTGCAGAATCAATCTAACACCTTCAGATGAACTAATGAGCAAATAAAACAATTCCCCAGGCTTTTACAAGAAATGAATGGATTTGTCATAAACATATCTCAGACACCTTCACTTCAGCTGCATGTTCTTGTTATTGCCAGAAAAAATTAACACATTGGATTTTAAATCATGACTTTTATTTCCTTTGACTTGAGTATATTTAGAAAATAAAAATTCAACACTGTGCACAACTTTTTTTTTTTTTGGCAAAAAGATCTTAGTAAAACCTCTTAGCTGGTTAACTTTATAAGTGTGTATATATACATATATGTACACACACACAGACACACATATGTAAAACTGGTTTCTTAGGAAACCAATGGCATGGCTGAAAATCATGTCAATTAGATACTGATAAACTGAGGATGCAATGCCTGGAAACAGTAGGTACTTCAGAGGAAGGAACTAAGATTGACAGAGTCAGCAGTGTAATTGGTATCTGATAAGAGATGTAAAGTGCTAGCTCACATTTATCTAGAATATTTCCATTCCTTTTCACATAACCCATTTTATATATAAACACATAAAATATGTATTTGTAAGAAAAAAATTAAAACATGTCTGCTTACTCATCAATATCTCTAAGACACTACTTGACAGTGTGAAAGGGATGGGTCTGTACTAGGTAAGTGTGAGTGAGCTTTATGGCTGAATGAATTCAAAAAGAGTTGATATGAACTTCACTAATTAGGAAATCTAAAACTATGTTAAAATGTTTTGTTTTTGTGGAAAGAACACTAATTGTACGGAGCCAAAGGCGTCTATGGCAATGTCTATTCTTTCCAGTTATATCCCCCACCTTCCCACCTTACTTCCTTCTACCAACTTCTGAAAATTAAGCTGAAAAGAAACAATTTTGAGAAAACAACATGGCATGGATGGCATGGTATGTTGAGTACTGTGGTATAATATGGATATCACAGATCCCAATTTTCAAGTATGATCCTAATTTTGTACAATTTCATTATTTTTAATCAAGATGATTCAATAAATATTGAATTAAGTGTGCTTTATTCTTATGAAAAATAATCAGAAATGAAGAATAACAAAAATACTGCTTACAATATATTACTGAGATTACTGAGAGGGAAATTTATGACCTTAAATAATAATTTTTTAAAAATTAAAAGGATAAAAATTAATGTCCTAGAAAGCCACCTTAATATGGTATTAAAAGGACAGAATAAATCCAAAAATCGCAGTAAGGATTTAATAAAGAGCAGAAATTAATGAAATTGAAAATAAAGATACAATAGAGTCAATTTCAAAAATTCATTATTTAAAAAGAATAATAAAATTTACAAATATCTAGCAAGATCAGGAAAAAAACAGGGCATGAGTAAATAATATTAATATACAAAGAGAACAGAATTATAGATACAGGAGAGATTAAATGATATAAACAACTTTTTGTCAAAAAATTTTAAAACAGAAAAAATTAATTCCTAGCAAAAAGATAAATTATATATACTGATTCAAAAAAGAAATCGAGAAAAAGACATTTTGAAAAAGGAAATATAGGGGCAATCTTACTCATAAATGTAGATGTTAAAAAAAAAAAGAACCTCAAGCAAAAGTGGTATTCCCCGCTTTTCAAAAGTTCACTTTATGCCACTTTTGCTTTTACGAAAGGCCTAAACTAGTACCTCTTTTCACTAACTGAAAGAAATCTGAAAAGGATTTTGGCTTTTAAGAAAAAAGAGGAAAATCGAAAAAAGAATTTTACGTTTGTTTTTCAGGGAGCCATCATAGAGGCAGCACACACCCCCAGCAGGCAGAGTGGCACCACCAAGCTCCTTCCCCAGGATTACAGCCAACATCTCAGCATCAGGCTGCCATAGCTTGAACTGTGTCTGTGAGCATCTGTGCTTTATCTCAGTTTATTTTGTGTATCCATTAGCAAGATGTGTCCTAAGGTAATTGTTTCTTTGCTTTACCCCTTTTGGCTTACGAAAAATTTCACGGGAATGCTCTACTTTCACATAGTGGGGGAAGCCTGAATTAGCAAACCAAGTTTACCAATGCACAAAAATGATCAAGTTTAGTTCTTCCCAAGAACACAACAGCAGTTTGACATTAGAAAATCTCCTACAATTTATTCATGTAATTCAGCGCATTAACAGATTGAAGAAGTAAATCCATTATAGTCGTTTCAAAAATGTTGAAACAAATCCCCAAATTAAAAATCCATTCAAGAAAGAGATTAAGAGAAAACTAGGAACAGATGGGAACTTTCTTAAAACCTGATAAACGGTATCTACCCAAGATGCAGAGCAACAATTCTACTCATGGCAAATATTAAAATATTCCTTTTAATATTAGAGATGCTGCTATCGGTTTTTCTATTCAAAATCAAACAGAAGTCCTCGCTCAGAAAGTATGGCAAGAAAAAAAAGAAGAAAAAAACGTATGTATTAGTTTGAAAGATATGTGTCTTTATTTACATATAAGACAGATATGATTGTCTTCATTCAAAGCCCCCCAAACCCTATAAATAATGAAACTGAAGGTAATTTAGGAAGGTTGCTGAATATGGGATCAAAATTCCACAAGGACATTTCTATACAACAACAGGGAATAATTAACAAAACCCAGCATCACTATTTAATATTCAGAAAAGGGGGCTATTATTTGAAGAAAGACATGAACCCTTTGTAACACATGATAAGAGGTAGATTCTAGATAAAGACATAAATGAGAAAGGTTTTTTAATATTAACTTCATAGTTTTACCTAAGCAGAAACCTTTGTGACCTAGGAATGGGTAAGAACTTCTTAAAACTTCAAAATACAATGACAATGCAAACTTAAGGTGGATTTAATTACGTCAAAGTTCAGAATTTTTTTCAGTGAAGGACACCATGGATAAACTTAATATACAGATAATAAAATGGGATAAGAGATTTATAGTGTCTAAAGCAGACAATGGATTAATATCTAGAATATACAAGAAATTCTGTAAAACTGATAAGGGCAGAAACCCTCTTAGAAAAATGAGAAAAGCAGTTACAGAAGAGGAATCCGAAAGACTGATGAGCATTTGTAGGGATCTTAAACTACTACAGATCAGATTAAAGCAAATTAAATCAATACCGAGCGTTCCTAATTTCCATTCTCTGTCAACGCTTGTCATTTTCCATAGTTCTAATTTCCTCCAACCCTCATGCACTGTTAATAGGTATCTATACTGGTCATTTGGGGGAACTGTTGGCATTATTTAGTCAAGTTAAGTATATTCATATTCTGTGACCCAGACATTCTGCTCCTGAGTCTATAGGCCAAACAAATTTTGACAAGGTCCACATTAGGCTATTCATTAGTATTACATGTAGTGGCAGGGAGTTGGAGGTATTCTGTGTTCCAGTCAGTGAATAGTTGGATAAAATGTGGTAGATGCACACCTTAGGAGAACATTATTTAGAACCCACAGATTATAAATACACATAGCCACCCAGATGCATCTAAAAGCCTAGTGCTAGATGAAAAAGATAAGAAACAGTGCAAGATATAATACCATTCCTGTAAATTAAAATATACGCACAGAAGACAATAAACATAATTTAAGAAAACAATAAAAAAGATACAGATTAAATAAACTCAACATAATGGAAAGTAGGATATGAGGATAAAAGGAAACAGATGAGTGTGTGGACTGGTGATGATGGTAGCCGCTAATTAAGAAGTGGGACTGGAGCAACTATATGCACTCAAGGTTCAGAGGAGGAGAAAAGAGGATGACAACATAACAAATACATGTGAATAAATCTCACCAAAAGACATATAAAACATTTGTAAAGGAAATTATCACATTTTATTATAGACATTAAAGATTTAGGAGATCTAAATAAAAGAAGAAAAAAACCAGTTAGTGGATGGGGAAAGTGATTATAAGGATGTCAATTCTCCCCACATTGACGCATGCATTGAATAGGAACTTCTTTCCTTAATCCAACATGGTTTTCATGGAACTTGACAAGATGATTCTAAAATTCAAAGAGCCAAAAAGAAAAAGAAAAAAAAAAAGGCCAAGACACTCATGCAGCAAAACAAGTTTGAAGGGAGATATCAAAACTTCTTACAAGGCTCCAGTAATTGAGACAGTATGGTATTGGCACAGGATTTGACATATAGACCAAAGGAACCAAATAAAGACCTCAGAAATAGACTCACACAAATGGAAATTTAAAATATAACAGATTAGCACTGTGAATCAGTGGGGCAAATAGTGAATTATTTTCAGTAAATGGTGGTTGGAAAAAATTAAATAGGAAAAAATCCCAAAGTGACTGGATCCCTACCCTATAACACAACACCCCCCTCCGAAACCCAGAAAATATCAACAACACAAATCATTTCCAAAATATCTGAAATATAAATATTTGAAAAATAAAATATTTTAAAAAAATATTTGAAAATATTTGAAAAATACACAGGAAAATATCTTTATGACATTGGGGATAGAGAAGAATTTCTTAAGGCAGATAATACATGCCAGAAAGATGATAAAGAAAATGAAGAACCAGAATTCAATAAAAGGTATCATAGAGTGAAAAGACAAACCACAAATGAGAGAAGATAGCTGCCATTCATATAATTAAAAAAGGAGTCAGCAGAAAGTAATTTAGAACTATCAAAAATCAACAAGAAAAATGCAATCAATAGGAAAATGGACAAAATTTGTAAAGGAATTTCACAGATGAAGAAATTCTATAACTAATACACATATAAAGTTATTTTCAATCCCCATTGGTAATTAGAGAAAGTGAAATTAAATCCCCAATGAGATATCATTTTATACCTATCAGACTGGCAAAATCTAAAGGACTGAAAACATCAAATGTGGTAAACAAAGTTGGTGATAGATCAGCAGTCATTTAGGAAAATGGTTTGGTTTAGGTAGTCAAATTAAAGATGTGTTTTTCTTATGACCCAGCTGTTTGCTACTGGCATTTATTCTAGAGGAACTCTTATGCTCCAGGAGAGATGAAAATAATATTTATAGCAGTGTTGTTTATAAACAAAAAATGGGATAACTCAGTTGTTCATCAACAGGAGAATAGATGAATTGTACCGTATTCACATAGTGGGTGATAGTATAGCAGTAAAAATAAATGAATGTGGCTACGCTCACTGAAAAGACAAATGCAAGAAACATAATGCTGAGTGAAAAAGCAAATATAGAATACATACATTGTTACCCCTGCAAAAGTTCAAAGACAAGCAAAATTAAATAACATTGATTAAGTATACATATGTATACTTACTTGTGCAAAGAAATGATAAATACAAAATTCAGGGGAGGCAGGAAGCAAACAAAGAAGAAGTACAGAAGGTGCTTCAGTAATACTGGTAATTGAGTCTGGTTTGTGATTAAAATCCTATGTGTGGCTTTTCAGGCCTGACCATAGGCAATTATGGAGGTTTTACCTGGTAGGCATCACAGAAGAAAGCTGCCCTCCCCACACCGGACTTGGTGTAAAGCCAGTGCATTACAATCTCTGAAGGAGCTGCAATCAAGGTCTCAGGCCCCTGGCCTGTGATGCTCTTTCATATATTTACATTCCTCAGCACCTGCATTCCTGGGTCCTTTATCTGAGGGCTTGGGCAGAGGGCTTCTTCTGGACCTCTGCTGAGACCTCTTTAGAGGGGTATTAGGGAGAAACCTTAAAGATACTTTTCCCCACTCTGAATTAGTACCCAGTACTTTTCCACTCCTAGTCTTCCCTTCTCCCCCGCCCCCCAAAAAAACCCCAACACACACACATATACACCCTTCAGGGCCCATAAAAGTGCCAAGGCCTTTTGTTCGGGGCCTCCTCAACAATAAGATTACCCCCACATCTGTCCTGGTCCACCTGACCCTGGACCAGTGCACTGTTCCATGGGGGAAAATAGAATACTGGGGGTGCGGGGGTTGGCATTTCCTCTGGTTTTACATTCTTGTTTACACGACTGTACCAAGTGATTAAAGGCTTAACTCTTTCAGTTTGGGCTGAGCCTTGCTTAGCATAGCTGAGCTCTTGATAGTAATATATTGCTTAGGTTAGGTTGTATAATAAAGCTACCTTGAACCTCCTGCATAAAAACTTATAAAAAGTTAAAGTTCTGTGGGACTTCTATGGGGAGGACAAATAAGATGAAATCACAAAGAAGCAAATATTTAATTTATAGCTTCAGTACCCCAGAGTACAAAAAGACAAAGGATATTGAGGGGTTATCAGAAAAGTGACTCATTCTTTTTAAAATGTGGATATAGGGTAGAAGGTAGGATACAAAGGAATCTTTTAAAGCACATAATTCATATAATAAATTTTCTCTTCTTTGGTATGAAATCCTTTAAGTAAGACTGAATTTCACATTATATTTTGGGCTAAATGTAATATATTTTAAAATGGATCTATACCAAATCTATGGACAATGGGTTTCTATAGTTACTTACCACTTTATAAAACAGTATGTACTTATAAAATGTCTTTAAACTAACTTTCTTCATTCAAACTACTGTATAAATTTATATTTGTCCTTAAACTACTTTCTTCAAACCTTGAGGATTTTGTAATTCAATTTATCTTTTGCCTCAACCATACAAGGCTCTGTTTTTACCTCCTTTTGGTTTACATCATTGCTGTACTGATCTTATTGGTCTTCTTATGTAGAAGTCCCTCTTGTTCCCTGAAGATCAGAGGTCCCCATATCTGAGCTTCTCCAACCAGACCCCCAAAAAACATCATAAGGGTAAATACTAAAACTGCACAGTAGTCCATGTTCTGACAGACCATGGTTTTATAAAATATGAAATTATATTTTATGTTTATAATGTCTGATCATTAAACATAACAAATTCTCAAAGGTGAAAAAGGTATTAGAGATTGCCTTGCCCTAATTTGATAATTCCTTATATCTATATAGTACAATTAGTTATAATTTAGAATGTGCTTTCACATCAGCTCATTTGATCCTTGTAACTATATTAATTAGGAATATATAATTATTACCATCTTACAGATCAGAAACAAACAAAAGAAGAGGTTTCTATGATATCCCTGAGGTCATACATTTAGTTAGACATGAACTCAGAAATAAGTATTCCTTGTCCATTGTACAAGCATGAGACACTTTACACTAAAGCACAGACACTTTCTACTTGTCCTAAACTTGTGGGACAACTTGTAAAATATTAAAATAAAATAGTATGAAAGTGAAACACTTCCAAACTCATTCTATGAGGCCACCATCACCCTGATACCAAAACCAGACAAAGGTACCAGAAGAAAAAGAAAATTACAGGTCAACATCACTGATGAACACAGATGTAAAAATCCTCAACAAAATACTAGCAAACTGACTCCAACAATACATTAAGAGCCAGAGCAATCCTGAGAAAGAAAAATGGAGCTGGAGGAATCAGACTCCCTGACTTCAGCCTGTACTACAAAGCTACAGTAATCAAAACAGCATGGTACTGGCAAAAATACATAAATATAAATCAATGGAACAGGATAGAATGCCCAGAAATAAACCCACCCACTTATGGTCAATTAATCTATGAGAAAGTGGGCAACAACATACAATGGAGAAAAGACAGTCTCTTCAGTAAGTGGTGCTGGGAAAACTGGACAGCTACATGTAAAAGAATGAAATTAGAACATTCTCTAACACCATATACAAAAATAAACTCAAAATGGATTAAAGACCTAAATGTAAGACCAGATACTATAAAAGTCCCAGAGGAAAGCATAGGCAGAACACTCTTTGACATAAACTACAGCAATATTTTTTGGGGACCCATCTCCCAGAGTAATGGAAATAAAAGCAAAAATAAACAAATGGGACCTAATTAAACTCAAAAGCTTTTGCACAGCAAAAAAGACCACAAACAGAACAGAAAGGCAGCCTACGGAATGGGAGAAAATATTTGCAAATGATGTGACCAACAAGGGATTAATTTCCAAAATATACACAGAGCTCAATATAAAAAAAAAAAAACAACCCAATCAAAAAATGGGCAGAAGACCTAAACAGACATTTCTACAAAGAAGACATACAGATGGCTAATATGCACATAAAAAACGTTCAACATGGCTAATTATTAGAGAAATGCAAATCAAAACTACAATGAGGTATCACCTCACATCAAAAAATCTACAAATAATAAATGCTGGAGAGGGTGTAGAGAAAAAGGAACCCTCCTACACTGTTGGTGGGAATGTAAATTGGTACAGTCACTATAGAGAACAGTATGGAGGTTCCTTAAAAAACTAAAAATAGAGTTACCATATGATCCTGTAATCCCACTCTTGGTCATATATCTGGAGCAAACTCTATAATTCAAAAAGATACATGCACCCCTATGTTCATAGCAGCGCTATTTACAATAGCCAAGACATGGGAACAACCTAAATGTCCACTGACAGATGAATGGATAAAGATGTGGTGTGTGTGTGTGTGTGTGTGTGTGTGTATATATATCTATATCTATGAATGATGGAATATTACCCAACCATAAAAAAGAATGAAATAATGGCATTTGCAGCAGCATGGATGGACCTAGAGATTATCATAGTAAGTGAAGTAAGACAGACAAAGACAAATATCATATGATATCACTTATATGTGGAATCTTAAAAAAAAGATACAAATGAACTTATTTACAAGACAGAAATAGACCCATGACATAGAAAACAAACTTATGGTTACCAAAGGGGAAAGGGCCAGGGAACGGATAAATTAAGAGTTTGGGATTAACATACACATACTACTATATATAAAATAGATACGAACAAGGACCTACTGTATAGCACAGGGAACTAGACTTAATATCTTGTAATAACCTATGAGGGAAAAGAATCTGAAAAAGAATATATATATATATATATATATATATATATATATATATATATAAATATGTATATACATACATATTTAAAACTGAATTACTCTGCTGTACACTTGAAACTAACATGGCATGGTAAATCAACTATACTTCAATAAAAGAGAAATAATTTATTAAAATATAACTGAGATTAGAGCCAATAAAATGAAATGAACTTAAATTATGATAAGGAGTTGTTCAAAACCTTTATAAGGAATACCAATGCTTTTGTCAAATATAGCTTTTGTCAAATCTGTTACTTTTGAGTTCATTATCTACATATTAAACATTATTGACTTCAAGGCAAAGTAAATTTAATCATGAGTTTTTCTCAGATTTTGCTCTTACAATATAGTCTCCATTTTTTTCATATGTACACCTGTAGCTTTCAGTAAGAGGATACTTAGCAAAATCCTTACTTAAAATTGACCAGTGCAGAAATATTTTTCTACTAATATATCTAAGGCAGAAAGCAAACAGCTTTAAAAAAGACCTTGGACAATGTTACCAGACTTTTTTTTCTTTTCTTCCTTTTTTTTTTTTTTTTTTTTTGCATTAGCTTCCTTACCTCCAAAAAGATGGAATGCTTTTCTGCGGCTTGGTAGGGGCCACTTTGCAGAGCTGGATTTCTGAAAGCTTTGTTTTCTTTTCAAATATTCTTTAGTAAAGAATGTTTTTGTGGCATTGTTCAGTTCTAGAGTAAAGCAAAAGAAAATAGTATTTTTAAACATTAATTTGAGTAAAATGGCAAGAACCTGAAAAATGGTTGTTGTAGTACTTCGATAATAAATTCAGATCTCTTTAAGACAGTGAAGACAAAAGTAGAGTCAACTTTTTTTTTAACCCAAGCAAACCTAACTCCTCCAAATTTGATGAAACTCTGATATGCCTACACATAGAACACACACCTACTGAGCAGCTCCTATGTCAGGTACTACACCAGATATGGAGAACACAGTGATGAATGAGACATAGCCCTGCCCTCAAGAAGACTGCAGTCTAAAAGATGGAAATAAACAGGTAGACCAAAAAAAGGGGGGAAACGTGTTATGGGTGTAGCAATAGAATAACTAGAGTGTAATCATGGCTCAGGAGTGATAATGAAAAGGAAAAATCCTTAGAACTTTTTACATTATAGTCTCTTTACTTCATTCCATATGTGATGGGTTGACCATTTAGACGCTAATGCTGCTGATATGAAGAAGTTTAAAAAATGTAGAAATAAATTCTCAACCTTTCAGAAACTTATTAATGAGTTAAAGAGAAAAGGAAAATATTCATTTGAAATAAACAAATACCAATCAAAGATCACATATGATGACATTCACTTTATTTTTAAAATTTTATGTATTTATTTATTTATTTAGGCTGTGCCGGGTCTTAGCTGCACCATGCAGGATCTTTTAGTTACAGCATGCAGGCTTTTAGTTGTGGTCAGTGGGTAAGACTCTGCGCTCCCAATGCAGGGGTTTGCTCTCTGGTGAGGGAACTAGATCCCACATACATTCACTTTAAATAAGAGTCTCTAGATACGAGCCAGGGAAAGCAAGGCATGATCCAAGTTGAACTGTTCGATGGAGTTCTTCTCAGGGAGGCCAGTGTAGAGCTGGTTACTAACTGAGAAATGAAGTAGTCTTTCCATCAATGGTGCCCTCTTACTTTCATCCCACAATTATTCCTGTACTATCTTCTCTGTTTCCATCCTTCAGGCTTTGAGCTTCTTCTCAAACCAGTTACATCAAATTATCTCTATTTTTCCTAATTACTCCCCAGAATTGATTCTTTCCTTAAGCAATTCACAGGGAAAACAGATTCTCAAAGTTTACATTTAACAGCAAAAGAAACAATGTAAAAAACAGACCACTCCAAGCAAGGGAGGTTAAGTATTAAACCCCCAACTCTGTTTAACTCCCTTCCCCATTCTACACCCAAGGGCCAGTAATTAAAGCACACAAGATAGAGAAAAAGTAATTTCATAGTCTGTGTACTCATTGTATATGTTGGAGGTTGTTATGGCTAGTGAATGTTTTATCCTTCATATGTTTAATAGTTAAATCATTTCAGATCAGATAGTCTCACAGTGTTTTCTGCAGCAGTGCACAGTTGTTTTATCAATGTCCACTCTGCCCACTGCCTGTGAACAGCCCCTTAGTATAAGATGGTCATGGCACTACTACCTGGTTAAAAGGACTCATCAGTGTCATTCATACTGATGAAGAGAATGGAAGAGATTATCAAATGACTTATAACACATTCACTTATAGTAACAATTCTTGCAGGGCTTATTCTTAAGCTGTAATTCAGGGTATTTTCTGAGACATTAAACATCCTATAAGTGGTATTGTGTTAACAATGAACTCTTGGGCAAATTGACTCACAACTTCCTAAATGCCTTTAAAAGTAAGAGCAGTGTTGTGGGTAAATGATTTCATGTGGGAGATAATATAAACCAAGGGGAAGAGTTTGCAACTCAAGAATTCTTATTCCCCTCCTTTCTCTTTCTCCTCTCCACCTCCTCCTTCTTCTGGAGAGCTTCTAGCCATGCTCTAAAATGATGCAAAACCAGAGGATGCCACTGCACTGCCCTCTCTTAAAATGAAAACTTATTTGGAAGTGTAATTGATTTCAGTAAACCAGATCAAAAAGACATTCTTGTAAGAGTCGGCCAATAAGTGCAGTTTTGAAAGCTGGTCACAAATCAAACTTCTCTTAGAGGGTAGATGAGAGAGGTAAAAGTAATAATGATAACTGTGATATTTTTGTTATCTAGCTTCGAGGAACTTATTACACAATGCACTTTTAACCTACATAACAAACCCATGTGATTAATGCACCAAAGAAAAAAAGGATTCATAAAAATATTTATAATACCTATAAAAATTATGATCAGAGAAATTACTTTACTAAAATGTGCAAAATGAGATGTACCTACAACATTTTGTTGAACTTAAATACATGGGTCCATAACATAGTTTTATGAGATGTTGGAAGATTTTATTTATTACACTGATCTGAAAGGCCTTTGGAGAAGAGAGGACCTAGAAGCCCTTGTCCCTCCATTTCTGGGGCAAACAAGAACTGGGTTCTAATGCTTCTTAACTGTGGCACCTTTCATAAGTTGTTGAACTTCTCTTTGTACTCGCTTTCTACCCTATCTCTGGCAAACATTTATTTTGCAATAGCTATGTGCCTAGCACTTTACTGGTCTAGCTAGAAATATAGAAATTCATTAAATTCCTGTCTGCTGGGCATTGTACTAGATCACTGATTCCAAAATACATGTCTGGAGCCTGGCTATGCATCAAAATTGCTGAGGGCACTTGTTAAAAAGACAAATTCTAGGACCTTGCCCAGATATTACTGAAGCAGAATTGCTGTGGATGTGACCTAGGAGTCTGTGCTTTCTACAGGCTCCTTGGGTGATTCTGATGCACAGTCAAATTTGATAACCACTGGATGAAATAACCTTAAATCCTTTTCTGTTCTAAAATTACCTGAATTTATTTAAATAGGTTAAACCTTATCTCACTCTGCTATAAACTGTACAAACCTTACCCAAGGATGTTGTTCTTTCTATAGAACAGTGTTGCTTCATTCAAGTGGCATTTGAACTTGGAACTCCAGGATTTTGCAGCAAATAAAATATTCAGTACTACCTTTCTCAGAATTATTTGGAGGAAGCACTAAGAAAAATCTGAAGGCAGACCAAGATGTAGGGCTCGGAGTAAAATGTGATAAAAACTCCCTTTATCTCCTCCTTTGCCAACCCTACCTCTTAGGGAGTAGAGGCTTCTTATTACAATACACATTATAATGTATTAGATGTAATCAATATTTCATATCATTCAATATGCTAGAAAAAGACAAAACCCGGAATATCCTGGAAAGATTCTAAAGTCTACTCAAATGGTACATTTAGTTAAATGTGGTGGCAGTACCAGTGGAGACAGCAGCATCTTTGCGTGACACTATCATAGAAATAGTAAATAAGTGTTAAGATAAAAGTTCCAGTCTTCTTGACTTGGCTGAATGCAGGAGTCAATCACCAACTACATAAAAACATAATTCACATTATTACAGGGTATATTACCATGAGTTTCACTGTATCATATCATAAAGAATAAAATAAGGGGAGGCGCAAGATGGCGGAAGAGTAAGACGCGGAGATCACCTTCCTTCCCACAGATACAGTAGAAATACATCTACACGTGGAACTGCTCCTACAGAACACCCACTGAACGCTGGCAGAAGACGTCAGACCTCCCAAAAGGCAAGAAAATCCCCACGTACTTGGGTAGGGCAAAAGAAAAAAGAAATAACAGAGACAAAAGAATAGGGACGGGACCTGCACCAGTGGGAGGGAGCTGTGAAGGAGGAAAGGTTTCCACACTAGTCTAGGAAGCCCCTTCGTGGGCAGAGACTGCGGGTGGCGGAGGGGGGAAGCTTCGGAGCCATGGAGGATCCCACAGCAACAGGGGCGCAGAGGGAAAAACAGAGAGATTCCCGCACGGAGGCTCGGCGCCGAGCAGCGCTCACCAGCCCGAGAGGCTTGTCTGCTCACCCGCCGGGGCGGGCGGGAGCTGGGAGCTGAGGCTTAGGCTTCGGTGCTAGACGGGAGGGAGTCCGGGAAAAAGTCTGCAGCTGCCGAAGAGGCAAGAGACTTTTTCTTGCCTCTTTGTTTCGCGGTGCGCAAGGAGAGGGGATTCAGAGTGCCGCCTAAACGAACTCCAGAGATGGGCGCAAGCCACGGCTATCAGCGCAGACCCCAGAGATGGGCAGGAGATGCTACGGCTGCTGCTGCCGCCACCAAGAGGCCTGTGTGCGAGCACAGGTCACTCTCCACACCGCCCCTCCCGGGAACCTGTGCAGCCCGCCACTGCCGGGGTCCCGTGATCCGGGGACAATTTCGCCGGGAGAGAGCATGGCGCACCTCGGGCTGCTGCAACGTCACGCCGGCCTCTGCAGCCGCAGGCTCATCCCGCATCCATGTCCCTCCGTCCCCCCGGCCTGAGTGAGCCAGAGCCCCCGAATCAGCTGCTCCTTTAACCCCGTCCTGTCTGGGCGGGGAACAGACGCACTCAGGTGACCTACATGCAGAGGCGGGTCCAAATCCAAAGCTGAACACCCTGGGAGCTGTACGAACAAAGAAGAGAAAGGGAAATCTCTCCCAGTAGCCTCAGAAGCAGCAGATTAAAGCTCCACAAACAACCTGATGTGCCTGCATCTGTTGAATACCTGAATAGACAACGAATCATCCCAAATTCAAGAGGTGGACTTTGGGAGCAAAATATATTAATTTTTCCCCTTTTCCATCCATGTTTTTTTTTTTTTTTTTTTTTTTTTACTTAAAACAAATTTTTTTTTCCTAATAAATGTTTTCTTAATAATTTTTTCCTTATTTTCTATTTTTAGAAATTAAAAAAAATTTAATAAGTTTTTTCATATTTTTTATTTTAAAAAATTAAAAAAAAATTTTTTCTTAATAAATTTTTTTCTTAATAATTTTTTTCTAACTTTTACTATAAAAAATTAATAAATCTATTTTTAAAAATTAAAAAAAATTTTTTCTGAATACATTTATTCTTAATAATTTTTTTCTTACTTTTTATTATAATAGCTTTATTTTATTTTATTTTATCCTCTTCCTTTCTTTCTTTCTATTTTTTTCTCCCTTTTATTCTGAGCCGTGTGGATGAAAGGCTCTTGGTGCTCCAGCCAGTCATCAGGGCTGTGCCTCTGAGGTGGGAGAGCCAACTTCAGGACACTGGTCCACAAGAGACCTTCCAGCTCCACGTAATACCAAACGGCAAAAATCTCTCAGAGATCTCCATCTCAACATCAAGACCCAGCTTCACTCAACGACCAGCAAGCTACAGTGCTGGACACCCTATGCCAAACAACTAGCAAGACAGGAACACAGGCCCAACCATTAGCAGAGAGGCTGCCTAAAATCATAATAAGGCCATAGACATCCCAAAACACACCACCAGACGTGGACGTGCTCACCAGAAAGACAAGATCCAACCTCATCCACCAGAACACAGGCACTAGTCCCCTCCACCAGGAAGCCTACACAACCCACTGAACCAACCTTAGCCACTGGGGACAGATACCAAAAACAATGGGAACTACGAACCTGCAGCCTGTGAAAAGGAGACCCCAAACACAGTAAGATAAGCAAAATGAGAAGACAAAAAAACACACAGCAGGTGAAGGAGCAGGGTCAAAACACACCAGACCTAACAAATGAAGAGGAAATAGGCAGTCTACCTGAAAAAGAATTCAGAATAATGATAGTAAAGATGATCCAAAATCTTGGAAATAGAATAGACAAAATGCAAGAAACATTTAACAAGGATGTAGAAGAACTAAAGAGGAACCAAGCAACGATGAAAAACACAATAAATGAAATTAAAAATACTCTAGACGGGATCAATAGCAGAATAACTGAGGCAGAAGAACGGATAAGTGACCTGGAAGATAAAATAGTGGAAATAACTACTGCAGAGCAGAATAAAGAAAAAAGAATGAAAAGAACTGAGGACAGTCTCAGAGACCTCTGGGACAACATTAAACGCACCAACATTCGAATTATAGGGGTCCCAGAAGAAGAAGAGAAAAAGAAAGGGACTGAGAAAATATTTGAAGAGATTAGAGTTGAAAACTTCCCTAATATGGGAAAGGAAATAGTTAATCAAGTCCTGGAAGCACAGAGAGTCCCATACAGGATAAATCCAAGGAGAAACACGCCAAGACACATATTAATCAAACTATCAAAAATTAAATATAAAGAAAACATATTAAAAGCAGCAAGGGAAAAACAAAAAATAACACACAAGGGAATCCCCATAAGGTTAACAGCTGATCTTTCAGCAGAAACTCTGCAAGCCAGAAGGGAGTGGCAGGATATACTTAAAGTCATGAAGGAGAAAAACCTACAACCAAGGTTACTCTACCCAGCAAGGATTTCATTCAGATTTGATGGAGAAATTAAAACCTTTACAGACAAGCAAAAGCTGAGAGAGTTCAGCACCACCAAACCAGCTTTACAACAAATGCTAAAGGAACTTCTCTAGGCAAGAAACACAAGAGAAGGAAAACACCTACAATAACAAACACAAACTATTTAAGAAAATGGGAATAGGAACATACATATCGATAATTACCTTAAATGTAAATGGATTAAATGCTCCCACCAAAAGACACAGGCTGGTTGAATGGATACAAAAGCAAGACCCATATATATGCTGTCTACAAGAGACCCACTTCAGACCTAGAGACACATACAGACTGAAAGTGAGGGGATGGAAAAAGATATTCCATGCAAATGGAAATCAAAAGAAAGCTGGAGTAGCAATTCTCATATCAGACAAAATAGACTTTAAAATAAAGACTATTACAAGAGACAAAGAAGGACACTATATAATGATCAAGGAATCGATCCAAGAGGAAGGTATAACAATTGTAAATATTTATGCATCCAACATAGGAGCACCTCAATACATAAGGCAAATATTAACAGCCATAAAAGGGGAAATCGACAGTAACACAATCATAGTAGGGGACTTTAACACCCCACTTTCACCAATGGACAGATCATCCAAAATGAAAATAAATAAGGAAACACAAGCTTTAAATGATACATTAAACAAGATGGACTTAATTGATATTTATAGGACATTCCACCCAAAAACAACAGAATACACATTTTTCTCAAGTGCTCATGGAACATTCTCCAGGATAGATCATATTTTGGGTCACAAATCAAGCCTTGGTAAATTTAAGAAAATTGAAATCGTATCAAGTATCTTTTCCGACCACAACGCTATGAGACTAGATATCAATTACAGGAAAAGATCTGTAAAAAATACAAACACATGGAGGCTACACAATACACTACTTAATAACGAAGTGATCACTGAAGAAATCAAAGGGGAAATCAAAAAATACCTAGAAACAAATGACAATGGAGACACGACGACCCAAAACCTATGGGATGCAGCAAAAGCAGTGCTAAGAGGTAAGTTTATAGCAATACAAGCCTACATCAAGAAACAGGAAACATCTCGAATAAATAACCTAACCTTGCACCTAAAGCAATTAGAGAAAGAAGAGCAAAAAAACCCCAAAGGTAGCAGAAGGAAAGAAATCATAAAGATCAGATCAGAAGTAAATGAAAAAGAAATGAAGGAAACAATAGCAAAAACCAATGAAACTAAAAGCTGGTTCTTCGAGAAGATAAAAAAATTGATAAACCATTAGCCAGACTCATCAAGAGAAAAAGGGAGAAGACTCAAATCAATAGAATTAGAAATGAAAAAGGAGAAGTAACCACTGACACTGCAGAAATACAAACGGTCATGAGAGATTACTACAAGCAACTCTATGCCAATAAAATGGACAACCTGGAAGAAATGGACAGATTCTTAGAAGTGTACAACCTACCAAGACTGAACCAGGAAGAAATAGAAAATATGAACAGACCAATCACAAGCACTGAAATTGAAACTGTGATTAAAAATCTTCCAACAAACAAAAGCCCAGGACCAGATGGCTTCACGGGCGAATTCTATCAAACATTTAGAGAAGAGCTAACACCTATCCTTCTCAAACTCTTCCAAAATATTGCAGAGGGAGGAACACTCCCCAACTCATTCTACGAGGCCACCATCACCCTGATACCAAAACCAGACAAAGATGTCACAAAGAAAGAAACCTACAGGCCAATATCACTGATGAACATAGATGCAAAAATCCTCAACAGAATCCAGCAGCAAACAGAATCCAACAGCACATTAAAAGGATTATACACCATGATCAAGTGGGGTTTATTCCAGGAATGCAAGGATTCTTCAATATACGCAAATCAATCAACGTGATACATCATATTAACAAATTGAAGGAGAAAAACCATATGATCATCTCAACAGATGCAGAGAAAGCTTTTGACAAAATTCAACACCCATTTATGATAAAAGCCCTGCAGAAAGTAGGCATAGAGGGAACTTTCCTCAACATAATAAAGGCCATATATGACAAACCCACAGCCAACATTGTCCTCAATGGTGAAAAACTGAAACCATTTCCACTAAGATCAGGAACAAGACAAGGTTGCCCACTCTCACCACTATTATTCAACATAGTCTTGGAAGTGTTAGCCACAGCAATCAGAGAAGAAAAAGAAATAAAAGGAATCCAAATCGGAAAAGAAGAAGTAAAGCTGTCACTATTTGCAGATGACATGATATTATACATAGAGAATCCTAAAACTGCCATCAGAAAACTCCTAGAGCTAATCAATGAATTTGGTAAAGTAGCAGGATACAAAATTAATGCACAGAAATCTCTTGCATTCCTATATACTAATGATGAAAAAATCTGAAAGTGAAATTAAGAAAACACTCCCGTTTACCATTGCAACAAAAAGAATAAAATATCTAGGAATAAACCTACCTAAGGAAACAAAAGACCTGTATGCAGAAAATTATAGGACACTGATGAAAGAAATTAAAGATGATACAAATAGATGGAGAGATATACCATGTTCTTGGATTGGAAGAATCAACATTGTGAAAATGACTCTACTACCCAAAGCAATCTACAGATTCAATGCAATCCCTATCAAACTACCACTGGCCTTTTTCACAGAACTAGAACAAAAAATTTCACAATTTGTATGGAGACACAAAAGACCCCGAATAGCCAAAGCAATCTTGAGAACAAAAAATGGAGCTGGGGGAATCAGGCTCCCTGACTTCAGACTATATTACAAAGCTACAGTAATCAAGACAGTTTGGTACTGGCACAAAAACAGAAATATAGATCAATGGAACAGGATAGAAAGCCCAGAGGTAAACCCACGCACATATGGTCACCTTATCTTTGATAAAGGAGGCAAGCATATACAGTGGAGAAAAGACAGCCTCTTCAATAAGTGGTGCTGGGAAAATTGGACAGGTACATGTAAAAGTATGAAATTAGAACACTCCCTGACACCATACACAAAAATAAACTCAAAATGGATTAAAGACCTAAGTGTAAAGCCAGACACTATCAAACTCTTAGAGGAAAACATAGGCAGAACACTCTATGACATAAATCACAGCAAGATCCTTTTTGACCCAGCTCCTAGAGAAATGGAAATAAGAACACAAATAAACAAATAGGACCTAATGAAACTTAAAAGCTTTTGCACAGCAAAGGAAACCATAAACAAGACCAAAAGACAACCCTCAGAATGGGAGAAAATATTTGCAAATGAAGCAACTGACAAAGGATTAATCTCCAAGATTTACAAGCAGCTCATGCAGCTCAATAACAAAAAAACAAACAACCCAATCCAAAAATGGGCAGAAGACCTAAATAGACATTTCTCCAAAGAAGATATACAGATGGCCAACAGACACATGAAAGAATGCTCAACATCATTAATCATTAGAGAAATGCAAATCAAAACTACAATGAGGTATCATCTCACACCAGTCAGAATGGCCATCATCAAAAAATCTAGAAACAATAAATGCTGGAGAGGGTGTGGAGAAAAGGGAACACTCTTGCACTGTTGGTGGGATTGTAAATTGATACAGCCGCTATGGAGAACAGTATGGAGGTTCCTTAAAAAACTAAAAATAGAACTACCATATGACCCAGCAATCCCACTACTGGGCATATACCCTGAGAAAACCATAATTCAAAAAGAGTCATGTACCACAATGTTCATTGCAGCTCTATTTACAATAGCCAGGACATGGAAGCAACCTAAGTGTCCATCATCGGATGAATGGATAAAGAAGATGTGGCACATATATACAATGGAATATTACTCAGCCATAAAAAGAAATGAAATGGAGGTATTTGTAATGAGGTGGATGGAGTTAGAGTCTGTCATACAGAGTGAAGTAAGTCAGAAAGAGAAAAACAAATACAGTATGCTAACACATATATATGGAATCTAAGAAAAAAAAAAAAAAAGGTCATGAAGAACCTAATGGCAAGATGGGAATAAAGACACAGACCTACTAAAGAAGGGACTTGAGGATATGGGGAGGGGGAGGGGTGAGATGTGACAGGGTGAGAGAGTGTCATGGACATATATACACGGCCAAATGTAAAATAGATAGCTAGTAGGAAGCAGCCGCATAGCACAGGGAGATCAACTCGGTGCTTTGTGACCGCCGGTGGGGGTGGGAAGGGGAGGGTGGGAAGGAGGGAGATGCAGGAGGGAGGAGATATGGGAACATGTGTATATGTGTAGCTGATTCACTTTGTTATAAAGCAGAAACTAACACACCATTGTGAAGCAATTATACTTCAATAAAGTTGTTTAAAAAAAAAAAAGAATAAAATAAGAACAACCACATACACAGCACAATTTTGAACTACAGGCAGTACCAATAGGGTAGTGTAACTCTGATTTCTGCTTTTTGCTTAAATATGGGCAATTTTATGTTTAAACAACTAATTATAATTCAGCAAATATTTGTAATAGTTTTAAGCATTCTGCTAATTATAAGAGTTAAAACTATGAAACAGGCATAGTACCTGCATTAAATCCTATCTAGTAAATAGGTAACCATTAAGTTATGAGGTAAGTGCCATGATAGGGTTAATTCAGGCCTTAGGGTCCTATTAAGGAGGGGAATATAGTAAGAGTATTACTATAAATACAGGGCACAGTCATTTGGATAGACCCAGTGGTATTACGTTCTAATTTAAAAGGCTAGGATATATGTGTCCACCCATCTCATTTAGATTATTAAAGGCCTTGTTTACCTACTTAAAATTATGTCCATTATTATGAAAGCTTTTTTTTCCCCACAATTCCCTTCTGAGTCCTATGTTGTTTGATACATAATATTTCATTTTTCACAAAGATGCAACTTGCAAAAAGATGATTTGACAAAAAGAAATTTGTAGCATGTTTTAATAAAAGTTAAAAAAAAAGACTACTTCTCCAAGAGTTTTGCATTATATATATAGAATGAGCCCTGATTTTGAGTGGAAATCCAACTTTCCTTCATTTCAACAGGCACTGGACATGCTTGTTCCAGGCATTATTTGGTTCCAGGAGATTAATGTACAATAAAGGACATTTGCAAGGAATAGACAAGATTGGGAATCAAGAGTCCCAATCAGTGGGCATTTGTATAAAAAGGGAGATTTCTAACAAAACAATCTTTACCAGCTGATGCTTAACCCTTATTTTTTAAACATAGCTTTTAGTTTAAGTAACCTCTTGTGAGATGATCTTTAGAACTTTTAGATTAGTCTCATCTCACTCTTATTCTTTAATATGTTGATGTATATGTTTATATATTTAATATGATGAATAGTAATTTTTCAAGAATATACAATCTAAGATAGTTTTCTTTGTATTGTTTTACAGCAGCAGGAGTAAAACTGAGTGAGGATGCTGCTTCAAGGGGATCTGAGCTCTTTCCCTTACACAGGAACAGAGAAGGGCTAATATATTGACATTTGAGCTCACTTCACTAGATATCAATGAAAATCTATAAACTATCTTAAATCTGTCTTCAGGGTTTCAAGGGCAATGCTTGATCTGCACTTCTGCAAGAGGGGCAAGAAAGTCTCACTTGTAAGGGACCCTGACTCTCCTAGTGAAACTCATTTTATACCCATGTGAGCACCCAGAAAGGGGTTCATCTATGAGGGGAACACTACCAGTTAGAGACAACTGGAGTCTGCT
This sequence comes from Balaenoptera physalus, assembly GCF_965194825.1. Classification (NCBI taxonomy): domain Eukaryota; kingdom Metazoa; phylum Chordata; class Mammalia; order Artiodactyla; family Balaenopteridae; genus Balaenoptera; species Balaenoptera physalus. The sequence goes on from NC_138890.1 coordinate 126,629,084, forward strand.
ATTACAGCTTGTATTTAACAGAATATGACTACTTTGACTCAAAGAAATATGAGTAAGATAAGCCTCAGAACCAACTCTTCAGACCTGGCAGGTTCTCACCCTAGGGCGGCTGCAAGGTCTTCTAGTAACTTCATGTCCTATGTGATTTGGTGGCAAGAGGAACTCTGAATGTTGGGAAAGAGAGACCAACGAGGAATATCTCATTAACACTGATGAATATTTATCTATGTATCCTCTGAATATAAATTTTAACCTGATTTTCTTACCCTTTCCTACTGAACTGTTCAAAGTTAAAATCTAGTTAGGAAGTTCCATTCTCCAGCTAAATATGTAGCCTGATGACAGAGGCACATACAACAGGGACCAAACCAAACCAAAAACAAAAATTCTATATTTGACACTTTGTCAAAGTGGAGCTATGGGTTTTACAATACACAAGTCATTACAGAATGTAATTTTTGCTTAACTGATGTTAATATTTAGGAGTTCCTATTTCATTAGGTAGATAAACTATAGTTAAAATTTTATCCATTTTAATGTAATAATTCCACTTAATATTTGGTACTGCAATATTTTATACCCATAATTTTTATACCTGAATAGGAAAAGAGTTACAAATACTTTAACCCTTTGGCCCAGGAGAAATCTGCTAGTACTATAAGAACTTCTTAGGTTAGAGAATTTATCCAAGCTTTCATCTCAGCCACCTTGTGTTTAAGTTGTGCTTACTGATGTCCTTTAAGACTCTGGAGCATTAAGAAGTATTTCAGTAACTGTTTCATTACCCAAGAATAACTAGTTTACCCTCTGCTAGAGGAATAATAAGGCCAAGAGGAGAGCTACTAAATTAAGCCCAATTCAACCATAACCTTTATTGTGCTCTTAGTATGATAAAGACAAAATGCTAAGTACTTTGTACTGTTATGATGTATACTGTTATTATTTTGTATTTAAAGTTACACTTCAAGATTTAGAAAAAGCCTTTTGAAAGCCTATGGATAGGGATATACTAGTGGATCTTCAAAGCAGATAGTCGGAAGCAGCCGCATAGCACAGGGAGATCAGCCTGGTGCTTTGTGACCGCCTAGAGGGGTGGGATAGGGAGGGTAGGAGGGAGATGCAAGAGGGAGGAGATATGGGGATATATGTATATGTATAGCTGATTCAATTTGTTATAAAGCAGAAACTAACACATCATCGTAAAGCAATTATACTCCAATAAAGATGTTAAAAAAAAAAAAGGTTATCACAGCATCCATTCTCCGCTTCAAAGAATCCATGATTCTCTGTCTTCTGTATGAAAAGAAACAGGACTCCATCCTCCCTGCCCACAATCATATTTAATGCTGCACCTCAGTTTACTTATTTATTTTTAAAAACTGTCAAAGTAACACATGCCCATGGTTTGAAAAGATCCAAATGATGTTAAAGGGCTTAAAAAACCAAAACCAAAACCAAAACAACAATGAAGATCTATTCCACTCCCTCTATCTCTAGCTCCACTCACAATCCCCAGGGACTGTTTTAAATATTCCTGTTTTCAAGCTTTTTTCTGGAGATTAACCTCCATAAGTGCAAGGCAGTGTTTTTCAACACTTGGTTTGCAAACCACTAGCCAGATGTGAAAGGATTTAGGGTGAAATTGAATGAAAAATTTTTAAATTTTCATAGTTACCTATTTATTTTAATGTATATTAGAAGAAGTGTATAAACTAGAACATCAAATACATAAATTCACAAATAAATTTTTAAGGATGAGGCTAAAATAAGTATTTTTTTTAAAAAACATGTGTCGATATGAAGAAAACCCTTAAGTAAAAAAATAATTCTGGTGGTATGTGGATACGGTAAAAATTGTAAAGGTGGTAGGAAAATGACAGAAATTTGAGAAACACTGCTCTAATCATTATGCTTATTTTTCTATTTCTTTTTTATAATAAAATATGTTTTTCCATATATTAAAGCACAAGAGTGACTACACTAAAAGACATCATGAAATAGATACTCTTATTGATAAAGAATGAGTTTGTAAATATATACAATGGAATACTACTCAGCCATAAAAAAGAACAAAATAGTGCCATTTGCAGCAACATGGATGCAACCAGAGATTATAATACTAAGTGAAGTAAGTCAGAAAGAGAAAGACAAATACCATATGATATCACTTATATATGCAATCTAAAATATGGTACAAATAAACCTATCTGCAAAACAGAAACAGACTCACAGACATAGAGAACAGACTTGAAGTTGCCAAGGGGGAGGGAGGTGGAGGAGGGAAGGACTGGAAGTTTGGGATTAGCAGATATAAACTATTATATATAGGATGGATAAACAACAAGGTCCTAGTATATAGCATAGGGAATTATATTCAATATCCTGTGATTAACCCATAATGAAAAAGAATATAAAAAAAAAGAATGTATAACTGAGTCACTTTGCTGTACAGCAGAGATTGGCACAGCATTGTAAATCCACTATACCTCAATAAAAAAAAAAGATTAAGTGTGGATTTTGGAGGCAGTGATGATTCTGTACAAGATGAACAGAAAAATGAAAAAGTTGAGGCATGGATGAAGGCAAGAACAAAACCACTATTAGCATAAGAATGAACAGACCAGACTTTTTGGTATAGAATAAGAGAAAGTATGAAATGCTGTTAATGGGAATAGGGACAATAGAACAAGACCAATTACAGGTTGTCACAGTGGATAAAAAGAGGAAATGTGATGTTCTTTTGGATGAGCTGTATGTCCTGGATAAAGCCCAGCAGGACATCTCAGAGTCAGACAGAATACAGGATAATTTGTCACTGTGTGGGACTGGCCCAAACACTGCAGGATATCTGTCATCCCTGCCCCTGCTGACTAGATGCCAGTAGCATCCTCCTATTATTGTGACAGCCAAAATATCCCTGGTGAAAAATATCATAAGCCTGCTTTATGCTTAAAATCCTAGATTAGGTTAAATGTTATTTCTTTACTTAGTTAGGGACTTCTACACACAAGGTGAAGACTTAGCCATTTTCTTTTCCTTTTTTTTCCAATGGAGTTCACCAGCACTTCTGCTTATCAGCATCTAGTTCCACCATGTAAAGGCACAAGAGTAGTGGCATGGAGTGGGTGGTCAAAAAGGAGACAGAGGTTGAATGCAGGAAAATCGTGGAACAAGGGTAGAAATCTTCCTTGCTGAGCTTTGGGTACATTTGAATGAGGTGAGAGCAGTGAGTGACTTCACAATTGAGAGTTAAGTTGTACTGACCCTGTGGCTCCCTATGCAATACATGAGACACTTGTATCTTCCATATGAGCATGGGCTGGGATCCCTGAACAATGAACACTGAGTCTATAGTAGGACTGCCCATACCAGTGTTCTCCAGTCAGTCCACAATAGGGGCAGTGACATGCTTGGTTTGAAGGCTTCAGTCATAAAGTCAATTCAAGAAAATATGATGCCTTCCCTTACAACGAAACCATAATCTCCTTGGCTGAGGGATTTCTACCCCCTCACTTGGATGACCCTCTCTCCATTTAAAGTCTTTTCCCTTCCTCAGCCTGCTGATGAAGGTGGCCTGAAGACCCTGTTATACAGCATGTAGCACCTCTCTGAACAGACCTACTGTTGGGGTGCTGATGTGGGAGTTCCTTGTCTGAAAGAACGAGGCTGTCAGTCAATCAATAGGAAAGGTCTTCCCTATCCAGAGGTCTTTCTCCTCAGCTCTGCCCATCCTGGATTCTTTTTCATCTCCACAGACAAAAGAACTCTAGTTAACATCAGAACTTTTCCCAGTCTCACAAGCAGGCTTAGAGTCTTCCATGTGCAAAATTTATTCTGCTGTTTTCCAAAGTGACTTTGCCATTTTATACTCCAACTAGCAATATATGAGTTCCATATCTCCATATCCTTGTCAACACTTGTTGTTGTCTATCTTTTTAACTATAGCCATCCTAGTGACTGTGAAGTGATATCTCATTATAGTTTGGATTTGCAACTAATGACTAATGATATTGAGCATTTTTTTCATGTGCTTATTGGCCATCTTTATATCTTCTTTGGAGAACTGTCTATTCAAACTCTGTCCATTTTAAAATAGGGTTATTTGTTTTTTAATTCTTGAGTTGTAACAGTTCTTAATATATTCTAGATACTAGACCCCTGTCACATATATGACTTACAAATATTTTCATTTATCCTGTGGTTATCTTTTCACTTTCTTGTTAATATCCCTTTAAGCAGAGAAGTTTTTAACTTTGATGAAGTCTGATTTATCTATTTCTTCTTTGGCTGTTTGTGCTTTAGGTGTCATATCTAAGAAACCATAGCCCAATCCAATTTCAAAAAATATTTACACCTATGTTGTCTTCTCAGAGTTTTATATTTTTATCTCTTACATTTAGGTCTTTGTTCCATTTTAAGTTAATTTGTGTGTGTGTGTGTGTGTGCGTGTGTATGTGTGTGTGTGTGTGTGTGTGTATTCATAGTGTGAGGGAGGGTTCCAAATTCATTCCTTTGCATATGAGTATCTAAATGTGACAGGCTCTCTATGTTCTTACCAAGTATAGTGGTAGATTTCAGTAGATTTAAAAAAAAATAAATGTTTTTCTATTTGCTGTATATCCTTAGTACAATTTCCATAGACTTCAATGAAAAAAAAATCATTTCACCAGTTAAACGGTTGTTTTGCTGGGGTGAGGATCCATGAAGCTTCTCACGCTACCATTCCAGAAATCTTCTTCACTATTTCTTTTTTTTTTCCCCCCTTGGTGTCCATATGTCTATTCTCTACATCTGTGTCTCAACTTCTGCCCTGCAAACTGGCTCATCTGTACCATTTTTCTAGGTTCCACATACATGCATTAATATATGATATTTGTTTTTCTCTTTCTGACTTACTTCACTCTGTATGACAGTCTCTAGATCCATCCACGTCTCAACAAATGACTCAATTCCGTTCCTTTTTATGGCTGAGTAATATTCCATTGTATATATGTACCACAACTTCTTTAGCCATTCGTCTGTTGATGGGCACTTAGGTTGCTTCCATGACCTGGCTATTGTAAATAGTGCTGCAATGAACATTCGGGTGCATGTGTCTTTTTGAATTATGGTTTTCTCTGGGTATATGCCCAGTAGTGGGATTGCTGGGTCATATGGTAATTCTATTTTTAGTTTTTTAAGGAACCTCCATATTGTTCTCCATAGTGGCTGTATCAATTTACATTCCCACCAACAGTGCAAGAGGGTTCCCTTTTCTCCACACCCTCTCCAGCATTTGTTGTTTGTAGATTTTCTGATGATGCCCATTCTAACAGGAGTGAGGTGATACCTCATTGTAGTTTTGATTTGCATTTCTCTAATAATTAGTGATGTTGAGCATCTTTTCATGTGCTTCGTGGCCGTCTGTATGTCTTCTTTGGAGAAATGTCTATTTAGGTCTTCTGCCCATTTTTGGATTGGGGTGTTTGTTTCTTTGATATTGAGCTGAATGAGCTGTTTATATATTTTGGAGATTAATCCTTTGTCCGTTGATTCATTTGCAAATATTTTCTCCCATTCTGAGGGTTGTCTTTTCGTCTTGTTTATGGTTTCCTTTGCTGTGCAAAAGCTTTGAAGTTTCATTAGGTCCCACTTGTTTATTTTTGTTTTTATTTCCATTACTCTAGGAGGTGGATCAAAAAAGATCTTGCTGTGATTTATGTCAAAGAGTGTTCTTCCTATGTTTTCCTCTAAGAGTTTTATAGTGTCCAGTCTTATATTTAGGTCTCTAATCCATTTTGAGTTTATTTTTGTGTATGGTGTTAGGGAGTATTCTAATTTCATTCTTTTACATGTAGCTGTCCAGTTTTCCCAGCACCACTTATTGAAGAGACTGTCTTTTCTCCATTGTATATCTTTGCCTCCTTTGTCATAGATTAGTTGACCATAGGTGCGTGGGTTAATCTCTGGGCTTTCTATCTTGTTCCACTGATCTATGTTTCTGTTTTTGTGCCAGTACCATATTGTCTTGATTCCTGTAGCTTTGTAGTATAGTCTGAAGTCAGGGAGTCTGATTCCTCCAGCTCCATTTTTTTGCCTCAAGACTGCTTTGGCTATTCGGGGTCTTTTGTGTCTCCATACAAATTTTAAGATGATTTGTTCTAGCTCCGTAAAAAATGGCATTGGTAATTTGATAGGGATTGCATTGAATCTGTAGATTGCTTTGGGTAGTATACTCATTTTCACAATGTTGATTCTTCCAATCCAAGAACATGGTATATCTCTCCATCTGTTGGTATCATCTTTAATTTCTTTCATCAGTGTCTTATAGTTTTCTGCATACAGGTCTTTTGTCTCCCTAGGTAGGTTTATTCCTAGGTATTTTATTCTTTTTGTGGCAATGGTAAATGGGAGTGTTTCCATAATTTCTCTTTCAGATTTTTCATCATTAGTGTATAGGAATGCAAGAGATTTCTGTGCATTAATTTTGTATCCTGCAACTTTACCATATTCATTAATTAGCTCTAGCAGTTTTCTGGTGGCAGTTTTAGGATTCTCTATGTATAGTATCATGTCATCCGCAAACAGTGACAGTTTTACTTCCTCTTTTCCAATTTGTATTCCTTTTATTTCTTTTTCTTCTCTGATTGCTGTGGCTAGGACTTCCAGAACTATGTTGAATAATAGTGGTGAGAGTGGACATCCTTGTCTCGTTCCTGATCTTAGAGGAAATGCTTTCAGCTTTTCACCATTGAGAATGATGTTTGCTGTGGGTTTGTCATATATGGCCTTTATTATGTTGAGGTAGGTTCCCTCTATGCCCACTTTCTGGAGAGTTTTTATCAGAAATGGGTGCTGAATTTTGTCAAAAGCTTTTTCTGCATCTATTGAGATGATCATATGGTTTTTATTCTTCAATTTGTTAATATGGTGTATCACATTGATTGATTTGCGTATATTGAAGAATCCTTGCATCCCTGGGATAAATCCCACTTGATCGTGGTGTATGATCCTTTTAATGTGTTGTTGGATTCTGTTTGCTAATATTTTGTTGAGGATTTTTGCATCTATATTCATCAGTGATATTGGTCTGTAATTTTCTTTTTTTGTAGTGTCTTTGTCTGGTTTTGGTATCAGGGTGATGGTGGCCTCATAGAATGAGTTTGGGAGTGTTCCTTCCTCTGCAATTTTTTGGAAGAGTTTGAGAAGGATGGGTGTTAGCTCTTCTCTAAATGTTTGATAGAATTCACCTGTGAAGCCATCTGGTCCTGGACTTTTGTTTGTTGGAAGATTTTTAATCACAGTTTCAATTTCATTACTTGTGATTGGTCTGTTCATATTTTCTGTTTCTTCCTGATTCAGTCTTGGAAGGTTATACCTTTCTAAGAATTTGTCCATTTCTTCCAGGTTGTCCATTTTATTGGCATAAAGTTGCTTATAGTAGTCTCTTAGGATGTTTTGTATTTCTGCAGTGTCTGTTGTAACTTCTCCTTTTTCATTTCTGATTTTATTGATTTGAGTCCTCTCCCTCTTTTTCTTGATGAGTCTGGCTAATGGCTTATCAATTTTGTTTATCTTCTCAAAGAACCAACTTTTAGTTTTATTGATCTTTGCTATTGTTTTCTTTGTTTCTATTTCATTTATTTCTGCTCTGATCTTTATGATTTCTTTCCTTCTGCTAACTTTGGGTTTTGTTTGTTCTTCTTTCTCTAGTTTCTTTAGGTGTAAGGTTAGATTGTTTACTTGAGATTTTTCTTGTTTCTTGAGGTAGGCTTGTATAGCTATAAACTTCCCTCTTAGAACTGCTTTTGCTGCATCCCATAAGTTTTGGGTCGTCGTGTTTTCATTGTCATTTGTCTCTAGGTATTTTTTGATTTCTTCTTTGATTTCTTCAGTGATCTCTTGGTTATTTAGTAACGTATTGTTTAGCCTCCATGTGTTTGTCTTTTTTACGTTTTTTTCCCTGTAATTCATTTCTAATCTCATAGCGTTGTGGTCAGAAAAGATGCTTGGTATGATTTCAATTTTCTTAAATTTATTGAGGCTTGATTTGTGACCCAAGATGTGATCTATCCTGGAGAATGTTCCGTGCGTACTTGAGAAGAACGTGTAATCTGCTGTTTTTGGATGGAATGTCCTATATATATCAATTAAATCTATCTGGTCTATTGTGTCATTTAAAGCTTCTGTTTCCTTATTTATTTTCATTTTGGATGATCTGTCCATTGGTGTAAGTGAAGTGTTAAAGTCCCCCACTATTATTGTGTTACTGTCGATTTCCTCTTTTATAGCTGTTAGCTGTTGCCTTATGTATTGAGGTGCTCCTATGTTGGGTGCATATATATTTATAATTGTTATATCTTCTTCTTGGATTGATCCCTGGATCATTATGTAGTGTCCTTCCTTGTCTCTTGTAACATTCTTTATTTTAAAGTCTATTTTATCTGATATGAGTATAGCTACTCCAGCTTTCTTTTGATTTCCATTTGCATGGAATATCTTTTTCCATCCCCTCACTTTCAGTCTGTATGTGTCCCTAGGTCTAAAGTGGGTCTCTTGTAGACAGCATATATATGGGTCTTGTTTTTGTATCCATTCAGCCAGTCTATGTCTTTTGGTTGGGGCGTTTAATCCATTCACGTTTAAGGTAATTATCGATATGTATGTTCCTATGACCATTTTCTTAATTGTTTTGGGTTTGTTTTTGTAGGTCCTTTTCTTCTCTTGTGTTTCCCACTTAGAGAAGTTCCTTTAGCATTTGTTGTAGAGCTGGTTTGGTGGTGCTGAATTCTCTTAGCTTTTGCTTGTCTGTAAAGCTTTTGATTTCTCCATCAAATCTAAATGAGATCCTTGCCGGCTAGAGTAATCTTGGTTGTAGGTTCTTCCCTTTCATCACTTTAAGTATGTCATGCCACTCCCTTCTGGCTTGCAGAGTTTTTGCTGAGAAATCAGCTGTTAACCTTATGGGAGTTCCCTTGTATGTTATTTGTCGTTTTTCCCTTGCTGCTTTCAATAATTTTTCTTTGCCTTTAATTTTTGCCACTTTGATTACTATGTGTCTCGGCGTGTTTCTCCTTGGGTTTATTCTGTATGGGACTCTCTGCGCTTCCTGGACTTGGGTGGCTATTTCCTTTCCCATGTTAGGGAAGTTTTCGACTATAATCTCTTCAAATATTTTCTCTGGTCCTTTCTCTCTCTCTTCTCCTTCTGGGACCCCTATAATGCAAATGTTGTTGCGTTTAATGTTGTCCCAGAGGTCTCTTAGGCTGTCTTCATTTCTTTTCATTCTTTTTTCTTTAGTCTGTTCTGCAGCAGTGAATTCCACCATTCTGTCTTCCAGGTCACTTATCTGTTCTCCTGCCTCAGTTATTCTGCTACTGATTCCTTCTAGTGTAGTTTTCATTTCAGTTATTGTATTGGTCATCTCTGTTTGTTTGTTCTTTAATTCTTCTAGGTCTTTGTTAATCATTTCTTGCATCTTCTCAATCTTTGCCTCCATTCTTATTCCGAGGTCCTGGATCATCTTCACTATCATTATTCTGAATTCTTTCTCTGGAAGGTTGCCTATCTCCACTTCGTTTAGTTGTTTTTCTGGGTTTTTTTCTTGTTCCTTCATCTGGTACATAGCCCTCTGCCTTTTCATCTTCTCTATCTTTCTGTAACTGTGGTTTTTGGTCCACAGGCTGCAGGATTGACTATTTCTTAATTTATCAACTTTAAATAATATTGACTTCCTTCTAGGAGCATTTGGGTCTTTTGCAAAATCTTCTTCCCTTCTCACCTCTCAAATTTTTGTGAATAATATCATTTTTAGTTTCTATATTGTCTACCTTTATTATTAGACGCTTTTATCAGTTAGGATGCTCTTGGTGTACACTAATAGAAAATTTATTCAAACTGCCTTAGTTAATTAGTAAATTTAATATTTCATGTAATAGAAAATTCAAAGGTAGGGTAGGCTTCAAACCCGGCTGACTTGGTGGTTAAACAATGTCATCAAGACCCCTTGTTCATTTCTTTCCTTAGTTTTACTATCCAAAATAAAGACTTTATACTAAGCTGGTTCCCCACTTGCTCATAAGATGGCTGCCAGTAATTATTCCTATTACACACTTTCTTCTTTATGTCCAATCGGGAAGAAACTAGCTTTTCCATCTCATGTCTTAAGAGTAAAGGCAAATTTTAGTCTCACCTCATCACTCAGAACTGAATCACATGCCCATTTATGAACCTATCACTGGCAAAAGGAATAGATTACCAAAAAGCCAAAGATGGGTTCATCTACCCAGGAGCCACCTGGCCTATGCTGAGGGAGTTAAATACTGGAATAAAACTCAGGGTATGTTAGGAAGAAAGATGTAATGGATATGGATTAGCAACCAATAGTGTCTACTACCTAATTTTTCGTATGTTTTTCTGTTAACTTTTTTTTCCATATTTGCTAGTTTTATTTATTTAACTTTTTTTTTAAACATCTTTATTGGAGTATAATTGCTTTACAGTGGTGTGTTAGTTTCTGCTTGATAACAAACTGCATCAGCTATACATATACATATATCCCCATATCTTCTCCCTCTTGCGTCTCCCTCCCACCCTCCCTATTCCACCCCTCTAGGTGGTCACAAAGCACCGAGCTGATCTCCCATGCTATGCAGCTGCTTCCCACTAGCTATCTATTTTACAGTTGGTAGTATATATATATCCATGCTACTCCATTAACTTTTGACAGTATTATCTTGACCTCCACTAACAAATGATATTAATGTCTTCTATACTGTCTTCTATATATGCTCTCCCACTTCAAATTCTCAACTTCTAGTGTATCAAGAACTTTATCAAGATCACATCTAACAGTGTTAAGAAATTTAAGCAAAATCGCATTAAATATTGAATGTTATATTGAGAGTTCAGGTTTAAATCATTATTTTGCTAAAGCACACTCTATGGAATAAATCTGGAAGGAATTTCATCATAACTCTATTCACTGAACTACTCTAAATTACAACTAACCCCTTATTCATTTGCCAAATATCTTTAGTTCCTTTCGAAAATGACAACCTTCTCACTTTAATCTTTGATAATAACTGTCCCCTGGTTTGTACACAATTGGAATGGTGACATTAGGCAGCTGAGATGATTAATTCATTCACTTAATAAATAATTCTCAGGGTTCAGTAAAGTTAACAGAATAGTGTAAGATTGGAAACTGACTTTCTCCCAAAATATCAACAAAAGCAGCTGAAACCAGAAGAGGAAAAAAATCCCATTTACAATTGTAGCAACAAAAATATACAGGCATAAAGCTAATAAGAATTTTGCTGTGCCATTTGAAAGGAAATTACAGAAATGTTATTGAGAGGCAATATGCTTTCAATATTATAACAATGTTATAATATTATAACAATATTATAAAAATGTCAATTAAAAATGTGAATTATTCCCCAAACAACTTATAAAATTAATTCACTTGTGAGTTATTAAAACATAAAGCTAGAATAATTATAAGACCGAAGTAATGGTATAGGACAAGATAGAAATATGAATGGAAAAGAACAGCTGCCAAAAAACACAGAAACATTTTAGTAATTATATTCATTACCTAAAAAAGGCAGTTCAATCAGCATAGAAAAAAATGAATTGTTCAATAATTGTTACTGGGATAAATGCTTACAGACACGGAATAAAGGGACTATATATTTTTTTAAATTATGACTTAAGCTGTTTATTCTTTCTAAATTAGTAGAAAACTATTTTGCAAGGTTTATTATTATAATTTTTTGTTTGTGGTTTTCTTGTTTTGTTTTTGAAAGGTACTATATTTTTAACCAAACCACACACCATAATAAATGGACTGGAATTAAGAGTAGGAAAATGAGGACAAAATGAAAACCAAAATAAATATAGGTAAAGAGACTATTTATATACAGTAAGTCCCCTACATACTTACCTTCAAGGTGCGAACTTTCAAATATGCGATCGTGTGTTCACATGTCCAATCACATAAGTTAGTTCACGTGTCTGGCATACGTTATCACATGTGTGCATCCTCTACAAGTGGTTGTACTCTTGTGTATTTTACTGTACAGTACTGTATAGAGTGCAGTAGTACAGTATCTTTATTTCAAGCTCAGGATGTCTGGAAGCAAGCGTAAAAGCAGCAGTGATGTAGCTGGTACTACTGTACTTTTCAAGGTACTGTACTGTAAGATTAAAAATGTTCTATTTTTTGTGTTTGTTTGTTTTTTATGTATTATTTGTGTGAAAAGTATTATAAACCTATTACAGTACAGTATTATATAGGTGATTGTGTTAGTTGGGTACCTAGGCTAACTTTGTTGGACTTACAAACAAATTGGACTTACGAATGTGCTCTCAGAACACAACTCGTTCATGTGTAGGGGATTTACTGTAATTCTGTAGTGGATAAGGCCTTTTAATAACTAACTTTGAAATTAGAAATAATAAAGGCAAAGGTTGCTACATAAGACTACATAAAATATAGAAGTTCTGCACATTCATAAAATATAATAAACATAATTCAAGTACATATGACAAAATAGGAAAGTGATTTGCCACATATGACAAAAGCTGACATTACTGAAAAAAAAAATCCTCTTGCAGTAAACAAGAAAATGATGAACAGACCAAAAGAAAAATCAGCAAAGGGCATGGTAAGGGATTTAAAAGGAAAAAAATGGATAGTCCAGAGTGTTGAGAAAATAAGCCCATTATATTGCTGCTTACAATAATTTTGGAGCATAATTTTGTAACATATACATAGCCTTAAAACACATATAGGCTTTAACTACCAATTCTACTCCTGGAAATCCATTACAAGGAAATGCTCGGAGATGTGTGCAAATATTCATCCATATATATCAGCAAATAAATGAATGATAAACAACTAAACTAAATAGTAGATAGCTTAAGTAGATCATGATATAATCACAAGAATTTAAAGTAAAACAAGGGACTTCCCTGGTAGTCCAGTGGGTAAGACTCTGCGCTCCCAGTGCAGGGGGCCCGGGTTCGATCCCTGGTCAGGGAACTAGAGAGCACATGCATGCTGCAACTAAGAGTTCGCATGCTGCAACTAAGAAGTCCACATGCTGCAACTAAAGATCTTGCTGCTGCAACTAAGACCCAGCTCAGCCAAAATAAATTAAATAAATAAATATTTTTTAAAAAGTAAAACAAAAGCCTTATGTTCAAAATGAACATTTTACAAAAAAAAATGATTAAGTATATGGATATAAAATATTCTGGAAGAATACTCGATAAATGTGATCTCTAAATGGTAGGACTATGGAGGATTTTGAGCTTATAATTTTATTTGTATACTCTGATTTTTCTATAATGAAATTGCATTACTTATATAATTTTAGAAGTTATTTTTATAGGAAAACCAGATCATATATATATATATATATATATATATATATATATATATTTTTTTTTTTTGGCTACTGGCAATGTTGCTTTCCCTAATCTATACTCTGATATGCCCTGAGCTCTTATCAAAGAATACCATAAGATACCATGTTAGAAAACCTGATATTGTATTTGCTCTGAGGATGCTTTTGAGGACACTGCCTACTCTATCTCTCAATATGCCTAGAAATCACATTAAAAAATTTCTTTTAAAGTGCTGGAAAAAACTTCTCTTGCCCTTAGGAGTTGGTATGTTTCTTTCCATCGATCATGAGAATCATTTAATTGTATGCTTATTTTATTTTTTCTTAGGCAGCCAGAATATTAAAACGAAATACTTCATTCAATACTTCCATTGCCTTGCTACTTCACTGAATATATATTTTAAAACATGTCAAATCTTTTTGAGGTAGGTATAAATAACTAAGTAGTATATTCCCATTATTATTATCAGCTTCTAAAGGACAGTACACAACCAAATTTAGTCTCCATTGGAATAAATATTCCCAATATGATTTATTATATAGAAGAACCAATTCTGGAAATAAAGTAAAATATGACATTGTTGCTTTGATAAATGAACCAAGAAAGTCAAGTCATTATTGTTTTAAGACATTAAGGAAAGCAATTTTAAAATCCCTGTCAACATTAAACTGGATCATGGAAGGCAGGGACATCTGTCTAAATCACTACGTACATTCCCTAGATGCTTCCCTTCAAAACAGGCTTTCAGTAAATGCTTTCTTGCATAGATGGTCAGAGATAACACTGAGAAAGGGATGTTACTCTTCACATTTCATTCACTCCAAAGCACCTAGCAAGGGATCTAGTACTAGAAAAGAACCCTTATTTTTCCCACTTCAGTGTAAGCCAGAGAAGAAGAACTTCCAGTAAGCTTCTGTCCTCCCATGGAATTGCTTCCTTCCCTCTCTCCACTCCTTACTTGCTCTTCCCCATGAAAGGAAGAGTGATCTGCCAGTGTGACAGATGACAGCCTGGAGTCCCTGACCATGTTTCTCTATTGGGTAGAGTCAACTGTAGTTGGCATGTCCTTTTGTCTCCAGGTCTGTCTGTGCTCAGTGCAGTGATTTTGTGCTCCAAACTATATGCACTAGGCAGATCAGAAAGGCAAAACTTTATTTTCTCTTCACTGTGTGATTACTGAGCCTGTAAGCCAGGTTTGCAAGCCTTCATGCAGCTGGTTGGGTTAAGGCATGCAAAGCTTATTTTTATAAACTGATTCTTCCTTGCAGATGGGTCCTTGGATTTTCTTTTGCAGAAGAAAAATGTACCATGTGTTTTCTACAGTTTTACTATTAATAAAGTACATACTTTGATCCTCATTTGGTTCCTCTATGGTTGAGGTGAGAATGTGGATATAGAAATTTCCTCCCCTAAGGTTTAGCACACAGTAGTGCACTCAATAAATATCAGCTCTGCTTACTTCTATCATTCTTCCCTTTCACCTTAGCAGGTTTCTATGTTCCACATTCATTAGTTTTTCCTTTCTCCATTAGTATGTTTTAAATATTGTGTTATATTCCATCTTTACATGATAATTAGGTAAACAAATCCTTGTTCCAATTTTACTATCTTCTAGTTCAAGAAGAAAGACCTTAAGAACAACAAGAAGGTTGAGAAGATTTGGAGTCTGGGGGAAAGGTCTAATAGTTATCCTCAGATATTTACAGATTTATTCTCTGAGACTTCAGAGGAAAAAACATGGGCCAAAGAATGAGGAGTAGTGGAAGGCAGATTTGAGGAATAAATAATCAACAGGGCTGCTTCAAATTTTAATGGAATGTCCTTGACACTGGAGATGTTCAAGTAAATGCTGAACAATAACTAGTTAGGATGCTTTAGAAAAGATCTCAACATTGAATAGAGGAGTAGAGATGAGAAACTATTCTCATCTATGATTCTATGATTTTAACAAGTTCTAATGAGTTGGGCAAGCACTGTTTTATAACTAGAGAGTAACAAATTATGCTGTATATGATTTTCAATAACTTTCTCATAATAATTCATACAGTACTTTTAGAACTGGAACAAAGAGGTAGTCAAAATAATCAGGCAATTGTGTTAATGAAAGACAACAGTTACCTGTCTGGAAAAAGACTCTGGAAATAATTGTCCGACACAACGGGCAGGGAGTGCTTGCAGGATTGTCTTTGGCAAGAGTCCGTAAGCAGGGCTCACAGAAGATGTGGTGGCAAGGGTAACACATGTAGGGGTTGAAATAAACATCCAGACACACTGCACAGATGTAGCTCTCCTTTTCTTCTGCATATTCATTGTCATCATCTGTACTCATCTCATTATCCAAAGTCTGCAAAACATAAGCAAAAACGATTTTTCTTAGTTCAGTATGAGATTGGTTTCCTTGAGAAATAGAGACATTGATTTTATATTTTCTTAAAATGAATGAAAATATTTATAAGAAGCAGGTAATATCTGTTTCTGTGCATAATCAAAGTGACAGAAATGCTACCTCGCAAAGTGGGAAGAAACTGGAAACATACATGAAAAACCCAGAAGTCTTATTCATTTTAGTATTTTTATATAATGCTATATGTTAAAATATAGTACCTGAACACATTAAGTATATCCTGTATCTCTATTTAACCAGCACTACTTAAGTAAGTGTTAGGTCCTAGGATGACAGGTTCCCCCTATCTATTCCACTCCCATCACAGCAAATAAGCTGACTGTCGCAAGATGATAAAGCCTTACATGGGCATTCACACATGAAGAGAAGTGAGGGTAAGAGGATGTCATACTTCATCTTCACACCATGCATGGAGCGTTTTTATTCTACATTTTGCACCTTCCTGAACCTCAAAGCCAATAAAAGGCCAAACCCTAAGGTATGTCAGGAAGTAGATAAGGTAAAGAAACTTGTAGTAATTCTGGGATGAGCCTTGTAACTGGGAAATATGATGATCCCTCTCCTCTCTCCCAAATGGAAGTTAAGAAAGACGCTATTAAAAGGTAGTTAGGATTTGTTATAAAGCATAAACTAACACACCATTGTAAAGCAATTATACTCCAATAAGGACGTTAAAAAAAAAAACAAACGGTAGTTAGGAAAGAGGCACTCAGGTTAGCAGCACAAAATCTGGTGGCTGAATTCCTGTTACTTAACATCACAATATTCCTCATCCATGAGGATGCTGTGAGAATTAAATGAGGTAATCCACGTAAAGCGTTAAACACAGTGCCTGGTATCTATCAAATATTCAATAAATATTAACCATAGCCAACCTTTTCTCCTCTCTTCTTCAAAGGCCCTATAGTCTTGGCTAGAGCCTTGGGAAATTTTCCTCAAACCAGGCCTGACCTCAGTCCACTGAGGCATAATGGGAATCTACATGGTGTAGATGCTTTCCTCCTCACTTTAATGGATGTGAAAAATGGAGATCAGTGATTAATATCTGAATAGGCCTTGGGTTTAATAAATATTTTTAGGTTACATGAAATGTAAAAGTTACATAAATGAGGCAAACAGAGACTTGAAAATACAGAAAAACCTTTCTACTGGATAAACTATTATTTGATTTATCCAGATGGCTTTGCTTCCTCTTTCTGCCACTTGTTGATAATTTCTCTCTTTATGAAAGACATATTTGAGGCATTAGCCCATTCTTTTTAATTGGTTGTCTGATTTTTCTTAAGCATTTTTACTTAATCTAGTTATTTGTTGTTACTGGCTAGATGTGTTGCAAATATTTTTTCCTTTTCTCTGGTTTGTCTTTTCACTCTTTTCATAGTGTCTTTTGATGAAATGAAATTCTTAATTTTAAAGAACATTTTTCCTTTATGATTTAATACTTTTTGTGTCTTATTTAAGAACTCTTACTTTTTCCCAAGGTCATTAAGAGAGTCTTATTTTGCATTTAATAATATTTCATCATCCTATAATCTACATGGAATTGATTTTCATGTATGGTGTACATTAGGGTTAAATTTCATTTTTATTTTTATGTAATTTTTAATTGGTACAGCCCATTTATTGCAAAGACCTAACTTTCCTCCACTGTTCTAAAGTGCCCCATTGTTATTAGGCCAAATATGCATGGGTTGGCTTCTATTTTGTTCCATTACTTTACTGTCTATTCCTATGCCATAATCACAATCTCTTACTGTGGGCTTATAATAAGCCTCAATATCTGGTAAAGGAAGTCCTTTCATCTTAAAGTCTAATAAGAACCTGCAGTATAAACAAACAAACAAACAAACAAAACAACTAATACTAAACTTTCTTTGGGTTATTTGTATGGAAATATGTTAATATAAATGTTTCAGACATTACATGAAATTTCTAAAAATCTTAAAAAAAAAAAAAAAAAGCCCTTACTCAGGTGGATGATTACAAAATAGATAAAATTCTTCCTGTCTCTCTATGTGCACCCATATGCATTTCATCAAGATGTGGAGATTAGTTTTCCACCCTCTGAATTTGGGCTCTGTCATGTGACTTGCTTTGGCCAATGGATTGTTAGCAAATATGATGCAAACAGAGGCTTAAAAAAAGCTTGTGCATTGGAATAATCCTCTCTTGATGATCTTGGAAACCCTAGTCTACTACCACGTGAACAAGCCTAGGCTAACCTGCTGAATAGTAAGTGAATATGGTCCAGCTGCCTCCATTGTGACTGCTGACAACAAGCCAACCACCAGACATGTGTGGGTAGAGCCAATGACTGTCACCTAACTGTAAATGTACTGGTGAGCCCAGATGACACCGTGTGGATCAGAGATAAGCCATTACAGCTGAGCTCAGCCCCAACTGCCAACTCAGAAAACTGTGAGTGAATATAGGTTGTTGTTTTAAACAACTAAATAAAATCTGTTTGTTACATAACAAAAATTAGTTGACACATCCTTGTCTACACATGGCTAACTTTACCTGATTTTTAAAATCTTAGTTTAAATACCAACTTCCCCAAAGGATTTCACTGCTATTCTATCTAAAGTTGTTCTGTCACTGCTACTTATTTATCTCCTCATAATAATTTCTATTTGCCTATTTTTATATGTCTCTCAATAGAATGTTAAGATTAATAAAGGGGAATGAAAAAATATATATACATACATGCCATTTTTTCCCCAATGAATTAATAGTACAGCCTGCTTGGTGGTGGCTTGCATTCTCAAAATGCTCATAGGTTCAGCTTGTTAAATATTGTATTGATTATATCTCTATTAAGTGTTCTTAGGTATTCTTGTAGGCCTTTTGGATATTAACCGCTAGATAACAAGCATTCTGTGAAATCTCATATAACATATACAAAGTTTAACACAGAGAAGATATGAAGTAACTGTCCTTCACCAACAGAAAGATTGTGGCTATGAGTTGAACACTAATAAAAATCTGCTGGAAAGGCAACAGTATCCACAATTTTTCTCATTATTGTTATATGACTATTCTCTCCTGTACTTAAAAGAAACTTGAAAAAGGAAAGCTGTAAGTGCACAATTAGTACCGATTTGGGCCCCCCAGATAATAAAAATATCTTTGGATCTAGATGCTTACTTACTAAAATTTTATTTCATAGTGACAGCTTATTCTGTTTGTATTACACTCTCAATATTGTGTCTTGAGATTTGAACTAATTAACCTCAAAGAAACTCATGGCATAAGACAATCATAATTTGAAGACCTTCTTAAAGCAATCCAAATTGTGGCCCTAATAACTGTACATAATTTTATTTCTATGAAGTACTTTATCTCTACATAAATAACAAAAGTGACTAGATTTCATTAAAATATACATCAAAGAAAAAAATGATTTGCTATTTAAAAACACAACAATATTATGGAAATAAACTTGAAGGTGGAAGTTTGCAAATAGAAAATGAGGTCAGAACTATTCATCTATTATCTGAGCTACGAGACTCAATCCACAAGACAGATGTAACATATACAAAGACCTCTAGGATCACTATATTTTAAGGGACCAAAAAGGGTGAAGAGTTTTCATTACACAGAGAATTGAACATATCTGGTGATAAAAACTGTTCTGCAAGAAGACAAAAAAAACATCTCAAAGACAGAACTCCACTGGGCTTTTCTGCAAATTGGAGAGATAATAATAACATTACTGTTGGATACATGGTTATATTTTAAAAATTAATTACTCATTAATAGATAAATGTCAGCCTGGAAAAAGGTTTTTAATAGGTGTGCCTATGAACTCATCTTCATTTCATCAACATTTCAATTACCATAGATGGAGACCATCAAAATGCTTCTCAGAAATGGAGAGGTGACAGGAAAGATGGCTGACTAGTTAAAAACAACTAAAATCCTTTCTGAACAGGAGGGAGACCTTCAAGATGGCAGAGGAGTAAGACATGGAGATCACCCCACAAATACATCTACATGTAGAAAAACTCCTATGGAACACCTACTGAACGCTGGCAGAAGACCTCAGACTTCCCAGAAGACGCCCTCAGGCGACCTACATGCAGAGGCGGGGCCAATCCAAAGCTGAACCCCAGGAGCAGTGCGAACAGAGAAGAGAAAGGGAAATTTCTCCCAGCACCCTCAGGAGCAGCAGATTAAATCTCCACAATCAACTTGATGTACCCTGCATCTCTGGAATACCAGAATAGACAATGAATCATCCCAAAATTGAAGTGGTGGACTTTAGGAGCAACTGTAGACTTGGGGTTTGCTTTCTGCATCTAATTTGTTTCTGGTTTTATGTTTATCTTAGTTTAATATTTAGAGTTTATTATCATTGGTAGATTTGTATATTGATTTGGTTCCTCTCTTTCTTTTTTTTTATATACACATATGTAATTTTTCCTTTTTCTCTTTTTGTGAGGTGTATGTGTATGCTTCTTTGTGTGATTTTTGTCTGTATAGCTTTCCTTTTACCATTTGTCCTAGGGTTCTGTCTGTCCGTTTTCTTTTATTTAGTATAGTTTTTAGCGTTTGTTATCATTGGTGGATTTGTTTTTTGGTTTCGTTGCTCTCTTCTTTCTTTCATTCTTTTCTTATTACTTTTTAATCTTTAAAAAGTTTTATTAATTAAAAAATTTTTTTATTTTAATAACTTTATTTTATTTATTTATTTATTTATTTATTTCTCACTTTTCTTCTGAGCCCTGTGGCTGACAGGGTCTCAGTGCTTTCGCTGGGTGTCAGGCCTATGCCTCTGAGGTGGGAGAGCCAAGTTCAGGACAGTGGCCCACCAGAGACTTCCCGGCTCCACGTAATATCAAATGGCAAAAGCTCTCCCAAAGATCTCCATCTCAACGCTACGACCCAGCTCCACTCAACGACCAACAAGCTACAGTGCTGGACACCCTATGCCAAACAACTAGCAAGACAGGAACACAACCACACCCATTAGCAGAGAGGCTGCCTAAAATCATAATAAGGTCACAGACACTCTCAAAACACACCACCGGACACGGTCCTGCCCACCAGAAAGACAAGATCCAGCCTCATCCACCAGAACACAGGCACTAGTACCCTCCACCAGGAAGCCTACACAACCCACTGAACCAACCTCACCCACTGAGGGCAGACACCAAAAACAACAGGAAGTATGAAACTGCAGCCTGCGAAAAGGAGACCCCAACCACAGTAAGTTAAGCAAATTGAGAAGACAGAGAAATACACAGCAGATGAAGAAGCAAGGTAAAAACCCACCAGACCAAACAAATGAAGAGGAAATAGGCAGTCTACCTGAAAAAGAATTCAGAGTAATGTTAGTAAAGATGATCCAAAATCTTGTAAATACAATGGAGAAAATACAAGAAACGTTTAACAAGGACCAAGAAGAACTAAAGAGCAAACAAACAATGATGATGAACATAATAAATGAAATTAAAAATTCTCTAGAATGAATCAATAGGAGAATAACTGAGGCAGAAGAACGGATAAGTGACCTGGAAGATAAAATAGTGGAAATAACTATCGCAGAGCAGAATAAAGAAAAAAGAATGAAAAGAATTGAGGACAGACTTAGAGACCTCTGGGACAACATTAAATGCACCAACATTTGAATTATAGGGGTCCCAGAAGAAGAGAAAAAGAAAGGGACTGAGAAAATATTAGAAGAGATTATAGTTGAAAACTTCCCAATGTGGGAAAGGAAACAGTCAATCAAGTCCAGGAGGCACAGAGAGTCCCATACAGGATAAATCCAAGGAGAAACACGCCAAGACACATATTAATCAAATTATCAAAAAGTAAATATAAAGAAAAATTATTAAAAGCAGCAAGGGAAAAACAACAAATAACACACAAGGGAATCCCAATAAGGTTAACAGCTGGTCTTTCAGCAGAGACTTTGCAAGACAGAAGACAATGGCAGGACAAATTGAAAGTGATGAAAGGGAAAAACCTACAAGCAACATTACTCTATCCAGCAAGGATCCCATTCAGATTCAACGGAGAAATTAAAACTTTTACAGACAAGCAAGAGCTAAGAGAATTCAGCACCACCAAACCAGCTTTACAACAAATGCTAAAGGAATTTCTCTAGGTAGGAAACACAAGAGAAGGAAAAGACCTACAATAACAAACCCAAAACAATTAAGAAAATGGTAATAGGAACATACATATCGATAATTACCTTAAATGTAAATGGATTAAATGCTCCAACCAAAAGACAGAGACTGGCTGAATGGATACAAAAACAAGACCAGTATATATGCTATCTACAAGAGACCCACTTCAGACCTAGGGACACATACAGACTGAAAGTGAGGGGATGGAAAAAGATATTCCATGCAAATGGAAATCAAAAGAAAGCTGGAGTAGCAATTCTCATATCAGACAAAATAGACTTTAAAATAAAGACTATTACAAGAGACAAAGAAGGACATTACATAATGATCAAGGGATCAATCCAAAAAGAAGATATAACAATTGTAAATACTTATGCACCCAACATAGGAGCACCTCAATACATAAGGCAAATGCTAACAGCCATGAAAGGGGAAATCAACAGTAACACAATCATAGTAGGGGACTTTAACACCCCAGTTTCACCAATGGACAGATCATCCAAAATGAAAATAAATAAGGAAACCCAAGCTTTAAATGATACATTAAACAAGATGGACTTAATTGATATTTATAGGACATTCCTTACAAAAACAACAGAACACACTTTCTTTTCAAGTGCTCATGGAACATTCTCCAGGATAGATCATATCTTGGGTCACAAATCAATCCTGGGTAA
Source organism: Balaenoptera physalus (assembly GCF_965194825.1). Classification (NCBI taxonomy): domain Eukaryota; kingdom Metazoa; phylum Chordata; class Mammalia; order Artiodactyla; family Balaenopteridae; genus Balaenoptera; species Balaenoptera physalus. Next base: position 126,651,700 of record NC_138890.1, read on the forward strand.
ATTTAAGAAAATTGAAATCATATCATGTATCTCTCCCGACCACAATGCTATGAGACTAGATAACAATTACAGGAAAATATCTGTAAAAAATACAATGCATGGAGGCTAAACAATACACTACTAAATAACCAAGAGATCACTGAAGAAATCAAAGAGGAAATCAAAAAATACCTAGAAACAAATGACAATGAAAACACGATGACCCAAAACTTATAGGACGCAGCAAAAGCAGTTCAAAGAGGGTAGTTCATAGCAATACAATCTTATCTCAAGAAATAAGAAACATCTCAAATAAACAACCTAAACTTTCACCTAAAGCAATTAGAGGAAGGGGAACAAAAAGACCCAAAGTTAGCAGAAGGAAAGAAATCATAAAGATCAGATCAGAAATAAATGAAAAAGAATTGAAGGAAACAATAGCAAAGATCAATAAAAATAAAAGCTGGTTCTTTGAGAAGATAAACAAAATTCATAAATCATCAGCCAGACTCAAGGAAAAAAAGGGAGAAGACTCAAATCAATATAATTAGAAATGAAAAAGGAGAAGTAACAACTGACATTGCAGAAATACAAAGGATCATGAGAGATTACTACAAGCAACTATATGCCAATAAACTGGACAACCTGGAACAAATGGACAAATTCGTAGAAAAGCACAACCTTCTGAGACTGAATCAGAAGAAATAGAAAACTGGCTTCACAAGTGAATTCTATCAAACATTTAGAGAAGAGCTAACACCTATCTTTCTCAAACTCTTCCAAAATATAGCAGAGGGAGGAACACTCCCAAACTCATTCTACGAGGCCACCATCACCCTGATACCAAAACCAGACAAAGATGTTACAAAGAAAGAAAACTACAGGCCAATATCTGTGATGAACATAGATGTAAATACCCTCAACAAAATACTAGCAAACAGAATCCAACAGTACACTGAAAGGATCATACACCATGATCAAGTGGGGTTTATCCCAAGAATGCAAGGATTCTTCAATATATGCAAATCAATCAATGTGATACACCATATTAACAAACTGAAGAATAAAAACCATATGATCATCTCAATAGATGCAGAAAAAGCTTTCAACAAAATTCAACACCCATTTATGATAAAAACCCTGCAGAAAGTAGGCATAGAGGGAACTTACCTCAACATAATAAAGGCCATATATGACAAACCCACAGCCAACATTGTCCTCAATGGTGAAAAACTGAAACCATTTCCACTAAGATCAGGAACAAGACAAGGTTGTCCACTCTCACCACTATTACTGAACATAGTTTTGGAAGATTTAGCCACAGCAATCAGAGAAGAAAAAGTAATAAAAGGAATCCAAATCAGAAAAGAAGAAGTAAAGCTGTCACTGTTCGCAGATGACATGATACTATACATAGAGATTCCTAAAGATGTTACCAGAACATTACTAGAGCTAATCAATGAATCTGGTAAAGTAGCAGGATTCAAAATTAATGCACAGAAATCTCTTGCATTCCTATACACTGATGATGAAAAATCTGAAAGAGAAATTAAGGAAACACTCCCATTTACCATAGCAACAAAAAGAATAAAATACCTAGGAATAAACCTGCTTAAGGAGACAAAAGACCTGTATGCAGAAAACTGTAAGACACTGATGAAAGAAGTTTAAGTAAAATTAAAGATGGAGAGATATACCATGTACTTGGATTGGAAGAATCAACATTGTGAAAATGCCTATACTACCTCAAGCAATCTACAGATTCAATGCAATCCCTATCAAACCACCACTGGCAGTTTTCACAGAACTAGAACAAAAAATTTCACAATTTGTATGGAAACACAAAAGACCCTGAATAGCCAAAGCAATCTTGAGAAAGAAAAACGAGCTGGAGGAATCAGGCTCCCAGACTTCTGACTATACTACAAAGCTACAGTAATCAAGACAATATGGTACTGGCACAAAAACAGAAATATAGATCAATGGAACAAGATGGAAAAGAGATAAACCCATGTACATATGGTCACCTTATTTTTGATAAAGGAGGGAAGAATATACAATGGAGAAAAGACAGCTTCTTCAATAAGTGGTGCTGTGAAAAATGGACAGCTACATGTAAAAGAATGAAATTAGAACACTCCCTAACATCTTACACAAAAATAAACTCAAAATGGATTAAAGACCTAAATGTAAGGTCAGACACTGTAAAACTCTTAGAGGAAAACATAGGCAGAACATTCTTTGACATAAATCACAGCAAGATCCTTTTTGACCCACCTCCTACAGAAATGGAAATAAAAACAAAAATAAGCAAATGGGACCTAATGAAACTTCAAAGCTTTTGCACAGCAAAGGAAACCATAAACAAGACCAAAAGACAACCCTCAGAATGGGGAAAAATATTTGCAAATGAAGCAACTGACAAAGGATTAATCTCCAAAATGTACAAGCAGCTCATGCAGCCCAATATCAAAAAAACAAACAACCCAATCCAAAACTGGGCAGAAGACCTAAATAGACATTTCTCCTAAGAAGATATACAGATTGCCAACAAAGACATGAAAGGATGCTCAACATCATTAATCATTAGAGAAATGCAAATCAAAACTACAATATGGTATCACCCACACCAGTCAGAATGGCCATCATCAAAAAATCTACAAACAATAAATGCTGGAGAGGGTGTGGAGAAAAGGGAACTCTTGGACCGTTGGTGGGGATGTACATTGATACAGCCACTATGGAGAACAGTATGGAAGTTTCTTAAAAAACTGAAAACAGAACTACCATAGTACCCAGCAATCTCACTACTGGGCATATACCCTGATAAAACCATAATTCAAAAGGAGTCATCTATCACAATGTTCATTGCAGCTGTATTTACAATAGCTAGGACATGGAAGCAACCTAAGTGTTCATCAACAGATGAATAGATAAAGAAGATGTGGCACATATATACAATGGAATATTACTCAGCCATAAAAAGAAAATTGAGTTATCTGTAGTGAGCTGGATGGACCTAGAGTCTGTCATATAGAGTGAAGTTAAATCAGAAAGAGAAAAACAAGTACCGTATGCTAACACATATATATGGAATCTATAAAAAAAAATGGTTTTGAAGAACCTAGGGGCAGGACAGGAATAAAGACGCAGACATAGAGAATGGACTTGAGGACACGGGGAGAGGGAAGAGTAAGTTGTGACAAAGAGAGATTGGCATGGACTTATATGTACTACCAAATGTAAAATAGATAGCTAGTGGGAAGCAGCCGTTGATCTCAACAGGGAGATCAACTCGGTGCTTTGTGACCACCTAGAGGGGTGGGATAGGGAGGGTGGGAAGGAGACACAAGAGGGAAGGGATATGGGGATATATGTACACATATAGCTGATTCACTTTTTTATAAAGCAGAAACTAACACAGTATTGTAAAGCAATTATACTCCAATAAAGATGTTAAAAAAAAAATCCTTTCTGGAACAAGGTATGCCATCAACAAATAATATAAAAATGTAAAATAGGCTAAACCAGATAGCAGAGTCAAGATTTAAAATAAAAGTTAATAAGTTCCTGGCTTAAATCAAGATTAACAGGTATAAATATAAATCCCTCATTAAGAATGCAAACCAGACTGCAGACATAGAAGATGAATGAAACTTAGCTGAGAGCAATTCATGTAAAGAAGAGATAGAGATTTTAACTGACTAGAAGCTCAACATATGATGTGGCTACTTTAAAAAGTGGGTTTACGTGGCTACCATTTATATGATCACACCATATTTGTAGCTACTTTGAGGGATGCAGAGAAACTAGAGTTATCCATAGAAGTATATTGACGGCCAGGGCAGCATAACTTCTGAAACTACCTCATATGAAGTACTGTTGAAAGACTGAGGATACTCACTCAGAAAAATAGTAAAAGGAGACAAGATATTCAGGTATTTGTGAGAGAGATCATAATTTTTCTTTGTGTAGTTCTTATGATTAGATCTAAAAAGGAATGAATGTTATGAGAAGAGAGACTAAAATAAATGATAAAAGAAATACCTATTCATCAACCAAAGTAATATGAACACCAGCATAACATGTTCACTCTTAAATAGTACATTTGCCACAGAGCTAAACATTTATCTGATGTTTCCTACCAAATATTGGGGGACTTATAAATAAGATGACAAAAGTTGTACATATTAACTAATTTCATCAACACAAAGCCCCTGTGAACTAAATTTAATTATGCTCATCATTTTCTATATCAAAGGAAACTGAAAACAGCTCACTTACTGAAACTAGTGGTGAAGCCAGAATTTCAACCCAGCCAGTCTAGATCTGAAGCGACACTTTTCATCACCACATTCTTAACTGAATTAATATACTTTGAATAGTCCAGCAAATAATAAATGTTAACTGATGATGATAATGATGTACATAAAAAGAAAAATGAAATTTAGATAGGATGTATAGGGAAGTTAGAAGTATCAAGGCATCATCATTAAAATCAACAAATGAATGTAATAGGTGTTCAACTGTCCAACTGCTTTTGGCCCCATAGAAATTATCCTGCAAAGTCAACCAAATGTACTCAGTCTCTCAAGCTCCTTTACAGGGTCTTCCAGTCTAAGAAAATGAGATAATAAACTGATAAATAATACAAACAACCTTTAAAAAATTTGTAAATATTAGTACAAAAATTAATAGATCAAATTTTTTTTAAAATAATAATGACAACAAAGCAGCAGTGACATTTAGTTTATTTACAATTATTGTGATTACTGTTATGTTTGGCCTTATTCTTTCACTTCCTATTTTTTTTCAAGAAGTAATAGTTGGGCAGTAGTTAAGAGCAAGACTGCAGTGCCAATCTTGCTGGACTCTGCCACTACTGCCTGTATGACCTTACACAAGTTACTTATCTCCCTGGGGTCTCACTTCCCTTATTTGTAAGGTGGGGATACTAAAAGTACCTAGCTCATAGAGTTGTTGAAAGGATTAAAAGAGTTAATATGTACAAAGCACCAGAACAGTGCCTGGAATATAAAAAGTGCTATCTAAGTGTTTGCTGCTATTATTATATCCTATTTCTTTTCTCTAATAATTATTCTTAACTTTTAACCAAAACAGTTAAAGTTTAATGTTTATAACCTCCCTCTTCTGAACAAGACCTAGAAGGCATTTTACTTCCCACTCAAAAACACAAAGACGGCTTACGTTTTATTGCAGTCATCTGAATTTTATTTCTAAAATCTTAATAATTGCTTAAATATATTATGCCTCTACTTTGTCAGGATTATCTTCTTAAAATCAATTAATCTATATTTATTTTTAACTATGTTTTACTGTCTGCTTATTTTTATTCTTCAGCTTATTTAACAATGTTTTCTTGTATCCCTTATTGTCCTCTCTCTTGAATTCCATTTTTTATTGTAATCTATCCTTGAGAATTCTTTTTTCTTCGGAAATATATATGGGTGGTAAACTGCATGTTCTTGCATTTTTTTTATTCCTTCCTTTCTTTTTTTTTATTTATTTATTTATTTATTTATTTATTTATTTATTTATTTATTTATTTATTTATTTATGGCTGTGTTGGGTCTTCGTTTCTGTGCAAGGGCTTTCTCTAGGTGCGGCAAGCAGGGGCCACTCTTCATCACAGTGCGTGGGCCTCTCACTATCATGGCCTCTCTTGCTGCAGAGCACAGGCTCCAGACGCGCAGGCTCAGTAGTTGTGGCTCTCGGGCCCAGTTGCTCCGTGGCATGTGGGATCTTCCCAGACCAGGGCTTGAACCCGTGTCCCCTGCATTGTCAGGCAGATTCTCAACCACTGCATCACCAGGGAAGCCCTCTTGCATGTTTTAAGTCCCTTTATTTTGTCTTCACATTTGAATTCTATTTGAGTATAATTCTAAATAAAAAATAATTTCACTCAAAACATTGAAGACAGAGAGAGGAAACCAAGATGGCAGTGTAGGAAGATCTTAAGCTCAACTTTTCCCATGGGCACACCAAAATTACAACTATTTATAGAGCAACTACCCATGAGAATGACCTGAAGACTAACAGGAAAGCTGTTCCACAACTAAAGGTAAAAAAAGAAGGAACCACAATAAGATGGGTAGGAGGGGCTGAAACAAAATGCAATGTAGTCAAGACCCACACCCTGGGGTAGGTGACCTACAGAGGGGAGAATAATCACAATTGCAGAGGCTCTCCCCAAGTTTCAAGGGATCCAAGCCCCACCTAGGGGGTCTCCAGTCCTTGGGTCCTACACTGGGAAGACAAGCCTCCAGAACGTCTGGCTTTGAAGGCCAGTGGGATTTGTGTATAGGAGAGCTGGAGGGCTGCAGGAAACAGGGACTATGCTCTTAAAGGGTGCACACAAATTCTCACAGGCTCTGAGACCCAGTGCAGAGTCAGTAATTTGAAAGGAGACCAGGTCAGACCCATCTGCTGATATTGGAGAGCCTCCCAAAGAGGTGGAGGCAACTAAGACTCACCCTGGGGACACAGACACTGACAGCAGCCATTTTGGGGAGCTCCTTCTACCAAGAGGACACTGGTGCTGGCAAGTAATATTTTGGAGTCCTCCCTCTAGCCCATTGGCATTGGGACCCAGCCCTGCTAACAAGCCAGATGGTACCAGTTCTGGCAAACCCCAGGTGGAGGAGTCAGTCAAGTAGGGATGTAGCCCTGTCCACCAGCCAGTTGGACACCAGCCCCAGGATCCCCCACACCTCCCAGCAAGCTTACCTGGGACTTAACACTGCCTAAGAGTGGGCCAAGGCAAGCCTCAGAACCCCCAGGCCTGAAGCCAATTGCATCAGGACCTGGCTCCACCCACTAGCAGGCTGGGACAAGCACTGCAACCTCTAGCACCTGTATCCGGCTGTCCCAGGACCCAACTCCATGACCCTGCTCACAAGTAGGCCAGCACTAGCCCTGGGAACCCTGGGCCCTACAACCAGCCAGCCATGCCAGGACCTGACCCTGCTCACCAGCTCTGGTGACCAGAGGGAAGTGAGCTGCTGGGCCCCATAGGAAATCTCCAACACAAGGCCATTTCTCCAAGATTAGGAAATGTAACCAACCTACCTAATACATACAAATAAATGTGAAAATTAGCAAAAATGGGGTGAAAACGGAATATGTTTCAAATGAAGGAATGAGATAAAACCCCAGGAGAAGAAAGAGATGAAGCAGAGATAAGCAACCTACCCAATAAAAGTTCAAGATAATGATCATAAAAATGCTCAATTTGGGAGAAGAGTGGGTGAACACAGTGAGAGGTTTAACAAGGAGTTAGAAAATATAAATAAGAACCAAACAGAGATGAAAAATACAATAACCAAAATAGAAAAAACACTAGAAGGAATTGACAGTGTATTAGATGATGCAGAGGAACAGATAAGTGAGCTGGAAGACAGAGTAGTGGAAATCATTGAAGGTAAAAAGAATAAAGAAGAAAAAAAAAAATGAAGACAGTTTAAGAGGCCTCTGGGACAACATCAGGCATACTAACATTCATATTATAGGGATCCCATAAGAAGAAGGGAGAGAGAAAGGGGTAGAGAACATATATGAAGACATAATAGCTGAAAAATTCCCTGACCTGGGAAAGGAAACAGACATACAGGTCCAGGAAGCACAGAGAGCCCCAAATAAAATCAACCCAAAGAGAACCACACCAAGACACACTGTAACTAAAATGGCAAAAATAAAAGATAAAGAGAGAATATTAAAAATGGCAAGGGAAAGCAACAAGTTATTTACAAAGGAATGCCCATAAGGCTATCAGCTGACTTCAAAGTAACTCTACAGGCCAAAAGGCAGTGGCATAATATATTTAAAATAATAAAAGGAAAAAACCTACAACCAAAAATACTCTACATGGCCAGGCTTTCATTCAGATTTGATGGAGAGACAAAAATTTTATAGACAAGCAAAAGCTAAAAGAGATCAGCACTACCAAACCAGCTTTATAAGAAATGTTAAAGGGGACTTTAGGGGGGACTTAACACCCCAATTACATCAATAGATTATCCAGATAGAATCAAAGAGGAAACATTGGCTTTTAATGACATATTAGATCAGATAGATTTAATAGCTATATATAGAGCACTCCATTCAAAAGCAGCAGAATACACATTATTTTCAAGTGCACATGGAACATTCTCCAGGATAGATCACATGCTAGGCCACAAAACAAGTCTCAGTAAATTTTAAGACTGAAATCATATCAAGCATCCTTTCTGACCACAAAGGTGTAAGTCTAGAAACCAACTATACGATAAAAATTGCAAAACCCACAAGTACATGGAAGTTAAATAATATGCTACTAAACAACCAATGGGTCACTGATGAAATCAAACATGAAATAAAAGAAAATACCTGGAGACAAATGAAAATGAATACACAATGATCCCAAATCTATGGGGCCCAGAAAATCAGTTCTAAGAGGGAAGTTTATAGCAATACAAGTCTACCTCAGGAAAGAAGAAAATCTCAAAAAAACAACCTAACCTTATGCTTAGAGGATCTACGAAAAGAACAAACAAAACACGAAGTTAGTAGAAGGAAAGAAATAATAAAGATCAGAGCAGAAATAAATGAAATAGAGACTAACAAAAATAATAGGAAAGATCAATGAAACTGACAGCTGCTTCTTTGAAAAGATAACAATAATTCATAAACTTTAGCCAGACTCATCCTGAAAAAAAGAAGACCCAAATAAAATCAGAAATGAAAACAGAGAAGTTACGATCAACACCATAGAAACACAAAGGATCATAAGAGATTAATATGAAAAATTACACACCAATAAAATGGACAACCTAGAAGAAATGGATAACTTTCTAGAAATGCACAATTTCCCCAGACTGAATTAGGAAAAAATACAAAATATAAACAGACCCATTATCAGTAATGAACTTGAATCAGTAATGATAATTTAAAAAACTCCCAAAAACAGAAGTCCAGGACCAGATGGTTTCACATCTGAATTCTACCAAGCATTTAAGGAAGAGTTAACGCCTATCCTTCTCAAATTATTCCAAAAAATTGAAGAGGAAGGAACACTTATGAACTCACCACTCTGGTATCAAAACCAGATAAAGCCACCAAAAGAAGAGAAAATTGCAGAACAGAAATGCAAAAAGTCCTCAACAAAATATTAGTGATCCAAATTCAACACTATATTAAAAGAAGCATATACCATGATCAAGTGGGATTTATCCCAGGGATGCAAGGATAGTTTAATACACATGGATCAATCAATGTGATATACCACATTAACAAAGTGAAGAATAAAAACCATATCACAGTCTCAATAGACGCAGAAAAAGATTCTGACAAAATTTAACATCCTTCTATGATAAAAATTCTCCAGAAGTGGGTATAGAGGGAACATATCTCAATATAATAAAATCCATATATGATAAGCCCACCGCTAACATTATACTCAACAATGAAAAGCTGAAAGCATTTCCTCTAAGATTGGGAAAAAGACAAGGATGCCTACTCTCACCACTTTCCAAAGAAGACATACTGGTGGACAACAGACACATAAAAAGATGCTCAGCATCACTAACCATCAGTGAAATGCAAACCAAAATTCAAAGAGGTATCACCTCACACTTGCAGAATGGCTATTATCAAAAGGGCAACAAATAACAAGTGTTGGTGAGGATGTGAAGAAAAGGGAACACTCGTGTGCTGTTGGTGGGATTGTAAATTGGTGCAGACACTATGGAAAACAGTATAAACATTCCTCAAAAAATTAAAAATAGAGCTATGATCCAGAAATTCCACTTCTGGATATTTTTCCAAAGGAAACAAAAACACTAATTTGAAAAGATATATGCACCCCTATATTCATTGCAGCATTATTCAGAATAGCCGAGATATGGAAGCAACCTAAGTGTCCATCGATAGGTGAACAGATATAGAAGATGCGGTGTACACACACACACACACACACACACAAACACACACACACAAACACACACTCGATAGAATATTACTCAGCCATAAAAAAGAATGAAATCTTGCCATTTGCGACAACATGGATGGACCTAGAGAGTATTATGCTGAGTGAAATAAGTCAGACAGAGAAAGACAAATACCGTATGAATGCATGTATATGTGAAATCTAAAAAAACCAAAAAACAAATAAACAATTATAACAAAACAGAAACAGAATCACCAATACAGAGAACAAACAAATGGTTGCCAGAGGGGACAGGGGTCGGGGGAGGAGTGAAATAAGGTGAGGGAAAATGAAGAGGTACAAACTTCCAGTCACAAAATAAATGAGTCATGAGAATGAAATGTACAGCATGGGGAAATTAGTCAATAATAATGCAATATCTCTGTAAGGTGACAGATGATAACAACTTATCTTGGTGATCATCTTGTAACGTATAGAAATATCTAATCACTATGTTGCACACCAGGAACTAACATAGTGTTGTACATCAATCATACTTCAAAAACAAACAAATAAACGAACTCACAGAAAAAGAGATCAGAGTTGTGGTTACCTCCTCGTATTAGTTGTGCTTCTCCAGAGAAACAGAATAACGAGTATGTGGGGGAGAGGGAACTGGATGAAGGTAGTCAAAAGGTACAAACCTCTGGTTATAATATAAATAAGTACTAGAGATGCAATGGACAACATCATTAATATAATTAACACTGCTGTATGTTACATATGGAAATTGTTAAGAGAATAAATCCTAAGAATTCTTATCACAAAAATACATTCTTTTTTTCATTTTATATCTATATGAGATGATATTCATTAAATTACTGTGGTAATCATTTCATGATGTATGTCATATCATAATGTAAGTATGTAATGTAATTTATAAGTTACATAATGTAACTTACATATCATTGATGTAAGTCAAATCATAATGCTGTATACTTAATCTTTTACAGTGTTGTATGTCAATTATATTTCAATAAAACTGGAAGAAAAAAGACATGGATCAAAATCTTTAAAGTACTATAAAATATTTTTATGCAAAGGCTTAGAGTATTTTGACAGATAATAAAATTATGTTACTTTCTGCATGTAAAAATATTTTATTACTTTTACTTATTTCATTAAAAAATAATTATTTGGATGTAAAATCAACTTAACCTTGAGTCCCTAGGGAATATAAAAACAAATATTCTTCATGGTAATTAATGTTTAAATTGAAAAAAGTATAAGAAAAAAAATCTTTAAAGTACTGGAATAAAAATCTATCTACCTAAATTTCTATAGCCAGTGAGTATATTTAAATATCTTTCAAATATAAAGAGGAGTTAAAGTCCGAAAGAAGAAAAACTTTGAAGATATTGATCCACTGTTTCACAGCATCTATCACTGAATATGAAAAACATGTCTACCTTATGTTTGTTTCTTTTCTTGCTGGAAGTCTTACAACCTTCTCTTTATCCTCAGATTTGAAAAATTTTACTAGTTAGGTGTTCTTATAGTTACTCCTGTTCAGTACTCAGTAGTCTCTTTTAATCTGAAGAACAGTGTCTTTCTGCAGTTCAGTGGAAATTTCATTTTTTTCCCAGATTAATGACCACTGTCTATTCTCTGTTCCTACCTTTATATTTCTCAGTACACACAGATTGGATCTCTTTGATCTATCTTCCACGTTCAATTTTGTGTTTCTATTTTCCATCTCTTTATGTTATGCTATGTTCTGGGAGAATTCCTCAGCATTATTTTCCAAGATACAAAATCATTCAATCTTTGACTTAACAAATATTCACTGAGTGCCTACTAAGGACTGTACACCATTCTAGGTGTAGGTGGTAGGTATAAAGCAGTGAACATAACATACAATACATCCCTTCCGGAAGCTTGTTTTCGAGGCTTATGTTTTATGTCATTCTATTACACAGCTCTCATGCTATATATTTTTTTAATTTTAGAAATCACGTTTTTAATTTTCATGAATCATTTCATTCTTTTAGTATTCATTTATTTAATAGTAGGCTACTCTTTCCCTCAAGATATAATATCTTCTTGACTAACATAAGATAATAACTAGAACTTATTATAATATCCCTTTGTTTTCTGGATAAATCTATTTCCTCTGGGATCAGTTTTTATGTTTATCTTCCATGTTATTGGTGTTCCTCAAAAGTCTGACAATACTTCTTCATAGGTACTGACTTTTTTAAGAGTAGTTTTAGGTTTACAGAAAAACTGTATAGAAAATACAGAGAATTCCCATATGCCCCCTCCTACTACACACACACACAGTTTAATCTATTATTAGCATTACTGTGGTACAGTTTTACAATTGATGAACCCATATTGATATATTACTATTAACTGAAGTTCACGGTTTACATTAGGGTTCAACTTGGTTTTGTACATTCTATGGGTTCTAACAAATGCATGTCTTATATCCACAATTACAGTATCATACAGAATAGTTTCACTGCCCTAAAAATCCACTGGCTCTATCTATTCATTCCTCTCACCCTCTCCCACAACCCTGTCAACTACTGATCTGTCTGTATATAGTTTTCCTTTTCTAGAATGTCATACAGTAGAAATTATACAGGATGTAGCCTTTTCAGACTGCCTTCTCTCACTTAGCAATATGAATTCAAAGCTCCTCATAATTGATTTTTGATCTTGAAATTATCCCAGGTCTCTAACGAGAACTCTTCTTAATTCTACATCACTTTTCTTTCTTGGGCTTAAAAACAAAACAAAACAATTGATTTGCTTCCATTTTCATTTTCTAAAGAAATACAAACCCAATTGCTTTCTATCTTTTAGAAATTCTGAAAAGATTCTGGTTCACTGATGGATTGCTCTCTTATTTTCTAGCATTGTTATATATATGTATTCTTTTAAAATAAACCTTTTTCTATAATTCTGTTTTCTTTAATAGTATCCATTGAAATTAATATCATATTTCCCTTTCACTAAAAATTGTCTCCAAGGAAGTGGTAAGTATAATTAAAAGTTACAATTAATTTTATTATATATATGTATGTGTATGTGTGTATATTCCACCACTCAGGGAAAAAAAGCCAACTTCCACTAAGAATGCCCTTGATGAAGCAAGAAAAATACTAATTTTTATTAAATCTCCACCACTGAAAATGTATCTTTTAATATTACATGTGACAGAAATAGGAAGTACCTACAAAGCATTTCTGTTGCATACCAAAGCATAATGGTTATTTTGAGAAAAGTACCTTTGTTATTGTTTGAGTTGTGAGCTGACCTAGCTGCTTTTACCACGAAATACCATTTTTTATGTAGAAAAGAACAATTGTCAAAATGATTATTCATATTTGGTTATTTGGCAGACATTTTCACAAAAAATGAACAAAGTAAATCTGTTAGTTCAAGAAAAACAACTGACAGTATTTGTTGCCAATCAAAATGATGAAATTTGAGCTTTCAAGCAAAAAATCAGAATTTTGGAAAACCTGTATTTGCTTATAGTTTCTCAATACTTACAGCCTTTTCTGAAGAGATTGGTGGTGATATTAACAAATTTAAAAATATTGCATAATGAAATATGTCAATACTTTGAAGAGCTGTATAACTCAGTTAACCTTAGTTTTCAAATGTTTAATGCATGATAATATAAAATCATCCATGAGTAAATGAACCACTCAAAGTGCAAAGACAGACCAACAGATTTTAATGTAACAGAGTACTTTAAGTTCATATCAAGTGTTAGATTCCACATTATAACTAGCCTTTAATAATCTACACTTATCAAGTTCTGGTGTAATATCAAAGATGACTATCCAAAATTATCTTGAAAAGGTACTATAATACTGTTCCCTTTTCTGACTACCTATCTGGCTGGGTTTTCTTAATATTCTTCAACCAAAAAAACAGACGGCAACAGTTTGCATGCAGAAGCAGATGTGAGAATTCATCTGTTTTCTATTAAGCCAAACGTTAAAGAGATTTGCAAAAGTGTAAAATGATGCCATTCTTCTCAAATATTTTAATAGAGTTATTTTTCATAAACTATGTTATTTTACCATGTAATGGTTTATCTTTATATGAATTAATAAACAAATATTTTAAATTTTTCTCAGTTTTAATGTGTATTATAGAAAATATTTATAATGGGTATACACAAAAGCTTTTTGGGGTTCTCAACAATTTTTAAAATTTTAAAGGGATCTTGAAATCAGAAAGTGTCAGAACGGATATACTAGGAGATAGAAAGCAAAGGTGATTGGGCCCTAGGCATATATTATATACTATATTAAAGTATGTAGGTATTTATTGAATTGGCAGTTTTGTCAATAATCTCGTCAATGATAATACTAAGCAAGATAATTTAGAGAGAAAACACAATGTTGGTTCTAAATTACGACAAGTTCTCATCTATATAGGATCCAAAGAAATAAAAGATGAAAGAGGTAGGAAAAAATATGCTAGTACACTGTAGATTTTAGAGGGAAGGAAGGGGAGGAAAAATATATAGCATTTATTTCAAAAAGCCACACCTAGCTATATCATAGTTTCAATAGATACTTTATAAATCAGCTTTATATTTATAATTCTATTAGATGATAAATAACTTCATTTAAAATGAAAAGAAATACTATTAGACTCTGAGGTGGCCTCTACAGTATCAAGGAAAGATTAAATAATCTTCAACGCAATTTTAGTTATATTTTTACATTAATTATTTGAAAATTGGTGATTCATATTGGGTTGCTTAATATAAATATTCATCTAATCAGAACATCTCATTAATAAGCCATTCTAGATAGACTGAAAATTACCATTTCTGAATTGTTTTTTACATCATCACTTTGCAAGACAAATGCAGCTTTAGATCAGAATTAGGTCTAGGAATCTATGTCAAAAGTATCTAAGTGCTCGTTTTACTTTTTCTATCTGTGGAAAAATTGTCTTCCACAAAACTAGTCCCTGGTGCCAAAAAGGTTGGGGACCACTGGACTAAATAAGGACTTTACATGCCTCTGAGTGGTTCACCAATGCTGGCTTAGAGTATTTTTTCCCCAGTCATGATCACACTACTCTGGGTGTTTGCAGGCTAACGCAATTCTCATTATTGTCCAGGCCATCAGACACAGAGTTATTCAGAGGCCATTTATTCTCTATGCTACTTAATTAATCACAGCCTCTATGTAGTGATGAAACTGCCTCCTACTGAGATACATTTACAAGACAGAAAATTCCAAAGAAGATATACTGTCATTTTCCCTATAATGGCAATTGGAAGAACTGTATCTCTATTTATCCCATTAAAGTTGCTCTGGGGAATGCAACTCTACACAGATTATCTGTTCTCCTAATAAATATGAACATTAAACTAAAATAATAATCCTTTTATTTATGAAATAACCAAGTTAAATAAAGAGAAACATTAAGGAACAGTCCTTACCTTGAAAGAACTGAAAATGACCCACATTCACAATAAATGACTGCAAAAGCTCAGGCTAGGATTTATAAATTCCTGCTAATTACTCTGGTTTGGAGACTAAAACCAATTAATTAGAATGGAAACCTTTATTTTTCTCCAGAAAATTTGAAGGAATATATTTCTGCTATTTTGGATCTCTTTAGAGCATATATGTGACTCTAAAATACACTACTTTCTATGGAAAAACTTATGACTTTGCTTTATATATATTATATTGCCCATCACTCCCATTCCTGGCATCTGAAATAAAATGTTTGCAATATTTTCTATTGACTGTCACTAATTGAAAATTTCTCTTTTGCTTTGAAAACCAAGGATGTTCTAGCAGTTATTTTAAAAATACTATCTGTACTGCATAAATTATTAGACCTTTAAAAAATGATAAATGATAGAGTGTATATTCTATGCATGTTTTTGGAAAACATTTAAACTTAATAATCACATACACTAGAGAAAGTACTATCCTGACTAAAATTAAAGAGAGAATGTTTTGTCATACTGTGCATAACATTTCTAAGATATTGGTAACTCTGGAAAGTCTTCACTTCATTTAGAGAGTCTTCTGCCATGTTTATTTAAGGCAAGAGAATGGAAATTACAGGTTATTGGTTAGATGGAAAAGGAAAATATCCAGACATTATATCTTTATTTATGCTTAGTTGCTTACACATGATCATGTCATTAAAAGACTTGTAACCATGTCCTTAAAGACTACAAAATGAAATTATTATTCTATTGAAGACATTTTTCTTAATCTCAATGTTGATGTCTGTGTGTGTGTGCGTGTTTGTGTATGTGCATGTATGTGTCCTTCCCTTTGTCTTTCTTCGTTTGGCTGTAACTGTTCATCTGCTTTATCTATATTTTATTCTGAGTGTGTCTCTGTGTACCTTCTCTGCCTATCACTGACTTTTTTTGACATATAATTCACATAACCTAAAATTCATCATTTTAAAGTGCACAACTCAGGAGGAGCTTCAAGATGGCGGAAGAGTAGGACGTGGAGATCACCTTCCTCCCCACAAATACATCAGAAATACATCTACGAAGAGAAAGGGAAATCTCTCCCAACAGCCTCAGGAGCAGCGTATTAAATCTCCACAATCAACTTGATGCATCCTGCATCTGTGGAATACCTGAATAGACAACGAATCATCCCAAATTGAGGAGGTGGACTTTGGGAGAAACGGTATATATATATATTTTTTTTTCCCTTTTTCTATTTTTCTGAGTGTGTATCTGTATGCTTCTGTGTGTGATTTTGTCCGTATAGCTTTGCTTTTACCATTTGTCCTAGGGTTCTGTCTGTCTGGTTTTTTTTTTGTCTTTTTTTTAATATAGTTTTTAGTGCTTGATATCATTGGTGGATTTGTTTTTTGGTTTGGTTGCTCTCTTCTTTCTTTCTTTTTATTACTTAAAAATTTTTTTTAATAATTATTTTTTACTATAATAATTTTATTTTATTTTATTATTTTCTTTTCTTTCTTTCTTTCTTTCTTTCTTTTCTTTCTTCCTTCTTTCCTTTCCTTTCCTTTCCTTTCCTTTCCTTTCCTTTTCTTATCTTTCTTTTCTCCCTTTTATTCTGAGCCATGTGGATGACAGGCTCTTGGTGCTCCAGCCAGGCGTCAGGACTGTGCCTCTGAGGTGGGAGAGCCAAGTTCAGAACATTGGTCCACCAGAGACCTCCTGGCTCCACGTAATTTCAAATGGCAAAAATCTCTCAAGGATCTCCATCTCAACGCCAAGACCCAGCTACACTCAACAACCACCAAGCTACAGTGCTGGATACCCTATGCCAAACAACTAGCAAGACAGGAACACAAACCCACCCATTAGCAGAGAGGCTGCTTAAAATAATAATAAGGCCACAGACACCGCAAAACATACAACCAGACGTGGACCTGCCCACCAGAAAGACAAGATACAGCATCATCCACCAGATCACAGGCACTAGTCCCCTCCATCAGGAAGCCTACACAAGCCACTGAAACAACCTTAGCCACGGGGGGCAGACACCATAAACAACAGGAACTAAGAACCTGCAGCCTGCTAAAAGGAGACTCCAAACACAGTAAGTTAAGCAAAATGAGAAGACAGAGAAACACAGCAGATGAAGGAGCAAGGTAAAAACCCACCAGACCTAACAAATGAAGAAGAAATAGGCAGTCTACCTGAAAAAGAGTTCAGAATAATGATAGTAAAGATGATCCAAAATCTTAGAAATAGAATGGAGAAAATACAAGAAACGTTTAAAAAGGACCTAGAAAAACTAAAGAGCAAACAAACAATGATGACCAACAAAATAAATGAAATTAAAAATTCTCTAAAAGGGATCAATAGCCAAATAACTGAGACAGAAGAACAGATAAGTGACCTGGAAGATAAAATGGTGGAAATAACTAATGCAGACCAGAATAAAGGAAAAAGAATGAAAAGAATTGAGGACAGTCTCAGAGACCTCTGGGACAACATTAAACACACCAATATTTGAATTACAGGGGTCCCAGAAGAAGAAAAGAAAAAGAAAAGGACTGAGAAAATATTTGAAGAGATTATAGTTGAAAACTTCCTTAATATGGGAAAGGAAATAGTTAATCAAGTCCAGGAAGCACAGAGAGTCCCATACAGGATAAATCCAAGGAGAAACACGCCAAGACACATATTAATCAAACTATCAAAAATTAAATACAAACAAAAAAAATTAAAAGCACCAAGGTAAAGACAACAAATAACATATAAGGGAATCCTCAAAAGGTCAACAGCTGATCTTTCAGCAGAAACTCTGCAAGCCAGAAGGGAGTGGCAGGACATATTTAAAGTGATGAAAGGGAAAAACCGAAAACCAACATTACTCTGCCCAGCAAGGATCTCATTCAGATATGACGGAGAAATTAAAACCTTTACAGACAAGCAAGAGCTAAGAGAATTCAGCACCACCAAACCAGCTTTACAACAAGTGCTAAAGGAACTTCTCTAGGCAGGAAACACAAGAGAAGGAAAAGACCTACAACAACAAACCCAAAACAATTAAGCAAATGGCAATAGGAACATACATTTCGATAATTACCTTAAATGTAAATGGATTAAATGCTCCAACCAAAACACATAGACAGGCTGAATGGATACAAAAACAAGACCGATATATATGCTGTCTAAAAGAGACCAACTTCAGACCTAGGGACACATACAGACTGAAAGTGAGGGGATGGAAAAAGATATTCCATGCAAATGGAAATCAAAAGAAAGCTGGAGCAGCAATTCTCATATCAGACAAAATAGACTTCAACACAAAGACTACTACAAGAAACAAAGAAGGACAATACCTAACGATCAAGGTATCAATCCAAGAAGAAGATATAAGAATTGTCAATATTTATGCACCCAAAATAGGAGCACCTCAATACATAAGGCAAATGCTAACAGCCATAAAAGGGGAAATCGACAGTAACACAATCATAGCAGGGGACTTTAACACCCCACGTTCACCAATAGACAGATTATCCAAAATGAAAATAAAGAAACTCAAGCTTTAAATGATACATTAAACAAGATAGACTTAATTGATATTTATAGGACATTCCATCCAAAAACAACAGAATACACTTTCTTCTCAAGTGCTCATGGAACATTCTCCAGGATAGATCATATCTTGGGTCACAAATCAAGCTCTGGTAAACTTAAGAAAATTGAAATCATATCAAGTATCTTTTCTGACCACAACGCTATGAGACTAGATATCAATTACAGGAAAAAATCTGTAAAATATCCAAACACATGGAAGCTAAACAATACACTACTAACTAAGCAAGAGATTACTGAAGAAATCAAAGAGGAAAGAAAAAACTACCTAGAAACAAATGACAATGAAAATATGACGACCCGAAACCTATGGGATTGAGCAAAAGCAGTTGTAAGAGGGAAGTCTACAGCAATACAATCCTACCTTACGAAACAAGAAACATCTCAAATTAACAACCTAACTTTACACCTAAAGCAATTAGAGAAAGAAGAACAAAAAAACCCCAAAGTGAGCAGAAAGAAATAAATCATAAAGATCAGATCAGAAATAAATGAAAAAGAATTGAAGGAAATGATAGCAAAGCTCAATAAAACTAAAAGCTGGTTCTTTGCGAAGATAAACAAAATTGATAAACCATTAGCCAGACTCATAAAGAATAAAAGGGAGAGGACTCAAATCAATAGAATTATAAATGAAAAAGGAGAAGTAACAACTGACACTGCAGAAATACAAAGGATCATGAGAGATTACTATAAGCAACTCTATGCCAATAAAATGGACAACCTGGAAGAAATGGACAAATTTGTAGAAAAGCACAACCTTCCAAGACTGAACCAGGAAGAAATAGAAAATATGAACAGACCAATCACAAACACTGAAATTGAAACTGTGATTAAAAATCTCCAACAACCAAAAGCCGAGGACCAGATGGCTTCATGAGCGAATTCCATCAAACATTTAGAGAAGAGCTAATAGCTATCCTTCTCAAACTCTTCCAAAATGTAGCAGAGGGAGGAACACTCCAAAACTCATTCTACGAGGCCACTATCACCCTGATACCAAAACCAGACAAATGTCACAGCGAAAGAAGACTACAGGCCAATATCATATTGATGCACATAGATGCAAAAATCCTCAACAAAATACTAGCAAACAGAATCCGAGAGCACATTTAAGGGATCATACACCATGATCAAGTGGGGTTTATCCCAGGAATGCAAGGATTCTTCAATATATGCAAATCAATCAATGTGATACATCATAGGAACAAATTGAAGGAGAAAACCATATGATCATCTCAATAGATGCAGAGAAAGCTTTGGGCAAAATTCAACACCCATTTATGATAAAAACCCTGCAGAAAGTAGGCATAGAGGGAACTTACCTCAACATAATAAAGGCCATATATGACAAACCCACAGCCAACATCATCCTCAATGGTGAAAAACTGAAACCATTTCCACTAAGATCAGGAACAAGACAAGGTTGTCCACTCTCACCACTATTATTCAACATAGTTTTGGAAGTTTTAGCCAGAGCAGTCAGAGAAGAAAAAGAAATAAAATGAATCCAAATTGGAAAAGAAGAAGTAAAGCTGTCACTCTTTGCAGATGACATGATACTATACATAGAGAATCCTAAAGATGCTACCAGAAAGCTACTAGAGCTAATCAATGAATTTGGTAAAGTAGCAGTGTACAAAATTAATGCACAGAAATCTCTTGCATTCCTATACACTAATGATGAAATATCTGAAAGTGAAATTAAGAAAACACTCCCATTTACCACTGCAACAAAAAGAATAAAATATCTAGGAATAAACCTACCTCAGGAGACAAAAGACCTGTATGCAGAAAATTATAAGACACTGATGAAAGAAATTAAAGATGATACAAATAGATGGAGAGATATACCATGTTCCTGGATTGGAAGAATCAACATTGTGAAAATGACTCTACTACCCAAAGCAATCTACAGATTCAATGCAATCCCTATCAAACTACCACTGGCATTTTTCACAGAACTAGAACAAAAAATTTCACAATTTGTATGGAAACGCAAAAGACCCCGAATAGCCAAAGCAATCTTGAGAAAGAAAAACGAGCCGGAGGAATCAGGCTCCCTGACTTCAGACTATAGTAGAAAGCTACAGTAATCAAGACAGTATGGTACTGGCACAAAAACAGAAATATAGATCAATGGAACAGGATAGATGGGCCAGAGATAAACCCACGCACATATGGTCATCTTATCTTTGATAAAGGAGGCAAGAATATACAATGGAGAAAAGACAGTCTCTTCAATAAGTGGTGCTGGGAAAACTAGACAGCTACATGTAAAAGAATGAAATTAGAACACTCCCTAACACCATAGACAAAAATAAACTCAAAATGGATTAAAGGACTAAATGTAAGGCCAGACACTCTAAAACTCTTAGAGAAAAACACAGGCAGAACATTGTATGACACAAATCACAGCAAGGTATTTTTTGACCCATCTCCTAGAGTAATGGAAATAAAAACCGAGTGGGACCTAATGAAACTTAAAAGCTTTTGCACAGCAAAGGAAACTTTAAACAAGACGAAAAGACTACCCTCAGAATGGGAGAAAATATTTTGCAAATGAATCAACGGACAAAGAATTAATCTTCAAAATATATAAACAGTTCATGCAGCTCAATATTAAAAAAACAAACAACCCAATACAAAAATGGGGAGAAGACCTAATCAGACATTTCTCCAAGAAGACATACATGGCCAAGATGCACATGAAAAGCTGCTCAACATCACTAATTATTAGAGAAATGTAAATCAAAACTACAATGAGGTATCACCTCACACCGGTTAGAATGGGCATCATCAGAAAATCTACAAACAACAAATGTTGGAGAGGGTGTGGAGAAAAGGGAACCCTCTTGCACTGTTGGTGGGAATGTAAATTGATCCAGGTACTGTGGAGAACAGTATGGAGGTTCCTTAAAAATCTAAAAATAGAATTACCATTTGACCCAGCAATCCCACTACTGGGCATATACCCAGAGAAAACCATAATTTAAAAAGACACATGCACCCCAATGTTCATTGCAGCACTATGTACAATAGCCAGGTCATAGAAGCAACCTAAATGCCCATCGACAGACGAATGGGTAAAGAAGATGTGGTATGTACATACAATGGAATAGTACTCTGCCATAAAAAGGAACGAAATTGGGTCATTTGTAGAGATGTGGATGGATCTAGAGACTGTCATACAGAGTGAAGTAAGTCAGAAAGAGAAAAACGAATATTGTATATTAACGTATATATGTGGAATCTAGAAAAATGGTATAGATGAACTGGTTTGCAAGGCAGAAACAGAGACACAGACGTAGAGAACAAATGTATGGACACCAAGGGGGGAATGTTGCGGGGGTGGGGGTGGTGGTGTGACGAATTGGGAGATTGGGATTGACATGTATACACTAATATGTATAAAAGAGATAACTAATAAGAACCTGCTGTATAAAAAATAAAGTTCAAATTAAAAAAAGAAACTAAGTCATCTCAACCAGTGTACAAAATATTAAAAGAATAACATATATGTGCCTGAACCATCTGATGAGAGTAATAAACACAATTATTTAAATTTATCATTTTATTTTTCATTGTTTCAGTCAAACTATTATCTCTAGCTATTTCTTGAACTATTATTTCAACAAAGTTGTTATTGACTGAAATGTACTTCTAATGTATATCTTTTATATACGTATTATTATCTTCATAACATATGGCTACATTTTGCCATCATGTATAAAGATAGGTTATGTTTGTATAAGTTTACAAGACATAGTTAGAAAAGTCACCCTTTTCCTACTGAAAAACCAAACAGGTGGTATGTGAGAATTCCACAAATTGTAGAAAGAGCTTTCCCACACATAGTCAAACCTCCATTTCAAGAGAAGTACAGAAGATGCTACTGCCTGTGGCCAAGCGGATAGTATAGATCCTGGGGGGAGGGTGGCAGCATCTCTAATTATATATTCCTCCAAAAGCCTGGGACAGGACAGCACTGATTGCAAAAACATTGCAACACTGATATTACACATGCAGTAGCATGTTTAACTCATTGATTTTAAATGCTTTTCTTGTTTTTTTCACCCCCAGGTCCTTCTGAGATTCTTATGAAAGCTATGGCTCTCTCCCCCAGAAAAATTGACGTACTTTCTATAAATGTTATTTTGCATAAGTATCAGGGGATTCACAGACACCTTAAAAAACTTGACCACTGCCTGGATTAAAAACTTCTCTTTTACCACCTGGATAGAATTTTAGCCTTAAGTCAACAAAATGTGTAACATTCAACTACCTAAAGCTACTAACATTAAATTAAGCATCTTTAAGAATATATCCATGAAAGCCATACTCAACGATACCATATTTTGAACTATAAACCTTTTTTCCACTACCCATTGTCTATTTTTTTTAATTAAGGAACAAAACAGTGGGAGAAATGATATGGGATGAGTATCAGGAGGCCAATCCTGATATGTCAGTAGCCCTACTTGAGAAACTGTACTTTGTGTGAAACTAAATGCTCTCCAGATCTTCCCTATAAGATGTTTACTGTCCATTTTCAAGTCCCTGTCACTGTAGTCTGATATATCCTGTGGCCACATTAGGAAAAAAGGGTTTTGAATCTAAGTATTTTACAAATACACCAATATTCATGTTTCTGAAAATACTCATATTTCTGCTATTGGTAGAATAAAGCAAAGGAAGTGTGGTAATAGAGTGACTAGAAATGGCTAATCAACAGCTCTCATACCATTTCTATATAAACTTCTTCCCATCAAGTAGGAATCATGAATATTATGTTTAACCATTATATTCTTATTACTAAGGAGAGTGCTTGGCATATAGAAGATGCTCAGTAAATATGAGAAAACTTGGAGAATGTTAAGACTGGTAAAGGAGAAAAACATACTTGTCATACTGGTAGGACCCTAGAGAAACACTAAAAGTGAACACAAGAAAGATGACTAAAAATAACCTAAATGTCTACATTTGGATGCATTAGCTGGAGTTCTCCAGGATGCAGAGCCTGAGGCAAAAGCTTATATTACACTATTTTATTAGGGAGTGCAGAGGTGTGAGAAAAAAAAAAAAAGAGTCAGAGAGGGAAAAAGGGAGAGCAAACATAAGGAGATGAATTTATGAGTAGAGATTTAATTGGTATCAAGTACAGTCTTCAGAAAGAGTCTATGAACTATTACGGCCCACATGCATGTAGTATGAGTTATAACCTGTTGGGGGATAAAGAAAGAAGAATTTATCTGCTGGTGCCCACCTCCTATTTGTCCAACATTTGCCCTAGGGAGCATTAACACGTCCTCACATCCAGGTTACAAACACATGAGAACCGGGTGGATCTCACTGCATCTCATGCTTCAGTGGTAATAAAGAAGCCCCAAGAGGCAATTACTATTAATCTGCTTGCTAGAGCAGTTGCTGGGCAGAGCCCAGCTGAATTGTTCTCTGAGGTGGTAGCTAGGCCAGAACAAGTGACCAAAGGTCTAGACAAGTGAGGCTAAGAGGATTTCTGGAGGCACAAATAAACATACTTTAGTACATTCATTTGATGGAATACTACTCAGCAATAAAAAAATATAAATTAATCATATACAATCTTTATTATATTGAGATATGTTCCCTTTATGCCCACTTTCTGGAGAGTTTTTTTAATCAAAAATGGATATTAAATTTTACCAAAAGAATCTTCTGTATCTATTGAGATGACCATATGGTTTTTATTCTTCAATTTGTTAATATGGTGTATCACATTAATTGATTCGCAGATAATGAAAAATCTTGCATCCCTGGTATAAATCCCACTTGATCATGGTGTATGACTCTTTTAATGTATTGCTGGATTCGGCTGAGTAGTATTTTGTTGAGGATTTTTGCATCTATGTTCGTCAGCGATATTGGCATGTGATTTTCTTTTTTGTGTGTGATATCTGTGTCTAGTTTTGATATCAGGGTGATGGTGGCCTCATAGAATGAGTTTGGAAGTGTTCCTTCTTCTGCAATTTTTTTGGAAGAGTTTTAGAAGGATAGGTGTTAACCCTTCTCTAAATGTTTGATAGAATTCACCTGTGAAGCCATCTGGTCCTGGACTTTTGTTCGTTGGGAGTTTTTACATTAATGATTCAATTTCAGTACTTGGAATTAGCCTGTTCACATTTTCTATTTCTTCCTGGTTCAGTCTTGGGAGATTGTACTTTCCTAAGAATTTGTCCATTTCTTCTAGGTTGTGCATGTTATTGGCGTATACTTGCTCATAGAAGTATCTTACGATCCTATGTATTTCTGTGGTGTTGGTTGTAACTTTTCCTTTTTCATTTCTGATTTTATTTATTTGGGCCCTGTTCAACTTCGCTAATTATTAGAGAAATGCAAATCAAAACTACAGTGCGGTACCACCTCACACTGGTCAGAATGGCTGTCATCAAAAAGTCTACAAATAATAATTGCTGGAGAGCATGTGGAGAAAAGGGAACCCATCTATACTGTTGGGAATGTAAATTGGTGCAGCCACGACAGAGTACAGTATGAAGGTTCCTTTAAAAATTAAAAATAGAGGGGCTTCCCTGGTGGCGCAGTGGTTGAGAATCTGCCTGCCAATGCAGGGGACACGGGTTCGAGCCCTGGTCTGGGAAGATCCCACATGCCGTGGAGCAACTAGGCCCGTGAGCCACAAGTACTGAGCCTGCGCGTTTGGAGCCTGTGTTCCGCAACAAGAGAGGCCGCGACAGTGAGAGGCCCGCGCACCGCAATGAAGAGTGGCCCCCACTCGCCGCAACTAGAGAAAGCCCTCGTACAGAAACGAAGACCCAACACAGCCAAAAATAAATAAATAAATAAATAAATAAATAAATAAATAAATAAATAAATAAAATAAAATAAAATAAAATAAAATAAAATAAAATAAAAAAATTAAAAATAGAGTTACCATATGATCTAGCAATCCCATTCCTGGGCATATATCCAGAAAAGAGGAAAATTCTAATTCAAAGATTTACATGCACCCCAATGTTCATAGCAGCCTTATCTACAACAGCCAAGACCTGGAAGCAACCTAAATGTCCATCAAGAGATGAATGGGTAAAGAAGATGTGGTACACACACACAAACAACTCCCCCCCACTGCAATGGAATATTACTCAGCCATAAAAAAGAATGAAACAATGTCATTTGCAGCAACATGGATGGACCTAGAAATTATCATACTAAGTGAATTAAGTCAGACAGAGAAAGACAAATATCATATGATATCACTTATATGGGAAATCTGAAAAAAATGGATACAAATGAACTTATTTACAAAGCAGAAATAAACTCACAGACATAGAAAACTAACTTACGGTTACCAAAGGGGAAAGTGGGGGGATCCAGGATTACATTTTAAATTATGAAAGAGCCTCTGGAAAAAAAATTAGTGATGGAATGAAAAGAAATGTCAGATATTTCTCAAATTAAGAGAAGTACATAACTTCTCAAATTTCTCTAGTTAGTGCATTCCAACTGATTTAAAACTGAAGTACATTTACAGTAGATTATTTTTCCCACCAAACCTTCCTAATTTAAAAATGGTCAGAATTTGGGCAACATCTTTCCCAGCAAATCCATAAAGTTAATTTACCCTTGAAACAGCAATGACATCTTTTAAGAAGCCATTTTCTTGTTATTGCACAGAGGTTGATTTTAAAGCCAATACAGGCAAATGAGTACAGAAAAGGAAGTGAGGGGAAGGATAAATTGGGAACTTGGGATTAACAGATACCCAATATCACATATAAAATAGATAAACAATAAGGATATACTGTAAAGCACAGGGAACTATACTCAATATCTTGTAATAACCTATAATGTAAATGAATTTGAAAACAATTCATATATGTATATGTATATAAATGAATCACCTTGCTGTACACCTGAAACATTATAAATCAACTATACTTCAGTAAAAAAAATCTAAAAATAAATAAATAAACTTATATACCAAACACCATGGATGAATCTCAAAAACATAATGCTTAATGAAAGAAGCCTTACATTAAAAAGTACACAGCATGTAACTCTATTTCTGTAAAATTCTAGAACAAGTGAGATTGGTTTATAGTTAAAAACAATCAGAAAAGTGGTTGCCTCTGGGAGATGGGACAGAAATTGGCTGCAAAGGGGAAAAAGGAATAAACATATAAGATATGTGCATTTTAACATATGTAAAATTCATATGAAAAGAAAAAAATACAAACAAAAATCTGGCATGTTAATGCAACTGAATATGATTCAACAGGAATGAACTATGGTGGCACAATTTTTACAAAAATAACACAGAACAATGCTATATATCTTCTATGGACATATACAGTTCTATGTCTATATCTAGATATGTGGATTTATTATATATGTACATGTATGTATGCACATATATAAAAAACATGTAATTTTTTTCCTTAAAAGGATAGAAGGTATATATAATAAAATTCTAATGCTGTTTCCTTCTCTGGGCAGTAGGAAAAGATCTAGATTAGAATTACTGTTTAAAAGGTCTTTAACATTATAAAGTTTAAAAATAATGTCCTAATTTTTTAAGTGGAAAACTGTACCAATGCCGTATTTATATTAATCATTTAAAAACAGAAAAAATTAGGAGTCATACACACTTGCTATAGAAAAATTTTAAATTACATTAATGTGTGAATAGACTCAAATTCAGTTAGTATGTGGCAGTTTGCATCCCAAACTACTTTTACTATTTTGTCTGAAACACACAATGAGAAAACATCAGTGGTTAAAAACAAGCAAAGAAAAAAATCCCAAAAGTGTTGGCAAGTGTTTAGAAGAAAGGTCTACAATCTTTGGAACTCTTTCTACTTAACACCTGCAGGTGGTTTTGAAGCGTGTAGGTGCATGTATCATGCATACATAGCTACGATATTATTTTTTAAATATATCTGTTGTAAAATGAATGATTATGCATTGGTAGTTTGATAGGGATTGCACCATATCTGTAGATTGCTTTGGGTAGTACAGCTATTTTCACGATATTGATTTTTCCAATCCAAGAACATGGTATATCTCTCCATCTGTTTGTATCATCTTTAATTTCTTTCATCAGTGTCTTATAATTTTCTGCATACAGGTCTTTTGTCTCCATAGGCAGGTTTATTCCTAGGTATTTTATTATTTTCTTGCAATGGTAAATGGGATTGTTTCCTTAATTTCTCTTTCAGATTTTTCATCATTAGTGTATAGGAATGCAAGGGATTTCTGTGCATTAATTTTGTACACTGCTACTTTACCAAATTCATTGATTAGCTCTAGTAGTTTTCTGGTAGCGTCTTTAGGATTCTCTATGTATAGTACCATGTCATCTGCAAAGAGTGACAGCTTTACTTCTTCTTTTCCGATTTGGATTCCTTTTATTTCTTTTTCTTCTCTGACTGCTGTGGCGAAAAATTCCAAAACTATGTTGAATAATAGTGGTGAGAGTGGGCAACCTTGTCTCATTTCTGATTTTAGTGGAAATGGTTTCAGTTTTTCACCACTGAGAACGATGTTGGCTGTGGGTTTGTCATATATGGCCTTTATTATGTTGAGGTAAGTTCCCTCTATGCCTACTTTCTGCAGGGTTTTTATCATAAATACGTGTTGAATTTTGTCCAAAGCTTTCTCTGCATCTATTGAGATGATCATATGGTTTTTCTCCTTCAATTTGTTAATATGGTTTATCACATTGATTGATTTGCATATATTGAAGAATCCTTGCATTCCTGGGATAAACCCCACTTGATCATGGTGTATAATCCTTTTAATATGCTGTTGGATTCTGTTTGCTAGTATTTTGTTGAGGATTTTTGCATCTATGTTCATCAGTGATATTGGCCTGTAGTTTTCTTTCTTTGTGACCTCTTTGTCTGGTTTGGTATCAGGGTGATGGTGGCCTCGTAGAATGAGTTTGGGAGTGTTCCTCCCTCTGCTACATTTTGGAAGAGTTTGAGAAGGATAGCTATTAGCTCTTCTCTAAATGTTTGATAGAATTCGCTCGTGAAGCCATCTGGTCCTCGGCTTTTGGTTGTTGGAGATTTTTAATCACAGTTTCAATTTCAGTGCTTGTGATTGGTCTGTTTATATTTTCTATTTCTTCCTGGTTCAGTATAGGAAGGTTGTGCTTTTTTATGAATTTGTCCATTTCTTCCAGGTTGTCCATTTTACTGGCATAGAGCTGCTTGTAGTAATCTCTAATGATCCTTTGTATTTCTGCAGTGTCAGCTGTTACTTCTTTTTCATTTCTAATTCTACTGAGTTGAGTCTTCTTCCTTTTTTTCTTGATGAGTCTGGTTAATGGTTTTTCAATTTAGTTTATCTTCTCAAAGAACCAGCTTTTAGTTTTATTGATCTTTGCTATCATTTCCTTCATTTCTTTTTCATTTATTTCTGATCTGATCTTTATGATTTCTTTCCTCCTGCTCACTTTGGGGTTTTTTTGTTCTTATTTCTCTAACTGCTTTAGGTGTAATGTTAGGTTGTTTATTTGAGATGTTTCTTGTTTCTTGAGGTAGGACTGCATTGCTATAAACTTCCCTCTTAGAACTGCTTTTGCTGCATCCCATAGGTTTTGGGTTGTCGTGTTTTCATTGTCATTTGTTTCTACACAGTTTTCAATTTCCCCTTTGATCTCTTCAGTGATCTCTTCGTTATTAAGTAGTGTACTGCTTAGACTCCATGTGTTTGTATTTTTTACAGATTTTTTTTCCTGTAATTGATATCTAGTCTCATAGAGTTGTGGTCCAAAACGATACTTGATACGATATCAATTTTCTTAAATTTACCAAGGCTTGATTTGTGACCCAAGATATGATCTATCCTGGAGAATGTTCCATGAGCACTTGAGAAGAAAGTGTATTCTGTTGTTTTTGGATGGAATGTCCTATAAATATCAATTAAGTCCATCTTGTTTAATGTATCATTTAAAGCTTGTGTTTCTTTATTTATTTTCATTTTGGATGATGTGTCTATTGATGAAAGTGGGGTGTTTAAGTCCCCTACTATGACTGTGTTACTATCGATTTCCCCTTTTATGGCTGTTAGCCTTTGCCTTATGTATTGAGGTGCTCCTATGATAGGTGCATAAATATTGACAATTGTTATATCTTCTTGGATTGATCCCTTGATCATTATGTAGTATCCTTCTTTGTCTCTTGTAATAATCTTTATTTTAAAGTCTGTTTTGTCTGATATGAGAATTGCCACTCCAGCTTTCTTTTGATTTCCATTTGCATGGAGTATCTTTTTCCATCCCCTCACTTTTAGTCTGTATGTGTCCCTATGTCTGAAGTGGGTCTCTTGTAGACAGCATAAATACAGGTCTTGGGTTTGTATCCATTCAGCCAGTCTATGTCTTTTGGTAGGAGCATTTAATCCATTTACATTTAAGGTAATTATCAATATGTATGTTCCTATTACCATTTGCTTAATTGTTCTGGGTTTCTTATGGTAGATCTTTTCCTTCTCTTGTGTTTCCTGCCTAGAGAATTTCCTTTAGCATTTGCTGTAAAGCTGGTTTGGTAGTGCTGAACTGTCTTAGCTTTTGCTTGTCTGTAAAGGTTTTAACTTCTCCATCGAATCTGAATGAGATCCTTGCTGGGTAGAGTAATCTTAGTTGTAGGTTTTTCCCTTTCATCACTTTAAATATGTCCTGCCACTCCCTTCTGGCTTGCAGAGTTTCTGCTGAAAGATCAGCTGTTAACCTTATGGGGATTCCCTTGTATGTTATTTGTTGTTTTTCCCTTGCTGCTTTCAGTATTTTTAATTTGTATTTAATTTTTGATAGTTTGATTAATATGTGTCTTGGCGTGTTTCTCCTTGGATTTATCCTGTATGGGACTCTCTGCGATTCCTGGACTTGATTAACTATTTCCTTCCCATATTAGGGAAGTTTTCAAGTATAATCTCTTCAAATATTTTCTCAGTCCCTTTCTTTTTCTCTTCTTCTTTTGGGACGTCTATAATTCGAATGTTGTTGCATTTAATGTTGTCCCAGAGGTCTCTGAGACCGTCCTTAATTCTTTTCATTCTTTTTTCTTTATTCTCTTCTGTAATAGTTATTTTCACTATTTTATCTTCCAGGTCACTTACCCGTTCTTCTGCCTCAGTTATTCTGCTATTGATTCCTTCTAGAGACTTTTTAATTTCATTTAATGTGTTGCTCATCATTGTTTGTTTGCATTTTAGTTCTTCTAGGTCCTTGTTAAATGTTTCTTTTATTTTCTCCGTTCTATTTCCAAGATTTTGGATCATCTTTATTATCATTACTCTGAATTCTTTTTCAGGTAGACTGCCTATTTCCTCTTCGTTTGTTTGGTCTGGTGGGTTTTTACCTTGCTCCTTCATCTGCTGTGTTTCTCTGTCTTCTCATTTTGCTTAACTTACAGTGTTTGGGGTCTCCTTTTCGCAGGCTGCAGGTTCATAGTTCCTGTTTTTGGTGTCTGCCCCCGGTGGCTAAGGTTGATTCAGTGGGTTGTGTAGGCTTCCTGATGGAGGGGACTAGTGCCTGTGTTCTAGTGGATCAGGCTGGATCTTGTCTTTCTGGTGGGCAGGACCACATCTGGTGGAGTGTTTTGGGGTGTCTGTGACCTTATTATGATTTTAGGCAGCCTCTCTGCTAATGGGTTGGGTTGTGTTCCTGTCTTGCTAGTTGTTTGGCATAGGGTGTCCAGCACTGTAGCTTGCTGGTTGTTGAGTGGAGCTGGGTCTCAGCATTGAGATGGAGATCTCTGGGAGAGCTTTTGTCATCTGATATTACATGGAGCCGGCAAGTCTATGGTGGGCCAGTGTCCTGAACTCTGCTCTCCCACCTCAGAGGCACAGGTCTGACACTGGCCGGAGCACCAAGACCATGCCAGCCACAGGGCTCAGAAGAAAAGTGAGAAAAAAAGAAAGAAAATAATAAGATAAAATAAAGTTATTAAAATAAAAAATAAAAAATTATTAAATATAAAAAAACTAAAAAGTAAATTTAAAGAAGAAGAAAAAAAGAGAGTAGCAACCAAACCAAAAAACAAATCCACCAATGATAACAAGCACTAAAAACTATACTAAAAACAAAACAAACAAACAAACAAACAAACAAAAAAACGGAGAGACAGAACCCTAGGACAAATGCTAAAAGCAAAGCTATACTGACAAAATCACACCAAGAATCATACACATACACACTCACAAAAAGAGAAAAAGGAAAAAAAAAAAAATATCATTGCTCCCAAGGTCCACTACCTCTATTTTGGGATGATTTGTTGTCTATTCAGGTATTCCACAGATGCAGTGTACATCAAGTTGATTATGGAGATTAAACCCGCTGCTCCTGAGGCTGCTGGGAGAGATTTCTCTTTCTCTTCTTTGTTCACACAGCTCCTGGGGTTGGTTCTGCTTTGGATTTGGCTCTGCCTCTGTGTGTAGGTCACCAGAGGGATTGGGTTAAAGGAGCAGCTGATTAGGTGGCTCTGGCTCACTGAGGCTGGGGGGAGGGAGGGGTATGGAATGAGGGGCGAGCCCGCAGCAGCAGAGGCCGGTGTGACGTTGCAACAGCCTTAGGTGCACCATGTGTTCTCCCAGGGAAGTTGGCCCTGGATCATGGGACCCTGGCAGTGGCAGGCTGCAAAAGCTTCTGGGAGGGGAGGTATGGATAGTGACATGTGCTTGCACACAGGCTTCTTGGTGGCTGCAGCAGCAGCAGACTTAGTGTTTCATGCCTGTCTCTGGTGTCCGCGCTAATAGCCGCAGCTCGCGCCCATCTCTGGAACTCATTTAGGTGGTGCTCTGAATCCCGTCTCCTCACGCACCCTGAAACAATGGTCTCTTGCCTCTTAGGCAGGTCCAGACTTTTTCCCGGACTCCCTCCCAGCTAGCTGTGGCGCACTAGCCCCCTTCAGGCTGTGTTCACACAGCCAACCTCAGTCCTCTCCCTGGGATCTGACCTCCGAAGCCAGAGCCTCTGTACCATTTCAAATGTTTGAAACAAAGATTGTGGATATTTTTCATAAAAACAATGCTTAAATTTTATTTTGTCTCCTGGGGGCTGGCTGTGAGGTGGGGTATAATCCTTTACTCAGCTGGAGACACAAGTGGGACAGGATCTCAATTGTTGAACATCCCCAAAGGAGGGTGGCTAGTGATCCAAATCACAGCACCCCGGGTAATAATGCCTTTAATCTGGGCTGGTATCAATATTCAAAGGGCTAGGTATGAAAAACAGGGTAGCAAAGGTCCCATGGCAGTAATGACAGGTATAACATTTCAGGGATTCTGTGTTTTTTTGTTTTTTTTAAAATTTATTTATTTTTGGCTACGTTGGGTCTTCGTTGCTGCGTGCGGGCTTTCTCTAGTTGCGGCGAGCTGGGGCTACTTTTCGTTGCGGTGTACAGGCTTCTCATTGCAGTGGCTTCTCTTGTTGCGGAACGTGGGCTCTACACGCATGGGTTTCAGTAGTTGTGGCACGCAGGCTCAGTAGTTGTGGCTCATGGGCTCTAGAGCACCAGCTCAGTAGTTGTGGCACACGGGCTTAGTTGCTCCACGGCATGTGGGATCTTCCTAGACCAGGGCTTGAACCCATGTCCCCTGCATTGGCAGGCAGATTCTTAACCACTGCACCACCTGGGAAGCCCTGGAATTCTGTGTTTGATGTAAGCCTCTAGACATGGTAGGGGAAAGGGGAAAGGGTCTAACACCCAGAGGAAAGAGACAAAAGATGGCTACAAAGTTATTAAGGCATGGATTATGTAAATCAGAGCTCCAGTCCAAGCTGAAACAGTAGTGGAAATCAGGAAGTCTA
Organism: Balaenoptera physalus; assembly: GCF_965194825.1. Lineage (NCBI taxonomy): Eukaryota > Metazoa > Chordata > Mammalia > Artiodactyla > Balaenopteridae > Balaenoptera > Balaenoptera physalus. The sequence goes on from NC_138890.1 coordinate 126,685,519, forward strand.
AAGGTGGCCAGCTCAACAGAAGGCACAGGCTATACTTGGTAGCAAGACAGGTTTTGACCCATCCTCTGGTACCTCATAAGGTAACAAGCTTAGGAAGGACTAGTTCAGAGGCAATGTGAGGCTGAGCTGGGCAAAGCTGGGACAAGCAATGATCTATACTACCTATGTTTACATCAAGTAGGATTGCAAAGCAAAAAAGTCTGACTACATATGTCTTTGATTGTGATTTGGTTTTTCTCAACATTTTAACATTTCTAAAATTGTTATCTCATTTCAAATCAGATATATGTCTTTCATTTGAAAATCTTCCCACCTCTCCACAAAGGCTTCACTGATTAAATTGATGGTCAAATTGGTTTCTTAAAGATAATCACTAAGATTATATATGTTTCTCTTCCTAGTGTTTTTTCCTATGTATTAGCACTCCTTTAAATTTAAAAATAAAAAACAAAATTAATACATCAAACTAAAAATCTTCTGCACTGCAAGGAAAATCATCAACAAAATGAAAAGGCAACCCACTGAATGGTGGAAAATATTTGCAAATCATATGTCTGATAAGGGGATTATATCCAAAATATATAAAGAATTCACAAAATCCAATAGCAAAAAAACCCAAACAATCCAATTAAGAAATGGATAGAGGATCTGAATAGATATTTTTCCAAAGAAGACATACAGATGGACAACAGGTACATGAAAAGATGCTCAACATCATTAATCATCAGGGAAATGCAAATCAAAACCACAATGAGATATCACCTCATACTTGTCAGAATGGCTATTATCCAAAAGACAACAAATACCAAGTGTTAGTGAGGATGTGGATTAAAGGGAACCCTGTGCACTGTTGGTGGGAATATGAATTGGTGCAGTAATTTTGGAAAATAGTATGGAGGTTCCTCAAAAAATTAAAAATAACTCTCCCTCCTGCCACCTCCCCTGGCCCTCTCACGCTGTGCAGTTTCTCTGATGCAAGACTGTCCCGGCCCAGATATGGCTCATGGACAGCAGAAGATTCAGTCTAAGCAGAAAAATGCCAAAAAGCAAGCTGGACAAAAGAAGAAACAAGGACATGACCAAAAGGCTGCTGCCAAAGCTGTCTTAATATATACCTGCACTATCTGTAAGACACAAATGCCAGACCCTAAGACCTTCAAGCAGCACTTTGAGAGCAAGCATCCTAAGACTCCATTTCCTCCAGAATTAGTTGATATTCAGGCATAAAGTTGTTTACAGGGGAATTAGTGACACCTTTGACTCTTCTCCTGTCTCAGACCTTAGGTAACAAACCTGCAGCTGCTTTGCTAACAAACTGTTGATCAGCAAAAATAAAGGGGCTACAGAAACACTCATTTTTATGCTGTTCCCTTTTGGGCTTCATGCAAAGACAATTCTGTGTAAATGTACAGTTGACTCTGATTTGGAAATCTGAAAATCAGTCCATCCTTGTTATAAAAAATTTTTTTACAATTGTAATTATATTGATGTTCATATTGTATAAAATAACTCATTTATTAAAGTAGTACTTTGATTTTACAACATCACAGGATAAATGGTTCTAGAAATTCTGTTCTAACTTTCTACATTATTTGCCTTATAAAAATCTAATGAATTCATCAGCTAGAATTGCAAGCACAATTCTTATCTCCCTTTCTAATTCAGGGGCATGTTCATAGTTAAACTAGAGCAGAGTCATTCATTGAATCTGTGCACACGATTTTATTGGAATCTGCTGACCTAGGTGAAGAATGACTTACCTGCTGCCTTGGTATATTGCAATCATGTGTCATTTCCCCCTCTGATTGTTTCTTGTGATTGAGGTTGGAATATTTAAACTTGCTGTGTGACCTGGCTATACCTGCCAGCCAGGTATAGCCTGTAGATAACTGATAAATTCCTTTAAGTGGTTGGATTGTCAGTGAGCCCATCTGAAAAATTAGGTTCTGAAGTATATGCTACAATGAAGTAATCAGCCTACTGTTCAATACAAAATATGATGGAACATATGTGAACTGGTAAAGATCTATCTTTTATAAATTATACTTGATTCTTTGAAAATTGTTCAAGTTCTTTCATTTAAAATTGAAACTCATAATTTTCGAAGGAGTTTTTGGAAGTTAATTACAATTTGGCCAATTTATGAATGGATTTTGCATTAACAGAAAGATTGGAATGGCTTGTGACTGGGTTAATTCCCAGAACCTTCTCCTTCATTTCCTTTTTAAGTGAGTAGTTGATTTTTACTTTGTGCTGGTCCCTAAAATCAAAGGCTGTGTACAGTATGACTTCCGTCTGAACTAGAAAAGTATTAAAATAGGCCAATATCCACATTTTTTGGGCTCTAAGTATGGGAAGTGGGTTGGTTCTGATGAATGAGGTAAATCCTACCCAGTTAAAAAAGACTCATTTAGGTTTCTTCTAATTTGCTTTTGCCAACTATTAATACAAGTGAAACTGCTGTAACTCAGTTTAAATTTTAAAGTTGATAGAATAGGAAGAACACTCAAATATTTACTGGTAATTGCTTAGAGCCGCAAATCTGATCCTGTGGATTACAAAATGCATTCCCTCTTTCTGCTATAACTCATCACTGCATTTGTTTTGTAGCTATACATATTCTTCCCACCTTGTTTGTCTTCACTGTAAGTTTAAAATAAGATATTTCCAAGGAGAAGCTTCAGTGGTGATAATTTCTTAGTAACTCCTATTCTTATACTCTTACTTTAAAATAGTCATTTTTTTCATGTATTTGATTTCTTCAGTTTCAGATTTATTATTTAATTCCCAATATGTTGGTTACCAGAACATTAGAGTTGGCCTAATTGCTTATAGTGGTTATTAACAGAGGTTCTGGTTAAATTACAATTTACAAGTTTTTAAAAGTGCTTTGAGCATATGTATGTTTACATTAGTAACAAATCATTTAAAAACCTTTCACAAGTTTTGGTTTAATTTTTTTTCATTTGTTTTACTGACTAATTCAGAATAAAAGCTTTATGTTCCTGTAAAAAAAAAAATTAAAAATAGAACTACAATATGACCCAGAGAGTCCACTTCTGGGTATTTGTCTGAAGAAAACAAAAACACTATTTCAAAAAGATGTGTGCACCCCTATCTTCATTGCAGCATTATTTTCAATAGCCAAGGTATGGAAAAAACCTAAGTGTTCAATGATGGATGAATGGATAAAGAAATTGTGGTATTTATATACACATACACACACACACACATACACACATACTGGAATACTATTCAGACATAAAAAAGAATGAAATCTTGTCCTTTGTGACAACATGAATGAACCTTGAGAGCATTATGCTACATGAAATAAGTCAGACAAAGAAAGACAATAATTATATATGAAATTTAAACAACAACAATAACAACAAGAAAGCAAGCTCATCGATACAAAGAACAGACTGCTGGTTGTCAGAGGTGGGAGATGGGTGGGTGGGAGAAATGGGTCAAGGGGGTCAAAAGGTATAAACTTCTAGTTATAAAATAATTAAGTCATGAGGATGTAATGTACAGCATGATGACTATAGTTAATAATACTGTATTGTATGTTGGAAAGTTGCTAAGAAACTAGATCTTAAAAGTCTTATCATAAGAAAAAAAACATTTTTTAAAACTGTGTATGGTAACAGATGTTAACCAGACTTGTGGTAATCATTTCACAATACATATAGAGAATCATTATGTTATACACTGGAAACTAGTATGATGTTACATGTCAATTACATGTCAATTAAAATATCCCCTCAAAACCAAAAAAACAAAATGAAGATTATCCTCTCTCTTGATATGTTCTTCCTTAAAGATACACATGTACAAATCTCTCCTATTAAAAACAACAGAAAAACCTCTCCTTGGATGTTGTGTTTCCATCTAGCTACAATCACCTCTCTCCTTCCCTTCAGAGTCAAGTTCCTGGAAAGAAAAGAATATAATTTCTGCCTATTATTTCCCACTACCTACTTAAAATAAAACTGCTCTAGCCAAAAGTCATCTATCTATGACCCAATTGCCACATCCAGCAGCCTATTTTTAGTCCTCATTGTACTCGACAATTCTGTAGCATTTAACGCTGTTGGCCAATTTCTTCTCTTAAAACTGTCCTTTTTAAGAATGCCACTTACATGGAGTCTCATTTTAATTTCTAACCTGTTTCCATTTCTGGCTTTTCTTCCTTTGGCCACCCACTAAACATTGGTATTCTGTAGTGCCCAACCTTGGACCTTTTCTTTTCTAACAGTACATGTTCTCCTTGAGCAATCTCTTTAATTTCTATAGTTTTAGCCACTACCTGTTATGCTGATGACTCAAGAATCTCTATACTTAGCCCAAATCACTCTCCTGAACCCCAAATCCGTTAATCTATGGATATCTATTAATTTAGTAGATTTCTATCTCTCTGTAGATTTGCCACCCAGGCACAGGAAAACATTAACATGTTCAAAGGTAAGTTAACTTTTCCCTTAAACCTGGGCCTCATCCAAAATCTTAGTGACTGTTACCACAATCCAGTTGTTACTGATCTGAGAAAGAAATTTAGCAATCCTTTCAGATTTTTCCTTTATCTTCACGTTCTACAACTTTCCAGCAATCAATTCATATAGATTCCACTTGTTTAACAGGCCTGTATTTTACTCCCCTTTTCTCTTCCTATTGTTACTGCCTCAGTTCAGCCCTCATAATCTTGTGTGGACTTAGAGTCTCCTTCTCTTTCATGATCCCTACAGTTCACGCTCTATACTGCTGCCACACAGATCTGCCAAACAGATCTTTCTAAATGGAACCTGGAATACATTGCTGGCTCTGTCTTTTAGAGGAGAGGGATATTTTCACTTTTCAATCCAGAGAAACCTCCACGCTGCCTTAGGTAAAGGATTTACAAATCAAGTAAATCAGTTTACAGATAATTGACCAAACTATGTTACTTAACTAGTGAATGAGGTCACTATGTTAAAAATGCAGGCCGGCCACCATCTTCTTCTCCTCTCCTTTTTCCACATTATTATGATGTACAGAAATATGACACTTTTAGGTTGAGAGGCCAGCTGGTCGGCTGGTAGCAAGTTTGAATTTGGAGCTTTATTTTCTAATTAAAAGAGGAACACACACTTATGGTAACAAATGAAACAATACAATATTATAACATAAGCAAAGCAGGTTGTGGCAGACACTATTAGTTGGATAACCCAATAATTTCTCCAACTCTCTTCTCCTTTATAAGAACTGTTTTCTCTTACAGAATCCAGAAAGCCTAAATAGTTGTTTACCCAGGTTTTCTCACAGCTAGAGTTGTCCCAACTTTGGCCAATGAGATATAAGGCAAGTATGACGAAAGTTTGTGGGAAAGCTTTGGCATTCCCAATGAAAAGGGCAGGAGTAGCTAATACTATCTCTTTCCTTTCCTTGAACATGATGATCCTGATATTTGGATCTGTTACAGCCATCTTGCAACATGAGGCAACATGCATGAGAATAGTAGGAAAGTGGAGACAGAGTTAAGAGTCTGCATCCTTGATTGCACAAACTGACAATCTCTAGACTTGTATGAGAAAAATAAACACTGACCTGTCAAGCTCCTGTCAGTCAAGTTTCTCTTACTTATAGCTAAAATCACAATAACCATCTCCACTCTGTCCACTTCCTATCTTCCAGATGCAACCATCCCTGAGTCAACAGTGGTGAATCCTTTCATACTTTCTCTTGGCTCATGCAAAATATAAAAGCACATGTGCACATAAATACTCTGCTGTCACTTTTCTCACTAACCAACATATCATGGATATCTCTGCAAGTTAGTAGATATTGATCTTTTAGTCTTTTTTCTAATCTACATACACACATATTTTACATAAATAGGATGATCTGCTTTTTATATCTCAATTTTTTTCTCTCTCTTTTTCTTCCCTGCTGGCCTGCCCCCTCCCTGCTCTCTGTAGACTTGCTCCTCCTCCCACTTTCCCCTGTCTCATTTCTTGTAGTGTTCCATCTTGCACCTTATCATTTCCTCTGTGAGGCCTGATCACTCTCCTTTTAGTACTCCACCCTCTGTAAACATTCCACCTCTTCCTTTATGACCCTACTCTTTTTATACCTTCCATAATACCTATAATGACTATCTACATATGTCCCCCTTTATTACATTTCTAAGACCCTTGTGGGCATGGATTATGTTTTATTTATGTTTCCTAATTCCAGAACTTAGAGGGAAGAATAGAAATAGGAATCAGGGAGATAAGCGGAGAGGAAATTTAAGACAAGGAGACAATTTGGGGAAATCATGGAGTTTGTGGATGAGGGACCTGTCAATCTGACTGGATGACAGCTTTTCCAATAAGGAGTAGGAAATATTCCTGGAGAGCTAAGGTGGGTCATTTGCTACTGGTCAGGAATGGGCAAAGTATAGCCTATGTGATAAATACAACCTGCTATCTGTACTTTTTTGTAACTAAAATTTCAGTGGAATACAGCCATGCTCATTGGTCTATGTATTGTGTATGGCTATTTTTGTGCCAACATAGCAGAACTAAGTAGTTGTGACAGAGACTGTACGGTCAGCAAAGCCTACTACAGTACAGGTCACTGCATGTCAGCCTGAGATGTCTCATTATGTTCCTGAATGGAATATAGCATTGCTAATTTCCACCACAATCAACAAATATTTATTGAGTGAGCAAATCATTATTTCAGGCCTTGGGGATTTTCTTAGTCTGCTTGGGCTGTGATAACAAAATACCATAGACTGGGAAGCTTAAACAATAGTCATTTATTTCTCACAGTTCTGGAGGCTGGGAATCCAAGATCAGGGTGCTAGCATGGTTGGGTTCTGGTGAAAAACCTCTCTCTGACTTGCAAACACCCATCTTCTCATAGTGTGCTCACATGGCCTTTCCTCTGTGGGTGTGGAAAGAGATCTCTCTCTCTTCCTTTTCTTATAAGGCAGCCAATCCTATCGGATTAGAACGCCACCCTTATGACCTCATTTAACCTTAATTACCTCCTAAAAACCCTATCTTCAAATACAGTCACAGAAGGGGTTAGAGCTTCACGGAATGAATTTTGGGGGAATACAATTCAGTCCATAGCAGGGATACACAAGGCACTAGGGATGTTGCGGTGAACATATGAAGCAATTAAGTCCTCTGAACTAATTCTTTAAAAAAGAAAAAAAAATGTGAAGAAGAGATAGTTTCAAGAATGTGAGTGCTAAATGGCACAAAGAGGCAATAATTAAGGCATGGGGTACCAAGGTCCTGAACCAGAGTGGTTGTGTTGAGAGTTTAAGGCATTTTGAAAGCAAAATCAGCAGAAGCTAATTCTCATTTGAATGGAGGAGGACACACTGGTTTCATAATGAATAACTTTGATTTTTTTCCTCATAAATCTTAAAATCTCTGAATTCACAATTTCATTTTGATTTGCATTCCCCTATTTCTTTTGAACACTTTAAAAAGAAGTCAAAGATCTTAGTTTCTGATTTCCAGGCAGGTGAGAAGTCCCATTGGGCCATGACAGAAAGAACACAGCTCTATATCAAAAGCCATTTTTAAGCCTCCAGCAACAATCCCTACACCCGTCAATCAGTTCCAGATCCACTAAATCCAGTTACTTCTAAGCCACAGCATGTCACACATTACTTTAGAGAGCAAAGTGGTCTTTTTCAGTCTTCTCTCTTCTTTACTGAACCTCTTGGGCTCTTTTCTTGCCTTATTCCAGTCTGCTTAATTTTTTTTGTTTCTTTATCACAGAAAAACTTTTATATATTAATTAAATTTGTTCCAAATATTGGTTATCCATAACCCTTCTTCTCCATTCAGGCAGAAACAGATAATGTTCAACTGCCTCAAAGAATGGATGACACAGCATTATGTAGATAAAAAAGGAATTAAATTATTAAATATTTGGTATTTGAGTTTCAAAAGCCTAGGATTCTGAGTATAAACGATAGGTTTAGAAGACCTTTTTCCTACTCCTCCTATCCCTTTATACTCAACACATACTAGATAAAAGATTTTATGGGATTGGAGGAAGAGCCTATTGGATCTCCAAAAAGGTACTCTACAACATGTTCACCTTAGCTTAAAACTGGAAGGAGGATGATAGGACAGAAAATACCATCAGGTTTGGGGTCTGGATAGCAGGAAACCTGTAACTTCCAATCTCTAGAATATAGTCTAAGGAGGAAGCAAGGTTTCAGAAGTCTCTTATGCTTAGCATGGTAAGGGAGCAGCATAGAATGGCATTTATCTGGCACCAACTAGACAGTAAAGATCTTTTAGTCAATACAAGAAAGAAAATAAATACCTTTCTTTCTCAGTCTTTCTGAGTATAAGCTCAGTAGGTATCAGTAAGGCCAAATTCCACCCCACCTTCAACATGCTGACACTTGGAAGGTTCTAGAAACTTAGAACATAGACCTAGAGGTAAAAAGAGGAGAAAGGCTTGACCGATTAAGATTTAGTTTCTAGCCTCCAATAGAAAGGGGGCTCAAAATAGAAATTTAAATTCATTCATTTATTCAACAAATATCCACTGTGTACTTATATGGACAAATACCTTTTAATAAAAAATAAAGCTACATTCCCTGAATATCTGAGTTTGTGGATTATGAGTCATTCCTATAACATATTACTTACTTTCTTACCTTTTCCTTATACCATTTAATTTCTTCACATACACTTGAAGTACATCTACTTTTCTCTAAATCTTATCTATTGCATTTATCTCATACCTGACACAAAGTCCATACTATGTCACAGAAAAAGTTCAGATATTAAAGTTATCAGAAAATCACATGATTAAGAAACAGCATATGGAAGTTACTTTAAATATACAGACATATATATTACAGAATTCTCTTCATTCCTGATTCTTAAAAAATGTAAGTTTTTATAAATGTCATTGTTGTGTCATAAGAATCTGTACTTCTAGTTTCAGAATATGACTCTAAATTTGCATAAATGCATATTCCAAATTTGACAGTTTTGGACTTCTAACATATGCTAGCGCTAGCTTCCATATCTGTCATCAAAAATATATTTTAAGAAACAACTGGAAAAGTTTCTTACATCACCAAAAAAGATTTTTGGTCAATATGGGGAACAGAGCAAATGCAGTAAGTCTCCCTCCAGTACTAATTAAATAAAAATGTTAGATTAACTGTTCAAAAACCTAACACATATGTTGCAGATATAGCTTGGGAGTCAAGACTCTAGGCTCTATGTATAGCAGTGAGCTAGAAAGGCTGTTTGGTCTGAGGAATATAGTACAGGAGCCAGCTAATCTAGACAAAGAATTGGCAGAAGGATACCAGCACTCCAAACCTGCACTATTTGTAGGTGTGAGGTCTAAATTAGCACTTCCCAAGAAGCTTGGAAACCCTAAACAGAGAAAATAAAATTAAAATAAGTCCTATACTAGTGAAAGCCACAGCAAAGTCAAACACAAAACTGGCTCCAAGGGGTTTCTTCCACAACTCAGGGCCCTTGAGATTCACACAGAAACAACTCCCGCTGAAGATAAGCTCACAGCCAAAAGTTACAAAGTATGTCAGAAAACAAACTGTCAATAAAAAAGTATTAGTAGATGTATGAATGGGAAGAATTCACTTTTAAAAAACTACATATAACTGAGAAATATGTAAGAAACTTTAAAATAATTGTGCTAAAAGGAATTTCAGGGACTTCCCTGGTGGTGCAGTGGTTAAGAATCCACCTGCCAATGCAGGGGACACGAGTTTGATCCCTGGTCCAGGAAGAGCTCACATGCCGTGGAGCAACTAAGCCCGTGAGCCACAACTACTGACCCTGTGCTCTAGAGCCCGTGAGCCAAAACTACTGAGCCCGTTTGCCACAACTACTGAAGCCTGTGTGCCTAAAGGTCGTACTCCGCAACAAGAGAAGCCACCGCAATGAGAATCACATGCACTGCAATGAAGAGTAGCCCCTGCTCACTGCAACTAGAGAAAGCTTGTGTGCAGCAACGAAGGCCCAATGCAGCCAAAAATAAATATAAATTAAATAAATAAATTTTAAAAATAAATTAAAAAAAATTTTTTTAAGAAGAATATAGTTAATTAGACAAGAACAGGATATAATAAAAATATAATAATGTAATAACTTTGTATAGTGTATAATGTATAAAAATACTGAATCACTACATTGTACATCTGAAACTAAATAATATTGTAAGTCAACTACAATTCAATTAAAAATAAACATATATATGTAATAAAAACAAAAAGTGAACTTGAATAAGAATCCAAATGGAGATTGTAAATATGAAAAAAGTAAGGTTAAAGAAGATAGAATTATCAAATTGGAGAAATTGCTAAAGGTAAATACAGAACAATTACTCTGTAAGATTCTCAACTTATTTTACAGAGGCAAGATAGAAACTTCCTTCTAAAGACAAACAAACTCATAGAAAAAGAGATCATTATTTATGGTTACCAGAGGCAGTTGGGGGAGGGGTAATTGGATGAAGGTAATCAAAAGGAAAAAACTTCCAGGTATAAAATAAATAAATACTAGAGATGTAATATACAACATGATAAATACAATTAATACTGCTGTATATTATATATGAAAATTGTTAAGAGAATAAATCCTAGGAGTTCTTATCACAAGGAAAAAATATTTTTTTCTATTTCCTTAGTTTTGTATCTATATAAAATGATGAATGTTCACTAAACCTACTGGGGTAATCATTGCATGATATATGTGAGTCAAATCATCTTGCTGTATACCTTAAACTTATACAGTGCTCTATGTCAATTATACCTCAATTAACTTGGAAGAAAAATATAAGAGACAAAAAAAAAGAAAACTCCTTGAATTGAATCCTTCCAAGTATGGAGTAAGGCTATAAGGAATTTTAGAAAATTATCTAATTCAGCACTAAAATCAAGGTTTCTCTAAAAATCTCTTCCAAATAATATACTACATATTTCTCTAATAATTAAACTGTATTATACTCTTCTAGATTGGCAGTCCACAACTCTAGTGTCAAATCTGTGGGAACAATTCTGTTTTTTTTTTCCTGGCAAACTTATTAAGTCACTGACTGGCTCTCTGATATGACTATTCTAAAACCTTTGCCATTTGCCATTCCTTTCAAATTCTTCCTGGATCTACAACTTCTCTTTCACTAATGGCTTCTCACATTAAAAATAAAAAGAACCACACACACACACACAAACCCAAACACACAAAAAAACCAAATTCCCTTAGTCTTGCAATTTGATCCAGCTACTACCTTCCCTCTCTCTCCTTCCTGTCACAGCTAAACTTCTCAAAAGAACTGCCTCTACTTTTCATCTATCTTGATCTGTTGGCAGATTTGACACTGTTATTCTCTTCTTCAAATTTTAAATGTCTTGAAATATTCATCACTTATCTTGTGTGATTTTCTCTGTTTAGGTTTGCCTTTACCATTTGTCCTAGAGTTCTGTCTGTTCTTTTTTTTTTTAGTTTTGTTTGTTTGTTTTTCTTTTTATGAGTGTGTGTGTGAATGTTTCTTTGTGTGATTTTGTCTGTTTAGTTTTGCTTTTCCCGTTTGTTTTTGGGGTTCTATCTGCTCATGTTTTTTTTTTTTTCCCTTCCTTTTCTTCTGAGCCATGCAGTTGGCAGGGTCTTGGTGCTCCAGCCAGATGTCAGGCCTGAGCCTCCAAGGTGGAGAGTCAAGTCCAAGACATTGGACCACCAGAGACCTCCTGGCTCCACATAATATCAACCAGCGAGAGCTCTCCCAGAAATCTCTGTCTCAACACTAACAGCCAGCTCCACCCAATGGCCAGCAAGCTCAAGTGCTGGATGCCCCATGACAAACAACTATCAAGACAGGAACACATCTCCACCCATGAGCAGAGAGGCTGGCTAAAGTCATACTAAGTTCACAGACACAACAAAACACACAATCGGACATGGCCCAGCCCACCAGAAGGACAAGATCCAGCACCACCCACCAGAAAACAGGCACCAGTCGCCCCAACCAGAAAGCCTACACAAGTCACTGAACCAACCTCACCCACTGGGGGCAGACACCAAAAATAACAGGAACTACGAACCTGCCGCCAGTAAAAAGAGGACCCCAAACATAGTAAGTTAAACAAAATGAGAATACAGAGAAATATGCAGCAGATGAAGGAGCAAGGTAAAAACTCACCAGACCAAATAAATGAAGAGGAAATAGGCAGTTTACCCAAAAATGAATTCAGAGTAATGACAGTAAAGATGATCCAAAATCTTGGAAACAGAATGGAGAAAATATAAGAAATGTTTAACAAGGATCTAGAAGAACTAAAGAGCAAACAAACAATGATGAACAACACAATAAATGAAATTAAAAATTCTCTAGAAGGAATCATTAGCAGAATAACTGAAGCAAAAGAACGGATAAGTGACCAGGAAGATAGAAGAGTGGAAATAACTGGTGCAGAGCAGAATAAAGAAAAATGAATGAAAAGAATTGAGGACAGTCTCAGAGACATCTGGGACAACATTAAATGCACCAACATTCAAATTTTAGGGGTCCCAGAAGAAGAAGAGAAAAACAAAGGGTCTGAGAAAATATTTGAGATTATAGCAGAAAACTTCCCTAAAATGGGAAAGGATATAGTCAATCAAGTCCAGGAGATACAGAAAGTCCCAAACAGAATAAATCCAATGAGAAACATGCCAAGACACAAATTAATCAAACTATCAAAAATTAAGCACAAAGAAAAAATATTAAAAGCAGCAAGGGAAAAGCAACAAACAACATACAAGGGTATCTACATAAGGTTAAAAGCTGATCTTTCAGCAGAAACTCTGCAATCCAGAAGGGAGTGGCAGGATGTATTTACAGTGATGAAAGAGAAAAACCTACAACCACGATTACTCTACCCAGCAAAGATCTCATTCAGATTCGACAGAGAAATTAAAACCTTTACAGACAAGCAAAAGCTAAGAAAATTCAGCACCACCAAACCAGCTTTACAACACATGCTAAAGGAACTTCTCTAGGTGGGAAACACAAGAGAAGAAAAGGATCTACAAAAAGAAACCAAAACAATTAAGAAAATGGTAATAGGAACATACATATTGATAATTACCTTAAATGTAAATGGGTTAAATGCTCCAACCAAAAGACACAGACTGGCTGAATGGATACAAAAACAACACCTGTATATATACTGTCTACAAGAGACACACTTCAGACCTAGGGACACACACAGAGTGAAAGTGAGAGGATGGAAAAAGATATTCCATGCAAATGGAAATCAAAAGAAAGCTGGAGTAGCAATTCTCATATCAGACAAAATAGACTTTAAAATAAAGACTACTATAAGAGACAAAGAAGGACACTGCATAATGATCAAGGGATCAATCCAAGAAAAGATATAACAATTGTAAATATTTATGCACCCAACATAGGAGCAACTCAATACAAAAGGCAAATGCTAACAGCCATAAAAGGGGAAATCGACAGTAACACAAACATAGTAGGGGACTTTAACACCCCACTTTCACCAATGGACAGATCATACAAAATGAAAATAAATAAACACAAGCTGTAAATGACACAACAGACCAGGTACAATTAGTTGATATTTATCAGACATTCCATCCAAAAACAACAGAATACACCTTCTCAAGTGCACATGGAACTTTCCCGAAGAGAGATCATATCTTGGGTGACAAATCAAGCCTTGGTAAATTTAAGAAAATTGAAATAGTATCAAGGATATCTTCTGAACACAACGCTATGAGACTAGATATCATTACAGGAATAAAACTGTAAAAAATAAAAACACATGGATGCTAAACAATACGCTACTCAGTAACCAAAAGATCACTGAAGAAATCAAAGAGGAAATAAAAAAATACCTGGAAATAAATGAAAATGGAAACACGATGACCCAAAACCTATGGCATAAAGCAAAACAGTTCTAAGAGGGAAGTTTATAGCAATACAATCCTACCTCAAGAAACAAGAAAAATCTCAAATAAACAACCTAACCTTACACCTAAAGCGATTAGAAAAAGAACAAAAAAACCCCAACGTTAGCAGAAGGAAAGAAACTATAATGATAAGATCAGAAATAAATGAAAAAGAAGTGAAGGAAATAATAGCAAAGATCAATAAAACGAAAAGCTGGTTCTTTGAGAAGATAAACAAAATTGATAAACCATTAACCAGACTCATCAAGAAAAAAAGGAAGAAGATTCAACTCAGTAGAATTAGAAATGAAAAAGGAGAAGTAACCACTGACACTGCAGAAATACAAACGATCCTGAGAGATTACTACAAGCAACTCTATGCCAATAAAATGGACAACCTGGAAGAAATGGACAGATTCTTAGAAATGCACAACCTACTGAGACTGAACCAGGAAGAAATAGAAAATATGAACAGACCAATCACAAGCACTGAAATTGAAACTGTGATTAAAAATCTTCCAACAAACAAAAGCCCAGGACCAGATGGCTTCACTGGCGAATTCTATCAAACATTTAGAGAAGAGCTAACACCTATCCTTCTCAAACTCTTCCAAAATATTGCAGAGGGAGGAACACTTCCCAACTCATTCTACGAGGCCACCAACACCCTGATACCAAAACCAGACAAAGATGTCACAAAGAAAGAAAACTACAGGCCAATATCACTGATGAACATAGATGCAAAAATCCTCAACAAAATACTAGCAAACAGAATCCAACAGCACATTAAAAGGATTATACACCGTGATCAAGTGGGGTTTATTCCAGGAATGCAAGGATTCGTCAATATACGCAAATCAATCAACATGATACATCATATCAACAAACTGAAGGAGAAAAACCATATGATCATCTCAATAGATGCAGAGAAAGCCTTTGACAAAATTCAACACCCATTTATGATAAAAGCCCTGCAGAAAGTAGGCATAGAGGGAACTTTCCTCAACATAATAAAGGCCGTATATGACAAACCCACAGCCAACATTGTCCTCAATGGTGAAAAACTGAAACCATTTCCACTAAGATCAGGAACAAGACAAGGTTGCCCACTCTCACCACTATTATTCAACATAGTTTTGGAAGTGTTAGCCACAGCAATCAGAGAAGACAAAGAAATAAAAGGAATCCAAATCGGAAAAGAAGAAGTAAAGCTGTCACTGTTTGCAGATGACATGACACTATACATAGAGAATCCTAAAACTGCCACCAGAAAACTACTAGAGCTAATCAATGAATTTGGTAAAGTAGCAAGATACAAAATTAATGCACAGAAATCTCTTGCATTTCTATATACTAATGATGAAAAATCTGAAAGTGAAATTAAGAAAACACTCCCATTTACCACTGCAACAAAAAAAATAAAATATCTAGGAATAAACCTACCTAAGGAGACAAAGGACCTGTATGCAGAAAATTATAGGACACTGATGAAAGAAATTAAAGATGATACAAATAGATGGAGAGATATACCATGTTCTTGGATTGGAAAAATCAACATTGTGAAAATGACTCTACTACCCAAAGCAATCTACAGATTCAATGCAATCCCTATCAAACTACCACTGGCATTTTTCACAGAACTAGAACAAAAAATTTCACAATTTGTATGGAGACACAAAAGACCCCGAATAGCCAAAGCAATCTTGAGAATGAAAAATGGAGCTGGAGGAATCAGGCTCCCTGACTTCAGACTATATTACAAAGCTACAGTAATCAAGACAGTTTGGTACTGGCACAAAAACAGAAATATAGATCAATGGAACAGGATAGAAAGCCCAGAGATAAACCCACGCACATATGGTCAGCTTATCTTTGATAAAGGAGGCAAGCATATACAGTGGAGAAAAGACAGTCTCTTCAATAAGTGGTGCTAGGAAAATTGGACAGGTACATGTAAAAGTATGAAACTAGAACACTCCCTGACACCATACAGAAAAATAAACTCAAAATGGATTAAAGACCTAAATGTTAAGCCAGACACTATCAAACTCTTAGAGGAAAACATAGGCAGAACACTCAATGATATAAATCTCAGCAAGATCCTTTTGACCCAGCTCCTAGAGAAATGGAAATAAAAACACAAATAAACAAATGGGACCTAATGAAACTTAAAAGCTTTTGAACAGCAAAGAAAACCATAAACAAGACCAAAAGACAACCCTCAGAATGGGAGAAAATATTTGCAAATGAAGCAACTGACAAAGGATTAATCTCCAAGATTTACAAGCAGCTCATGCAGCTCAATAACAAAAAAACAAAGAACCCAATCCAAAAATGGGCAGAGGACCTAAACAGACATTTCTCCAAAGAAGATATACAGATGGCCAACAGACACATGAAAGAATGCTCAACATCCTTAATCATTAGAGAAATGCAAATCAAAACTACAATGAGGTATCATCTCACACCGGTCAGAATGGCCATCATCAAAAAATCTAGAAACAATAAATGCTGGAGAGGGTGTGGAGAAAAGGGAACACTCTTGCACTGTTGGTGGGAATGTAAATTGATACAGCCACTATGGAGAAGAGTATGGAGGTTCCTTCAAAAACTAAAAATAGAACTACCATACGACCCAGCAATCCCACTACTGGGCATATACCCTGAGAAAACCATAATTCAAAAAGAGTCATGTACCAAAATGTTCATTGCAGCTCTATTTACAATAGCCAGGATACGGAAGTAATCTAAGTGTCCATCAACAGATGAATGGATAAAGAAGATGTGGCACATATATACAATGGAATATTACTCAGCCATAAAAAGGAACAAAATTGAGTTATTTGTAGTGAGGTGGATGGAGTTAGAGTCTGTCATACAGAATGAAGTAAGTCAGAAAGAGAAAAACAAATACAGTATGCTAACACATATATATGGAATCTAAGGAAAAAAAAAAAAAAGGACATGAAGAACCTAGTGGCAAGATGGGAATAAAGACACAGACCTACTAAAGAATGGACTTGAGGATATGGGGAGGGAGAGGGGTGAGATGTGACAGGGTGAGAGAGTGTCATGGACATATATACACTACCAAATGTAAAATAGATAGCTAGTGGGAAGCAGTCGCATAGCACAGGGAGATCAGCTCGGTGCTTTGTGACTACCTAGAGGGGTGGGATAGGGAGGGTGGGAGGGAGGGAGATGCAAGAGGGAAGAGATATGGGAACATATGTATATGTACAACTGATTCACTTTGTTTTAAAGCAGAAACTAACACACCATTGTAAAGCAATTATACTTCAATAAACATGTTAAAAAAAAAAGAATGAAATGAGAACACTCCTTAACACCATATACAAAAATAAACTCAAAATGGATTAAAGACCTAAATGTAAGGTCAGACACTATAAAATTCTTAAGAGGAAAACACAGGCAGAACACTCTATGACATAAATCACAGCAAGATCCTTTTCGACCCACCTCCTAGAGAAATGGAAATAAAAACAAAAATAAACAAATGGGACCTAGTGAAACTTCAAAGCTTTTGCATAGCAAAGGAAACCATAAACAAGACCAAAAGACAACCCTCAGAATGGGAGAAAATATTTTCAAATGAAGCAACTGACAAAGGATTAATCTCCAAAACTTACAAGCAGCTCATACAGCTCAATATCAAAAAAACAAACAACCCAATCCAAAAACGGGCAGATGACCTACATAGACATTTCTCCAAAAAAGATATACAGATTGCCAACAAACACATGAAAGGATGCTCAACATCACTAATCATTAGAGAAATGCAAATCAAAAAACTACAATGAGGCATCACGTCACACTGGTCAGAATGGCCATCATCAAAAATCTACAAACAATAAATGCTGGAGAGGGTGTGGAGAAAAAGGAACCCGCTTGCACTGTTGATGGGAATCTAAACTCATACAGCCACTATGGAAAACAGTATGGAAGTTCCTTAAAAAACTAAAAATAGAACTACCATACGACCTAGCAATCCCACTACTGGGCACATACCCTGAGAAAACCATAATTCAAAAAGAGTCATGTACCAAAATGATCATTGCAGCTCTATTTACAATAGCCAGGACATGGAAGCAATCTAAGTGTCCATCAACAGATGAATGGATAAAGAAGATGTGGCACATATATACAATGGAATATTACTCAGCCATAAAAAGAAATGAAATGGAGGTATTTGTAATGAGGTGGATGGAGTTAGAGTCTGTCATACAGAGTGAAGTAAGTCAGAAAGAGAAAAACAAATACAGTATGCTAACACATATATACGGAATCTAAAAAAAAAAAATGTTTCAGAGGAACCTTCTTTCAGAGGAAGACGCAGACATAGAGAATGGACTTGAGGACACGGCGGAGGGGAAGGGTAACCTGGGAAAAAGTGAGAGAGTAGCATTGACATATATACAGTACCCAATGTAAAATAGATAGCTAGTGGGAAGCAGCTGCAAAGCAGAGCTTGGTGCTTTGTGACCACCCAGAGGGGTGGGATAGGGAGGGTGGGAGGGAGGCACAAGAGGGTGGGGATATGGGGATATATGTATATGTATAGCTGATTCACTTTGTTATACAGCAGAAACTAACACAAAATTTTACAGCAATTATACTCTAAAAGATGTTAAAAAAAAAAAAAAAGAAAAAAAGGAGGGAGAGTGAAAACTGCCACCATGTACTGCCTGCCATCCACCGCACATGTTGGGGTGTTGCTCCAGGACCTTGCTTCAGACGTGTAAGCTCCCCCATCCATTAACCCATTGATGTCTCTGTTGCTGATTCGGGCTCTTTCTTTGGTCTGAAGCTGGGCAAGCATAGGCCTTGTAGGCCTATGGGATGCAGCCCAAAAATTGGTGGAAGCAGTCAGGAAACTGAGCAAACTCCCATGAGTGGTGAGATGTTGGGAAATATAGGACAGGGAATGGAAAGTTATGGGGGCTGTTAACTAGCATGTGGGGACTGAAAGTTGCGGGGGTAATCCTGTGGTGGTTGTCCTTGCTCAATGGGGGTTGCCAAGAGATCTGGCGAACAATGGCCTCTCATGGCTCTGCAACTGTATCAAAGTGAGTCTTTTGTAATTGGTTAAGCTAGTTCTCTAGAAGGAATTGATATTTCTCTAGTGCCTCTGAGATGTAAATGATCTACCTGGGCTCTCTGGAACTTTAATTTTATGTGATCTCTAAGAGTAAAGGACAAAAAAGAGTTTTTAGGTAAACTCTATAGAAATAATTATGTTTTGGGAATGTCTATCTAAAAGAGTCTCTCGAGATTTTGGTAACTTGAAACTAAACTAAACTAAGTTAAATGAAGAGAATTCATTGACTATCTGGGTCATTTCAAATAGGATAAAATTTTGGAACATTAATTGTTGGGTGGGTGTAAGTTTACCTACCCTTGCCTTCTTGGGAGAAGAAGACTAAAGCATAAGTTTTCCAATCAGGAAATGCACAATTACTTGCTTCTTGGTTTTTGCCGGAGATTAAGGTTTTTAATGGTTACGATTATAATCAGTCATAATTCTAGTTATTGTAAGCAAGTTTCTTTATTGATTACATTGTAATCGGGTGCTTAACCATGGCTTTTTAAGTCTGTTGTCTTTTATAGACAGTTATTGTTTTACTCTGATGCTTTTGCAGAAGTGCTTTCATCAAAAGGAATAAAATACCTAAGAATAAACTTACCTAAGGAGACAAAAGTCCTCTACTCTGAAAACTATAAGATGTTGATGAAAGAAATCGAAGATGACACAAACAGATGAAAAGATATACCATTCTTCGATTTGAAGAATAAATATTGTCAAAATGACTACACTACTCAAGGTAGTCTACAGACTCGATACAATCCCTATCAAATTACCAATGCCATTTTTCACAGAACTAGAACAAAAAATTTTACCATTTGTATGGAAATACAAAAGACCCCGAATAGCCAAAGCAATCTTGAGAAAGAAAAACGGAGCTGGAGGAATCTAACTCTCTGACTTCAGACAATACGACAAAGCCACAGCAATCAAGCACTATGGTACTGGCACAAAGACAGAAATATAGATCAATGGAACAGGACAGAAAGCTCAGAAATAAACTCACACACTTATGGTCAATTAATCTACGACAAAGGAGGTAAGAATATAAAATGGAGAAAAGAGAGTCTTTTCAATAAGCTGTGCTGGAAAAACTGGACATCTACATGTAAAAGAATGAAATTAGAACAGTCTCTAACACCATACACAAAAATTAACTCGAAATGGATCAAATACCTAAATTTAAGGCTGAACACTGTATAACTCTTAGAGGAAACATAGGCAGAACACTCTTTGATGTAAATTGCAGCAATATCTTTTTGGATCCACCTCCTAGAGTAATGGAAATAAAAACAAAAATAAACAAATGGGACCTAATTAAACTTAAAAGCATCTGCACAGCAAAGGAAACCATAAACAAAACAAAAAGACAACCCAAAGAATGGGAGAAAATATTTGCAAACTAAGTGACTGACAAGGGATCATTCTCCAAAATATACAAACAGCTCATGCAGTTCAATAACAAAAAAAAAAAACAACCCAATCAAAAAAATGGGCAGAAGATCTAAATAGACACTTCTCCAAAGAAGACATATAGATGGCAACAAGCACATGAAAAGATGCTCAACATCACTAATTATCAGAGAAATGCAAATCAAAAGTACAATGAAGTATCACCTTTCACTGGTCAGAATGAGGTATCACCTTACATTGGTGAGAATGGCCATCAAAAAGTCTACAAACAATAAATGCTGGAGAGGGTGTGGAGAAAAGGGACCCCTCCTATACTGTTGGTGGGAATGTAAATTGGTACAGCCACTATGGAGAACAGTATGGAGGTTCCTGAGAAAACTAAAAATAGAAGTACTGTATGATCCAGCAATCCCACTCCTGGCTATATATCCAGAGAAAACCATAATCTGAAAGGATACATGCAACCCAATGTTCACTGCAGCTCTATTTACAATAGCCAAGATATGAGAGCAACCTAAATGTCCACTGACAGAGGAATGGCTAAAGAAGATGTGGTACATATATACAATGGAATATTACTCAGCCATAAAAATGAATGAAGTAATGCCATTTGCAGCAGCATGGATGCACCTAGAGATTATCACACTAAGTGAAGTAAGTCAGACAGAAAGACAAATATCATATATCACTCATATGTGGAATCTAACTTTAAAAAAAAAGAAACAAATGAACTTATTTACAAAACAGAAACGGACGTACAGATATCAAAAACAAACTTATAGCTACCAAAGGGGAAACGTGGAGGGGAGGGATAAATCAGAAGCCTGGGATGAACACACACACACTACTATATATAAGACAGATAACCAACAAGGACCTACTGTATAGCACAGGGAACTCTACTCAATATTCTGTGATAACCTATATGAGAAAAGAATCTAAAAAAGAATGAATATACGTACATGTATAACTGAATCACTTTGCTGTACACGTGAAAGTAACACAACATTCTAAATCAACTATACCCCAATAAAATTTTTAAAAAAAAGAAATAAAAACAAATAAAGGAGAGAAAGGGCATGTGAGAGATAAGAATGGTATGAACAAGGCTATGGACATGGGAAGCAGCAATTTGGATGTAGGTGTGCAACAAACATTAGAGGAAGTAATAATAAATAGATGTGGGTTGGGAGCAAATGTCAGCAGAGAATATATAGATAGGTTTTGGTCCCCTCCACACAAATTCTCTCTACCTAAGACATTTGGCAATTTATAACAGAAATGGAAAATAAAAGTTGGAAAAATAAGTGGAATGTCATGTACACTAAAAAAAGGAGCAAAGAGTTGAATATAAATACTTCATTCCTAATTTACAATGTGGCTGGAATAAGATAAACTCTAAAGCCTACTACTGTAGTTAGAATTCAACCTATAAATAACAAGCACTCATATGCTTTGTCTACTGTGTAATAAAACTCAAAAAAAAGTAGGGAATTGTTTAAAATAATGCTAGCTGAAAGTAAAGGCATGACTTGAACTCCAGCTTCATCACCTTGTGGATATAAATTAATCAACATCAGAAATCAATAAGGAAGACAGATAAATTTATGATTAATAGTATTTGTAACCAAGGTTTCATAAACTGTGATCCATGGATAGAATGAGTGGGGGGCGGGTGGTCTATGAACTAGGATGGGAAAATGAATTATATATCAATTTTTCTAACCTCGATTTGAAATTTATCATTTCCTTCGATGATGAATGAAGGAGACAAATCTCAGCAGTACTAGCAGTAGCTGTGACTTTGCCATCAACAGAAATTAAAGGTTTTTCACATGACATTACAGCTGGTGCAGATATCTCCAAATATCATTTACACTCATCACTTCAATGACTTTACAATAGTAATTATACCCACTGTTAGATCCTGTTATGTAATGCCTTAATAAAGAAACACATGTATTAACTGTATCACAAATTTTTATTATTTTGATAACTTTTTCGATATAATTACTTTCTTGTCCATGTATTTTCTTTTATGCATTTAAGACATTATTTAAGTTTGCCAAAGAGGTCTATGGCACAATAAAGGTTAAGAAGTTATGGTCTAAGTATAAAATAAATTCAATTTGTTTACTACAGTTCACAGTCTGTTAATAGAACCCTTAGCGCCAGATATGTCTCAGAAATCAGAATTTTAAAAATTTCAGATAGGTAGAGAAGCTGCATATAATGTAATGCCCCAGCACAGTCTGCGGCAGTGTTCTGGAATCAAACACTAAATATTTTCTCCAGTAAAACATGAAAATATACACAGCAATACGTAGTTTCCCTTTACTTCAATTCAGGTTTTACTGCCAAAAGCATTTAGATCCAGACAAGTTTGGTGATCAAATGAATTATGAAAACAAAACAAAAAATATTGGTTTTAAGGGTTTTTGAATTTTAGAACTGTGATAAGGATTGTTGTCCTATTTTTGTATAGATGAATACACATTCATCAGTTTTGTCATTTTCCCTATTTATATCTACTTTTCCCCCATAATTTTGAATTAATAACTTGTTTTACTCAGCATCATTTAAATTTCAATAGTAGAAAGGTTTTCTTAAAAGTTTCGTTATAGCAGATTTGTAGCAGAGAGTCATCTTAAGTCTTTTTTTACAGTTTAGGAAAATCAGGTGATGAAATTTTGATAACTGATAATCATTCTGAGTGAGCTACATCCCTTATAATGAGGACTCTAACGTTTCTGGCTGCCAGTCACCTATAATATTCTGCACTCACTCTAGTTTAGCTATTAATAGAGCTTCTTTGGTAATCATCATAGAATCTTCCAGCACATTTTTTTTCTGTTGGCACTGACACACATCAAGATATTCCCCTGACTTATGACCCATTTGGGGGAAACATACTCATTTGCCAAAGAAAACATATACTGGAAAGAAAAAGCAAGAAGAGAAAAGAGAACACATATTTTATAATAAATCAAATTGCTAAAAAAAAAGGCACATAAAATAAAGCACAATATACCCGCTCTGCTGGGAAATCAGTATACAAGAGTGACATAAACCAAACAATGTCAAGCACTGGGTAATAAAAGGTCTGTAGAATTATACCATGAAAATGAACAAACTATGTTCAAAAGAAACAATATAGATGAATCTATAGTTGGTAATGCAAAGTTAAATCAAAACAGGAATCTCAAAAGAGTAAGCTCTTCATATAAAATTCAAAACTAAATAAAACTAAATAATATATTGATCACACATATGTGTGTGTAAGATATGAAACTAAAACAAGGCAAGAAATATATTTAACTGAGGATATTCTAGTTCCTGGGTTGAGCAATGGGTTCATGAGGATTCATCAAATAATTAATTTAAAAAAACACCCAGAACCCCCAAATAAGTAAAATGAAATAAAATAAGTAAATGTGCATAAATCAATGATGATGTTTCATCATGAACTATGGATTATGAAAAATTCAATTTTGGGCAACTGAGGAAACAAGAAATGTTATACATTTAAAAAAAAGTTAATAGGTCTTCATGAAGCCACTTTGTCGACTGATTTTTCACTTCACAGCTGCTAACCAAAATATGAGAAAGGATAAATTAAGAAATATCAGTAGTTAAAAGTCTCTTTACCTAGTCAACTTTCAAGTACATTTTATTTAGCGATGTGATAGAACCAGCTTAAAGAGCAAAATGTGCACATCTCCTCCCAATTCTTCATTCAGTGATTTCATATTGGTTGCTTGAAATCAGCCATGGTGATTTATACCATGTATTTATACCATGGAAATCAGCAGGCAAGTGCTACAAGTCTGGGCTTTTTCCCCCTGGAGAAATATTTATCAGCACAGCACTGATTTTATTGAAGTATAGCTTACATAGAAAAAATTCACAAATGCACAATGAATTCTAACTGAAAACATCTGGGTAACCACTATCTGGCTGAAGAAATAGAACTTTACTAACACCCTGAAGGTCCCTCTCATGCTCTCTTCTCAGGAAACTGATTCTCAGACAGGTGGCTTATTTAAAATCACAGAGATAGTAAGTTTCAGAGCCAGGACTTATCTATAATGCTCTTATACAATGTCATTTTCATTGCTATCATATTTATTTCCCAGTTTTATATCTTGTTGAGATTGTCATAGCACAGCTTATTCGAATTAGCAGCTTCTTACAGAAGCACTTATCTTTCAGTGGGAGTTTTTGGTTGGGCAGAGATATCACTGTCAGTATATCACAAACATTCCTTTGGAGAACCTAGAAAAGGTTAGAGGGAAAATAAAAAGTACTTGCTGCTCACAAAAATGTTGGAGGACCCATTTTAAGGGCTTTACTACTCAAATCACTCAAGGCTAAAATGAACTTTCTACATGACAAGTATAAAATAAAAAAAAATTCTTTGCTACTCATGGAAAGGTGTCTTGAGGAGTGCATGTTTCACATTCATCAATGCCATTATGTTTCTGAAAATTAATGTTACCTAAATATTTTCCTTTTTAAGAAATAGGAAGCAATTGACTGAGACTGTTCATGATTAAACAAACTGTTACTAGTAAACTACATATTTAAAATTCACATTCATTAATTGTTTGGACTGTGTGCCATGGTAATAGGAATGAGTCATCAATATCTACAAATTCCTTAGCAGAGTGTGGGTATTAATTCTACTGTTCAATTTTGGCATATGAAAAAAGCAATACACAAGTAAGTTGGCATATTAAAGCATCCAGCACGGTGCCCAGAACATAGCTGACACTAGGTAAATGATGGTCTTGTGATTCTCCTGATTCCCCTAGACTGCTTTTTATTATTTATGTAGTAAGCAAAGGGAAGGAGCTAATTTTAAAGAATGGATAATTCAACAGCCTTATATTTAGCTTTGAAATACCTATATTATTTTTCCTTTTCTACCTCCTATTTATTAGATTAAAATAGTATGTATCCTTTTAGTAAGTTACCATTCTAAGTACAGGAAGATCAGAGTGGGGAATACTACCTGAAATGTAAAAGCTGCTAAAGGTAATCCACGTATTGAAAAATTTTTGGTAAGTATAAAAATAAAATGGCAATTCAAAAGGATTTCTTCAGAATAGGAGTAAAATTGGCCATGAGGCCAATATCATAGTTTTGTTTTCTGGTCAATAAGACCCTCAAATTGTGTCAACTAAGTAGGATAATCGAGTTGTCAAGCTGTATAAACACACCAAGATAAAAAGAGCCAAGCTTCCAGGTTCACATTTTGGTTCTATTACTCCAGCTGAGAAACCCTGGACAATGACTTAACTTCGCTTTGCTTGTGTTTTCTCATTTACAAAAGAAGAAACATAAAAGTATCTTCCTCCTAGGATTGATGAGAGTTTAAATCAGCTAATATTCAAATGGTGCTTAATTAAAGCCTAGAAGTCAGTAAAAGCTATATGTGTTGTTATTTTTATTACTTCTTTAGCATATTACAATACTTATATTTATGGATACTGCCTTAAATTTGTCAAGAATATAAATAAATATTAATCATGATAAGGTTTGATCAAAATGTCCTTTAATTTTATCATTCACTATATGTACCAAGCCACCAATCTTTTCTAAAAATATAAAAAAGTTGTTTTAATATATAATTATTAATAATTGAATACATATTTTGTTAAATTATCTTAACTACATTAAGTGATATTAAAATATTTCTAAAAGTACTACTTATACTATAAAATAGCAAGAACTTATTAACTATAACACATGACTTGAGAAGACTGCTTTTCCTTAAGTACATTGTTGTGGGATAAGTCTGTATGGTACTTTCCTGTCTGAAAAGGTAGCTGACAGACTGAATAATACACATGGACAAATGCCCAGACCATACATAAAAAATAGAACTCTGACCCACAATCTGCAGCAACCAGCCCAGGAAACCAGCCCATCATCTATAGTAATCAGTCTAGGAAGTCAGACTACTATTTCTAGCAACTAGTCAAGAAATAACCCTGAAACAATAGCTAGGGCTTGATTAATAATGGATAGCTTCTCTAATTTTTGCCCCCATTTCTAACTTAGGACCAACTGAAGAAAGCCAACTACGTACCCCTAACCAATCACATAGGATGCCCTGCTTCTAGTCAGTCCATGCCAACAGCATCCAGTCAGGGTACACCTGAAGCCTTCCTGTTTTTCCACTGTAAAGATTTTCCATTCATCTGCCTGCCTTTGGAGTCTGCCAAACGCAAGTAATGGTGGCTGACTCCCTTACTATATAGCAAGTTTGGAATAAATAGCCATTACATATTCTCATTTGGGTGGTCTTCATTTATTTTCACATAGTATTCATCTACAAGAGACCTCCCCTAAATTGCTATTTAAAGTACATATTTACAGCATTTAATCACATAATGGCATTCTCGGAAAGAAACAAAACTAGGGGAAAGGCAAGCCAATGAGTTTATTGTGTCTAAGAGTCATTTTTTTTTTTCAGATAAAAAGGAAAAACATTCTGCAATATCATAGAAAATATTTATAATATTCCAAGAAGTAATGAATAAAAAACATTTGTATTAGAGGTATGTAAAAGGACACAATTGACAAATGAAGTCACTTCTATCCAAGGTTGCTGTACTGGGCAGAAGCATGATATGTTGAATGATTAGTGAAATGATTTCTGAGCTTACAATAGAACCACTAGAAAGCTAAAATTGTTAAATCTTCTATTTCTGCATGTACTGAAATAAATCTGTATGACATCAATGAAATATATCTTCTTTATGTTCTTTCCTATTTGAGGCTTTGAAATGCTTGTTTGCATTCAGTATGCATTTGTTAGGCAGGAAGTTAGCCATGAGCTACGAGACAGGCAGCCCCATTGACTAAATGTCCAGTAGCCGCCTAATCCCGCCAAGCTATTTTGCCAACCCCACCCCAAACACGCCCCCATCAATACTCCAAAATGGTCTGGGGACCGGAAAAATCCCCCACTGGCTGACTGGAGGGACTTTCCCACTCTGGCACATGCGCACACCTCACGTTATCATGTCCATAGATAACCTTTGGCTGCCATTAGGCTCATTAAATGTTCATAAATATTCTATGAATACATACATCTGATTATAACAGACTGAATTATGGGAAGTACATGCACAGCAGCGCCTCGTTATATAACTTGCAGCTGTCAATCAAGACTGTCAATCAATGACCTTGCCTTAAAAACTCTACACCCCAGCCCTCCGGGGCCATTGCCTTCCTTGGCCTGGCCCAGCTCTCTCTTGAGGTGTTCTCTCTGTTCTCTCCTTATCTTGAATAAACTGTCTTGCAACCGGTAAGACCTCAGATTCTTCTTTTCATCCTTACTAAGAACTGAGGCCCATGGGAAGAGGGGTCTCCAGACTCTCTTCCCCTAACACATTCAGAGTGACTATGACTGCTGGATTAAATCCGACCGATAATAAAGAAGAGAGGAGGCTGAACCAATATTCTCTGGATGCTAGAAATAGGATTATCAGAAGTTTTGATTCTTTTCATAGTGTTTGAATTTTTATAATGGGCATATACTACCTTTATATTCAAAACAAAACAGAAAGCTAATTTAATTTTGAAAAAACAACTTACATCTGTGTTAAAGAAACTGTATCTTAGCCCAAGATATCTCCTAAACTTTAACATCTATAACCATATAAATAAATATATTTACAACCAACTGTTGAACATATCTGCCTATATATCCCACAAACATGTTAGTCTCAACATGTCTACCCATTCCTTACCTCATTGCCTTCCCAATTTTCCTCCTTAACCTGCATTTATGAGTCAAGGGAATAGCATCCACAATTCATTGACCAAAAAACAGTGATTCTACCTCTCCCTCTTTCACCATCACATCTAATTAGTTCCCAAGTGCTGTTGGGACTCAGTCTCTCTCAAATTTGTTGACCCCCAATGTCATTTTAACCTCTCTTATAAGAATTTCTAAAATAACCTCTTAACTAGTCTCTCTGACTCCCCTCTAAATCTTATCTCCCTCCCTCCTCCTATTTACCCTCTACACTTCGGCTATACTGACTTCAAAAACACAACTTTATCAGGTCACTCTTAATCTTGTTTTAAATTTCCTAGCAAGGCATAAAATTGTTTTTTTAGTTCTGGCCTCTCTGTACTTTCCCATCTTGACTCGTAGTCAGAAACATCTCTGTACTCATCGTACCAATTGCTACCATTTTCTTGTGGTTAGTCCCTGAAGAGGCCATGTGCTCTCCTTTCTCTCTTCTCTGCCTAACCTCCTAGTCAACTCCTGACTGAATGTCCCACAAGACTTCATGTGAGGATTTTCATGAGGAAATGCCTTCTGACCTTTCACCTTTCCCGTAGAGTTACTCCAGCTTCCTGTGCATTCTTCTTTTATGGCACTTGCCGCAATTATAATGTCATTACTCCCTTTCACCCATCTCAGTAATTAGATTGTGAGCTCACAGAGGGCAAATACTATGTCTTTTTCCTTATTTCCCTCATGCTGAGCAGAATTCCTGCACACAGAACATACTCAGTAAGTGCTAAATAAATGAAATATATTGAAAATTTGGAAGCATATTCATTGTCAACATTTTTACTTTTTATTTGTATGGTTTAAGGAGTTTTTAAAAAGTAAGGATCCAAAATCCACCTAATGGCTGATTAACTTTTTTGAGAAATGTTTTCAAAAAATTTAGTTCAAATCAATGGGATCTTTTTTTAGAAATATGGGAAGTATGATTTTTTTATGGGAAAAAATGTAGTAAGGAACAACTGGAACTGACTTCTGAGAGTGGGTTCTCCTTCCCTGAGATCAGGGCATCAGATATCATTTCAGATGGCTCAGCTGTATTTACCAAATGACCTTCTAAGATCCCTTAAGATCCTGTGAAACCAGGATAGGACATGTATTAATGCCTGGAGAAAAGCATGGGAATTAAAGTTTTCTTTATTATGGCTCTGCACATTTTTTTGGGCATTTTGTTTTATGCAGTTTGCTTAAAGCTTGCCATACTCTATAATAAGCTAAGTCCATTATGGTATACAATATCCAAACAGAAAGATTATATAAAAAGAATGGATAATCTTAAGAGACTATCCTGTATTTTTACTATGGCTTGCTTTATGACCAAATCATTACAAAAGCTAGTTTTATTTGATGCGTTTATTTATAAATTCATTTCCCTACAACTCAAATTCTCCTAAATGCTTTTTGTAACATAACATGATACAAAAAGCATGTTGCAAAGTGCCAAAGGTTTTCTGATGTCTCCAAGGTATAAAATACTTCATTGCCAGTTAAATAAATGAAGAAATAGAGTAAACAACTCCTGTTGAAGAGCCATGCATTACAAGAAGCAAGGCACCAATATGGTTTTGTCAGTCTCTAAGGAGAAGGAATCAGATGAAATACCACGTCCACGATTTTCATCTCCATCTTGTCATCAGGCCCTATTTATCACCATTCTGGCATTGTTTCTTAAATAGCAGCTTCCTAGAAAATAGCTAAAGGTGGACTTCGAATAGTTTTAGCTCTCCAAAGGTATTAGCTGTCTAAGATGTTAGCTCTCTTTAACTTTAAAAGTGACTACTCTTCATAATTTTTATTTTTCAACCTTTTACATAACTGAATAGAATTTTAAAGTATCTTCCATTTATTAAAGGTGAAGTCGTGAACTCTGGGCCTAGTTTTCAGACTCAGAATACTCAGATGTTCACTTCTACCTTTTAAGATTACATTAGTGTAAGCATTAAGAATATGTGAAGGTTCAGGAAGAGAGGATCCATTCCTAATGGCAAAGGCAAATATCATATAAAAATAATTTTAACTTTAATAATAATACCTTGTATTTATCAAATGCTTACTATATGCAAGGTCCTATACTAAAATTAAAATACATTATCTCATTTAATCCCTACAATAACCTTAGGAGGGCACTATTATCTTCAATTTACAGACAGAGACACAAAAGCCCAGACACTGAGGTACCTGACAGCTAGTAACTGGAAGGAAGAGCCAGGACTCAAGTTCTCGGCTGGCAGTATGCTAAGCTTTTTAACCTCTTTGATTCCTAGCCATGTGATACTTGATTTAAAAAAAAAAAACAATGGGTGAAGGTGGTCAAAAGGTACAAATTTCCAGTTATAAAATTAATTAAGTCCTGAGGATGTAATGTACAGCATGGTGACTGCAGTTAGTATTATTATATTGTATATTTGAAAGCTGCTAAGAGAGTAGATCTTAAAACTTCTCATTACAAGAAAAAAAATTATAACTATATATGATGATGGATGTGAACTAGACTTCTTGTGGCGATCATTTCACAATATATACAAATATCAAATCATTATGTTGTACACTTGAAACTAATATAATGTTACATGTCAATTACATCCCAATTAAAAAAATAAATGCCCATACTCAATACCCTATAACAATTGTTTATGTCTTTGCCCTCAATTAGAAACCTTGAGGTCCAGTCTTAATTATCTTTGTATTCCCAGGACTGAGTACACAGCATGGCACATTCAGGCATTTGGTGTTTGTTTGTTCATTCATTCATTCACCCAGCAGATATTTATTGAACCCCTAATATATGTCAGCCCTGGGACAGGTGCTGGAGATATGACTGTTAGCAAAACCAGACATAGGCACTTCTCTCATGTAACTTACAGCCTAGTGGGGAAGAAGATGTTAATTAAGTTATCCTACTGATGAAGGTTTAATTACATATTGAGATAAATGCTCTGAAAGAAAGAAATAAGTTCACTGAGGTAAATGACAAAGGAACCTAATCTCATTTTGTGGGTGCAGGAAGACTTCCAAGGAAGGGATCCTTTAGCTGACCTATGAAGGATGAGCAGGATTAAAAAGGCAATATGGGTGGAGGTTGCAAAGCCCCTGGGGAGGGAACACAAAGCTAGGGGGAGAGCACAGCAACACAGGGCTAGAGAGGCAGACAGGGGTTGACCAGACTGGGCTTCTCAGGCATGCTAGAATTTAGATATTTATCCTAAGGGCAAGGAATCTACGGAAGGTTTCTAAGAAGGGAGTTGATGTCTATGTTATGTAAAGATCACTCTGGCTGCAGTGCAGAGAAAAGACAGATCAAGAGGTTTCCCAGGTGACCATTCCATGCTCAGTAATATGCTGGGCAACGTAAAAGAACTGAGATTTATAAAGCAGATAAATAGTTTTTTAAATAACCAATAGATTTATGTTTAATGCTTTTAAAATGATTTGACCTATAAGTAGTGATTTACATAATTTTTGTTTTTCAGCCACATACCTACAACTTACTCATTCAACTGATATTTGCTAAGCCAGGCACTACATGCCAGGCACAGTTCTAAACACTAGGGTTACAGGAATAATAAAGACAA
This sequence comes from Balaenoptera physalus, assembly GCF_965194825.1. NCBI lineage: Eukaryota > Metazoa > Chordata > Mammalia > Artiodactyla > Balaenopteridae > Balaenoptera > Balaenoptera physalus. The sequence continues at coordinate 126,717,361 of NC_138890.1, forward strand.
AATGGAGCTTACCCCTAATGGAAGTGAGTGATAATACATAAGTAAAAAAATGAAAAAAAATAAGAAAATTGCAAGTATAGATAAGTGCTATCGAGAAAACAGAATAGAAATGTGTGAGAGCTATGAGTGGTCTCTGAGAAGACAGCATTTGATCAAAAACAAGAACAGCCAGCCATGCAGAGATTGGGGGAAGAGCAGAGGCCAGGCCCTGAAGGCAGGACTACATTTGAATATAACTGGGAAACAGCAAAAAGGCTAGTGTAATAAAAATGAAGTGAGCAAGGAGAATGGTGGAGGAATGGTGAAGAATACAGGCTGTTCTGTTCTTGTGGGGGCAGATCATTAGGGTCTTGAGGAATTGGTAGGGCATTTATATTTTATTCTATGGCATTTTCATTATATGGCAATGGGAAGCCATAGGACATTTTGATACATGCTCTGTATCAAATAACATGCTCTGATTTACCTGACTGCTCTGGGGTAAGGGGGAGTAGACTGTAGGGGACAAGAATAGTAGCAGGAAGATAAATGCAGTTGGTGCAGTGGTCTAGGCAAGTGACAATGGTGATTTGATTACTGGAAGATGAAGAAAAACAAATGGATTCAGGACACATTCTGAAGATATAACCAACTATATTTGGTTGACCAAAAATGTCTATTTTTATTAGATTACAGGAATTTGCTATTTCAAGGAAATCTAATGCAAGTACTTTTGCAAAAGAAAGAATTTATCCTTACACCAGCCATAATATAAATTCAGACTTTGACACAGCAGGTTTGTTTAAAAGTAGAATATGTCTGTATTATTTTAATTCCCTTTAGAGGTGAACACAGGAGTTATAATGAGGGAACTTCACTTACTAAGAGCACTTCCAGGATAAAGATCTGAGAGAAAAGTGAAAGCTACTCCAGCACTAACTACATCTTTTACTCTAATTTCTTATAGATCTTCGGTTTTTCCCTGTCCATAAAACTCCTAGAACTCCACTGAATTTACCAGGTTCATGGAATAAATAAAACACATCAGAGTCCCCAGTCAGAGATCACTTTTGCAAACTGAAAAACTGCAACCTGAATAATATTTTGGTAACAAAATGTTAAATCCCAGAGGCTCAAATTTTAACATATTTATTTCTTCAAAACTACAAGATTTTCCTGTGAAAATTTCAAGTTTTTGTTTATTTTTTGTCTTTGAAGAGAAAGGAATGTTGGTATTCCACTAATTTACAGAGAACCCTATTTCAGTTGTGATGGTTAAATGACAAGAGGGTTGTAAATGATGCAAAAAAGAGAAACTGAAAGCTCAACTGACAAATTTCTCATAAAATATTTTACAGGAGACATAAACTCCACTGACATACCTTAACTCTTGTCATTAAGAAAGAACAACTTGTAGAATGAAAGTCTATAGCCTCATAAATGTTTATAGTCTAGCAAGTATGAATTTCAAAGTCACCAAACTCAGATGTGCAAAAACGTAATGGATTTGCAGCAAGTGAATCCAACTTGCATATTTAGCTCTCATTTAGAACAATCTTCAGGGCAAATTATTTGCTCTCAGTTCAAAGCTTAGTTTCTTTGTGGTGAATTGGATTTTCCTTTAGTACCTTCTCCTTCCTTTCTCCCATCTTTGATCCCTGAGAGGACTTGGGGAGGCACATAGCTTACCTGAATAAGGGCATCCGAGGTGGGAGAGAGGAGGGTAAATGGTCCATGGGTGTCCTGTGCCAATATATACTCTGGATGGGGAAGGGCAGGTCTCCTTCCCCTAGTATAAGAAAGGTTTTTATATGCTCTCCAAGTGCAAGAAAAATGAGCTTCTATATCAATCATTCTTTCCTTTCAACAATTGTTTATGCCATAAAGTTCATGTTTAACTCCTTCAGGGCTTTATATTTGGATTCTCCCAAAACGTCCTTCTGTCAAAACCCCCAGTTCTTACAAATCAAAATCATTTGCTTTCAAGACTACTGTTTTTGCAGAGAATTAAAATCATCATCATCCTCATCAAAAAAGCAAGCAAGCAAGCAAACAAAAATCCCCAAAGCTCTATCACATTGATGTCTTTTTTCTGAACTGTGTTTGTTCTTTACTTGTGGACAATGCATGTGTAGAAAGTAGCCAGCTAAATGGTGGAAGAAAAACAAGAAGGACCACACACAAGGAAACATCAGTTAAAAGCTCATAAGATTACCCACTGCAATGAGACTTTTGAACTTAAGTTATATAACTGATAACTGCAGGTCTAGGAAAGTTAAATTAATTTTTTACATCCTTAATTTAGAATGTAGTATAACACTAAAAATTAAGAACAGTAAATTCATTAGGTTGCTTGGGTTGCTAAAAATATTTAGAATGTGACCATTTCTCACTCCTTAACATTCAAAGCATAAATTAATACAATAATAGTTGCTGCAATATAAGAATCATCTACTGTGTGCCAGGTGCTTATCCTCCTCACACAGATTTTTGCATGAGTTAAGAAAGCTTTCAAATACAATAAACAGAATAACTGATTATATGTAGCTTAAACAAATAGGGGTTTATTTTCTCATGCACTAAGAAGTCTGAAATTGCAGGCAGCAAGACAGCTGCCATAGCTTTAGGCATTGTGTTGTTTAAGGTTGGAAGAAGGGGAGGTGTCTGGACCAGCCACATCTGTCTCTTTTACATACAAGAAAAAGCTTTTCTGGAACGTCCTGGGAGATTTCTGCCTATGTCTCATTGACCTGCATTATGCCCCATAGCCAGTTAGCTACAAGGGAGACTGGAAAAGTTTGTTTTTAGGGTTTGTTTTGTTCTATTTTTTATTTTTTTGGGGGGGTCCTCCATAGTAAAGTCAAGCAAGGAAGGAGGAGGCTGGAAATAGGTACTAAATTAGTGAACTAACAAGGTCTGCCACAACTGCATTTGATATACCTCCAAAATTATATATTTGTTGCTAAAAATACAACTGGTAGAGGCCCAAACAGAAATCTAATTTCTATATACTTAAAAAAATGTTTGTTGCTCGTTCATTAATTCATACCGAATTCCTATGTGCATAGCAGTAAGCACAACCTAAAAAAGACCTTTTTTATTTTAGAGCTTATACTCTAGTAGGGATAAAAAAAAATAAAGCAAATATATACTTGGTGGCAATAAGCACCATGAAGAAAAATAAACTGTGAGGAAATGGAGAATATATGTGGAGGGTAGGCAGGTCACTTAGGGTAGTCAAATAAGGTCTCTCTAAGGAAGTGCCATTTGAGTAGAGATGTGAATGAAGCGAGAGACTCATGTGGATATCCCAGGACAGACCTGGGTAGAAGGAACAATAAGTGCTTGGTGTGTGCTAAAGACAATGAGGGGACCAGCATAGCTATAGCAGAAAGAATGAGGAGACAGGTGATCAGTGATGCCATCAGAGAGAGGGCAGGGTATCAGGGAGGATTTTATAGTAAATCCCACTTTTAGTGAGTAATCACTGGTTAAATGTTCTGACATAGCCCTGTCACCAAGTTTCTAATGGGAATGTAAAACCAGTGACTGTGTGTATCCGGTACTCTGACGCATATCAGCATATTTAACTCTAAAATCCAGTTTACGAATGGGGGATCTGATGCTCATTCTGGTTAAGGCTCTCACAGGCTCTATTATAAACACAATAGGTCCTCATCATTTTGGCATATGACCTGGTGGTCCTTGTTATACAGTTGTGCTAGAATGCTGGATTAAGCAAGACTGAACAGATTTGTTTCACAGAGGATTCATCCAGAGCCTTTATTATACTAATCTGTATTTTGAGTGTCAAAAAAGAAGACAGTTTACAGAGTATTTCCATATTTGATATACTATGGAAACACAGGCTAACATTCTTGTGAAAAGCTAACTGTGAAATGCTGCTATATATTATAGTCCTATGTGTATTTATTATGCTGATGGCTAATGTGCAAGAAGGATACAAGCATCACTTGCTATTTGAATCTATTTGGTTCCTAACTTCAGATTGTGAGGAATTAGAACCCACAGAGAAAATGTGCATCTCCAAAAATGCCTTCAAATTTATTTAGTTCCTGACTTTAAAGAATGAGGGATAACTGTATATTTTGATGGATGGGCAGCACTTTAGCAATTTCACCTAAGATTTGAAAAGGTAACATCCAAAAATATATTTTGTTATATCCAGCAAACAACTGTAATCTCAAGTAGAACTTTTATCATGTTTCTCATTTTCAATGCACGTTTGTTCTCCCTGAAACAATGAATTTGCAAAGTAAGCATTTTCAGATGAATATAATGCTTGTTCTAAGATGATGGTTATTTATTTATATACAGGCAGATACATTATAAAATATTCATTAGCACTAGCATATCTTTAAGAGAAAGATTACAGCTCTGTGACAGAGGGCACGGTGTTTCATAAAATCTCTGATTTTAAAATGTTTCTACCTGCCAAATGAAGCCAAATTAATAATTCATCTTGCTCTAAAATGCCACAATCAATACAACAGCTTCTAACTCAACTGAGGAACAATACTTTAAAAGACAATTACCTTATAAAATAGATTCCGCTCTCATTTTGAACCAGACAAATAAAAAAAAATAGCAAGCTTTTCCAAAAAAGGGCAGTATTTACTAGCAGACAGAGAAATGCAACATATAGAAAGCACTTACTACCACGAGCAAAGTGAGCTATCTATAAATGACAAATGGGAGCTAGAAAAAAGCCTAAAGCAATGATTCTCAAACATTAAAGAACACATGAATTACCTGGGAAACTTATTAAAGTGCAGATTCTGACTCAGTAAGTGGAGTGGGGCCTAGGATAGTATACTTCTAACTAGTTCTCAGATGATGCTGATGGCACTTGTCCAGGGACCTGACTCTCAGTAACCAGCCCTAAAATACACTCTTTGTAAAGTCCCTACACCTAGGATGGTATTGGGGTACCCATACTACATGAATCAAAATAATACCCCAATCCTTTCTTTATAAAATATTGTTATGCTTAACTGGTAGAAGAAGCAATGGTAAATTCTCCAAAACTAAAATCAAACAAACAAAATACCCACAAGGCATCAATCACCGTTATAATGTTAATCTTCAAAATTATAAAAATTTCAACTGATACTTGAGATTAGGGAAAAAGAGACTAATTTGAATATTAAGAACTTTGAAGTCTCTTACTGAGGAGATGCCAATCTGCCTGGCTATAAAATGGAGATGTCCACCTAAAAAGACCTGTCAATCTTTCAGAGAACAAATACAGTGTAGCATCTGGACAGGAGCAAGGATGTGAAGTTAAAAACACATAGGAATTTAATCTGAGGAAATGACAAGACTGTAGGTATATATACACAATAGGTTATATCAGCCAAAAAGTGTGTGTTTGTTATTAAAGTGACCAAAGAAAGGGATTGGTTAACAAAATTGTGGTATGTCCATAAAATATACTAATTTATTTTATTTCATCCATAAAATGAAATACTAGGTAGGCAGTAAAATGTTGATATAGATCTATAGCTAATGACATGGGAAAATGTTTACAGAACACTGTTAGTAAGAAAAAAAAGGCTAGAATGTAGTATGTGCAAAATTATTCCACTCAAATATATGCAAACATAGGAATAATAGATTATGAGTAATTTGGGAGTTTTCTTCTTATCTGAATATTCTATTTTGCCTAAAATAAAGATTACTTTAACAAAAGCAAATGAATAAATACATTTTTCCTGAACACAAATATATTGGTTTTAGACTTATATTCCCCAAATTCAGATCTTAAGTAAGCTAATTAACCTCTTCATATGTGACAGTTTCCTCACCTAAAAAGAAGGCATAATAACAGTATAAACTTTACAGGGCAGCTACAAGAATTAGTATATGCTAATAAATGTAAAATGCTTAAAACAGAAGCTGGTAGATTAGTAAAGCTGGCTGTTTCTTTCTTGTTTAAATGATTAAACTGGTCTCTTGCTGATAACATGTCTGAGAAGATGTTATCACCATAATTCTGCTTTGGCTCCGGAGTCTACATATTAGCTCTAGGACCTTTGGAGATAACGAGTAGATGGAAGGGTCTAAATCAGAGCAAAAATACCCTGAAGTGACCAAACAGCAGTCAAGGCAGAACTCTATAGAGTTATTCAGTATTTTTAAACATCCAGTAGAATGACTATTCATAAAATGCTGATAAGAGAATAAACTGGTTCAATCCTTCTAGGATACAATTTGGTAATATGTTTTAAACTAAGATCCTAACAATTCTGATTCTAGGAATTTAGCTTAAGCAAAGTGGACGTGATATTCGGAACACAAAGATTTAGATTTAAGGATGCCAGTTTATAATAACCAAAACTTGGGAACAATCTAAGTTTCCAACGGTGTGATACATATTACAATTTTTTGGAGACTATTTGATGACACAGGAAATCTCCTAGAACATTAAATTTTTAAAAGTTGAATACAGGGCTTCCCTGGTGGCGCAGTGGTTGAGAATCTGCCTGCCAATGCAGGGGACACGAGATCGAGCCCTGGTCTGGGAAGATCCCACATGCCACGGAGCAACTGGGCCCGTGAGCCACAATTACTGAGCCTGCGCGTCTGGAGCCTGTGCTCCGCAACAAGAGAGGCCGCGATAGTGAGAGGCCCGCGCACCGCGATGAAGACTGGCCCCCGCTTGCCACAACTAGAGAAAGCCCTCTCACAGAAACGAAGACCCAACACAGCCATAAATAAATAAATAAATAAATAAATAAAATATGAACACTGGGTTCAATTAACTGCCCATCCAAAAAAAAAAGTTGAATACAGATCTAGAGATAGAATAGAAACGGAATGTTCTTTTAAAGATTCTGAATATAAGATGCATTGGAGGGTTTACAGGAAGTCAGTATTTTAAAAGAAAAATGAGGATTTAATATTTAAAAGAAATTCCCTGTCAGATATATTTCCTGCATCTGGGTATTAAGGAGATATATTTTACACCCCCCAAAAGGATATAAATTAAGTTGAATTTATTTATTTGGGTCTTTATTCAGATAGCTCATTCAGGATATATGCAGCAACTGTAAAAATACATCTACAAATCAAGTTGTTAGATTTCCTTAGCAGTGATGCATGTTGTACCATTTGTACTATTTTCTATCCCTTAAAAGTAATAATGTGTTTACTTTTCTCAAAAGTGGCATTTTTAATGTTTTTCAAGTATTTTTTCCCTTCACCAGATCTACTTAATAAATATTTATTTAGCTCCTAATAGGGGCTAGATAAAAATACGAATGAAAAAGAGTCATTGCCTTCAAGGAGCTGTACTGAAAGCTGCCACCAAATAATAAACAACATCTTCATATGGTGGCTCAGACCAGGAGTTTATATATGGACAAGGGAGAAAAAGCTAAGTGACACTTCAGTTTGCTTTTATAAAATAAAAATAAAACTTTTTATGTACACTCTACAATGACACAAATTAAGTTTACTTTCTACATTTAAACTTCAAAATATAATATATTCAGGGATGCTTGAGAAATGGTAGTGGTCCGGCCTCTGGCCACTACCATTTCTCAAGCATCCCTAAATATTAAAAGAAGAAATTCCAAAACAAGATCATAGATAAAGTGGTTCATATTAAGCATACATATTGGAAAAGTTAAGACAAAAAGACAATGTCATATAATAGTGCTATTCACAAGATAATTAATGGATTAATAAAAAAATATAATTTATCTCCTGATACCTAAAAAAACCCCCAATAATATAGCGCAAATATATGTTAAAAATTTAAATTTGAATAGTAGGCTTTATTATTTTAATAAATAACTCCCCTAAATCATTTTCTTTTCATATAGAGGAAGGGCAGGCATATCCTCCCTACAGTCCCTCTCCTGGTTAGAATTCCTCAGATGTACATCATACTGTTAAAAAAAGGGGTTAAGGGCAGACTCATTAATGCTTTCTCTCAGACAATCAAAAGCAAATATTTACTTAAAAAGTAAAAATCCTTAAAGAAATAAATACTGAAAGCTACTTTTCATTAAGGATCAATATTGGCTTTCTATTATTATAATATTTATTATATTGGTTGCCTGTTGTTATTGTAGCTAACTTGTATTAAGTGTTTTTGTTATGTGTTTACTTTAAGTACTTTATTAGATCATTAGATCCTCACAAGCCACCATATACAGTAGGTAGTATTATTAGCTCCATTTTAGCAAAGAAATTAAGGCACAGAGATTTAAAACATGTTTAAAGTTACTTAAATAATAGATAGGCTGGATTAAAACCCACAATCTGGGTCCAGAGCCCATGCTTAACACTATTACTTTATTCTGACTCCTAAAAACTAGAAGCAAAGGTCACTCCTTAAAACCTGAAAAAGATAAATGGAGGCCTCAATGGATTAACGTACTTAGAGGGTAACAACCATGTGGAACCATAAAAAGCCAAAAATGTAAACTTATAATATTTAGGTAAATGAATAGATAGTTGTTGAACAGACGAATTGTTAGGAAAACAAGAATGCATTGAACAAAGTACAGCCTCAATTTGTTGAGAATGAACTAGAGAGAATCATCAGGTCCCTTGCTGGGGCCAAACACTGAGTTTTATGAATGAGCAGCTCCAATCTACTGTAGTTTCCATAGTGTCTATTACCAATACTATATGAGCTAATCTGACCCCAAGGCAGATCCATTTAAATGATTGGTATCTATAAAAAACTCAGAGCAGGGCCTGGCACAGAAGTACTCAACAGATGTTAACAGTAATCATCACCATTACTGCCATTTAAATATACTACTAATATTCTGGTGCATAAAGCACCTAACACCAATTGTACAAGGACTGCTCTTGTTTATTCAGGGATTCTTCCATATACTTTTAGTGATATGTTTGTGCAAATCAACTGAAAGAGATCTGTGAATTTTTCCCTTTAGGGCTAGTGAATCGGATCCAGTGTGTTTCCAAAGTCTTCTAAATCACTGGAGATGATAAAATTCAGAATCAGTCTGTCCAGATGCAAAGGCTGGAATAGCAATTTACGCTGTTTGGTGTTACTTGGAGATGGAAAGTGTAAGAAGAGAAACAAAAGAGAACTGATAATATCTTTCAATCTCAATTCCCAGTATTCTACATGCCTCTCAACTGTCAAGGGTTTACTGAATTTCTATTTTTACTTTCCTCTCAACAGTAGCAGTAACTATTGAAGGTCTCTAATGCATGAGGCATGTGTCATTTAATCACCTCAATGGCACTCCGAGGCAGTCACCCTGCACTTTTCTTGGGAAGAGACACAGACCTTAAAATTGGACAGATTTGGTTTGGAACCACAGCTTTGCCATACAGCAACAGTAGGACACTGGGCAAGTTTTTAACCTCTTCGTATTTCAGTTGTTTCATATGTAAATGGGGAGTAAATGCAGGATACTATAAAATTAGAAATATCATTTATAGAATAAGCACTTTATAAATAAGCCTATGCCACACATTTTTTACACTGCCAAGAATTCTACTGATCTCTGTAATGCCATTTTAATGATTTTTGATCATTTAATCCTATGAGCTTTACTTTCTAATATTACCTCATAATGACATTGCTTTACCATGTGGGAAGACTTAAAATGTTTTAATAATCCATAGTATATAAAGATACTTCATGGAGTTAGACAGCATATGACAATCTTTCTACAGGCAATTTAGCAGTAAGAATCAACATCCTTAAAATTCGGCATATCATTTGATGAATCATTTTACTTCTAGAATTTATTCTAAGGAAATAATCCCAGATACATACAATAACTTTAGGTATAAGAGTGTCATTTAAACATGTTCAACAACTGCCCAACAATATATTTTAATATTTTGATAATTCATTTTAATACTATTTGGTTACTTAAAACATCATGGAAGCATATATACTAACATGGAAAGAGATCACAATTACTGAGAGAAAAGCAGTTTTAAAATAATATATACAATTTGACTTCATTCTGTAAAATGGAGTGACAGAAAATGTACAAAATGTGGAAAGATAGGAAATTTTGTGAATAGCAGTTATTACTGGTGGGATCACAGTAGATTTCTATTTGTCTTTCTATATATTTTTTTACAATAAGCTTTCATTTTTGCTGCATTATAATAAAGACTAAACAGTTAACTGTTTATCTAAATAAATTAGTTGTAGAGAAATATACAAATGAATAGATATTATACAAATATAGAGAGAAACAGTCCAAGAGAGAAAAGGTGTAAGTAGATTCTTAAAGCGTACTGGCAGGAGATATAAACTGCTATAAGAAAAGGAAGAGAAGGAGGAGAAAGTGTCATTAAGGAGAAAAGCAGAAAGAGTAAACCAACACAGAAAGTGTGGCGAGGTAAGGACTATACAACTAACCATTTGCGATGCCTCATGTTGCCTGTCCTGGTTTATTGTCTTCTAGAGAAGCCTGCCTATATGCCCTTTAAGTGGAAAACAAGGCACACCATTCTTATATCAGGACTGCCTTAATTTTCATATCTATAAAATAAGGACATGTAAGACCATATTCAGGGAACAAATTAACGCATTGAAAAGTACCTTAAAAAATGAGATGACTCAATCAAATGTTATCATTATTATAATGTTTTAAATTAATGTAAATTAATTAGCATACTGGGACCCTAACTCCAGCTTGGCTGACTGTTAAAGCCCATGGACTTGTCCTTAATTGGTGACTAGAATATTAGCAAGAGAGTAAAACCTTGAATTCCTTGACACTCTGCTTGGAACATTGTTTCTACACCGGTTAACATAGCTTCCTTTAGCACAACATCACTTCCTCAGGGACTACATCTGGCACTCCTAAACTCCATGGGCTCCTAAACTCAGGTACCCCGTACCACCCTTGTAATACCATTCTCTACAGTATACAATACTTACCTGTTTAATATCTCCACTAATAGACCACATGCTCCACTGAGGGCAGAGCACATGCCTGTTTTGCTCCCTATCATATTCCCAGTGTTTAGCATACAACCTGACATAACATAGTTATTCAAACACTCCCTGGATGAATGGATGAGAGCTCTATACCTCGATGACACTTTGGTTCCTTGCAGATTTGGTATGAGGCTATGGGCTTACATTAAGGCTCATTATAAAAACAGCTCTCCAAAATTTTTCTACTTACTACAAAGAAAGCTACTTATAACATGGTTAACCACTTAAAATATCCTCTTTTTAATGATGGGCTTCAGGGAGATGACTTCTCAGCAGTACCAAAAATATGAGTTTCCTAAGTAACTAGCTTTTACTTCATGGGTACTGTGAATTGTGTATCTAAGTCATTTCCCTCTTTGTAATGGCTGTTTAAATTTTGTGTGCCAACCTTTCCCATAGCTTCATCTTACTTTAGCTATTCTTGCTTATCCTTCCCCAGATTTCCTTACTTAAAAATACAATTTTATATGTATTTTTTTATTCCTCAAATCTTCCTAGGAACAAATCAGAAGATATAAATAAACATATTATTAATTAATAATATCAGACTCAGCCAAAATTGTAATAATCTCTGGCTGAGACAATTCTCCTGGTAATATGGTACTTAAATGGACTGCTAAAGATGATCAGTTTTCAGTTCCTAGCATATTCAATTAGTATACTTTTGGATAACTCAAGTTTGAAATAAGTATCTTCAGAAAGACATTTCTTAAATTCTACCTGGGTTTATTTTAGTTTCTCTACTATTTCTCTTATGTTTCTCTCCATCCCTACAGATACCGCCTTATTTAAAGCCCTCATCAGATTATCTGATATTCTACTTTCTGATCTTCTGGTTTCCAGACAACCTGTTTCAGTCTCCACAATGTGACCAAAAGAATAATCTTCCTAAAATTTAAACCTGTTATCAGTGCCTCTCTCTTGCCAAAAGGTCTCCTCAGCGAAACCTGTGTGTCTGTCATTGAGTTCTTCCCCATCAGCTACCAGTCTTTTGTCTTCTCATAGTGAACAATGTGAGGTCCAAAGAAAGAATCAGGCTAATTCATGCTTATGTATTTTTCTTCACATTACTCTCACTGCCTGGACTGCTCTTTATCACCTTGTCTAGCTAGCAAAAACCTTTCGTTTTCTAAGATAACTTAATATCTGCTCATTTTACCAGACTCAGCTCAAGCGTCATGTCCCCTGTGAAACATTTTCAGTCTTTCTCAGGGAAAACTGACTACTTCCTCCTTTGTACCTCTAGTGCACCTCATAAGATGCCCATCATTAGACTTTATTTCCATCTTTTCCCCTTCAGTAACCTAGGTTCTCCAAGAAAAAGGTCCTGCTTTCCTCAAGCACCCAGTATAGGGCTTGGCACATGGCAGGAGCTTGCTCAACAAATCTATTGAATTGAACTGAATCCCTCACTTGAACTTACTTTTCTTTTCAATGAGTCTACTGAGAAGTACTGCTGTGCAATTTTGAGGAAGAAGCAGCAACAGCAGCAAACCAAATGGCTTTTAATACTTGCAAACTGACTGGCTCATTTTGAATGGAAGCATGACATGTGGGATCCAAGATGAAGAGGCACAGTCACAATCCATCAACGATCTTCAAGGCAGTGTTTTTCAAACTGCAGGTTTCGACCCATTAGTGAGTCAAGAAATCAATTTAGTCAAGAAATCCATCTTTTGGGTCAAAGAGTCTAGAGAGCTCTGAAAAAAATTCTGACAGTAACCATGTATTCTCAAGGCATAAATGAACTATTCATTTTATTTTTGCCATTCTCAGACATGCAAAATGTAAGAATACCTTCACACTCCAAGTCAGAGAAATACTGATTCAAGAATGCAGGAAAAAATCAGTTAAATCAATAGGCTTGGCTCTTATATGTAGTCCAATTGTAACTGGGGCCATGATCTGTTCCCTTCCCACTGCTATCTGGCCAGGTTCCCTGGCATATTAGATGCTGCCTTGTACTTCTTCCCAAACGTCTTAGAAAAAGGATTCATAGAGCTGAAATCTGAGTTCCTCGTGTGGGTCTCTGGTTCCTTCCCTGACCATAACCTGACGGACCCCTGTGCCACCGGGCTTTTTCTTCCCATGCTCCACCCCACCCCCTGTAACTATTTTCTCCTTTTCTTTGTTGACATTTTTTTCACTAACCACATGCCTGTTTGGCCTACTGCTGGCCTTCAACCCAGTCTCACCTATTAAAGAGACTGTCCTAGATGGCCTGGCACTTCATGTGGATTCTGCCAGACCCTGATTTGGGCCACAGTGGTATGATCTCCAGTATGCCAACCTACTCATTGTCTACTTCTCTTTAGGTATGCTCTAACCCTATTTTATTAAATTCTACCAGTGTGAAGGATAAAGGTATATATTAACTTTGGTCCCCTAGGAACTATGAAAAGATGTGCAACTGTTTCAAATATTAAAATTAATTTAGCTGCAGTACAGAATAAAGCTCTACTTTGAAACCTACAATGATCTTGATTTTCTTAACAAAACTGAGGGGCTAATAGTAGTTTGAGTTTTATGCTATAGTCTCAGTACTCGGGAATCAATTCATGGAAAATGCTCCTATTTGCATAAAAAAGTATGTTTACACAGACATGCATACATGCACATATATATTTGTATACCTTTAACTGCACAAAGATTAACTGCTCCTTAATAGTACTTCAAAAGTTTTATTTCTGAAAAATTAATTTTAATGAAAGGTTAATCTTTCTGAGAACCTTAATGTTATACATTGCTATATTTTTATTTTAAAGAGTAGAAGCACTGATTTTCAGTTTAAAAACAACAAAAAATTTATATTATTTGAAAGGCGGGATCAAGACGGCAGAGTAGGAAAGACTCTGAGTTCACCTTCCCCCATGAACACATCAAAACTACAGCTACAAATAGATCAGCTCTCCATGAGAACAACTTGAAGATTAGCAGAGCAGCTCTTCTACAGCCAGGGATATAAAAAAATAGCCAAACTGAGTATGGTAAGAGGGGAGGAGAAGTAAGCTAGTTGAGACTCACACCCCTGGCAGGTGGCCCAGAAGAGTAGGATATCACAGGCTTGGGGATCCTCCCTAAGGAGTGAGGGGTTTGAGTCCCTCATTGGGCATCATAGCCCTGGGGTCTGGCACTGGGAAGAGAAGCCCCCTTGGCTAGTGTGAAAACCAGTGGGGATTACCAGAGGGCTGTAGGAAACTAAGACTCCGCTCTTAAAAAGCATTTGCACAGACTTGCTTGTTTCCAGTCCCAGCACAGAGGCAGCATACTGAAAAGTGCCTGGTGATCTGACTGGCCTGCCAGGACCTCCCTAGCACACCCTCTCCATCCTGCACCAGGCTCCAGCTCCAGACCCTCCTGCTCTAGGCTCATTTCTGACCAAGGTGGTGGCCACCTTTGAGGAGGAGAGAAGCCACAGCTATCTCTGACTGAGGTTCCAGCCCTTCAGGCCTGGCCCCATTCCCTAGCTATGATGGCAACCACAATGCTACTGGGGAGAGACTGTGATTTGCTCTGGACCATGGCTCTAGTCCCTCCAGCCTGTTGAGCCCCAGCCTTGCCCCTAGATAAGGCAGTGTCTGCCATCAAGCCAAGGAGAAGCCATGACTCCCTCTGAACTTTGGCTCCAGACCCTCAGGCCCTAACCCCACCCCTAGCCAAGGCTATGACCACCATCTTGCCAGGGACAGCAGCTAGTGCTGGGCATAAGCTCCAGCCCTTCTGCCCAAGGCCTCAGCCCTCACCAAGGCAAACATCACGATGCCACATGAGAAGCCACTGCCAGTGCTAGGCTTCAGTTCCAGGCCCTCCAGCTCTGAACCTGCCAAGGTGGCAACCTCCATCATGCCATGGGAGAAGCCCCAGCTCACACCAGGCTCATGCTCTTACCCCTCCGACCCCAGCTCACCCCAAGTCAAGGCAACAGCTGCCAGCACACCCCAGGAGAAGAAATGGCCTGTGCTCACTCTCCCACCAAAGCCACTGGACACATGCACACTGCATAGGGATGCTCATGTACAAGGACATGCCCTCAAGATTGGGACAGGGAACTGTTTTGCCTATTTCATAGAGACAAACAGAGAAAGTCAAACAAAATGAGAAGACAGAAGAATATGTTCCAAATGAAAGAACAAGATAAAACCCCAGGCTGGGAGGGACCCTAATGAAATGGAGACAAATCATTTACCCGATAAATAATTCAAAGCAATGGTCATAAAAATGCTATTACTTTGGGAAAAGAATTGAAAAACACAGTGAGAACTTCAACAAAGAACTAGCAAATATAAAAAAGAACCAATCAGAGCTGAAGAATACAATAACTGAAATAAAAAATATACTAGAAGGAATTAACAGCAAAATGGGTGAAGAAGAATGCATAAGTGACCTAGAAGAGAGAATAGTGGAAATCACTCTATCAGAACACCAAAAAGAATTCTGAAAATTATGAGGTTTAAGGGAACCTCTAGGACAACATCAAACATACTAATATTTTCATTATAGGGGTCCCAGAAGGAGAAGTAAGAGAGAAAGGGGCAGAAAAAGTAACTGATGAAATAATGTCTGAAAACTTCCCTCATCTGAAGAAGAAACAGATACCCCGATCCAGGAAGCACAGAGAATCCCAAACAAGAAGAACCCAAAGAGACCCATACCAAGGCCTATCATAATTAAAATGGCAAAAGTTAAAGACAAAGAGAGAATTTTACAGGCAGGAAGAGAAAATCAGAGTCACATATGAAGGAACCCCCATATGGTGATTAGCTGATTTTTTTAGCAGAAACTTTGCAAGCCAGAAGGTAATGTTATGATATATTTAAAGTGCTAAAAGAGAAAAACAAAAAACCCAACCAAGGAAACAACCCAGTAAGGTTATCATTCAGAATTGAAGGAGAGATAAAGAGATTCCTAGACATACAAAAACTAAGAGTTTGTCACCACTAAACTGGCCTTATAAGAAATGTTAAAGGGTCTTCTGTAGGAAAAAATAATGGGCTATAACAAGAAATAAGAAAATATATGAAGGAAAAACTCTCACTGGTAAAGGTAAATATACAATAAAGGCAGTGGACCAAGCAAATACAAGAGGTAAAAGACAAAAATTGTGACATCAACTGTAACTATAAGAAGCAGTTAAGAGATACACATAAAGATGCAAAATATGACACCAAAACATAAAATGTAGGAGGGGAGATTTAAAAAGTAGAGCTTTTAGAATGTGTTTAAACTTAAACAACTACCAGTTTAAAACAACGAGATATAAATATCTCATATATTTTGATTTTGTAATTTTGTATATTTTGATTTTTTAATCACAAATCAAAACAAAACAGCTATACAAAAAACAAAGAGAAAGGAACCCAAACATAACACTAAAGAAAATCATCAAACCACAAGGGAAGAGACTAAAAAAGAAGAAAAGAATACAGAAGAACTACAAAAATAAGCAGAAAGCAAGTAACAAAACGCCAAGTAGTACATACCTATCAATAATCACTTTAAATGTCAATGGACTAAACACTCCAATCAAAAGACATAGGGTGGCTGGCTGGATTTCAAAACAAACAAACAAACAAGACCCATCTATAAGCTGCTTACAAGAGACACATTTCAGAGCTAAAGACAAACACAGACTGTGAAGGGATGGAAAAAGATTATAACATGCAAATGGAAACAGAAAGAAAGCTGAGGTAGCAATACTATATCAGAAAAACTTGACTTTAAAACAATGTCTATAACAAAAGACAAAGAAAGGCATTATAAAGTAATAAAGGGGTCAACCCAAGAAGAGAATATTATATTCATAAACATATATGCAGCTAAAATAGAAGTACCTTAAATATATAGAGCAAATATCAACATACATAAAGGAAGAAATTGACAGTAATGCAATAAAAGTAGGGGACTTTAACACCCTATTTACATCAATAAGTAGATCATTCAGACAGAAAATTAATAAAAAGTGGCCTTAAATAACACACTTTACCAGAAAGACTTAATAGATATCTACTGAACATTCAACCCCAAAACAGCAGAATATACATTCTTTTCAAGTGCACCTGGAACTTTCTTCAAGATAAATCACAGGCTATGGAACAAAACAAGTCTCAATGATTTAAAAAGATCAAAATCATCAAGCATCTTTTCCGAACCACAAGGGTATGCAGTTAGGATCAATTACAGAAAGTAAAACAAGAAAAAACACAAAAATCTGGAGACCAAACAACATGCTACTAATAAAACCAATGTATAAAAAGAACTAAAAGAGGAAGTGAAAAAAATACCTTGAGATGAATGAAAATAGAAACACAACTTTCCAAAATCTATGGAACACAGCAAAAGAAGTTCTAAGATGAAGTTTATAGCAATATAGGCCTATCTCAAGAAACAAGAAAAGTCTCAAATAAACAACCTAGCTTTACATCTAAAGGAAACAGAAAAGAGAAACAAACAAAGCCCAAAGTCAGCTGAAGGAAGGAAAGAATAAAAACAGTAGAAAAGATCAATGAAACTAAAAGCTGTTTTTCTGAAAAGATAAACAAAATTAATAAAATTTTATACAGATTCATCAAGAAAAAAATAAAGAGAGGGTTCAAATAAAAGTAGAAATGAAAGAGAAGTTACAACCAACATCACAGAAATACAATCAGAAGAAAATACTTTGAACAGTTATATGCCAACAAATTGGACAACCTAGAAGAAATGGATAAATTCTTAGAAACATACAATCTCTCAAGACTGAAGCAGGAAAAAACCAGAAAATCTGAACAGACCAATTACTTGTAATGAAGTTGAATGAGTAATCAAAAAACTACCAAAAAAGAAATATCCAGGACAGATGCTTCCACAGGGGAATTCTACTAAATAACTGCATAAGAGTTAATACCTATCCTTTTAAACTATTCCAAAAATTTAAGAGGTGGGAATACTCCCAAACTCATTCTACAAGGCCAGCATTACCCTGATACAAAAAGGAAAACTACAGGCCAATATCCCTGATGAACACAGATGCAAAAATCCCCCCGAAAATGTTAGCAAGCTGAATTCAACAATACATAAAATGCATCATACATCATGATCAAGTGGGATTTACTCCAGGGATGAAAGGATGGTTCAACATCCACAAATCAGTTAATGTGATACATCACATTAACAAAACAAAGAATAAAAATTGTATGACCATCTCAACGAATTCAGAAAAAGCATGTGACAAAATTCAATGTCCATTCATAATAAAAACTCTTATCAAAGTTGGTATAGAGAGAACACACTTCAACATAATAAAGGCCATTTATGACAAACTCATAGCTAACATCATACTCAATGGTAAAAATCTGAAAGATTTTCCTCTAAGATCAGGAAAAAGACAACAATGCCCATTCTTACCACTTCTATTTAACACAGTATTGAATGTCCTTGCCACAGAATTTAGACACACAAAAGAAATACAAGGCACCAAAATTGGAGGGAAGGAGTAAAACTGTCACTATTTGTAGATGACATGATACTATACATGGAAAATCCTAAAGACTCCACCAAAAAACTATTAGTAATAGTAAATGAATTCAACAAGGAAGCATGATACAAGATAAATATATAGAAATCTGCTGCACTTTTATAGACTAATAACAAATTATCAGAAAGAGAAATCAAGAAGACAATCCCATTTACAGCTGCATCAAAAAGAATAAAATACCTGGGAATAAATTTTACCAAGGAGGTGAAAATATCGGTACACTGAACTATAGGATATTGATGAAGGAAACAGAAGATGATAAAAATAAATGGAAAGATATCCTATGTTCATGGATTTAAATAATTAATACTGTTAAAATGTCCATACCATCCAAAGAAATCTACAGATTTAAAGCAATCTCTATCAAAATACCCATGGCATTTTTCACAGACCTAGAACAAATAATCTTAAAATTTGTATGGGACCAAAAAAGACCCCGAATATCAAAAGCAATCTTGAGAAGAAAGAACACAGCTGGTAGAAACGTACTCCCTGACTTCAGGCTATCCTACAAAGCTACGGTTACCAAAACAGTATTGTACTGGCACAAAAACAGACACAAAGATCAGTGGAACAGGATAGGGAGTGTAGAAATAAACCCCCACACACATAGTCAACTAATATATGACAAAAGAGGCATGAACACACAATGTGGAAAAGAGAGTCTGTTCAATATGGGGTGCTGGGAAAACTGAACAGTTACACATAAAAGAATAACTAGAACATTTTCCCACACCATATACAAAAATAAATTCAAAATGAATTAAAAACTTAAATGTAAGACCTGAAACCTTAAAATTTCTAGAAGAAAACATAGGCAATATGCTTTCTGACATTGCTCTTAGCAATATTTTTTTAGATATGTCTCCTCAAGCAAGGGCAACAAAAGCACAAATAAATAAATGAGACCTAATCAAACTTACTTCTGCACAGCAATGGAAAACAACAAAGCAAAAAGGCAACCTACTAAACAGGAGAAAATATTTGCAAATGGTATGTCCAATAAGGGGTTAATATCCAAAAATATATAAAGAACTCATATAACACAATATTTAAAAAAATCCAATAAAAAATGGGCAGAGGACCTCACCAGGCATTTCTCCAAAGAGAACATACAGATGGCCTAATAGGCACATGAAAAGATTCTCAACATCACTAATTATCAGGGAAATGCAAATCATATCAACACTGAGATATCACTTCACACTTGTCAGAATGGCTATCATCAAAACGGTAAGAAATAGGAAGTGTTGGTGAGGATGTGGATTAAAGGGAACCCTCATGCACTGGTGGAAATGTAAATTGGTACAACCACTGTGAAAAACATAATGGAGGTTCCTCAAAAAATTAAAACTAGAACTACCATCCAATCCAGCAATTCTGCTCCTAGGTATTTATCCAAAGAAAAGGAAAACAGTAATTCAAAAATATATATGCACCCCAATGTTCACAGCAGCATTATTCACAATAGCCAAGATATGGTAGCGACCTAAGTATCCATGAACAGATAAATAGATAAATAGAACAGATAGAGAAAGAAGATGTGGTGTGTGTGTGTATATATATATATATATATATATATATATATATTCACACACACACATACATATATATGATTGGTATATATATGTTTGTATGGTTGAGTAGTGTGTGTGTGTGCGTGTATGTGTATGTGCAGACAATCAAGAACTTTTACATATAGGTATTGATCCATAAGTAAAGAAATGCGAGTGTGAGAAAGTACTCTTATAAAGAAAAACTTAAAGCTACACATAAGCATCTTCTTTTGAGTCCAAATATGAGTGACTCAAAGAAAGACACTAGCAGTCAGGAGATGAATGACAGATCCCTGCTAAATGAGACTGACTGGCACTAACCTAAACAGAATTGCACTGGTAAGTGCCAACTGTACCTGTAGGGGAGTGATGGCACAATTAAAACAAAAATTTGATAATGAAGTTACAGAAAAAATCTTCTTTTATAGACTATTATTTAGGAACTACTTTGATGGCTTATTTGTAGACTATGTCAATAACAATAACAATCCTTTTAACATGTCATAGTTACAAAGCATTATTCAATTGCAACATATTGAATTATACATTTCCTTTTTGTGATTATTCATTTGAAAACATTAACAAAAGGTTTCTTTCATCTCAACACAACTACCTACCTGCTTCATGATTTGGACTAAACTAATTCACCTCTGTGAACCTTTTTTCCCCATCTATAAAATAAGCATATCTACATGATAGGGTTATTATGAATATTAGAAATAATATATGCAAAGTGCCTAGTATTCTTCTCTCTTTAACCACACAGCTAATAAGCAGTAGTTTCAGAATTTAGGGTTTGAATGTAGTAAAAGACAAAATTATTAGTAGTAGTACAAGTACCATTCTAAGCCTTAATAGTGGCTTTGAAATAAAGAACTTCATTATGTAAACATTTTTATAATAAAACTAAGAGTAAATATTCCATTTGAGAAGGCTCTCCCTCTCACTCCAATATACACAGACTCAATTATACTTGTTTTCAGCTGTTATTTTATTTTTCATTTATAATTGAGCATTTAAGGTTCATGAATGATCTTTAACAAACTATTCCAATTCAGTCATAAAAGAAAAGGAGGAAGAAATTAGAATCAACTTTATATCACATTCAACAAACAATTAATAACTGCCTATAATATGCTTAACCTATGAAGTATTAAGATGAAAGACACATAGGCCCTGCCTTTTAGAGGCTCACAGTCTAGATAGAACATGCACACAAATCTTAATGGGTTACATGTTATAATCAAGGTGCTTATAAAGAGATTAGAAGACAGGGAAGCAGCTAAATTTGCCTGAGTGAGTTGATCAAAGATTAATATTTAAACTCAGTCTTGAAGGATGAATAAGTTCCTCAACAGAGAATGTAGAGAATCAAAACTAGTTACAGATGCATGAAAGTAAATTATCATTTTCAAGGAACTGAGAGAAACCTGGACCAAAGAGAAGCAACAGTGAGGGTTGACAGAGATGGAATGGAGGAAGGTGAAAAAAGAAATGTAGGGTGGGAATAAACTGTGAATGAGTTTGGATGATTAGCAGACATTTGGTCCTGTCCAAAACCTCTACTGAGACATTTGGTCCACACCAAAAGGTCCTTGAAATTTGGTCTTATCAAAAATATCCATGGGCACATTGTCCATGCCAAACAGTCCTTGATATTTCGTACTGTCACAAACGTCCACACTTAGAAAATGTCCCTGGGTTCACATAGGCCATAATGTTTATTTATACTTTTTGTTTACAAGATTACTACATAAAAAATACTATAATGTTTTATTGGTCCAATGATTGTGTTGGGTCAATAATAACCCTTCTTGCCTTGGTAGCCTAGCTGGTAAAGGTACACGAGGTTAAGTAGATGGACTGGAATTCAAATCTTGAAGAAGAGTGGGATTAGTATTAACTATGCATACCAATGATTAGTCCTACAGTTAGAGAAATGCACAGAGGATGACAAGTGGAGGATGGGAACTTGCCATACACGGTGTGTTAATATGTCACTGGGCATTTGGTTGGATGTGGCTGGGTTGCTAAGTAAGAGAGGAGTTTGAAAGGAAAGGCTTGGTTAAGCCACTATGTAAAATGGGTGGTAAACACATAGATGTAAACACTTTACAAAGCATCTTGCTTTTTCTGGAGGAGTGAGAAATGTGTGGCTTTCCTACCACATAGCAGTGGAATGTAAGAGCACCATGAGGAGACACCAGGCAACCAATTAACACCCTTACAACTATCCCATCACTCAGGGTTAATGGGTAATGTTTCCCTTGAACTGATGTCCTATAAAGGCACAATCTTGGTCTGTTGCTATTTGGAGAAGTCTTAGGGGATGTGACTCCCACACTTACCTTCCAATCCACATAGACCACCATGCCCTCCTTAGTGCCTACCTATTGGCTGATCCTTCCTATTGGCCAGATGTCAGATCCATAAGACATAAGAAAGGTTTTCCCTACCAGTAAACCAGAGACCATTGGTCAGACAGCTACAAAAGAAATAAATAGATAACCCCTCTTCTGTTCCTTGGCAATATGACATCTTTAATTTAAAATTTTCGGGAACAATGGCCAAGACGGCGGTGTAGAAGGACCCTAAGCTCACCTCCTCTCACAAGCACACCAAAATCACAACTGCACAACCACCATTGATGAAAAAGTCTGGAACCTACCAGAAAAGATCTTCTATAACTAAAGACATAACGAAGGAACCAGAACAAGACAGTTATGAGGGGGCAGACTTGCGATATAATCAAATCCCGTATCACCTGGGTGGGTGACCCACAAACTGGAGAATAATTATATTACAGAGGTTCTGCCACAGGAGTAAGAGTTCTGAGCCCCACGTCAGGCTCCTGAGCCCAGGGGTCAACACCAGGAAGAGGAGTCCCCAGAGCATTTGGCTTTGATGACCAGCAAGGCTTGATTGCAGGAGCTCCACAGGATTAGAGGAAATAGAGAATTCAATCTTAAAGGGTGCACAGAAACTCTCACATGTGCCAGGACCAAGGGCAAAAGCAGTAATTTGATAGGAGCCTGAGACAGACCTACCTTCTGGTCTTGGAGGGTCTCCTGGGGGAGGGAGGGGGTGGTTGTGGCTCACCCTGGGGACATAGACACTGGTGGCAAACCTATCGGGGAGCATTCATCTGTGTGACTTCTCCTGGAAGCTGACATCTTGGCACCAAGACCTGGCCCCACCTAACAGCCCATAGGCTCCAGTGCTGGGATACCTCAGGCCAAACAACCGACAAGGCAGGAACACAGCCCCACCCGTTAGCAGAGAGGCTGCTTAAAGTCTTCCTGAGCACACAGCTGCCCGATAAACACACCCCTTGATAAGGCCCTGCTCACCAGAGGGTCAAAACCCAACTCCACCCACCAGGGCACAGGCACTGGTCCCTCCCACCAGAAAGCCTGCATAAGACTCTAGACCAGCAGTCCCCAACCTTTCTGGCACCAGGGACCGGTTTCATGGAAGACAATGTTTTCATGGACCGGGGGTGGGGGGATGGTTTCGGGATGATTCAAGTGCATTACATTTATTGTGCACTTTATTTCTATTATTATTACATTGTAATATGTAATGAAATAATTATACAACTCACCATAATGCAGAATCAGTGGGATCCCTGAACTTGTTTTCCTGCAACTAGATGGTCCCATCTGGGGGTGATGGGAGACAGTGACACCCGAAGTGTGTTGCTTATGTCCAGTCTACTTCGTAATCTTGTTTTGGTTACTGGCACTGCAGAAAACCCTGCTTCACAAAGACGGGATGTTGGAAATGGAAGCAGGCTTTTCAGTGCTTTTGTGGCAATCTCAGGATATTCCACCTGCACTTTAATCCAGAACATATGGAGATTTGAAGTTGTCTCAAACACACTTTAAGGCCACCATCATTTGTGATCTCAAGCAGCTGATCCTCTTATAGCATGGACAAAGTCAATTCACCTGCCTTATTCACAAATGGGTCATGGATCCATTCCTTCCCAGTTCGGTGGTCTTTCGTGGTTGGGAAGTGATGCTCAAACTCTTTTCAAAGCTGAGATAGGTGACCATGCACCAGCTGGGAGAAAGGCAGTCCTGGTGCAGTCTCTTTCAAAATCTCTGCTAATGTTTGAAACATGTCAAAAATCCCAATGTTCACTCATCTCCCCCATAATTCCATTTTGGCTTTGAATGCCATCACTTTATCTGCTGACTTGAACACAGGTGTCCTTCTCCCCTGAAGTGACAGATTGAGTTCGTTGAGCAGGTTGAATATGTCACACAAGTAAGCAAGTTTTGTGACCCATTCTGTGTCACTGAAATGTGCTGCCAGTGGTGACTGTTTTTCTAAAATAAATCCCTGGAGCGGCTCTCGTAACTCAAAAACTCTAGCCAGTGATCTATCTTTAGAAAGCCATCTCACTTCTGTGTATAAGAGAAGACGTGTATGCTCTGCGTCCATCTCCTCACAGAGCTGTGCAAACAGATGTGAGTTAAAGGCATGTACTTGAATGTGGCTGATAATTTTAATCACATCCTGCAAAACGTTCTTAAGTTCAGGTGACATTTTTTGGATAGCCAGCATTTCTCTATGGATGACAGTGCGTAGACCCACATTCAGAAGCGACCTCTTTGACCCGAGTAGTGAAACCAGAAAGCCGTCCAGTCATGGAAGCTGCTCTGTCTGTGCATATGCCAACACAAAATGATCAATTCAGTTTTCCTGATATGTAATCATTCAAAGGCTTGAATAGTTCTGCAGCTGTGGTGTTGGTTGGCAACAAAAGTGCACACAACATATCCTCATGCACATCCTCCTGAAAAATATATCACACAAAAACAAGCATTGTTGCCTTGTTGTCAACACTGGTAGACTCGTCAACCTGGACTGCGTACCACGGTGACTCATTAATCCTCTCTAACAACTGTGCCTCAATATCCTCTGTTATTTCATCAGTTTGTCTAGTTGTGGTGCTAGCTGATAGAGGAACACGTGCCACCTTTTGAACTGCAGCCTCTCCTAAAAGTTCATGACAAGTGTCCTTAGCAGCAGGCAGGATCAACTATTCACCAACAGTAAAGGGCTTCTTAGCTTTAGCAATGCAGTTAGCCACTAAGAATGATGCTCTCAGTGCAGACACACAGATGAAGTGTTGGCCTTCAATAAGTGCTTCTGTTCTTCGTATTCACGTTTTTTTCTTTTGAAAAACTCCAAAGGCTTGTGTTTTAATGCAGGGTGCTTGGTCTCCATGTGGCGAAGCAGTTTTGAAGGTTTCATGGCTTCTGTGGACAGCTGGTTGCCAATATTCTACAAAGTGGGCTTGGAGAATGTGAATCACCTGTTGCAATGAACCTGTAATTTAAGTGGGACTCCTTGCATTTTCTTTTAAATGCAGCTTTCTTTTTGTTGGCAGTCTTAGAGTCTTCTGCCTTAGAGTCTTCTGCTATCTCATCATTGGGTCTTTCCCCCTTTTCAAAGAAGCTTTCCAGCAATGTTTGTTTTTTATTCATTTTGGCTAGGGTTAGCTTGTGGGCTAACCAAAACTGTGACTGAGACAAGTGCGCAGTGCGGGAAAGAGGTGCGGATGGAAGTGGTAAATAAAATAATGGGTGGGCCATGTGCAGACTAAAATAAGTGTCAGATTCTGACTTAAAGCCTGCCACCAGATGCAGCTTAATTGTCACCTGCCACTCACTGATAGGGTTTTGATGTGAGTCTGCAAGCAATTGATTTATTATGGTCTCTGTGCAGTCAAACTGCTCTGCTAATGATAATCTGTATTTGCAATTGCTTCCCAGTGCTAGCATCACTGCACCTCAGCTACACCTCAGATCATCAGGCATTAGATTCTCATAATGGGTATGCAACCTAGATCCCTTGCACGCACAGTTCACTGTAGGGTTCACGCTCCTATGAGAATCTAATGTCGCTGCTGATCTGACAGGAAGTGGAGCTCAGGCAGTAATGCAAGCTATGTGGAGCAGGTGTAAATACAGATGAAGCTTTGCTTGCTCATCTGCCACTCACCTTCTGCTGTGTGGCCCGGTTCCTAACAGGCCAGGGACTGGTATCAGTCTGTGTCCCGGGGGTTGGGGACCCCTGGTCTAGACCAGCCTCACCCACCAGGAGGCAGACACGCACCAGAAGTAAGAAAACTACATTCCCAAAGCCTGCAGATAGAGTCTGCAAACACAGGCCACATAATACCCTGGGACCAGCTGGCCCCTGTCCCTTCGGTGACAAGAGGGGAGTGCACTGCTGGGATGCATAGGATATCTCCTACAGAGGGCCATTTCTCCAAGGTTGAGAAATGTAACTAACCTACCACATGCATAAAAATACAAATAGCAATTTACACAAAATGAGGTGACAGAGTACTGGAAATCACTGCCACTGAGCAGAAAAAAGAATGAAAAGAAATCAGGACAGTTTAAGAGACCTCTGAGACAACATTAACCACATTAGTATTTGCAAGGGGTCCCAGAATGAGGAGAGAGAGAGAGAAAGGGCCTGAGAAAATATCTGAAGAGAAACAGCTGAGAATTTCCCTAACCTGGGAAAGGAAACAGTCGCTCAAGTCCAGGAAGTGCAGAGTCCCATTCAAGATTAACCCACAGAGGAACACACCAAGATACACTGTAATCAAAATGACAAAAAATAAAGATAAAGAGAGAAAGTTAAAAGCAACAACGGAAAAGTAACAAGTAACATACAAGGAAACTCCCATAAAGCTATCAGCTGATTTTTCAGCAGAAACTCTGCAAGCCAGAAGGGAGTGGCACAATATACTTAAAGCAACAAAAGAGAAAAACCTACAACCAAGAATACACTACCCAGCAAGGCTCTCATTCGGATTTGATGGGGAAATCAAAAGCTTTACACACAAGCAAAAGCTAAAAGAATTCAGCACCACCAAAGCAGCACAAATGCTAAAGGAACTTCTATAGGCAGAAAAGAAAAGGCAACAACTAGAAACAAGAAAATTACAAAATGGAAAAGCTCACTGGTAAAGGCAAACATACCATAAGGATAGGAAAACATCCACACGCAAAACTAAGAAGGTTAAAAGACAAAAGTAGTAAAATCATCTGTATTCACAATAAACAGTTAAGGGATACACAAAACAGATGTAAAATACAGTATCAAAAACAGTAATTGTGAGGGGAGGAGAGTACAAATGCACGGTATCTAAAATGCATTTTAAATTAAGAGATCAGCAACTTAAAACAAGCACATGTACATATGAACTGCTATATAAAAACCTCATGGTAACCACAAAACAAAAATCAATAATATATATACAAAAAAAAAAGAAAAAGGAATCCAAACATAACAGTGAAGTTAGTCATCAAATAACAAAAGAGAATAAAAGAAAGGGGAAAAAGATACAAAAACAAATCCAGAACATTAACAAAATGGCAAGAGGAACATACATATCGTTAATTACCTTAAAAGTAAACAGACTAAGGCTGCAACCAAAAGACACAGACTGGGTGAATGGATACAAAAAGAGGACTCTTATATACTGCCCATGAGAGACTCACTTTAGATATACAAACATCTGCAGACTGAAAGTGAGGGGATGGAAAAAGGTATCCCATGCAAATGAAAATCAAAAGAAAACTGAGTAGTAATACTTATATCAGACAAAATACACTTTAAAATAAAGACTGTCACAAGAGACAAAGAAGGACACTACGTAATGATCAAAAGACCAATCTAAGAAAAAGATATAACAATTGTAAATATATATGCATCCAACATAGAAGCACCTCAATATGTAAAGCAAATTTTAACAGAGGTAAAAGGAGAAATTGATACTAACAAAAATAATAGTGGGGGACATGAACACCCCACTTACATCAATGGACAGATCATCCAGACAGTATCAATAAGGAAACACAGGCCTTAAATGACACATCAAACCAGATGGACCTAACTGATATTTATAGAGCATTCCATCTGAAAGCAGCAGAATATGCATGAACCGTTCTCTAGGATAGGTTACATGCTGGGTCACAAAGCAAGCCTCAGTAAATTTAAGAAAAGTGAAATCACATCAACCATCTTTTCTGACCACAATACTATGAGGCTAGAGATCAACTACAGGAAAAAAAAACTGCAAAAAACACAAACACATGGGGCTTTCCTGGTGGCGCAGTGGTTGAGAGTCTGCCTGCCAATGCAGGGGACACGGGTTCGAGCCCTGGTCTGGGAAGATCCCACATGCCGTGGAGCAACTGGGCCCGTGAGCCACAACTGCTGAGCCTGCGCATCTGGAGCCTGTGCTCCACAACAAGAGAGGCCGCAATAGTGAGAGGCCCGCACACTGCGATGAAGAGTGGCCCCCACTTGCCGCAACTAGAGAAAGCCCTCGTGCAGAAACTAAGACCCAACACAGCCATAAAATAAATAAATACATAAATAAATTTTTTAGAAAAAGAATCAATTTGGCTGGCAGAATTTTAAAAAAACAAACAAACACAAACACATGGAGGCTAAACAATATGCTACTAAACAACCAATGGATCACTGAAGAAATCAAAGAAGAAATTAAAAAATTCTTAGAGAAAAATGAAAATGAAAACATGACAATCCAAAACCTATGGGACACAGCAAAAGCAGTTCTAAGAAGGAATTTTATAGCAATACAAGCTTACCTCAGGAAACAAGAAAAATCTCAAATAAACAACCTAACCTTACACCTGAAGCAACTAGAGAAAGAAGAACAAAAAAAACCCTAAGTTAGTAGCAGGAAAGAAATCATAAAGATCAGAGCAGAAATAAATGGAATAGAGACAAAGAAACAACAGAAAAGATCAATTAAACTAAAAGCTGGTTCTTTGAAAAGATAAATAAAACTGATAAACCGTTAGCCAAACTCATCAAGAAAAAAGGGAGAGGGCTCAAATCAATAAAATTAGAAATGGAAAAGAAAAAGTTACAATGGGCACCACAGAAATACGAAGGATCATGAGAGACTACTACAAGCAGCTATATGCCAATAAAATGGGCAACCTAGAAGAAATGAGCAAATTCTTAGAAAAGTACGATCTCCTAAGACTGAATCAGGAATAAACACAAAAAAAGGAACAGACCAATCACAAGTACTGAAATTAGAACTGTGATTAAGAAACTTCCAACAAACTAAAGTCCAGGAGCAGATGGCTTCACAGGCAAGTTCTATCAAACATTTAGAGAAGACTTAACACCTATCCTTCTGAAACTCTTCCAAAAAATTGCAGAGGAAGGAGCATTCCCAAACTCATTCTATGATGCCACCATCACCCTGATACCAAAGCCAGACAAAGATATCACACACACACTTAAAAAAATACAGGCCAATATCAATGATGAACATAGATGTAAAAATCCTCAACAAAATACTAGCAAACCAACTCCAACAATACATTAAAAGGATGATACACCATGACCAAGTGGGATTTATTCCATGGATGCAAGGATTTTTCAATATCTGCAAATCAATCAGTGTGATACACCACATTAACAAATTAAAGAATTAAAACTATATGATCATCTCCATAAATGCATAAAAGGGTTTTGATAAAATTCAATGTCCGTTTATGATAAAAACTCTTCAGAAAGTGGGCATGGCAGGAACATACCTCAACATGAGAAAGGCCATATGACAAACCTACAGGTAACATCATATCCAACAGTGAAAAAGTAAAAAGATTTCTTCTAAGATCAGGAATAAGACAAGGATGTCCACTCTGGCCATTTTTACTCAACTTAGTTTTGGAAGTCCTAGCCACAGCAATTAGAAAAGAAAAAGGAATAAAAGGAATTCAAATTGAAAAGGAAGAAGTAAAACTGTCACTGTTTGCAGATGACATGATGATAGACATAGAAAATCTTAAAAACGTTTACAGAAATCTACTAGAGTTCACCTATGAATTCTGTAAAGTTGCAGGATACAAAATTACTATATAGAAATCTGCAACATTTCTATACACTAACAACAAAATATCAGAAAGAGAAATTAAGGAAACAGTTCCATTTACCATCACATCAAAAGGAATAAAATACATAGGACTAAACCTTCCTAAGGAGGCAAAAAACCTGTATTCTGAAAAACTGTGGAAAGAAATTGAAGATGACACAAACAGATGGAAAGATATACCATGTTCTTGGATTGGAAGAATCAACATTGTTAAAATGACCACACTATCCAAGGCAATTCACATATTCAATGCAATCCCTATCAAATTACCAATGGCATTTGTTTACAGACTAGAACAAAACTTTTAAAAATTGTACGGAAGCACAAAATACTATGAATAGCCATAACAATCTTGAGAAAGAAGAACAGAGCTGGAGAAATCATGCTCCCTGACTTCAGACTATATTACAAAGCAACAGCAATCAAAACAGTATGGTACTGCCACAAAAACAGAAATATAGATCAATGGAACAGGATAGAAAGCCCAGAAATAAACCCACCCACCTATGGTCAATTAATCTACAACAAAGGAGGCAAGACTATACAATGCAGGAAAGACAGTCTCTTTGATAAATGGTGCTGGGAAAACTGGATAGTTACACGTCAAAGAATGAAATTAGAACATTCTTTAACACCATACACAAAAATAAACTCAAAACGGATTAAAGACCTAAATGTAAGACTGGATACTATAAAACTCTTAGAGGAAAACATAGGCAGAACACTCCTGGACATAAATCGCAGCAATATCTTTTCTGAGCCATCTCCTAGAGTAATGGAAAGAAAAACTAAAATAAAACAAATGGGAAACTAATTAAACTCAAAATCTTTTGTACAGCAAAGGAAACCATAAACAAAATGAAGAGACAACCCACAGAATGGGAGAAAATATTTGCTAACGATGTGACCAACAAGGAATTAATTTCTAAAATATACAGTTTATACAACTTTAAAAAATGGGCAGAAGACCTAAATAGACATTTCTCAAAAGAAGACACACAGATGGCCAAAAGGCACATGAAAGGATGCTCAATATTGCTAATTATTAGAGAAATGCATATCAAAACTACAATGAGATATCACCTCACGCTGTTCAGAATAGCTATCATTAAAAAAGTCTACAACAGTAAATGCTGGAGAGGGTATGGAGAAAACGGAACCCTCCTATACTGTTGATGGGAATATAAACTGGTGCAGCCACTATGGACAACAGTATGGAGGTTCCTTAAAAAACTAAAAATAGAGTTACCATATGATCCAGCAATCTCACTCCTGGGCATATATGTGGAGAAAACTCTAATTGAAAACAATACACAGACCCCAGTGTTCACAGCAGCACTATTTACAATAGCCAAGACATGGAAGCAACCTAAATGTCCACTGACAGAGGAATGGATAAAGAAGATGTTGTATATATATACAATGGAATATTACTCAGCCATAAAAAAGAATGAAATAATGTCATTTGCAGCAACATGGCTGGACCTAGAGATTACCATATTAACTGAACTGAGACACACAAATAATGATATAACTTATATGTGGAATCTAAAAAAAATGATACAAATGAACTTATTTACAAGACAGAAACAGACTCACAGATATAGAAAACAAAGTAATGATTACCATAGGGGATAGTCGTGGGGGCGAGACAAATTAGGAGTTTGGGATTAACATGTACACACTGCTATATATAAAATAATCAAGAAGGACCTACTGTATAGCACTGAAATCAATATTCTATATCTTCTAATAACCTATAGTGGAAAAGAATCTGAAAAATAATAGATATATATATAACTGAATCACTTCGCTTTACACCTGAAACTAACACAACACTGTAAATTAACTATAGTTCTTTTTTTAAAAAAAGGTTAAAAAAAAAAAAAGAACTTCCTGGAAGGAAAAAATATAGGAAATTCTCACTTATATGTGGGTTTTTTTTTCAGTAAGTATGTTCTACAGTTCCACACCATCCACAGATGCCAAACCATGGATATTGAGGGCCAAATGTAGAGTTATAATTGGATTTTGGATTGTGTGGGGTTGGTGCCCCTAACCTCCATATCGTTCTAGGGTCAACTGTAAATAGAATTAAAAACAGATATTGACCTCCAAATCCAACTTTACTGCATGGAATTAAGTTCCAGAGGAGCATAAAGTAACCAGATGTGGAGAATGATTTCTTATGTACGATTCTGGTGCTCGAGGTGAATAACGATTTCTTACTTACACAACATATGACAATATTCGATATTTAACGGCCAATACCACATTATTTAGTGATGGCACCTTCAAGACAGCATCAACACAGTTCACTGAGTTATTTACTATGCACAGTGTACTGCTGTATTATACTATACCAGTAATATAAGTATTAACAGTGAAAAGGTGAGAAGACACAGATCGATCTACCTATCTATCTATCTATCTTTCTACCTACCTACCTATCAGACAATCTATGTGCATTTTTGTGGAAAAGATCGAAACGTTAGAAGATGGTGGAGTAGAAGGAGACGCTCTCACTCTCTCTTACAAGAACACCAGAATCACAACTAACTGCTGAACAGTCATAGACAGGAAAACACTGGAACTCACCAAAAAAGATACCCCAAATCCAAAGACAAAGGAGAGGCCACAAAGAGACAGTAGGAGGGGCACAATCACAATAAAATCAAATCCCATAAGTGCTGGGTGGGTGACTCACAAACTGCAGAACACTTATACCACAGAAGTCCACCCACTGGAGTGAAGGTTCTGAGCTGCACGTCAGGCTTCCGAATCTGGGGGTCCAGCAATGGGAGGAGGAATTTCTAGAGAATCAGACTTTGAAGTCTAGTGGGACTTGATTGCAGGACTTCGACAGGACTGGGGGAAACAGAGACTCCACTCTTGGAGGGCACACACACAGTAGTGTGCTCATCGGGACCCAGGGAAAGGAGCAGTGACCCCATAGGAGACTGAACCAGACCCACCTGTTAGTGTTGGAGGGTATCCTGCAGAGGCGGAAGTGGCTGTGGCTCACCGTGGGGACAAGGACACTGGCAGCAGAAGTTCTGGGAAGTACTCCTTGGTGTGAGCCCTCCCAGACTCTGCCATTAACACCACCAAAGAGCCCAGGTAGGCACCAGTGTTGGGTTGCCTCAGACCAAACAACCAACAGGGAAGAAACCCAGCCCCACCCATAAGCATACAAGTGGATTAAGGTTTTACTGAGCTCTGCCCACCAGAGCAACAGCCAGCTCTACCTAACACCAGTCCCTCCCATCAGGAAACTTACACAAGCCTCTTCGATAGCCTCATCCACCAGAGGGCAGACAGCAGAAGCAAGAAGAACTACAATCCTGCAGCCTGTGGAACAAAAACCACATTCAAAGAAAGATAGACAAGATGAAAAGGCAGAGGGCTATGTACAAGATGAAGGAACAAGATAAAACCCCAGAAAAACAACTAAATGGAGATAGGCAACCTTCCACAAAAAGAATTCAGAATAATGATAGTGAAGATGATCCAGTACCTCGGAAAAACAATGGAGGCAAAGATCGAGAAGATGCAAGAACTGTTTAACAAAGACCTAGAAAAATTAAAGAACAAACAAACAGAGATGAACAATATAATAACTGAAATGAAAACTACACTAGAAGGAATCAATAGCAGAATAACTGAGGCAGAAGAACGGATAAGTGACCTGGAAGACAGAATGGTGGAATTCACTGCTGTGGAACAAAATAAAGAAAAAAGAATGAAAAGAAATGAAGACAGCCTAAGAGACCTCTGGGACAACATTAAACTCAACAACATTCTCATGATAGGGGCCCCAGAAGGAGAAGACAGAGAGAAAGGACCAGAGAAAATATCTGAAGAGATTATAGTCGAAAACTTCCCTAACATGGGAAAGGAAATAGCCACCCAAGTCCAGGAAGCACAGAGAGTCCCATACAGGATAAACCCAAGGAGAAACACACCGAGACACATAGTAATCAAATTGGCAAAAATTAAAGACAAAGAAAAATTACTGAAAGCAGTAAGGGAAAAACAAGAAATAACATACAAGGGAACTCCCATAAGGTTAACAGCTGATTTCTCAGCAGAAACTCTACAAGCCAGAAGGGAGTGGCATGATATACTTAAAGTGATGAAAGGGAAGAACGTACAACCAAGATTACTCTCTACCTGGCAAGGATCTCATTCAGATTCGATGGAGAAATCAAAAGCTTCACAGACAAGCAAAAGCTAAGAGAATTCAGCACCACCAAACCAGCTCTACAACAAATGCTCAAGGAACTTCTCTAAGTGGGAAACACAAGAGAAGAAAAGGACCTACAAAAACAAACCCAAAACAATTAAGAAAATGGTAATAGGAACGTACATATCAATAATTACCTTAAACGTGAACGGATTAAATGCTCCAACCAAAAGACACAGGCTTGCTGAATGGACACAAAAACAAGACCCATATATATACTGTCTTCAAGAGACCCACTTCAGACCTAGGGACACATTCAGACTGAAAGTGAGGGGATGGAAAGAGATATTCCATGCAAATGGAAATCAAAAGAAAGCGGGAGTAGCAATACTCATATAAAAGAGACTTTAAAATAAAGAATGTTACAAGAGAAAAGGAAGGACACTACATAATGATCAAGGTATCAATCCAAGAAGAAGATAAAACAATTATAAATATATATGCACCCAACATAGGAGCACCTCAATACATAAGGCAACTGCTAACAGCTATAAAAGAGGAAATCAACAGTAACACAATAATAGTAGGGGATTTTAACACCTCACTTACACCAATGGACAGATCATCCAAACAGAAAATTAATAAGGAAACACAAGCATTAAATGACACAATAGACCAGATAGATTTAATTGATATTTACAGGACATTGCATCCAAAAACAGCAGATTACACTTCTCAAGTGTGCACAGAACATTCTCCAGGATAGATCACATCTTGGGTCACAAATCAAGCCTCAGTAAATTTAAGAAAATTGAAATCATATCAAGCATCTTTTCTGACCACAACGCTATGAGATTAGAAATCAATTACAGGGAAAAAACCGCAAAAAGCACAAACACATGGAGGCTAAACAATACGTTACTAAATAACCAAGAGATCACTGAAGAAATCAAAGCAGAAATCAAAAAATACCTAGAGACAAATGACAATGAAAACATGACGATCCAAAACCTATGGGATGCAGCAAAAGCAGTTCTAAGAGGGAAGTTTATAGCTACACAAGCTTACCTCAAGAAACAAGAAAAATCTCAAATAAACATTCTAACGTTACACGTAAAGGAACTGGAGAAAGAAGAACCAACAAAACCCAAAGTTAGCAGAAGGAAAAAACATAAAGATCAGAGGAGAAATAAATGAAATAGAAACAAAGAAAACAATAGCAAACATCAATAAAACTAAAAGCTGGTTCTTTGAGAAGATAAACAAAATTGATAAACGATTAGCCAGACTCATCAAGAAAAAGACAGAGAGAACTCAAATCAATAAAATTAGAAATGCAAAAGGAGAAATCACAACCAACACTGCAGAAGTACAAAGGATTATAAGAGATTACTATGAACAACTATATGCCAATAAAATGGACAATCTGGAAGAGATGGACAAATTCTTAGAAAGGTATAACCTTCCAAGACTGAACCAGGAAGAAAGAGAAAATATGAACAGACCAATCACAAGTAATGAAATTGAAACTGTGATTAAAAATCTTCCAACAGGGTTTCCCTGGTGGCGCAGTGATTGAGAATCTGCCTACCAATGCAGGGGAAATGGGTTCGAGCCCTGGTCTGGGAAGATCCCACATGCCGCGGAGCAACTGGGCCCGTGAGCCACAGTTACTGAGCCTGTGCGTCTGGAGCCTGTGCTCCGCAACAAGAGAGGCCACGATTGTGAGAGGCCCATGCACCGTGATGAAGAGTGGCCCCCACCTGCCACAACTAGAGAAAGCCCTCGCACAGAAACGAAGACCCAACACAGCCATAAATTAACTAATTAATTAATTTTAAAAAAAATCTTCCAACATACAGAAGACTAGGACCAGATGGCTTAACAGGTGAATTCTATCAAATATTTAGAGGACAGCTAACACCCATCACTCTCAAACTCTTCCAAAAAATTGCAGAGGAAGGAACACTCCCAAACTCATTCTATGAGGCCATCAGCACCCTGATACCAAAACCAGACAAAGATACTACGAAAAAAGGAAACTACAGGCCAATATCACTGATGAATACAGATACAAAAATCCTCAACAAAATACTAGCAAACAGAATCTAACAACACATTAAAAGGATCATACACCATGATCAAGTGGGATTTATCCGAGGGATGCAAGGATTCTTCAACATACACAAATCAATCAATGTGATATACCATATCAACAAATTGAAGAATAAAAAACATATGATCATCTCAATAGATGCAGAAAAAGCTTTTGACAAAATTCAACACCCATTTATGATAAAAACTCTCCAGAAAGTGGGCATAGAGGGAACCAACCTCAACATAATAAAGGCCATATACGACAAACCCACAGCAAATATCAGTCTCAATGGTGAAAAACTGAAAGCATTTCCTCTAAAATCAGGAACAAGACAAGGATGTCCACTCTCGCCACTATTATTCAACATAGTTGTGGAAGTCTTAGCCACGGCAATCACAGAAGAAAAAGAAATAAAAGGAATACAAATTGGAAGAGAAGAAGTGAAACTGTCACTGTTTGCAGATGACATGATACTATACATAGAGAACCTAAAGATGCCACCAGAAAACTACTAGAGCTGATCAATGAATGTGGTAAAGTTGCAGGATACAAAATTAATGCACAGAAATCTCTTGCATTCCTATATACTAATGATGAAAAATGTGAAAGAGAAATTATGGAAACACTCCCATTTACCATTGCAACAAAAAGAATAAAATACCTAGGAATAAACCTACCTAGGGAGACAAAAGACCTATAAGCAGAAAACTATAAGACACTGATGAAAGAAATTAAAGATGATACCAACAGATGGGAGAGATATCCTATGTTCTTGGATTGGAAGAATCGATATTGTAAAAATGACTATACTACCCCAAGCAATCTACAGATTTAACGCAATCCCTATCAAATTACCAATGACATTTTTTACAGAACTAGAACAAAAAAATCTTAAAATTTGTATGGACATACAAAAGACCCCGAATATCCAAAGCAGTCTTGAGGGAAAAAAACGGAGCTAGAGGAACCAGACTCCCTGACTTCTGACTGTACTACAAAGCTACCGTAATCAAGACAATATGGTACTGGCACAAAAACAGAAATATAGATCAATGGAACAGGATAGAAAGACCAGAGATAAACCCACACACCTATGGTCAAGTAATCTATGACTGAGGAGGCAAGGATATACAATGGAGAAAAGACAGTCTCTTCAATAAGTGGTGCTGGGAAAACTGGACAGCTACATGTAAAAGAATGAAATTGGAACACTCCCTAACACCATACACAAAAATAAACTCAAAATGGATTAGAAGCCTAAATATAAGACCGGACACTGTAAAACTCTTAGAGCAAAACATAGGAAGAACACCGTTTGGCATAAATCACAGGAAGATCTTTTTGATCCACCTCCTAGAGTAATGGAAATAAAAAGAAAAATAAACAAATGGGACCTAATGAAACTTCAAAGCTTTTGCAAAGCAAAGCAAACTACAAACAAGACGAGAAGACAACCCTCAGAATGGGAAAAAATATTTGCAAACGAATCAACGGACAAAGGATTAATCTCCAAAATAGATAAACAGCTCATGCAGCTCAATATTAAAAAAACAAACAACCCAATCCAAAAATGGGCAGAAGATCTAAATAGACATTTCTCCAAAGAGGACATACAGATGTTCAAGAAGCACATGAAAAGCTGCTCAGCATCACTAATTATTAGAGAAATGCAAATCAAAACTACAATGAGGTATCACCTCACACCAGTTAGAATGGGCATCATCAGAAAGTCTACAAACAACAAATGCTGGAGAGCGTGTGGAGAAAAGGGAACCCTCTTGCACTGTTGGTGGGAATGTAAATTGATACAGCCACTATGCAGAACAGTATGGAGGTTCCTTAAAAAACTAAAAATAGAATTACCATATGATCCAGCAATCCCACTACTGGGCATATACCCAGAGAAAACCAGAATTCAAAAAGACACATGCACACCAATGTTCACTGCAGCACTGTTTACAATAGCCAGGTCATGGAAGCAACCTAAATGCCCATCGACAGACGAATGGATAAAGAAGATGTGGTACATATATACAATGGAATATTACTCAGCCATAAAAAGGCACAATATTGGGTCATTTGTGGAGACGTGGATGGATCTAGAGACTGTTCTACAGAGTGACGTAAGTCAGAAAGAGAAAAACAAATATCGTATATTAATGCATATATGTGGAACTTGGAAAAATGGTACAGATGAACCAGTTTTCAGGGCAGAAATTGAGACACAGATGCACAGAACTAACGTATGGACACCAAGGGGGGATAGTGGCTGTGGGCTGTGGTGGTGGTGGTGGTGTGATGAAGTGGGAGATTGGGAGTGATATATATATATATATATATATATATATACTAATATGTATAAAATGGATAACTAATAAGAACCTGTTGTATAAAAATATAAATAAAATAGATTTCAAAAATTCAAAAAAAAAAAAAAAAGAAAAGAAAAATGGAGCTGGAGGATATAAAGGCTCCTGGGTCTAAATGGAGCTGGAGGGTCTAAAGGCTCCTGGACTTCAGACTACTTCAGACTATACTACAAAGCTACAGTAATCAAGACAGTATGGTAGTGCCCCCCCCCCCAAAAAGAAATCTCAACGTTAATCATTCATCATGCATGATGGATTTTGAGACGGCAAATATGAATGTAATTCGACTATTTCTATCCAACGCACAAGTAAAGGGATGTTTCACTTTTCATAATTACTGTGGCCAAAAAATATCTTCTTTGGGTCTAACAAGATGAGTATGTGACAATTGAAATTAATACCTGTAAGTGTGTATCCATGTTATTTGGACTTCTGTTTGTGCCTGTGCAAGATGTAAATGAAAATGCTGAGTACATTATGGAGAAGACAGAAGAAAATTTAGATGACCTAATGGATTATGTTTAGAAAGTGTATGTCCATGGAAGGTTTTGCAGAGGCAAAATAAGACCAGAAGCGCCAAGATTTCTACCAGAAACTTGGAATGTTTACACATTCATACTGAACAGCAATCAAAGGATGAACAATGCAGTGAAAGGCTGACAAAGCAAATTTCACAAGCTGCTGGTAGAGGATCATCCTTCAATTTGGAGATTTATTGAAGTGTTAAAAGACAAACAGCAAAGTAATAAACAAGTTATCACTGAAGTTCTTGGTGGTCACACTCAAATATGGACAGCAACTTCACGATGATACTGACAAAATCAAATTTGTATCAATGAAATTGTTAACAGATTTAATGAATATAAAGCCAATAATCAAGTTGATATATACTTGAGCGTAATTGTTCATCAACTTAAGAGCAACTCTGCCAAACTTCATGATGAGGAAGAACAAGAATAAATGTGAAATCCAAAATTCATCATGAATCATAATAAAATAACATAAATACAATTTTAATGAAGTTAAGTGTTTGTATTATATAAGAAATCATGGACCAAATGTCTCAATGGACATTTGGTCAGCACCAATTTCAAGGACCTTCTGATGAAGTTAAATGTTTGTATTATTTAATGAATTGTGGACCAAAAGTCTCAATGTATGTTTTGGACAGGACCAAATATCTAGGACCTTTTGGTGTAGACCAAGTGTCTCAATGAATATTTTGGACCGGACCAAATGTCCTGCTAGGGTCTGGACATTATCCTTCATAAATGGGGATTCATAGGTTTTTAGGTAAGAGACTATGGTGACCAGGTATGTTTTAGATGTAAGTCAAGAATAAGATAATAAGGGCTTGAACTAGAGCCTTGAACAGTGGGAATAGAAGAAAAGAGACAGTTTAAAGATAGAAGGAATCAAATTTAATAACCAATTGTATAAGAGTGTGATAACCAATAATACATGGGTAATGAAGGAAATGGAGTCATGAAAGATTCCCATGTCTCTACCTTTGGCAACTGGCTATATGATACTATAAATTTAGATAGAAAATTCAGGAAAAGGAATAAGAACTTCAACACCAGGGTTGGTTGGCTTAGAAAACTTTAGAATTGTAGGTGGATTCAATGTCACTATGAAAAGAGCGATTTTTTCACAAAATGAATGCAGAAACCTGTCTTGAAGTGTGGCTACCTTTGACAAATGAATATATTTAACTTAAGGGGAAAAATGTGTTGTTTACTTCATGTTACAGAAGCAATTCATTTTTATTTTATGTATTTGGAAAAAAAAGAAATCTTTGTAAACCTTTGTAAAATTTTGATATGTTTTCTTCCAATTTTTTTCATGGTTATGATCAAATTATCTGTAAACATACATGTGTAGCCTGCTTTTTCATTTAACATTATGACATAACATTTTAAATAATTATCTTAAACAAATATACTCTTAGAATTAAGGTAAAATAAGAAAGGGTAACTGTCATCTAGAAAGCCCAGCCACTAAAGACCATGACTTCGAAAGCCACTGACCATGCTATTAATCTTTAAATAAAAGGAAAAAAATCTTTACTAATTGAATAACAAAAGGAGAGGAAGAGACATGTCAGTAGCATTTATCCATCTAAATCTTACTTTTTGTGGATGAGGCACTAAACACGTAGAAGAAACCAAGTCTCAGGTGAACTAACTAACTTGCACAAGACTACACAGATAAACAATCAGTGGAGCCAGGATTCAAATCTTAATCTACTGGGACTTCTGGTTCTCTTTCCAGTATGCTATGCTGCCTCCTCTCAATTACAGGCCATGCAGAATAACAAGTTTTCTGAAATGGTCGAGAGCATACATTTGGAATGCAAGGCGATTATTTAGGGTAGTGAGTCTCAATTCTAGTGGTGGTGAAGAAGAACCAGGTAGAGTGGCAAACTAGATTAATTCCTCTGTGCCTTTTCAGTTCTAACATGCTGTGACTCTGCACTCTTCAGCAGAGTTGCTAAACTCTTTTCTTTCAGCCCCCAATACCATCAATTTTCCTTCACAGATTTTTGGTGCCTATCACCCAGTACCCACTGGTCTAAAGTCTCTTCTCAGAGGCATGAACATGATTCCCATATCAATTATTGGTGGAGAGTGTGTACAAGAGCCCACAGGCAAAACTTGGCCCACTGTGTCACTTATAACTGTTATTCTTCTCAATAGTAATTATTATTTTCTCATTATATTAATTTTTGAATGCCTTTCACCTCTGATTTCCTTTAAAAATTATTTGCATTGGTTATTTTATTTCTTATTTTAGTACTTCATTTTGCTTTAAATAAGGGGGATAATTTGAAAATCAATAAGGCAACAAACTGCTCTTTGTCAATTACCTAATTTCTGATATAAGATAGGAATTGCCCACTTTTTAAAATTCAGATAATGAGCAGTACAAGGAGAACACTGTCTAATGTAATTGTTCAAAACCTTGGCTGCACATTATCAGAACAATATAGAAAGCTTTTTAAAAATGCTAATGACTAAGCCCATGCCAGATGAATTAAAACAGGATTCTCTGTGGGGGGTGGGGGTGGGGAGATGTGGGGTAGGCAGAACAGAGGTATTATTTTAAAATCTCCCCAACAAAATTTATTTAAGCCAAGGACAGTATAGTCATCAGAGAACAAAACCTTTGGAAGCTACCAGTGTTCCATGGACTTTTCCAGAGAAAACAAACGAGAACTGAAGATTAACCCATAACATTTATTAACATCACATTCATAAAACTTGTGATACATACTGTCTGCAAAGATGGGCCTAATAACTCCTCCCATATCTGTATGCATGTTCCTTCTCAATGTGATTTTGTTGCTCCTCTCATCAAAAGGAAAAATCCATTTCTCCACCCATGAATCTGCTCTAACCTCATAATCTGTTCTCAGCAACAGTATGTAGTAGAAGTGATGTTCTGTGACTTCCAAGCCTAGGCTTCAAGCAGTCTTCAGCTTCCATACTAGTTGTCTTGGAGGGCAATGCTGTCATGTGAAGATCCTTAATGGTAAAAGACCACACGAAAAAAGAGGACAAACTGAGACCAGCATCAACCTCCTGATGTGTGATTGAGGCCATCTTGAACCTTCCAGGCCCAACTGAGTGCCAGATGATATGGGCAAAACCAGTAGAAGAACCGACCAGCTGATTCTAGCACAACGTGCTAACCAACAGAATGGGGAACAAATAAAATAGATTTTTTTTAAAGCCAGTAAGTTTTGTGGCAGCGTTATAGTGAAAAATAACTAATATAATAG
The DNA here is from genome assembly GCF_965194825.1 of Balaenoptera physalus. Lineage (NCBI taxonomy): Eukaryota > Metazoa > Chordata > Mammalia > Artiodactyla > Balaenopteridae > Balaenoptera > Balaenoptera physalus. The sequence goes on from NC_138890.1 coordinate 126,759,776, forward strand.
TCTTGATGATTGTGGTAAATATTAAGGACAAAGTAAATTCTTCCCTAGTTTGCCTAAAATAATATTTATGTGCTTGAAATACTTGTTCATGTATTTTTTAAAAACAAGGAATAAAATCCAGAAGTATAATTTAGTAAACATAGTCTTTCTGTTTTCTCTGATAATAATTCAGTAATACATATTTAATTTAGGACTTGGAATACATGATCAAAACGTAAGAGAAGATCTTTTATACTTATACAATAAGCTACTGTAAAAATAATTTTATATCATCATTTCATGCACATTCTACATTTAAAAATGTGTGGATTTCTCACTTTCTATATGAAAAAGCTCATAAGTCTCAAAGCTTTAAAAAGTCACCCTAACACAAAGTATATACTTTTTGGACGAATCCATGAAATTACTCAAAATTATATAAAGTTTTCGGTACACATTGCTTTTTCACAAAAATTTACTAACTGGCTCTTACATTAATCTATTCATTTAATAACTATTTATTGAGTGTCTATATACAAACCACTATGTCAATGTTATCCAAGAAAGACTCAAAGTTGTCTGCTTCAATCATTTTTCACTGGCTTTCAGGAACATACAGTAGAGGAAGTAAGACAAATTTGGAGAGTTATAGCCAAAGGAATCATAACTTCTGGCTAAATAAGTATGGAAGACTCCAAGGAAAAAGATGTTCTCTTAATTGTGACTTAAGTGATGATCATCATTTTAAAAGGACGCTCTAGGTTCAGGAGTAAAACCACAAAATAAAGCTAAGAGGTGAAAAATGTTTAAGAGTACAGTATGCAGTCCAACCTGACTGGAACACAGTATATATGTACAGAAACACTGGGATACAACTAACACTAGATCAGCAAAGGCATGAATTGGCAACCTAGATATTAATTATTCAGTAGGCAAATATCGTCAAAGAGGTTTGGGAAGATAATAGTAAAAGGAACAAATGGAGCTACAGAAACAGTAATATACATGAAAAAGTAAGGAAGGATTGCTGGGAGGCTACTGCAAAGTCCAAATGAGAAGAATATTACCTTTTGCTGTAATAAACAATCCTGGGAATAACAAGAGAAATAAGTAGGATTAGGAAGGTACATGGGTAGAAGCAAAATCATAAGGAAGTCTTTATATGATAGGAAGTCTTTCCATAGGTACTGGAGTGATGATGCTGTGCACAACTCCTCAGTTGCACCAGCAATCAAAAAAATAACTACTTGTAAGTAAGATGTCAAGCCCTGGTGACTTTTTTTCCTCCTTACTGTTCAGGATCAATATGACTTATTCAGCTTATCACCAAGAACTGCCCAAAGGCTATATACATAGTCTTCAGATATGTCCTCTGTTCCTTGTGAGTTCTCACCACTGGTCACTAAAATTTTCTTGGGGATAGTGCAACCCTGTTGAATTCTCCTAGGGCCTTCTGGTGCTCCCTTGTCACAAAAAGTTCCTAAGATGGACCACCTGTGCCCTGGTGCTTGAATCTATGGTCTCAGACTTCATGACACACCATCTAGGAGGAATATCCAAACCATAAGAATCTTTAAAAATACTGATGCTTTAAATTGGTCCATCAAGATTATTTCTGCACACCACTACAGACTTCTATTGTCTCACTTGAGAATCTCTGCTAAATTATCCAAACAGCCCTATAATTGCTAAAATCTAACATGCTAAGATATTTTAGACAGTCACATTTGCAGAATTTTTCATTTTTTAGGCTTCTTGACTGTTTCATGCCTCAAAACTTATGATACAATAATATAATGATAATAACAACAATATCTACCAATTATTGGGTGTTTATTATGTAAAATGCATGTGTTCAACATTTTGCAAACATTTCTTAATTTACTCTTGCCACACCTTATAAGGAATATATTTTAAACTTCATTTTTTTTTTTTTTTTAAGATGAGGAAACCAAGGCCCAGAGAGGGTAAATAATTCACCTAAGTGATTATTTAGCCAGTACCATACAGAGTCTGCTTATAAGTCCTTGGTTTTAAACAACTTACTGTATGACTTCCTATCATATATATGGGCTCATCAGCAAAACAGAATCATGAGATAAAAAAAAAAATGCAGTGGATGGAACACAGCTTCTTAAGCCTCAAGGCCTAGGTTTGAGTCCCGGCTCCAGCACCTACTAGCTGGGTGATCCTGGACAAGGTATGTACCGTTCATTTATAAATAGAAATAATAAGGTAACTAACTACCTTGTAAAGTTGCCATGAAGATTAAGTGACTAGTACAGTATACTTAAAGGGACTAGAGCAGGACTTGGCACATAGCAAGTGCTAGGGAAGTGTTTATTGTTTTTGTTGTTGCTGCTGTTTATCATTATCATTATTATCATTCTTCGACTCCAAAGTAAGACTCCTACCTTTGAAATCAATCCTTTAAATGTGACATATTACCATTTACTAGTTTCTTTCATCAATATTGATCTTCTGACTTTTGAAAGATGTAGTCTAGTAACATCATGAAGAAAATGGTCTCCTAAGCTTTAACTCCAGTTAACTTTAGAATAAGCATCTAAGAGTTACCATGTTAGGCTGCATATTGGAATTAACTAGGAAGCTTTTAAAACTTGTGTGGGGCCTGCCCAAGACTTATGACACTAGAATCTCTAGGGGAATTGTATAAAGCTCCCCTGCTTATTCTGATGTAGCTTGTCCACAGATGAGCATTTGAGAACCACAGCAGTACATAACTGGCATAAAGAAAACCAATCCAGAGAAATTTAAATCTCCATCTCTTCCCTAAACATGTTCCTGAGATCAAGTTCTATCAAAAGGCTAGAAATATAAACCTCTGTGCTTTGGGACCCTTGTGAAGGGGAATCCATTATATTTTCAATATTTATTACTGCCTAATGGAAATGAAACTTTTGGCACTCAGTATGACAACAATCACCTACATGTGTACAAAGATTTTTGACTTCTCAAGTATGCAGCCCTGAACGTTGATAAAATCCAAATGTTACTAAAAGCAAACTGTCCTAAAACAGAGAATAGTTGCTTCAAAATAAAGGGATGTGTTCCCATAGTTTCAAGTGTGCTGAAATGAGCACTACCTTGGCTCACACATAACAATACTGGCTGCAAAGGTTTTTGCTCTCTTGGATAAGCTGGGAAATTGTTTTCTTTTCTTTCCTCTTTAGGTTCAACCTCAATAGTAAACAAGTTCATCTATTCTACTTTAGAATATGGCACTGTGTGAAAGTCAGGAACTGCACAGAATGTTACAGACCCTGCTGGAAGAGCAGAATTCAGCAATTCACTTCTGAAGAGGCAGAAACTCTTTAACATATCACAACATACATTATTACCCAAACTATTACTAATTAGTTTAAAGGCTAACTCAAAGGTGTAGCTTCAATAGTTAGCATAATGATTAGGGACCTAGATAACTGAGTTCCCTGAAAGAGAACTTACTCTTCCTTATCAAGCTCAGTAAGTCTGTGGTACATATTTCTCATTTAATTTACACCATCTGGGGAGACCTTCAAGATGGTGGAGGAGTAAGACGAGGAGATAACCTTCCTCCCCCAAAATACATCAGAAATACATCTACATGTGGAACAACTCCTACAGAACACCTACTGAACGCTGGCAGAAGACCTCAGACTTCCCAAAAGATATATATATTTTTTTCCCTTTTTCTCTTTTTATGAGTGTGTATGTGTATGCTTCTTTGTTCGATTTTGTCTGTACAGCTCTGCTTTCACCATTTGTCCTAGGGTTCTGTCCGTCCGTTTTTTGTTTGTTTGTTTGTTTTTTGGATAGTTTTTAGCTCTTGTTATCATTGGTGGATTTGCTTTTTGGTTTGGTTGCTCTCTTCTTTCTTTCTTTCTTTTTATTTTTATTATTTTTTAATTTTTTTATTTTTAATAATTTTTTTATTCTTTATTTTAATAACTTTATTTTATTTTACTTTTTTCTTTCTTACTTTCTTTCTTTTTTTCTCCCTTTTCTTCTAGGCCATGTGGCTGACAGGTCTTGGTGCTCCAGGCGGGTATCAGGTCTGTGCCTCTGAGGTGGGAGAGCCGAGTTTAGGACATTGGTCCACCAGAGACCTCTCTGCTCCACATAATATCAAACGGTGAAAGCTCTCCCAGAGATCACCATCTCAACGCTACGACCCACCTCCACTCAACGAACAGCAAGCTATGCCAAACAACTAGCAAGACAGGAACACAACCCCACACATTAGCAGAGAGGCTGCCTAAAATCATAATAAGGTCAAAGACACCCCCAAAACACACCACCAGACGCAGTCCTGCCCATCAGAAAGATCCAGCCTCATCGACCAGAACACAGGCACTAGTCCCCTCCACCAGGATGCCTACACAACCCACTGAACAAACCTTAGCCACTGGGGGCAGACAGCAAAAACAACGGGAACGACAAACCTGCAGCCTGCGAAAAGGAAACCCCAAACACAGTAAGTTAAGCAAAATGAGAGGACAGAGAAACACACAGCAGATGAAGGAGGAAGGTAAAAACCCACCAGAACAAACAAATGAGGAGGAAATAGGCAGTCTACCTGAAAAAGAATTCATAATAATGATAGTAAAGATGATTCAAAATCTTGGAAATAGAATGGAGAAAGTAAAAGAAATGTTTAACAAGGACCTAGAAGAACTAAAGAGCACACAAACAATGATGAACAACACAATAAATGAAATTAAAAATTCTCTACAAGTAATCAATAGCAGAATAACTGAGGCAGAAGAACGGATAAGTGATCTGGAAAATAAAATAGTGGAAATAACTATCACAGAGGAGAATTAAGAAAAAAGAATGAAGAGAATTGAGGACAGTCTTAGAGACCATGGGGAAAACATTAAATGCACCAACAATTCGAATTATAGGGGCCCCAAAAGAAGAAGAGAAAAAGAAAGGGACTGAGAAAACATTTGAAGAGATTATAGTTGAAAACTTCCCTAATGTGGGAAAGGAAATAGTCAATCAAGTCCAGGAAGCACAGAGAATCCAATACAGGATAAATCCAAGGAGAAACACGCCAAGACACATATTAATCAAACTATCCAAAATTAAATACAAAGAAAAAATATTAAAAACAGCAAGGGAAAAACAACAAATAACATTCAAGGGAATCCCCATAATGTTAACAGCTGATCTTTCAGCAGAAACTCTGCAAGCCAGAAGGGAGTGGCAGGACATATTTAAAGTGATGAAATGGAAAAACCTACAACCAAGATTACTCTACCCAGCAAGGATCTCATTCAGATTTGATGGAGAAATCAAAAGCTTTACAGACAAGCAAAAGCTAAGAGAATTCAGCACCACCAAACCAGCATTACAACAAATGCTAAAGGAATTTCTCTAGGTAGGAAACACAAGAGAAGGAAAAGACCTACAATAACAAACCCAAAACAATTAAGAAAATAGTAATAGGAACATACATAGTGATAATTACCTTAAATGTAAATGGATTAAATGCTCCCACCAAAATACATAGGCTGGCTGAATGTACACAAAAAAAGACCTGAATATATGCTGTTTACAAGAGACCCACTTCAGACCTAGGGACACGTACAGACTGAAAGTGAAGAGATGGAAAAAGATATTCCATGCAAATGGAAATCAAAAGAAAGGTGGAGTAGCAATTCTCGTATCAGACAAAATAGACTTTAAAATAAAGACTATTACAAGAGACAAAGAAGGATACTACATAATGAACAAGGGATCGATCCAAGAAGAGATATAACAATTTTCAATATTTATGCACCCAACATAGGAGCACATCAATACATAAGTCAACTGCTAACAGCCATAAAAGGGGAAATCGAAAGTAACACAATCATAGCAGGGGACGTTAACACCCCACTATCACCAATGGACAGATCAACCAAAATGAAAATAAATAAGGAAACACAAGCTTTAAATGATACATTAAACAAGATGGACTTAATTGATATTTATAAGACATTCCATCCAAAAACAACAGAATACACTTTCTTCTCAAGTGCTCATGGAACATTCTCCAGGATAGATCATATCTTGGGTCACAAATCAAGCCTCGGTAAATTTAAGAAAATTGAAATCGTATCAAGTATCTCTTCCAACCACAACAATATGACACTAGATATCAATTACAGGAAAAAAATCTGTAAAAAAAATCCAAACATATGGAGGCTAAACAAACACTACTAACTAAGCAAGAGATCACTGAGGAAATCAAAGAGGAAATTGAAAATTACCTAGAAACAAATGACAATGAAAACACGATGACCCAAACCCTATGGGATGCAGCCAAAGCAGTTCTAAGAGGGAAGTTTATAGCAATACAATCCTACCTCAAGAAATAAGAAACATATCAAATAAACAACCTAACATTACACCTAAAGCAATAGGAGAAAGAAGAACAAGAAAACCCCAAAGTTAGCAGGAGGAAAGAAATCATAAAGAGCAGATCAGAAATAAATGAAAAAGAAATGAAGAAAACAATAGGAAAGATAAATAAAACTAAAAGCTGGTTCTTTGAGAAGATAAAATTCATAAACCATTAGCCAGACTTACCAAGAAAAAAAGGAAGATGATTCAGATCAATAGAATTAGAAATGAAAAAGGAGAAGTAACAACTGACACTGCAGAAATACAAAGGATCATGTGAGATTACTAGAAGCAACTCTATGCCAATAAAATGGACAACCTGGAAGAAATGGACAAATTCTTAGAAAAGCACAACCTTCTGAGACTGAACCACGAAAAAACAGAAAATATAAACAGACTAATCACAGGCACTGAAATTGAGACTGTGACTATACATTTTCCAACAAACAGAAGCCCAGGAGCACATGGCTTCTATCAAACATTTACAGAACAGCTAAAACCTATCCTTCTCAAACTCTTCCAAAATATAGCAGAGGGAGAAACACTCCCAAACTCATTCTACGAAGCCATCATCACCCTGATACCAAAACCAGACAAACATGTCCAAAGAAAGAAAACTACAGGGCAATATCACTGATGAACATAGATGCAAAAATCCTCAACAAAATACTAGCAAACAGAATCCAACAGCACATTAAGGATCATACACCATGATCAAGTGGGGTTTATCCCAGGAATGCAAGGAATCTTTAATATACGCAAATCAATCAATGTGATACACCATAGTAACAAACTGAAGAATAAAAACAATATGATCATCTCAATAGATGCAGAAAAAGCTTTTGACAAAATTCAACACCCATTTATGATAAAAACCCTCCAGAAACTAGGCATAGAGGGAACTTACATCAACATAATAAAGGCCATATATGACAAACCCACAGCCAACATCATTCTCAACGGTGAAAAACTGAAACCACTTCCTCTAAGATCAGGAACAGGACCAGGTTGTCTACTCTCACCACTATTACTCAACATAGTTTTGGAATCAGCAATCAGAGAAGAAAAAGAAATAAAAGGAATCCAAATCAGAAAAGAAGAAGTAAAGATGTCACTGTTTGCAGAAGACATGATACTGTATATAGAGAATCCTAAAGATGCTACCAGAAAACTACTAGAGCTAATCAATGAATTTGGTAAAGTTGCAGGATACAAAACTAATGCACAGGAATATCTTGCATTCCTATACACTAATGTTGAAACATCTGAAAGACAAATTAAGGAAACACTCCCAGTTACCATTGCAACAAAAGGAATAAAATACCTAGGAATAAACCTACCTAAGGAAACAAAAGACCTGTATGCAGAAAACTGTAAGACACAGATGAAAGAAATTAAAGAGGTTACAAACACATGGAGAGATATACCATGTTCTTGGATTGGAACAATCAACACTGTGAAAATGACTATACTACCCAAAGCAATCTACAGTTTCAATGCAATCCCTTTCAAACTACCAATGGCATTTTTCACAGAACTAGACCAAAAAGTTTCACAGTTTGCACAGAAACACAGAAGACCCTGAATAGCCAAAACAATCTTGAGAAAGAAAAACGGAGCTGTAGGAATGAGGCTCTCAGAGTTCAGACTATACTCCAAAGCTACAGTAATCAAGACAGTATGGTACCGGCACAAAAACAGAAATATAGATCAATGGAACAGGTTAGAAAGACCAGAGATAAACCCACACACATAGGGTCACCTTATGTTTGATAAAGGAGGCAAGAATATACAATGGAGAAAAGGCAGCCTCTTCAATAAGTGGTGCTGGGAAAACTGGACAGCTACATATAAAAGAATGAAATTAGAACACTCCCTAACACCATGCACAAAAATAAACTCAAAATGGATTAAAGACCTAAACGTAAGGCCAGACACTCTAAAACTCTTAGACGAAAACACAGGCAGAACATTCTATGACATAAATCACAGCAAGATCCTTTTTGACCCACCTCCTAGAGAAATGGAAATAAAAACAAAAATAAACAAATGGGACCTAATGAAACGTAAAAGCTTTTGCACAGCAAAGGAAACCATAAACAAGACGAAAAGACAACCCTCAGAATGGGAGAAAATATTTGCAAATGAAGCAACGGACAAAGGATTAATCTCCAAAATTTACAAACAGCTCATGCAGATCAATATCAAAAAAACAAACAACCCAATCCAAAAATGGGCAGAAGACCTAAATAGATATTTCTCCATAGAAGATATACAGATTGCCAATAAACACATGAAAGGATGCTCAACATCATTAATCATCAGAGAAATGCAAATCAAAACTACAATGAGGTATCACCTCACACCAGTCACAGTGGTCATCATCAAAAAATCTACAAACAATAAATGCTGGAGAGGGTGTGGAGAAAAGAGAACCCTCTTGCACTGTTGGTGGGAATGTAAATTGATTCAGCCACTATGGAGAACAGTATGGAGGTTCCTTAAAAAACTATAAATAGAACTACCATATGACTCTGCAATCCCACTACTGGGCATATACCCTGAGAAAACCATAATTCAAAAAGAGTCATGTACCACAATGTTCATTGCAGCTCTATTTACAACAGCCAGGACATGGAAGCAACCTAAGTGTCCATCGACAGATGAATGGATAAAGAAGGTGTGGCACACATATACAATGGAATATTACTCAGCCATAAAAAGGAACGAAATTGAGTTATTTGTAGTGAGGTGGATGGACCTAGAGTCTGTCATACAGACTGAAGTAACTCTGAAAGAGAAAAACAAATGCCGTGTTAACATATATATATGGAATCTAAAAAATAAAAAAAAATGGTTCTGAGGTACCTAGGGGAAGGACAGGAATAAAGACGCAGACATAGAGAACGCACCTGAGGACACGGGAAAGGGGAAGGGTAAGCTGGGATGAAGTGAGAGAGTGGCCTGGACATACATACACTACCAAATGTAAAATAGATAGCTAGTGGGAAGCAGCCACAGCACAGGGAGATCAGCTCAGTGCTTTGTGACCACCTAGAAGGATGGGATAGGGAGGGTAGGAGGGAGACAGAAGGAGGAGATATGTGGATAGATGTATATGCATAGCTGATTCACTTTGTTATAAAGCAGAAACTAACTCACATTGTAAAGAAATTATACTCCAATAAAGATGTTAAAAAAATAATTTGCACCATCTGAGGAAAAATTAAGTGTCTTTCTTTCATATAGCACTTAGCTGATTCAAAATAATACAAAGAATAACATCAGGATAACTGGTCTTTTAGGGTACGTAGCTCATTATTATATACAAAAAGTAACATGCGCACTCTAAATGAAAGCTGTCATTTTTATCATTAATATACTTGTGGTCTGTGACTATTATTTCTATAGAGTGAAATGAAACCTAATAGATCTTGGGATAGCCTTGGGCTACTTGGGAGTTATTTATGCACCAAGAAGATGTGGTTTATTGTCTAATGTTCCTTTACTCAGAGTCCTGGCTCTAGGCAACTCTGTATGGTAGAACAATATTATCTTTAGTATCATACTTTTTAGTAAGCAGCCCTTTGCCCTCAAGCTGTTTTCTCTGTCCTGAGCTCACTAAACCCTTTTCCAACAATGCCTTCTGCCTCTTACCTTTCCTGATCCAGCTCGCCCACCCAAAGTTAATTACCAAACTATTAAGTACAGTAGCACTTAGGCAAGACCCTGATGGACTGATCATTCCTGTCAAATTATCATGCTAATGACTGATACAGAATTAATGAATTATGCTTCCCAAAACATTAATTTTCAGAACCCCAAAAAAACTGTAGAAGTGAGTAATGTAGAAATTCCAGGGAAGGTTAGAGAAAACATTCATTTTTCCCTAAGCTTTCAATACCTATAAGTAGCTACCTCTTCCCTCTCAAGGCTGGTCTGATCCATAGATACCAGTAAAACCATCTGTGATAGACAAAACAATCCCTCCTCCTCCAAAGATACCCACATCTTAATCCCTGGAACCTGTGAATATGTTATATTAAATGGCAAGTGGAAGACTATAGATGGAATTGAGGTTGCTAATCAGCTGATCTTAAAATAAGGAGATTGTCCTGGATTAAGTGGGCTGGGCTCAGTATAAACACAAGTTTTTTTGTTTTTTGGGTTTCTTTTAATTTTTGAATTTTATTTTTTTATAAAGCAGCTTCTTATTAGTCATCAAGTTTATACACATCAGTGTATACATGTCAACCCAACCGCCCAGTTCATCACACCACCGCCACCCCCCCAACACAGCTTTCCCTGCTTGGTGTCCATACGTTTGTTCTCTACATCTGTGTCTAAAATTCTGCCCTGCAAACTGGCTCATCTGTACCATTTTTCTAGGATCCACATATATGCGTTAATATACGATATTTGTTTTTCACTTTCTAACTTACTTCACTCTGTAGAACAGTCTCTAGATCCATCCACGTCTCAACAAATGACCCAATTTCGTTTCGTTATAAGGCTGAATAATATTCCATTCTATATATGTATCACATCTTCTTTATCCATTCGTCTGTCGATGGGCATTTAGGTTGCTTCCATGACCTGGCTATTGTAAACAGTGCTGCAATGAACATCGGGGTGCATGTATCTTTTTGAATTATGGTTTTCTCTGGGTATATGTCAAGTAGTGGGATTGCTGGATCATATGGTAATTTTATTTTTAGTTTATTAAGGAACCTCCATACTGTTCTCCATAGTGGCTGTATCAATTTACATTCCCACCAACAGTGCAAGAGGGTTCCCTTCTCTCCACACCCTCTCCAGCATTTGTTGTTTGTAGATTTTCTGATGATGCCCATTCTAACGGGTGTGAGGTGATACCTCATTGTAGTTTTGATTTGCATTTCTCTAATAATTAGTGATGTTGAGCAGCTTTTCATGTGCTTCTTGGCCATCTGTATGTCTTCTTTGGAGAAATGTCTATTTAGGTCTTCTGCCCATTTTTGGATTGGGGTGTTTGTTTTTTAATATTGAGCTGCATGAACTGTTTATATATTTTGGAGATTAATCCTTTGTCCATTGATTCGTGTGCAAATACTTTCTCCCATTCTGAGGGTTGTCTTTTGTCTTGTTCATGGTTTCCTTTACTGTGCAAAAGCTCTGAAGTTTCATTAGGTCCCATTTGTTTATTTTGGTTTTTATTTCCATTACTCTAGGAGGTGGATCAAAAAAGATCTTGCTGCGATTTATGTCAAAGAGTGTTCGTCCTATGTTTTCCTCTAAGAGTTTTATAGTGTCCGGTCTTACATTTAGGTCTCGAATCCACTTTCAGTTTATCTTTGTGTATAGTGTTAGGGAGTGTTCTAATTTCATTCTTTTACATGTAGCTGTCCAGTTTTCCCAGCACCACTTATTGAAGAGACTATCTTTTCTCCATTGTATATCCTTGCCTCCTCTGTCATAGATTAGTTGACCACAGGTGCATGGGTTTATCTCTGGGCTTTCAATCTTGTTCCATTGATCTAGGTTTCTGTTTTTGTGCCAGTACAATATTGTCTTGATTACTGTAGCTTTGTAGTAGAGTCTGAAGTCAGGGAGTCTGGTTCTGCTAGCTCCATTTTTTTCCCTCAAGACCGCTTTGGCTATTCGGGGTCTTTTGTGTCTCCATACAAATTTTAAGATTTTTTGATCTAGTTCCCTAAAAACTGCCATTGGTAATTTGATAGGGATTGCACTGAAGCTGTAGATTGCTTTGGGTAGTATAGTCATTTTCACAATATTGATTCTTCCAATCCAAGAACATGGTATATCTCTCAATCTGTTGGTATCATCTTTAATTTCTTTCATCAGTGTCTTATAGTTTTCTGCATACAGGTCTTTTGTCTCCCTAGGTAGGTTTATTCCTAGGTATTTTATTCTTTTTGTTGCAATGGTAAATGGGAGTGTTTCCTTAATTTCTCTTTCAGTTTTTTCATCATTAGTATATAGGAATGCAAGAGATTTCTGTGCATTAATTTTGTATCCTGCAACTTTACCAGATTCATTGATTAGCTCTAGCAGTTTTCTGGTGGCATTTTTTAGGATTCTCTATGTATAGCATCATGTCATCTGCAAAGAGTGACAGTTTTACTTCTACTTTTCCAATTTGGATTCCTTTTATTTCTTTTTCTTCTCTGATTGCCATGGCTAGGACTTTCACAACTATGTTGAATAATAGTGGTGAGAGTGGACATCCTTGTCTTGTTCCTGATCTTAGAGGAAATGGTTTCAGTTTTTCACCATTGAGAATGCTGTTTGCTGTGGATTTGTGGTATATGGCCTTTATTATGTTGAAGTAGGTTCCCTCTATGTGCACTTTCTGGAGAGTTTTTATCATAAATAGGTGTTGAATTTTGTCAAAAGCTTTTTCTGCATCTATTGAGATGATATATATATATATCATCAATATAGATTTTATTCTTCAATATGTTAATATGCTGTACCACAGTGATTGATTTCCATATACTGAAGAATCGTTGCATTCCTGGGATAAATCCCACTTGATCATGGTGTATGATCCTTTTAATGTGTTGTTGGATTCTGTTTGCTAGGACTTTGTTGAGGATTTTCACATCTATATTCATCAGTGATATTGGTCTGTAATTTTCTTTTTTTGTAGTATCTTTGTCTGGTTGTGGTATCAGGGTGATGGTGGCCTCATAGAATGAGTTGGGAGTGTTCCTTCCTCTGCAATTTTTTGGAAGAGCTTGAGAAGGATGGGTGTTAGCTCTTCTCTAAATGTTTGATAGAATTCATTTGTGAAGCCATCTGGTCCTGGACTTTTGTTTGTTGGAAGATTTTTAATCACAGTTTCAATTTCATTTCTTGTGATTGGTCTGTTCATATTTTCTATTTCTTCCTGGTTCAGTCTTGGAAGGTTATACCTTTCTAAGAATTTGTCCATTTCTTCCAGGTTGTCCATTTTATTGGCATAGAATTGCTTGTAGTAGTCTCTTAGGATGCTTTGTATTTCTGCGGTGTCTGTTGTAACTTCTCCTTTTTCATTTCTGATTTTATTGATTTGAGTCCTCTCCCTCTTTTTCTTGATGAGTCTGGCTGATGGTTTATCAATTTTGTTTATCTTCTCAAAGAACCAGCTTTTAGTTTTATTGATCTTTGCTATTATTTTCCTTGTTTCTATTTCATTTATTTACACTCTGATCTTTATGATTTCTTTCCTTCTGCTAACTTTGGGTTTTCTTTGTTCTTCTTTCTCTAGTTACTTTAGTGTAATGTTAGACTCCTTATTTGAGATTTTTCTTGTTTCTTGAGGTAGGCTTGTATAGCTATAAACTTCCCTCTTAGAACTGCTTTTGCTGCATCCCATAGGTTTTGGATTGCCGTGTTTTCATTGTCATTTGTCTCTAGGTATTTTTTGATTTCCTCTTTGATTTCTTCAGTGATCTCTTGGTTATTTAGTCTCGTATTGTTTAGCCTCCACTTGTTTGTGTTGTTTTACGTTTTTCTCTCCATAATTCATTTCTAATCTCATAGCATTGTGTTCAGAAAAGATGCTTGATACGATTTCAATTTTCTTAAATTTACTAAGGCTTGATTTGTGACCCAAGATGTGATCTATCCTGGAGAATGTTCCGTGCGCACTTGAGAAGAAAGTGTAATCTGCTGTTTTTGGATGGAATGTCCTATGAATATCAATGAAATCTTTCTGGTCTATTTTGTCATTTAAAGCTTTTGTTTCCTTATTTATTTTCACTTTAGATCATCTGTCCATTGGTGTGAGGTGTTAAAGTCCCCCACTATTACTGTGTTACAGTGATTTCCTCTTTTATAGCTGTTAGCAGTTGCCTTATGTATGGAGGTGCTCCTATGTTGGGTGCATATATATTTATAATTGTTATATTTTCTTCTTGGATTGATCCCTTGATCATTATGTAGTGTCCTTCCTTGTCTCTTGTAAAGTCTCTTGTAGAGTCCTTGTCTCTTTTAAAGTCTATTTTATCTGATATGAGTATTGCTACTCCAGCTTTCTTTTGATTTCCATTTGCATGGAATATCTTTTTCCATCCCCTCACTTTCAGTCTTTATGTGTCCCTAGGTCTGAAGTGGGTCTCTTGTAGACAGCATATATATGGGTCTCGTTTTTGTATCCATTCAGCAAGCCTGTGTCTTTTGGTTGGAGCATTTAATCCATTCACGTTTAAGGTAATTATTGATATGTATGTTCCTATTACCATTTTCTTAATTGTTTTGGGTTTGTTTTTGTAGGTCTTTTCTTCTCTTGTGTTTCCCAGTTAGAGAAGTTCCTTTAGCATTTGTTGTAGAGCTGGTTTGGTGGTGCTGAATTCTCTTAGCTTTTCCTTGCCTGTAAAGCTCTTGATTTCTCCATCGAATTTGAATGAGATCACTGCCGGGTAGAGTAATCTTGGCTGTAGGTTCTTCCCTTTCATCACTTTAAGTATATCATGCCACTCCCTTCTGGCTTGTAGAGTTTCTGCTGAGAAATCAGCTGTTAACCTTATGGGAGTCCCCTTGTATGTTATTTGTCGTTTTTCCCTTGCTGCTTTCAATAATTTTTCTTTGTCTTTAATTTTTGCCAATTTGATTACTATGTGTCTCGGCGTGTTTCTCCTTGGGTTTATCCTGTATGGGACTCCCTGTGCTTCCTGGACTTGGGTGGCTATTTCCTTTCCCACGTTAGGGAAGTTTTTGACTATAACCTCTTCAAATATTTTCTCTGGTCCCTTCTCTCTCTCTTCTCCTTCTGGGACCCCTATAATGCGAATGTTGTTGCATTTAATGTTGTCCCAGAGGTCTCTTAGGCTGTCTTCATTTCTTTTCATTCTTTTTTCTTTAGTCTGTTCCGCAGCAGTGAATTCCACCATTCTGTCTTCCAGGTCACTTATCCGTTCTTCTGCCTCAGTTATTCTGCTATTGATTCCTTCTAGTGTAGTTTTCATTTCAGTTATTGTATTGGTCATCTCTGTTTGTTTGTTCTTTAATTCTTCTAGGTCTTTGTTAAACATTTCTTGCATCTTCTCGATCTTTGCCTCCATTCTTAATCCGAGGTCCTGGATCATCTTCACTACCATTATTTGAATTCTTTTTCTGGAAGGTTGCCTATCTCCACTTCATTTAGTTGTTTTTCTGGGGTTTTATCTTGTTCCTTCATCTTGTACATAGCACTCTGCCTTTTCATCTTGTCTATCTCTCTGTGAATGTGGTTTTTGTTCCACAGGCTGCAGGACTGTAGTTCTTCCTGCTTCTGCTGTCTGCCCTCTGGTGGATGAGGCTATCTAAGAGGCTTTTGTAAATTTCCGGATGGGAGGGACTGGTGGTGGGTAAAGCTGACTGTTGCTCTGGTGGGCAGAGCTCAGTAAAACTTTAATTTGCTTGACTGTTGATGGGTGGGGCTGGGTTCCCTACCTGTTGGTTGTTTGGTCTGAGGCAACCCAACACTGGAGGCTACCTGGGCTCTTTGGTGGGGTTAATGGAAGACTCTGGGAGGGCTCACGCCAAGGAATACTTCCCAGAACTTCTGCTGCCAGTGTCCTTGTCCCCACGGTCAGCCACAGCCACCCCCCACCTCTGCAGGAGACCCTCCAACACTAGCAGGTAGGTCTGGTTCAGTCTCCCCTGTGGTCACTGCTCCTTCCCCTGGGTCCCAATGCCCACAGTACTTTGTGTTTGCCCTCCAAGAGTGGAGTCTCTGTTTTCCCCAGTCTTCTTGAAGTCCTGCAATCACACCCCACTAGCCTTCAAAGTCTGATTCTCTAGGAATTCCTCCTCCTGTTGCCAGACCCCCAGGTTGGGAAGCCTGACGTGGGGCTCTGAACCTTCACTCCAGTGGGTGGACTTCTGTGGTATAAGTGTTCTCCAGTCTGTGAGTCACCCACCCAGCAGTTATGGGATTTGATTTTACTGTGATTGTGCTCCTCCTACCATCTCATTGTGGCTTCTCCTTTGTCTTTGGATGTGGGGTACTTTTTTTGGTGAGTTCCAGTGTCTTCCTGTTGACGACTGTCCTGCAGCTAGTTGTGACTTTGGTGTTCTCATAAGAGGGAGTGAGAGCACGTCGTTCTACTCCACCATCGTTGTTCAGGGATCCATCCACAAGGGTTGTTAAACGGGATGAAGCAAGACAGAAGAGTCAGAACCAGAGAGATGGCAATATAAGAAAGAGTTGACTAGCCATTGCTGACTTTGACGATGGAAGGTGGCCGTGAGCCAACCAAAGAAGACAGACTCTAGAAACTATAAAAGGCAAGAAAGTGAATTTTCCCCTAGAGCCTCCAGAAAGGAATGCAGCCCTGACAACAACTTGATTTTAGCCCAGTGAGACCCATTTCACACTTCTGACCTCCAGAACTATAATATATTTCTGTTGAATTAAGTGACTAAATATATGGTAATTTATAACATACCACCAAGGTACATAGAGGGAGCTAGCACCTTGATTTCCTTAAAATACCTGCTTGGTATTTTCCCTACAGGATTATGCTGTTGCTTTATAGAAGTTGCTCATTTGTATTTGCTAGTGATTAGAAAATCAAAATAGATAATCAATTGTTGTGGCTGGAGATAAAAGAGGGAAAAAAAGGTCTAATGACTAGAAATAATTTAACATACACATTCACTATAAAAATATCTTTAAATGTTAAACCGAAGATAAAAAGTACAATTAGTAAAAAGAAGCATTGGCTCATGTGGCCTTGTTCCAAACATTCTTTTATTCAAGAATGGGAGAAGGATGTCTTATCAAATGAAAGTTAACAAAACTCTATTAAACATCAAGGTGTGTATGGTTCACTGCGATTTACTAGCTCACATCATTTTACTCCCCTCTGCCAGGACCCTACTCCATACCGTAGCACAACACTTGCCATTGATTTTATCCTGAATTTAGGGGTCATGCCTATTTCCAAAAAACTGCACATGCCACCTGAAACTTAAAGCCACAATAGATGGATTATCTATAGCTCCTTCAAAATAATTTATCCCAGCATTATACCCGAGTAGCTGTTTTATTCCCTCTAACAAACATAGTATACCCCTGAAAAGTAGCTGAATTAAAGCACTGACAGATTCCTAGCTGATGGCAACAAGAGAAAGCCTTACCATGATTTGTAAACTCTTTCTCACAAAGCACAAATTCTCTTACTTTTTTAATCTGTCAAGAGACTAAAAATGTACCATTCCATATTCTACCCCGTATGTGAAATTCTTTGATGGAAAGAAATAATTTTGATCGTTTTGATGCAATAGGAAATTTGGCGCCCTCTGGTGTTGGAAAACAAGATGACCCATGTCACCTATACAAGTAATACTCCAGCGAGGGTCATAAAAGCACAGAATTTTAGAGCTGAATAGCATATCCTAGTGCAACATAGATATATAATTATTTTTTAGTTGGAAAGTTTTTCTCATGGATTATTAAATATTCCATTTTATTCTAATAGAGTATTATAAAAGTATTATAAAAAGTGAACCTCTTAGGCAAAAGAAAATGGTTGCTGAGGGGATGAATTGAACATATGAATGATGTATCCATTGCTTCAGACCTGGAAATGCCTATATTATCTGTTGGAGCCTCTAGCTTTACAAGGAGAACAAAGGTGAATAAGCTAAGATTTTGCAGCAAAAATGGCGAATAAAAAGGGTATGGCATTATTAGGGGAGTATGATTTATAATCAATTTTTCAATGTATTATAAAATATTAAAGACAGACAAAACAGAATAAACCAGAAGAAAACACCTGCGATGATACCACCCAGCTTAAAAGTAAAACATAACGAAGAGAGTTGGATTTCCCTTATAGTCCCCCAGATCATATCCACCACCCACCTCAGGTAACTAACTGCTCAATTGATTTGTAAATGTATTTTTCAGTTTTCTACACTTTCTCTAACACTGTTATATTGCTTCTAAAATGAAAAATTAACTTCAAAATATTACTTTGTAAAAGAAAGCCCAAGTGATAGCAATTACAATTAGTCATGCAGAGCCAGGGAGAGTATTCCAGCTACTTCCCCTGTTTCTGGGCACATGGAAGCAATATTGTGAGGTTCCCATCTGTAAGAAGAATAGGTGAGACTTACATCTCAGCATCTGACAAGTTTTAAGGAGGTTTGAACAGGACAAGGATCCATTGCCAGCAGCTGTCTATGATTCTTAAAATGTGTAAGGGCAGAAATGGAGCAAGGAGGGAGATCAACAGGTGGGCAGTGTATATCTTGGTTGATGTAAATGAAATGAAATGCGAAGGTTTAGAATGTAAACCAGGCATAGTCTTCCCAGTGCACACTAGAGCTGAAGGCAGAGCCTGGTTCTACTCATCAAACACAGCTAGACTAAGCTCAGTCCTATGTGATAAGCTCCAATTTTCTGTACGTGTCACTTTGGGACTAGCTTACTGATGATAATAATGTTTTCTCCCTTCCTTACACAAAGTTGGCCTTACATAAAATCTGGGAAAGGAAAGGATGCATCTTCACTCTTCTACTTTCCAACTGCCTTTTCCCCCTAGTGCCTGAAGAAGCCAGTGTCTTCATGCTCCTCCCTAGCTTTCCAAAGCCTGCCCCCTTAGCGATTCCCCATAATCCACAACCTAATAGCTCATGGAAATCAGGTTATACAAATAAAGCATCTTGTACTGTACCTAACATACAGAAAAGCTCAATAAATGTTAACTGCTGCTATCATTACCATAACTTTTCCAAACAATTCCCTCCCTCCCCCTTGCTCCTAACCAAAATTCTCATTCTTTTAATACCAGGCTAAGAAAAGCTATCTGGATATACTAAATGTTACTTGGACATAAGTATTTATACTGTGTTTTACTACATGTAAGGAGCTATATGAGGTGCTAGAAAGTATAAGATCAAAATATCTTGTCTTCTCCAGTATGGTTCTTCATCTCAGCCTAATTCTAGCCAGTTGCCCTTCCTCTGGACCATCTATTGGAATAAATTCTCTTTGCTCTTGTTAATAAATGCTTTGTCAAGGACTGTATCAAATCACTTCTAAACAACTGATAATTCCTTTTTGTTGACAGCTCTTCTTTCCAATAGTTCTCAACCCTGGCTACATTGGAATTACTTGAAAATATATATATACTTTAATATACACAAACGTATGTAATGATGCCCAGTCTAGACCAACCAAGACATAATCTGATAGAGAAGGCACTGCCATTTTTAAAACCGCCTGAGAGGAGTCCAACTTGCATCCAGGGTTAGGAACCACTGTTAGCCTCCACACTTAAAGCATTTTTCAGGTCTGAAGCAATGGATACATCATTCATATGTTCAATTCATCCCCTCAGCAACCATTTACTAAGCTACTACTATGGACTCAGCGTGCAGCTACACAGTACTCTCCAGCAGCTACATAGCATCCTCAGAATCAAATACAAGTTTCTGACTACTACATCAAAATCCTTCATCAGCTGACCATTTCTCCTTTTTTCTCTGTTATCAATCTTCCCACTTCTGCACAATCTTGCTACCCTCTCCCAATCAAGCTTCTCTGTGACTGCTCTGGGATTCTCAGTTGCATCTCAAGGTCTTGGCCAAAGAAATCTTGGATTAAGTAAACTGTTGGCCAAAATTCACTATGATATGGCATTTCTGCAAAAACATAGGAAAAGGATCACTGATGTTCACAGATGTCTTCCCCGTTCAGTCAAAGGTCCCTGAAGGGTGGGATCACATTTCATTCATTGTTGTATCCTCAATACTTAACATAGTTTCTGGCAAAGAGTAAGCTATCCAAGGCCATTAGTCAAATGAAGAAGAGAATGAATGAAGAATAAAGGTATACAATAATAAAACGTTCTGTGAATCGTCAAAGAATGATAAAATATGTGAGAAAAAAACCCTTTCTTGAGAGGCCATGGTATTATGATTAAGAGCATAAACTTTGGGATCTAGATTTGCCACATACTACGTTTGTGGGCCTAGTATAGTTATTTAACCTCTCTGATCCTCAGTTTCTCCATCCATAAAATGGTGACCATAAAAGAACTTACCTCATAAAATGGTGTAGGATTAAATGAAGTAAATAAATCAGAAAACCACCCAGCATATAGTAAGATGTGGTAGGCAGATTAATGACGCCCCAAAGATGTCCATGTTCTAATCCATGGAATTTATGTTACCTTACATGTCAAAGGGACTTGACAGTTGTGATTAAGTTAAGCAACTTAAAATGGGAAGATTACTCTGGATTATCTAGGTGGGCCTAATATAATCACAAGGGCCCTTAAATAGGTCAAAGAAAAAATGTGACAAAGGAAGCAGATGTTACAGTGATGTCATTAATGGAAGGAGGCCACAAGCCAAGGAATGTGGACAGACCCTAGAAGCTGGAAAAAGTAAGGAACAGATTCTACCCTAGAGCCTCCAGAAAGAATGCAGCCCTGCCAACACCTTGATTTTTAGCCCTACAACACCCATTTTCAGATTGTGACCCCTAGAAAAATAAGATGATAAGACAATATCGTTTTAAACTACTATGTTTGTGGTAATTTGTGGTAGCAATAACAGGAAACTGGTACATAAGGAATATATAAGTATGATAATTATTATTTTTCCCTGTTCAAAACATTCCTGAGTTAACATTAATAGTGATAAGTCATGTTGATAGTATATATCCTTGAAATGATGTGTAATGTAATGAAAATGGCATTTCAATTCTGTGGTCTTCCTCCCAAAAACCAATGTACAGAAAAGAGATAATGTAGAGGCCTATCAGTTCTTAAAAGGCTAGCCCTTGGCAGGCATCTGAGAACCTGAATTTTTGGAGAGCTCCTATCATCCTAATTGATAACAACGGCTCACTGTGCCTAAAATATTTGCACAAACAATATGCTTTATGTTGAACATCTGCTTTCTTTCTGGAGTCTGGAATTTGGTATGTGCCAGGCAGAAGATGTCTACATGACCAACCCCCAGTAAAAACCCTGGGCACTGAGTTTATAATAAGCTTCCCTGGTACACAACATTGCACACATGTTGTTATAACTAGTTGATGGAAGAATTAAGTTCATTCTATATACCTCAATGGGGAGAGGACTCTTCAAAGTTTGCACTTGGTTTCTTCTAGACTTTGCCTCATGCACATTTTCCCATTGTGGTTTGTATCCTTACACTGAAATAAAACATAGTTGTGACTACAACTATAGGCTGAGTCCTCTTAGTAAATCATCAAACATGGGGGTAGGACTTGGGGACCCACGACATAACTCATAACCCCAGTATAATAATGAGAAAAGGATCAAACAACCTTAATTGAGGGACATTCTACAACATACCTAACTAGGTAACCTCAAAGATGTCAAGGTCATCAAAAACAGGGAAAGTCTGAGAAACTGTCAAAGCAAAGAGGAGCCTAATGACACACGACAACTAAATATAACAAAATATGATACCCTGGATGGTATCCTGGAACAGAAAAAGAATATTAGGTAAAAACTAAGGAAATCTCATTAAAGTATGAAGTTTAAATAATAGTAATTTATCAATATTGATTCATTAATTGTGACAAATGTAAAATACTAACATAAAATATAAATAATAGGGAAAACAGTGTGGGACATATGGAAACTCTCTATACTACCTTCACGACTTTTCTATAAACCTAAAACTACTCTAAAATTTAAAAAACCCTCTTGTTTAAAAAAAATTCCTGATCATCTACTGTGTACAGAGAACTGCGCTAAAGCATTAGAAAATTTAAATCTGAGGGGACATCAGGATGGCAGAGTAGGAGGACACGGAACTCACCTCTACCACAAACAAATCAAAAATACATCTACATGTGGAGCAATTCTTACTGAAAACAAACTGAAGACTGGCAGAAAGACTCTCATACAAACATGGCTGTAAGAAAGATCCACACAGAACTGGGTAGGAAGGGAAAAGAAGTGGTCAGGTCAGGTCCTGCACCTCTGGGAGGGAACACAAAAGAGGAGCTAGATTACATGGGATCAGAGATCTTCCCTGGGGAGTGAGTGGTTCAAGCCAATATTGGGCACACCAGCCTCGGGGTCTGACTCCAGGAGGATAAATCCCTTTAGCTGGTTTGAAAACCAGTGGGGCTCACAGGAGGGCTGTAAGAAACCTGGGCTCCATTCTCAAAGAGTGAGCACACACTTGCTTACTCCTGAAACAAGGTAGAGGAAGCAAATTGACACTGCCCAGAACTCTGGCCAGTTACCCACACCCACCCTGGCACATGCCCCAGACTGAGCTGAGCACCTGCTCTGGCCCTGCTTGCTCCATGGCACAGTCCACACTAGGGTAAAGGCTGAAGCAACCAAGGGAAGTGTGCAGTTGTGAGGGTCAGAGCCAGCCCAGAGCCAGCCCAGACCCAGCATGGCATCTGAACAGGGTAAAGGTAGCCATCACTGGCACTTGCCAAGGCAGCACATGGGGAATGGTCTGGAACTCTGGTCCTGGCACCACAACAGCCCACGGCCTGACCCACACAGAGGGCCCATCCCAGCCCCTCTTGCTCCATGGCATAGCTTGACACTAGGGCAAGGGATGCAACAACAGAGAGGAGTGTGTAGTTGTGAGTAATGGAGCTGGCTCAACTTGGAACATCAACTGAACCA
Organism: Balaenoptera physalus; assembly: GCF_965194825.1. Lineage (NCBI taxonomy): Eukaryota > Metazoa > Chordata > Mammalia > Artiodactyla > Balaenopteridae > Balaenoptera > Balaenoptera physalus. The sequence continues at coordinate 126,782,758 of NC_138890.1, forward strand.
GGAGAGGGTGGCCTTTACTGGAATTCATGGAGACGGTGCATTAACTGCACTAGAAAACACTGAATAGGGCTGGGACCGGCACAATCCACGGCCCAACCTACACTGAGTGCCCACTCCACCCCTCTAGCTCTAGCACTGCTCCCCTCTGGGCCAAGGGTCCCAGAGCTGGGAGGGAGGAGAGCATACACTTAAAGGGAACAGAACCAGCACAGACCTGACTCTCAGGGCTTCTGCTCACACCTAGCTCTGGCTCTAGCTCCTGCATCTCCAGCCGTACCTCCTACTAAGATGATAGCTGCCAGCTCACCCTGGGAGATGTGACCTGTGTTCATGTCAGATCCATCTCTCCCACCAAAGCCACTGGGCACACACAGATTGTGTAGGGAAGCTCCCACACAAGGACACCCCTTCAAGACTGGAATAGGAAACTGTTTCACCAAATTTCATAGAGAAAGAGACAGTTAAGCAAAATGAGAAGACAGAGGAATTTGTTTCAAATGAAAGAACAAGAGAAAACCCCTGAAAAAACAACTAATGAAACAGAAATAAATAATTTACCAGATAAAGAGTTCAAAGCATTAGTAATAAGAATGTTAACTGCATTAGGGAAAAGAAAGGATAAACACTGTGAGTATTTTAACAAGGAACTAGAAAACATAAAAAAGAATCAGTCAGAACTGAAGAATACAATAACTGGAGTGAAAACCACACTAGAAGGAACAAATAGCAGACTAGGTGAAACAAAGAACAAATAAGTGATCTGGAAGATAGAATAATGGAATTCACCAAATCAGAACAGCAAAAAGAAAAACAAATTTAAAAAATGAGAACAGTTTAAGGGATTTATGCAAAAACTTCAAGCATACCAATGTTTGCATTATATGGCTCCCAGAGGAGAAGAAAGAGAAGGGGGGGTCAAAAAAGCATTTGATGAAATTTTAGCTGAAAACTTCCCAAACCTGAGGATGGAAACAGATATCACGGTACAACAAGTACAGAGGCTCCCAAAGCAAGATATACCATATTTAAAAGGATAAAATTGAAAATTAAAGAGAAAATTATAAAGGCAACAACAGAAAAACAGTCATATAAATGAAATCCACAGAAAGCTATAGGCTGATTTTTCTGAAGAAATTTTACAGATCAGATGGGAGTGGCATGATATATTCAAAGCGCTGAAAAGGAAAAACCTGCAACTTAGGGATACTCTACCAAGCAAGATTACCATTTTGAATTGAAGGAGAGATAAAGGACTTTTCAGACAAACAAAAATTAAAAGTTCATCAAAACTAAATCTACCCTAAAAGATATGCTTAAAGAGTGTCATCTAAGAAGAAAGTAAAAGGATGAAATGAAAGCAAGAGTCTATAGAAAAGGAAAAAATCTGACTAGTAAATGCAACTATACAGTAAAGGCTGCAGATCAACCACTTAAATAAGCTAGTATGAAGATTAAAACACAAAAACTTGTAAAAGCAACTATAACTAAAATAAACAGTGAAGGGATAAACATGAGGATATAAAATAGGACATCAAAAACACAAAATGTGAGGGGAGGAGCTTCAAGATGGCGGAAGACTAAGACGCAGAGATCACCTTCCTCCCCACAAATACATCAGAAATACATCTACATGTGGAACAACTCCTACAGAACACCTACTGAATGCTGGCAGAAGACCTCACACTTCCCAAAAGGCAAGAAACTCCCCATGTACCTGGGTAGGGCGAAAGAAAAAGGAAAAAACAGAGACAAAAGAATAGGGATGGTGATGGAGAAATTAAAACCTTTACAGACAAGCAAAAGCTGAGAGAGTTCAGCACCACCAAACCAGCTTTACAACAAATGCTAAAGGAACTTCTCTAGGCAAGAAACACAAGAGAAGGAAAACACATACAATAACAAACCCAAAACATGTAAGAAAATGGGAATAGGAACATACATATCGATAATTACCTTAAATGTAAATGGTTAAATGCTCCCACCAAAAGACACAGGCTGGCTGAATGGATACAAAAACAAGACCCATATATATGCTGTCTACAAGAGACCCACTTCAGACCTAGAGACACATACAGACTGAAAGTGAGGGGATGGAAAAAGATATTCCATGCAAATGGAAATCAAAAGAGAGCTGGAGTAGCAATTCTCATATCAGACAAAATAGACTTTAAAATAAAGACTATTACAAGAGACAAAGAAGGACACTATATAATGATCAAGGGATCGATCCAAGAGGAAGGTATAACAATTGTAAATATTTATGCACCCAACATAGGAGCACCTCAATACATAAGGCAAATACTATCAGCCATAAAAGGGGAAATCGACAGCAACACAATCATAGTAGGGGACTTTAACACCCCACTTTCACCAAAGGACAGATCATCCAAAATGAAAATAAATAAGGAAACACAAGCTTTAAATGATACATTAAACAAGATGGACTTAATTGATATTTATAGGACATTCCACCCAAAAACAACAGAATACACATTTTTCTCAAGTGCTCATGGAACATTCTCCAGGATAGATCATATCTTGGGTCACAAATCAAGCCTTGGTAAATTTAAGAAAATTGAAATCGTATCAAGTATCTTTTCCGACCACAACGCTATGAGACTAGATATCAATTACGGGAAAAGATCTGTAAAAAATACAAACACATGGAGGCTACACAATACACTACTTAATAACCAAGTGATCACTGAAGAAATCAAAGGGGAAATCAAAAAATACCTAGAAACAAATGACAATGGAGATACAATGACCCAAAACCTATGGGACGCAGCAAAATCAGTGCTAAGAGGGAAGTTTATAGCAATACAAGCCTACCTCAAAAAACAGGAAACATCTCGAATAAACAACATAACCTTGCACCTAAAGCAATTAGAGAAAGAAGAACAAAAAAACCCCAAAGCCAGCAGAAGGAAAGAAATCATAAAGATTAGGTCAGAAATAAATGAAACAGAAATGAAGGAAACAATAGCAAAAATCAATGAAACTAAGAGCTGGTTCTTCGAGACGATAAACAAAATTGATAAACCATTAGCCAGACTCATCAAGAGAAAAAGGGAGAAGACTCAAATCAATAGAATTAGAAATGAAAAAGGAGAAGTAACCACTGACACTGCAGAAATACAAACGATCATGAGAGATTACTACAAGCAACTCTATGCCAATAAAATGGACAACCTGGAAGAAATGGACAGATTCTTAGAAATGCACAAACTGCCAAGACTGAACCAGGAAGAAATAGAAAATATGAACAGACCAATCACAAGCACTGAAATTGAAACTGTGATTAAAAACCTTCCAAAAAACAAAAGCCCAGGACCAGATGGCTTCACGGGCGAATTCTATCAAACATTTAGAGAAGAGCTAACACCTATCCTTCTCAAACTCTTCCAAAATATTGCAGAGGGAGGAACACTCCCAAACTCATTCTACGAGGCCACCATCACCCTGATACCAAAACCAGACAAAGATGTCACAAAGAAAGAAACCTACAGGCCAATATCACTGATGAACATAGATGCAAAAATCCTCAACAAAATACTAGCAAACAGAATCCAACAGCACATTAAAAGGATCATACACCATGATCAAGTGGGGTTTATCCCAGGAATGCAAGGATTCTTCAACATACGCAAATCAATCAATGTGATACACCATATTAACAAATTGAAGGAGAAAAACCATATGATCATCTCAATAGATGCAGAGAAAGCTTTTGACAAAATTCAACACCCATTTATGATAAAAGCCCTGCAGAAAGTAGGCATACAGGGAACTTTCCTCAACATAATAAAGGCCATATATGACAAACCCACAGCCAACATTGTCCTCAATGGTGAAAAATTGAAACCATTTCCACTAAGATCAGGAACAAGACAAGGTTGCCCACTCTCACCACTATTATTCAACATAGTTTTGGAAGTGTTAGCCACCGCAATCAGAGAAGAAAAAGAAATAAAAGGAATCCAAATCAGAAAAGAAGAAGTAAAGCTGTCACTATTTGCAGATGACATGATACTATACATAGAGAATCCTAAAGATGCTACCAGAAAACTCCTAGAGCTAATCAATGAATTTGGTAAAGTAGCAGGATACAAAATTAATGCACAGAAATCTCTTGCATTTCTATACACTAATGACGAAAAATATGAAAGTGAAATTAAGAAAACACTCCCGTTTACCATTGCAACAAAAAGAATAAAATATCTATGAATAAACCTACCTAAGGAAACAAAAGACCTGTATGCAGAAAATTATAAGACACTGATGAACGAAATTAAAGATGATACAAATAGATGGAGAGATATACCATGTTCCTGGATTGGAAAAATCAACATTGTGAAAATGACTCTACTACCCAAAGCAATCTACAGATTCAATGCAATCCCTATCAAACTACCACTGGCATTTTTCACAGAACTAGAACAAAAAATTTCACAATTTGTATGGAAACACAAAAGACCCCGAATAGCCAAAGCAATCTTGAGAACGAAAAATGGAGCTGGGGGAATCAGGCTCCCTGACTTCAGACTATATTACAAAGCTTCAGTAATCAAGACAGTTTGGTACTGGCACAAAAACAGAAATATAGATCAATGGAACAGGATAGAAAGCCCAGAGATAAACCCACACACATATGGTCACCTTATCTTTGATAAAGGAGGCAAGCATATACAGTGGAGAAAAGACAGCCTCTTCAATAAGTGGTGCTGGCAAAATTGGACAGGTACATGTAAAAGTATGAAATTAGAACACTCCCTGACACCATGCACAAAAATAAACTCAAAATGGATTAAAGACCTAAGTGTAAGGGCAGACACTATCAAACTCTTAGAGGAAAACATAGGCAGAACACTCTATGACATACATCACAGCAAGATTCTTTTTGACCCAGCTCCCAGAGAAATGGAAATAAGAAGACAAATAAACAAATGGGACCTAACGAAACTTAAAAGCTTTTGCACAGCAAAGGAAACCATAAACAAGACCAAAAGACAACCCTCAGAATGGGAGAAAATATTTGCAAATGAAGCAACTGACAAAGGATTAATCTCCAAGATTTACAAGCAGCTCATGCAGCTCAATAACAAAAAAACGAACAACCCAATCCAAAAATGGGCAGAAGACCTAAATAGACATTTCTCCAAAGAAGATATACAGATGGCCTACAGACACATGAAAGAATGCTCAACATCATTAATCATTAGAGAAATGCAAATCAAAACTACAATGAGATATCATCTCACACCGGTCAGCATGGCCATCATCAAAAAATCTAGAAACAATAAATGCTGGAGAGGGTGTGGAGGAAAGGGAACTCTCTTGCACTGTTGGTGGGAATGTAAATTGATACAGCCACTATGGAGAACAGTATGGAGGTTCCTTAAAAGACTACAAATAGAACTACCATACGACCCAGCAATCCCACTACTGGGCATATACCCTGAGAAAACCATAGGTCAAAAAGAGTCATGTACCAAAATGTTCATTGCAGCTCTATTTACAATAGCCAGGACATGGAAGCAACCTAAATGTCCATCGACAGATGAGTGGATAAGGAAGACGTGGCACATATATACAATGGAATATTACTCAGCCATAAAAAGAAATGAAATAGAGGTATTTGTAATGAGGTGGATGGAGTTAGAGTGTGTCATACAGAGTGAAGTAAGTCAGAAAGAGAAAAACAAATACAGTATGCTAACACATATATACGGAATCTAAGGAAAAAAAAAAAAAAAGGCCATGAAGAACCTAGTGGCAAGACGGGAATAAAGACACAGACCTACTAGAGAATGGACTTGAGGATATGGGGAGGGGGTGGGGTGAGATGTGACAGGGTAAGAGAGTGTCATGGACATATATACACTACCAAATGTAAAATGGATAACTAGTGGGAAGCAGCCGCATAGCACAGGGAGATCAGCTCTGTGCTTTGTGACCACCTAGAGGGGTGGGATGGGGAGGGTGGGAGGGAGGGAGATGCAAGAGGGAAGAGAAATGGGAACATATTGTATATGTATAACTGATTCACTTTGTTATAAAGCAGAAGCTAACACACCATTGTAAGGCAATTATACTTCAATAAAGATGTTTAAAAAAAAAAAAAAAAAAGAATAGGGATGGGACCTGCACCAGTGGGAGGGAGCTGTGAAGGAGGAAAGGTTTCCACACACTAGGAAGCCCCTTCACGGGCGGCAACTGCGGGTGGCAGAGGTGGGGAGCTTCGGAGCCACGGAGAGCGCAGAAACAGGGGTGCAAAGGGCAAAGCGGAGAGATTCCCGCACAGAGGACCGGTGCTGACCGGCAGTCACCAGGCTGAGAGGCTTATCTGCTCACCTGCCGGGCCGGGTCGGGGCTGGGAGCTGAGGCTCGGGCTTCAGTTGGATCGCAGGGAGAGGACTGGGGTTGGCTGCGTGAACACAGCCTGATGGGGGCTAGTGCGCCACAGCTAGCTGGGAGGGAGTCTGGGAAAAAGTCTGGAGCTGCTGAAGAAACAGAAGACTTTTTCTTCTCTCTTTGTTTCCTGGTGCGCGAGGAGAGGGGATTAAGAGCCCCTCCTAAACGACCTCCAGAGACAGGCGTGAGCCGCGGCTACCAGAGACAGGCATGAAACGCTAAGGCTGCTGCTGCAGCCACCAAGAAACCTGTGTGCAACCACAGGTCACTCTCCACACCTCCCCTCCCAGGAGCCTGTGCAGCCCGCCACTGCCAGGGTCCCGTGATCCAGGGACAACTTCCCCAGGAGAACGCACGGCGTGCCTCAGGCTGCTGCAACATCAGGCCGGCCCTGCATCCGTACCCCTCCCTCCCACCGGCCTGAGTAAGCCAGAGCCCCCGACTCAGCTGCTCCTTTAACCCCATCCAGTCTGAGCGAAGAACAGATGCCCTCAGGCGACCTACACGCAGAGGTGGGTCCAAATCCAAAGCTGAACCCCTGGAGCTGTGTGAACAAAGAAGAGAAAGGGAAATTTCTCCCAGCAGCCTCAGGAGCAGTGGATTAAATCTCCACAATCAACTTGATGTACCTGTATCTGTGGAATACCTGAGTAAACAACGAATCATCCCAATTTGAGGAGGTGGACTTTGGGAGCAACGATATATATATATATTTTTCCCCTTTTCTCTTTTTGTGAGTGTGTATGTGTATGCTTCTGTCTGTATAGCTTTGCTTTTACCATTTGTCCTAGGGTTTCTGTCTGTTTTTTATTTTTATTTTTTATTTTTTTATTATGTAAAAAAATTATTTTTCTTAATAATTATTTGTTATTTCTTATTTTAATAACTTTATTTTATTTTATTTTACCTTCTTCTTTCTTTCTTTCTTTCTTTTTTTTCTCCCTTTTATTCTGAGCAGTGTGGAGGACAGGCATAATGGCTGTGCCACTGAGGTGGGAGAGCCAAGTTCAGGACACTGGTCCACAAGAGACCTCCCAGTTCCATGTAATATCAAATGGCGAAAATCTCCCAGAGATCTCCATCTCATCGTCAAGACCCAGCTCCACTCAATGACCAGCAAGCTACAGAGCAGGACACCCTATGACAAACAACTAGCAAGACAGGAACACAACCCCATCCATTAACACAGAGGCTGCCTAAAATCATAATAAGGCCACAGACACTCCAAAACACACCACCAGACGTGGACCTGCCCACCAGAAAGACAATATCCAGCCTCATCCACCAGAAAACAGGCACTAGTCCCCTCCACCAGGAAGCCTACACAACACACTGAACCAACCTTAGCCACTGGGGCAGACACCAAAAACAACAGAAACAATGAACCTGCAGCCTGCGAAAAGGAAACCCCAAACACAGTAAGTTAAGCAAAATGAGAAGACAGAGAAACACACAGCAGATGAAGAAGCAAGGCAAAAACCCACCAGACCTAACAAATGAAGAGGAAATAGGCAGTCTACCTGTAAAAGAATTCAGAATAATGATAGTAAAGATAATCGAAAATCTTGGAAACAGAATGGAGAAAATACAAGAAATGTTTAACAAGGACCTAGAAGAACTAAAAGCAAACAAACAGTAATGAACAACACAATAAATGAAATTAAAAATTCTCTAGAAGGGATCAATAGCAGAAGAACTGAGGCAGAGGAACGGATAGGTGACCTGGAAGATAAAATAGTGGAAATAACTACTGCACAGCAGCATAAAGAAAAAAGAATGAAAAGAATTGAGGACAGTCTCAGAGACCTCTGGGACAACATTAAACGCACCAATATTTGAATTACAGGGGTCCCAGAAGAAGAAAAGAAAAAGAAAAGGACTGAGAAAATATTTGAAGAGATTATAGTTAAAAACTTCCCTAATATGGGAAAGGAAATAGTTAATCAAGTCCAGGAAACATAGAGAGTTCCATACAGGATAAATCCAAGGAGAAACACACCAAGACCCATATTAATCAAACTATCAAAAATTAAATACAAAGAACAAATATTAAAAGCAGCAAGGGAAAAACAACAAATGACACATAAGGGAATCCCCATAAGGTTCACAGCTGATCTTTCAGCAGAAATGGTCCAAGTCAGAAGGGAGTGCCAGGACATATTTAAAGTGATGAAGGAGAAAAACCTACAACCAAGATTACTCTACCCAGCAGGATCTCATTCAGATTTGACGGAGAAATTAAAAGCTTTACAAACAAGCAAAAGCTAAGAGAATTCAGCACCACCAAATCAGCTTTACAACTAATGCTACAGGAACTTCTCTAGGCAGGAAACACAAGAGAAGGAAAAGACCTACAATAACAAACCCAAAAACAATTAAGAAAATGGTAACAGGAACATACATATCAACAATTACTTTAAATGTAAATGGACTAAATGCTCCAACCAAAAGACAAAGACTGGCTGAATGGATACAAAAACAAGACCCGTATATATGCTGTCTACAAGAAACCCACTTCAGACCTAGGGACACATACAGACTGAAAGTGAGGGGATGGAAAAAGATATGCCATGCAAATGGAAATCAAAAGAAAGCTGGAGTAGCAATTCTCACATCGGACAAAATAGACTTTAAAACAAAGATTATTACAAGAGACAAAGAAGAACACTACATAATGAACAAGGGATCAATCCAAGAAGAAGATATAACAATTGTAAATATTTATGCACCCAACATAGGAGCACCTCAATACATAAGGCAAATACTAACAGTCATAAAAGTGGAAATCAACAGTAACACAATCATAGTAGGGTACTTTAACACCCCACTTTCACCAATGGACAGATCATCCAAAATGAAAATAAATAAGGAGACACAAGTTTTAAATGATACATTAAACAAGATGGACTTAACTGATATTTATAGGACATTCCATCCAAAAACAACAGAATACACTTTCTTCTCAAGTGCTCATGGAACATTCTCCAGGATAGATCATATCTTGGGTCACAAATCAAGCCTTGGTAAATTTAAGAAAATTGAAATCGTATCAAGTATCTTTTCCAACCACAACGCTATGAGACTAGATATCAATTACAGGAAAAGATCTGTAAAAAATACAAACACATGGAGGCTAAACAATACACTACTTAATAACCAAGTGATCACTGAAGAAATCAAAGAGGAAATCATAAAATACCTAGAAACAAATGACAATGGGGACACGACGACCCAAAACCTATAGGATGAAGCAAAAGCAGTTCAAAGAGGGTAGTTTAGAGCAACACAATCCTACCTCAAGAAACAAGAAACATATGAAATAAACAACCTAACCTTACACCTAAAGCAATAGGAGAAAGAAGAACAAGAAAACCCCAAAGTTAGCAGAAGGAAAGAAATTATAATGATCAGATCAGAATTAAATGAAAAAGAAATGAAGGAAACGATAGCAAAGATAAATAAAACTAAACGCTGGTTCTTTGATAAGATAAACAAAATTGGTAAACCATTACCCAGACTTACCAAGAAAAAAGGACGAAGACTGAAATCAATAGAATTAGAAACGAAAAAGGAGAAGAAACAACTGACACTGCAGGAATACTAAGGATCATTAGAGATTACTACAAGCAACTCTATGCCAATAAAATGGACAACCTGGAAGAAATGGACAAATTCTTAGAAATGCATGACCATCCGAGACTGAACCAGGAAGAAACAGAAAATATAAACAGACAAATAACAAGCCCTGAAATTGAAACTGTGATGAAAAATCTTCCAACAAACAAAAGCCCAGGACCAGATGGCTTCACGAGCGAATTCTATCAAACGTTTAGAGAAGAGCTAACACCTATCCTTCTCAAACTCTTCCAAAATATAGCAGAGGGAGGAACACTCCCAAACTCATTCTATGAGGCCACCATCACGCTGATATCAAAACCAGACAAAGATGTCACAAAGAAAGAAAACTACAGGCCAATATCACTGATGAACATAGATGCACAAATCCTCAACAAAATACTAGCAAACAGAATCCAACAGCACATTAAAAGGATCACACACCATGATCAAGTGGGGTTTATCCCAGGAATGCAAGGATTCTTCAATATACACAAATCAATCAACGTGATACACCATATTAACAAATTGAAGGAGAAAAACCATATGATCATCTCAATAGATGCAGAGAAAGCTTTCGACAAAATTCAACACCCATTTATGATAAAAAACCCTCCAGAAAGTAGGAATAGAGGGAACTTTCTTCAACATAATAAAGGCCATATATGACAAACCCACAGCCAGCATCATCCTCAATGGTGAAAAACTGAAACCATTCACTAAGATCAGGAACAAGACAAGGTTGCCCACTCTCACCACTATTATTCAACATAGTTTTGGAAGTGTTAGCCACAGCAATCAGAGAAGACAAAGAAATAAAAGGAATCCAAATCGGAAAAGAAGAAGTAAAGCTGTCACTGTTTGCAGATGACATGATACTATACATAGAGAACCCTAAAGATGTTACCAGAAAACTACTAGAGCTAATCAATGAATTTGGTAAAGTAGCAGGATACAAAATTAATGCACAGAAATCTCTTGCATTCCTATACACTAATGATGAAAAATCTGAAAGTGAAATTAAGGAAACACTCCCATTTACCACTGCAACAAAAAGAATAAAATATCTATGAATAAACCTACTTAAGGAGACAAAAGACGTGTATGCAGAAAACTATAAGACACTGATGAAAGAAATTAAAGATGATACCAAGAGATGGAGAGATATACCATGTTCTTGGATTGGAAGAATCAACACTGTGAAAATGACTCTACTATCCAAAGCAATCTACAGATTCAATACAATCCCTATCAAATTACCAATGGCATTTTTCACAGAACTAGAACAAAACATTTCACAATTTGTATGAAAACACAAAAGACCCTGAACAGCCAAAGCAATCTTGAGAAAGAAAAACGGAGTTGGAGGAATCAGGCTCCCTGACTTCAGACTATACTACAAAGCTACAGTAATCAAGACAGTATGGTACTGGCACAAAAACAGAAATATAGATCAATGGAACAGCATAGAAAGCCCAGAGATAAAACCACGCACTTATGGTCACCTTATCTTTGATAAAGGAGGCAAGTATATACAGTGGAGAAAAGACAGCCTCTTCAATAAGTGGTGCTGGTAGAACTGGACAGCTACATGTAAAAGAATGAAATTAGAACACTCCCTAACATCATACACAAAAATAAACTCAAAATGGATTAAAGACCTAAATGTAAGGCCAGACACCATCAACCTCTTAGAGGAAAACATAGGCAGAACAGTGTATGACGTAAATCACAGCAAGATCCTTTTTGACCCACCTCCTAGAGGAATGGAAATAAAAACAAAAGTAAACAAATGGGACCTAATGAAACTTAAAAGCTTTTGCACAGCAAAGGAAACCATAAACAGGACGAAAAAACAACCCTCAGAATGGGAGAAAATATTTGCCAGTGAAGCAACTGACAAAAGATTAATCTCCAAAACATACAAGCAATTCAGGCAGCTCAATATCAAAAAAACAAAGAACCCATTCCAAAAATGGCCAGAAAATCTAAATAGACATTTCTCCACAGAAGATATACAGTTTGCCAACAAACACATGAAAGAATGCTCAACATCATTAATCATTAGAGAAATGCAAATCAAAACTACAATGAGATATCATCTCACACCGGTCAGAATGGCCATCATCAAAAAATCTAGAAACAATAAATGCTGGAGAAGGTGTGGAGAAAAGGGAACCCTCTTGCACTGTTGGCGGGAATGTAAATTGATACAGCCACTATGGAGAACAGTATGGAGGTTCCTTAAAAAACTATAAATAGAACTACCATACGACCCAGCAATCCCACTACTGGGCATATACCCTGAGAAAACTATAATTCAAAAAGAGTCATGTACCAAAGTGTTCACTGAAGCTCTATTTACAATAGCCAGGACATGGAAGCAACGTAAGTGTCCATCAACAGATGAATGGATAAAAGAAGATGTGGCACATATATACAATGGAATATTACTCAGCCATAAAAAGGAACGAAACTGAGTTATTTGTAGTGAGGTGGATGGACCTAGAGACTCATACAGAGTGACGTAAGTCAGAAAGAGAAAAACAAATACTGTATGCTAACACATATATATGGAATCTAAAAAAAAGAAAAAAAGAATGGTCAGAAGAATCTAGGGGCAAGACAGCAATAAAGACGCAGACCTACTAGATAATGGACTTGAGGACATGGGGAGGGGGAAGGGTAAGAAGGGACAAAGTGTGAGAGTGGCATGGACATATATACACTACCAAACATAAAATAGATAGCTAGTGGGAAGCAGTTGCATGGCACAGGGAGATCAGCTCAGTGCTTTGTGACCACCTAGAGGGGTGGGATAGGGAGGGTGGGAGATGCAAGAGGGAAGAGATATGGGGACATATGTATATGTATAACTGATTCAGTTTGTTATAAATCAGAAACCAACACACCATTATAAAGCAATTATACTCCAATAAAGATGTTAAAAAAACCCAAAATGTGGGGGAGGGGAGTGAAAAATGTAGACCTTTTAGAATGTGTTTTACCTTAAATGACAACCAGTTTTAAAAAATAAATATAAATGTAAGTCAACACATATGAACCCCAAGATAACCACAGATCAAAAACCTACAATAAAAACTCAAAAACCAGATAGAAAGGAACATAAGCATACCACTAAAAAATAATTAAACCACAAGGGAAGAGACTAAAAGAAGAACAGAGAAGAACTACAAAAGCTACCAGAAGACAAGTAACAAAATGGCAGTAAGTACCTACATATTAAAAATCACTGTAAATGTCAGTGGACTAAATGCTGTAATCAAAAGACACAGAGAGGGCTGACTGGTTAAAAATAACAAGAGCCATCTATCTGCTGACTACAAGAGACTCACTTCAGAGCTCAACACACATATAGTCTGAAAGTGAGAGGCTGGAAAAAGATATTTCATGTAAATAGAAACAGGAATGCTGGGGTAGCAATACTCATATCAGACAAAGTAGACAGTAAAACAAAGTCTATAACAAAAAGAAGGGCTTTATACAATGATAAAGGAATCAATACAAGAACTGTATATAAAACTCACTAACATATACATACCTAAAATAGGAGCATCTACATATATAAAGCAAATATTAACAGACATAAAGAGAGAAACTGACAATAATACAATAATAGTAGGAGACTTTAACCACCCACTTACATAACTGGAGAGATCATTCAGACAGAAAATCAATACGGGAAAAGTAGTCCTAAAAGACACATTAGACCAGTTGGGCTTAACAGATATCTATAGGACATTTCAACCAAAAACAGCAGAAAACACATTCTTTTCAAGTGCAAATGGAACATTCTCCAGGATATATCACACGCTTGGCCACAAAGAAGTCTCAACAAATTTAAGAGGATATAAACTATACCAAGTATTTTTTCTGGCAACACAGAATGAAACCAGAAATTAACTGCAGGAAGAAAAATGGTAAAAACACAAAAATACATGGAGACTAAACAAAATGCTACTAAAAAATAAAATGGGTCAATGATAAATCAAAGAGAAAATCAGAAAATACCTCGAGACAAATGAAAAAAACCCCGCAACCTTCCAAAATCCATGGCATGCAGCAAAAGCAGTTCTAAGAGGGAAGCTTATAGTGATATAGGTCTACTTCAAGAAATGAGAAAAATCTCAATTAAACAACCTAACCTACCATCTAAAGTAATTAGAAAAAGAAGTATAAACAAAGTATAAGGTCAGCAGAAAGAAGGAAATAACAGAGATTAGCAAGGATATAAATAAAATAGAGGCAAAAAAGAAGAAAAATCAATGAAACCAAGAGCTGTTTTTTTGAAAACATAAAGTTGATAAGCCTTTAGACAGTCTCATCAACAACAATAAAAAAGAGGACCCAAATAAACAAAATAAGACATGAAAAAGGACAAATAACATCCAATATGACAGAGACACAAAAAATCATAAGAGAATACTACAAACAGTTATATGCCAACAAACTGGAACACCTAGAAGAAACGGACACGTTTCTAGAAACATGCAACCTACAAAGACTGAATCAAGAAGAAACAGACAATCAGAACAGACCAATCACTAGTAGTGGAACTGAATTTGTAATTAAAAAAAAAAAAACTCCCAGCAAACAAAAGTCTAGAACCAGATAGCTTTACAGGGGAATTCTAGCAAACATATAAGTAAAAGCTAATAACTATCTTTCTCAAACTATTCCAAAAAACTGAAGAGGAGGGAACACTCCCAAATTCATTCTATAAGGCCATAATTACCCTGATATCAAAACCAGACAAAAAAACTACAAAAAAAAAACAAAATTAGAGGCCTTTATCTCTGATGAATACAGATGTAAAATCTTCAGCAAAATACTGATAAACCAAATTCAATGATACATAAAAAGGATTAAAAACCATGATCAAGTGGGATTTATTCCAGGAGTGCAAGGATGGTTCAATACCCAGAAATCAGTCAATGTGACACATCACATTAACAAAATGAAGGATAAAAGTCACATGATCATCTCAATAAATGCAGAAAAAGCATTTGACAACATCCATTCATGATAAAAACTCTCATCAAAGTAGGTATACAGGGAACATATTTCAACATAATAAAGGCCATTTATTACAAACCAACAGCTAACATCATATTCAACAGTAAAAAGCTAAAAGCTTTTCTTCTAAAATCAGGAACAAGACAAGGATGCTCACTCTCACTGCTCCTTTTTAACATAGTATTGGACGTTCTAGCCAAAGCAATCAGGCAAGAAAAAAAAAAAAGAAAAGGCATCCAAATCAGAAGGGGAGAAGTAAAACTGTCACTATTTGCAGATCACATGGTAGTATATACAGAAAATCCTAATGTCTCCATCAAAAACTACAAGAACTAATAAATGAATTCAGTAAAGTTGTAGAATACAAGATTAATATATAGAAATCTGTTCTTTTCTATACACAAATAATGAACTATCAGAGAGAGAAAGCAAGAAAACAATTTTATTTAAATTTTCATCAAAAAGAATAAAATTCCTAGGAATAAAGTTAACCAAGGAGGTGAAAGACCTGTAGTCTGAAAACCATGCAACACTGAAGAAAGAAATTGAGGATGATACAAATAACTGGAAAGATCCCATGTTCATGGATTGGAAGAAATAATATTATTAAAATTACCACACTACCCAAGGCAATCTACTGATTTAATGCAATCCCTAACAAAATACCCATGACATTTTTCACAGAACTAGAACAAGTAATCCTAAAATTTATATGGAACCTCAAAAGGTTCCATGTCAAAAGACCTCAAATTGCCAGAGCAATCTTGAGGAAAAAAAGAACAAAGCTGATTTCAGACAATACTATAAAGCTACAGTAATCAAAACAGAATGGTACTGGAACAAAAAAAGACACATAGATCAATAGAACAGAATACAGAGCCCAGAAATAAACCCATGCACCTATGGTCAATTAATCTACAACAAAGGATGCAAGAATATACAATAGAGAAAAGACAGTCTCTTCAATAAGTGGTGCTGGGAAAACTGGACTGATCCATGTAAAAGAATGAAATTAGAACATTTTCTCACATCATATACAAAATTAAACTCAAAATGGATTAAAGACCTAAATGTATGACCTTAAACTACAAAACTTCTAGAAAAGAACATAGGCAGAATACTCTTTGACACAAATTGTAACATTCTGAGGGATCAGTCTCCTAAGGCAAAAGAAATAAAAGCAAAAATAAACAGGGCCTAATTAAACTTAAAAGCTTTTGCACAGCAAAAGAAACCATAAAAAAAAAAGAAAAGACAATCTACTGAATAGGAAAAACATATTTACAAATGATATGACCAATAAGGGGTTAATATCCAAAATATATAAACAGCTCATGTAACTCAATATCAAAAAACCAAACTACCCTATCAAAAAATGGGCAGAAGACCTGAATAGACATTTTTCCAAAGAAGATATACAGATGACCAACAGGCACATGAAAAGATGCTCAACATTACTAATCATCAGACAAATCAAAACCACAATGAGATATCACCTCACACCTGTCAGAATGGCTATCATCAAAAAATAACCATAAATAACACATGTTAGCAAGGATGTGGATTAAAGGGAACCCTTGGTACACTGCTGCTGGGAATGAAAATTGGTGCAGGCACCATGGAAAACAGTATGGAGGTTTCTCAAAAAACTAAAAATAAAACTACCATATGAACCAGCAATTCCATTCTTGGGTACATATCTGGAGAAAACAAAAACACTAATTCAAAAAGATACAGACACCCCAATCTTCACAGCAGCATATATACTACAGCCAAGATATGAAAGCAACCTAAGTGTCCATCAAGAGGTGAACAGATAAAGAATTGTGTGTGGGGGGGGGATGTTTGTCTGTGTGTATATATATATACACACACAATGGAAAATTATAGTAAAATGTGTCATCTAATTAAAATTTTAGTTATTTTCATTACTGAAGCTTTTTATGTCAATAAACCATTAATTTTCTTCTTTAGAAACAGAACAAATGGGGATAACTGTTCAATATGTGAATTACTATTATAATTCAGAAGCACAAAAATTTTATTTTAAAAAGATAACCAAAAATATATTTAGAATATGATTTGTGTATGATTTCAACCTGATGAATCAAGTGATAAAAGATTAAGTGGACTCCTTCAAAATCTGTGAAAAATTATCACTATGTGCAAATCCAGGAAAATGAAACTTAATGCCTTTGTGGAAAATGTATATCTTCTCTAGGTAAACACAAATAAGTAGGTCTTTAATATAATTTATTGACCTCTATTCTCCCCAGTGCCTAAATCACACCCTCGTAATAATACAAGTAGTCTTAACTCATTTAGTTAACTCAGAACAATGTAATATAATCATTGTAGATGGTTCATTGATTTATTAAAAACCATGATACTTTGTCAATTATTTTATATTTTCATGCACAACATGCCACAGAAATGTAAGGTAAACTCTTTTCACAATAGTTTCCTGTGCGTTTTAAAGAGACATTTTCTTTTATTCATATTAAATAAGTGCAAGGTTAAGAAATGTCAACACAGCAGAACAAACAAAATGTTTAAATAGAATTATTTTAAAATATTATACAGCTATACTAGTTGCAGCTTTACATTCTCTCAATCCAGAGGAAGAAATACCCTTCCACAGGATGAAGTTTTTATATTTCCTCATAATGCTAATATTTCAGTCTTTGCATGATTATACTAGCCACTTAGACAAACTACGTGGGCCAACAAAAGTCTCAAAGGAAATTAGAAAACAGTTTGAACTGAATTAAAAACACAACATAAAAGTCATGGGTTGTAGCTCATGCAGTAACTAAAGGGAAATTTATAGCAATAAATGCTTAGATGAGATAAAAAAGTATTTCCAATCAAAAACTTAAGTTTCTCCCATAAAAAATATTTTATAAGAGAAAGGAAAATAAAGTCAAAGCAAGCAGAAGGAAGTCAGTAATAAAAGTAAGACCAGAAATCAATGACTTTGAAAACAAAAAATAATAGAAAAAAATAATTGAAATCAAAAGCTGGTTCTTTGAAAAGACCAGTAAAATTGATAAACCTCTAGCAAAACTAAAAGCAAGAGGGGAGGGGAGGGGAGGGGAGGGGAGAGAAGGAGAGACGAGACCCAAATTGCTATTATCAGGATTGAAAAGGGGATATCATTACAGACCCAACGGACATTAAAGGGATAATAAGGGAATACTATGAACATTCTACACACATATTTTCAACAACTTAGATAATTCTTGGAAAACAACTACCAAAATTATCCAACATGAAATAGATAACCTGAATTGTCCTACAAACATTAAAGAAATTGAATTCATAGTTAAATTCACCTCCTTCACCCACCCCCACCCTCAAAACCTCCAGGCCCAGGTAGTTTCATTACCAAATATTTAAGAAAAAGTAATATTAATTCTTCACAATATTTTCCATAAAACACAACAGGAAAGAACAATTCTTAACTCATTTTATAAGGCCAGCACTACCACGATATCAAATCAGAAAAAGACTGTACAAAAATAGAGTAAGCTTCAGAATAATATCCTTCATGTACAGAGGCAAAAAAACAAAGAAACCAAAAAAACTCTCAAAAAATATTAGCAAGTAGTATCCAGCAATATACAGAAAGAAAAATACAACATAACAAAGTATTTACTGTGGGAATGAAACACTGGCTCAATATTTGATAATCACTTAATATTCACATTAAAAACACATAATCATATCAATTGATACAGAAAAAGCATTTGACAAAATTCAACATCCATTCATGATAAAACTTTCAGCAAACTAGGAATAGAAGAAAACTTCCTCAACCTGATAAAGGGCATCTATCTAAAACCCATACCTAACATAATACTTAATGGTGAAAGACTGAGTGCTTTCCTCCTAACAACAGGAAAAAGACAAGGATACCTGCTCTCATCACTTGTACTCAACACTGTACTAGATGTTCTAGCTCAATCAATAACACAAAAAAATAAATAATCAAATTGGAAAGGAAGAAAAAAAGACTGTTTTTATTTGCAGACATGATCATCTAAGTAGAAAACCCAGTGAAATCTACAAAAACCCTGCTATTCCTGATAGGTAAAATTAGAAAGGTTGTAAGATATAAGATTAATACCAAAAATCAATTGTATTTCTATATATTATTAATGAACAAATGGAAATTAAGATTTAATAAAATAATACTATTCACCAACAGTATAAAAATATAAATACTTAGGGATAAATCTGACAAGAGATGTCAAAGATCTGTACTATCAACAGCACAAAATATAAAGTCAAAACAAAAATCAATTAGGTTTCTGTAAACTAGAGAAATACAATTATAAATGAAAACAATTTTTTAAATTAACAATAACACACAAAATAAATACTTAGGTATAAATCTAACAGTATATGCACACGTTCTGAATGCTAAAAATTGCAAAATACTGATGAAAGAAATCAAAGACCTAAATAAAAGGAGAGACATATCATGTTCATGGACTGGAAAAATAAACACAGTAAAGATTTTGGTTCTCCCCAAGTTGATCTATTTTTTGTAAAGATAAAAAGGTTGATTCTAAATTTTATATGGAAAGGCAAAGGAACTAGAATAAAACAATTTTGAAAATGAAAAATAAAGTTGGAGGGATCACAGTACCCTATTTTAATGACTTAGTATAAAGCTACAATAAACAAGAAAGAGGACTATTGGCAAAGGGAGAGACACAAAAATAGACTGAACAGAAGAGAGAGTCCAGAAAAAGACCACACATATAGAGCCAGTTGATTCTGACAAAGCTGCAAAAGCATTTCAACGGAGAAAGGACAGTGTTTTCAACAAATAGTTCTGGAACAATCAAGCATCTCTATGCAAAACAAGGGACCTCAACCTAAATCACACACCTTATTTAAAAAAAAAACTCAAAATGAGTCATAATTCTCAATATAAAACTTAGAACTATATAACTTCTATAAGAAACCATAGGAGAAAATTTTCATAACCTAGGGTTAGGCAAAGAGTTCTTAGATAGGAAACCAAAAGCATGATCCATTAAAAATAAATTTGAGAAACTGGACTTCATCAAAATTAAATATGTTTCCTCTATAGGAAAAAAATTTTTTTTCTGAGACAATAAAAGGACAAGCTACAGACTGGGAGAAAATCTTTACAAATCACATACTCAATGAAGGACTTACATCCAAAGTACATAAAGAACTTTCAAAATTCAACACAAAGAACACAACCCAATTAAGAAAATGACTAAAAGATCTGAAAAGATACTTCACTAAACAATATATATAAATGGCAAAATAAGCACTTGAAAAATGTTGAACATCATTAGGGAAATGTCATTAGGGAAATGCAAACTAAAACCAGAATGTGATACCACTATGTATCTATTAATGTCAAAATTTTAAGAGTACCAGGTGTTCGTGAGGATACACTGCAAAAGGAACTCTCATACATTGCTGCTTGGAATGCAAAATAGTATAGCCATTCAGAAAAACAATTTGACAGTTACTTACCATATGATCCAGCAATCCCACTCCTGGACATTTACCCTAGAGAAATGAAAGCTTAGGTTCACACAAAAACCTGTACATGAATGTTTATAACAGCTCTATTCATAATTGCCAAAACCTGGAATAACCTACCTCTGCTCAACAAGTAAATGGATAAACTGTGGTGCATTCATACAATGGAATACTATTAAGGGATAAAAATAACAAACTAGAGATATATGCAACAACTTGGATGAATCTCACAGGTAATTATGCTGAGTAAAAGAAGCCAGTCTCGAAACATTATACACTATATGTTCTAATTTTATAACATTACATTATTATTTTATAAAATTATCAAAAAGACAAACTAAAGTAATGGAGAACAGATCAGTGGTCTTTAGGAATTAGGGATGGGACAAGGGTGTGATTATAAAGATATAATCATGGCACAATTATAAAGTCACAAGGGAAATTTGGGGTGGGGCTGATGGAACTGTTCTGGACCCCCACTGTGGGGGTTGTTATATGAATCTATACATATGTTTAAATCATAGAGCTGTATGCCAAGAATAAATCAACTTTATTGCATGACAATTAAAAAAGAAAACCAAAACCAAAAAGACTGTGTTGAATAAAAAAAGGGTTTGCTCAGCACTCTTCCCCCAAAGTAGATGCTCAACTAACATTTGCTGAACAAAAACACTGAAAACTGGCTGTAGTTTCTGCTTTAACTATAATCTCATTTACATCCCTAAGCTTCAAAAATTTAAGTAACTTTTTGTAGCATCATTAACATTTTCTACCATGGTATCTGCCACAGAAAGATGTCTAGTTTACACACAAAAAAATTTTAAATGTCAAATGAAAGTCAGAAATCTAGATATTCCAACCAATTATTTTAAACTTTAAAAAATTACCATTAATAATAGGTAACTTTTTATTTACATCTTGTATACATATCTTTCTCATTAAAAAAGGGGCAGGATCTGTTTTGAAGTCATTACCCAAAGGCATGATATACAAAACAGATATCTGATATCTGTTTTAGAATCAACTAATCTTTATTAAACATTAAACGAGCTGAATAGCTAAGCCATTAATTTTTCTCAAATATCAACTCTTCCTAGGATTTATCCTTTTCCTTGAATTAGTAAAACTATTAAAAATTCTTCTTCCTTCTGACTCAAACCACAGTGTGTACTCACACTGCGAATTCATGTCATTTCTATGCTGCTACCTGTTTTTAGATTTTCTTTGCTAAGGACACATTGGGCATTTGTTTGCCTGTAGCTCCTGTGCAAGCAACCAAACCTATTAGGATCCCACCATATCATTCCTGTATTGACCTGTCACAGGTCTGACTAAGACTCATTCACTTCGATCAATTAGCTAAGCAGATTGGTTAAATCACATGTGTGTGAATGAATAAAAGCAACCTTATCAAAAAAAAAAAAAAGACCATTAATTTTGGTCTTACTTTGCTTTAAACTGTGTGAAAAAGAGTGTTCCTATGCTAGAAAATGATTAAAAATATAACTGAGGTTTTCAGAAGTATCTAGCCTAAGAATTATACATATTTTGAAAATTGTAAAAATGTTATTTGCATATTTACAGCACAGAACAAGTATAATTTTCTTACTTCTTTGAAATCTCTATTTGTTAAGAGAATTATTTTAGAACCCTCCACATTGTTTTTAAGGTATTTGTTCTGTTCACTTAACATATGATCATCTCCAATTTATCTAGGTTTAAGTCAAATTTTCAATAAAATTTTTGAATTTTACAGCTTTGATAAGTTAAACTATAAAGTATATTATAATGGTGCTAAAACATATTCTTTTTTACATCCTACAGTATATGCTTTGATGTCACATTACACCATCACTTGCAAAGAAACCAAATTGAAATGCTTTTGTCAGAAACCAGTCAAAAATATAAAAACAATTACTTATACTATCTAACCAAAAGATGAAAAATACCTAACATGATTGAGGCATTTAATGCAGTAATTTTATTTTATTCAGTCCATGGCTAGAATCATAAACAATAATGAGTTTGCTTAAATAAGAGTGAACTATTATGTAAAGTTGTTGCTTTCTGTATTTTAGCTCTGAGGACACTGTTAATATTCAATATACTAATTAATAAGGACTGCTATCTATTATGACCAAATAATGAAAGCAATTTGCAAAACTAGTTTATACAGAAATAAGCTGGTCCTCAAACTTCTAAATTTTCATAAGCACCTCATCCACTGGCTTTAATTGTTTTCCTCAGTGCCTAATATTGGTTTCCTTCACACACCCCACCCCTGAATGTATCATTACAGGTACAGGAGTTCAAACCACAGAGAAACACCCTCTCCTATAAAATTACAGTAAGGGTCAATTATCCTTTAGATAATTTTCACAATTTAGCACAGTTAACCATATCTGGCTCATGTGGGTACATAATTAAACAGGGCTCCTTGAAAATATCCATTTAAACTAAATATAATGAAAGTGAATGAATTTGTCACTATATTGGATTTACTTAGGGAAACATTTCTGTTTCAATTTAACCTGAAAAAACAGCACTGCAAAACAATCCTAACATGAATATATTTAAAATGTGTATGACAACCTAGTCTCAATATCATGAGATGAATGTTCCTATAAAATATTAGCAAAATTGGGAAAAACTTCACAAAAGGGCATTTTCTGAACATGTGTAAACACAGGCATGGTTATACATGTCAGTTATAATAGAGCTACATGATCATTAACTTCACTTGGGAGAAATGTCATTTCAAAAATCACTCAAATCAAGTTTTTATAATACAGGTAATTCAAAGTTAGCTCCTCTCCCCAAAGTCTGACATTTGTAATACAGAATTTTTAGTAAACTCTTTCAAAAATTACCTGCTTCTGCAGCCATCTTTCATGCCTTCGTTGTTTCCGTCTCAGATTCTTCAGCTTGCTCTTTTCTCTCTTACTGAGCCTCTGATTAATGGCACCCAATGAAAAACTGCCTGAGTGCAGGAAGTCCAGAGTAGAGAGGTGCTCTTCCTGGTCTGGGGCCTCCAGTGTGCTCCTCCCAGCTGAGGGCATGTCCATCAGGAAAGTCAGGTTGTTAGAACTAGCATGGCCAGAGTACACTGCAGAAGCTTCTAGACCACACTGAAATTCTCCTCCTCTTTGTGTCTGGGTCTCACGGGGAGCCACTGAAAATCTTTGCAGCAGCATATTAGGATCAAAACTGGATGAAATCTGAAAGGAACGGTTATTTTTACTTGATTCTAAAGGCAAGCCTGAAAGGTCAACAGGCTGCGTTTCATTTAGCCTGGGATACACAGTAGTCTTACTATGGATTTCATATAAAGTGGGTAATAAAGTCAGTTTCTCACTGATGTTCAGATCCAAGCTATGTGATTTTCTATGAAAAGCTCTCCTAGTGCATCTGCCGGTCACAAGCTGCGGAACAAAAAGCTGATATTTTGGATCTGATGCTTTGAAGAGCAATTTTTCGTTCTTCATCTTGAAATATGTTGACCGTACCTCCAGGCAGAGTGCTTCCGTTAATCTTCCAGGACCATTATTATTTTGGGCCATGTTTAAAAGCCCGTGATTTCTGTTTTTGGAGGTGCCACCTGTCAGCAGAGTTTCCTTGTCACAACCTGACTGAACTCTAGGATGTGACAAGTATTTCAGCGAGGGTCTCATTAGTCGGCCTGACCGTGTTGGCTGATAATCGGTCCGGCTTTTGGAGAGATGTACAGCTGCAAGCTGGCCACAGGAACATTTTGGAGTGCTGACAAAATTAAAGCCCCCTAAACGGGCCCCACAGAAAGGGCAATTCAGTTTTCCAACTGTCCACTGGGCCTACAGGTAATAAAGGAAAATAAAAATTCTTTCTTTGTAAAGTAACCAAAGAGAATGTGAACTGTTTTTTTGTTTGTGGTTTTACTGTTTGTTTGTTTGTTTTTTAAAGCCGACCACATGAAAGTTTTCTATGCCACAGAAAAGGCCAGCATTGTTTTCTGATTAGTAGACAGAACAGTCTACTAGATGGAAACAAGCCTTCCAATAAATAGAGATAAGAAGCTCCAAAGGTCTGGAATGATAATATATTGCACATCACACCCATCTAAACGATACTCCTCAGAATTCTAAAAGAGTCTCTTAAACAATAGGCTGAATATGGATACAGTGTGAACTAATGAAAAGAAAAATACACTATGGAACCAGGAAGCAAATCAGTCTACAGAGCTTAATTTGCAAGTAAAATCTCACAGAAAAGTGTCTGTTTTGATACACTTCTTGCATACCAAGCACTGTGGGAGGGAACTTTACCCAACCAACAGAATAAAGCTCTTCCTGCCTTTTTACATACAACCAAAAGATATTGGTTGCATACATCAGTTACTTCATTTTCTATACTCAGATTACAAATTAATAATGAACTAACTTAAAGTTATCTTTTCAACAGAGATAGTAGGACATCTACAGTGTCCTAATACATTTTCTAAAGTTCAGGACACTAATAAGCAGTACACTGGCATTTTCCCAGGAAATCATTACAATGTGAGAATGGATGCAAGGGATATCTAGCTAATGTTATTCTTTAACAAAAAAAGTAAGCTAGTCAGTGGAGAAAGGCAACTATACTGTTCCAAAAATCATATTTCTTATACTTTTCTAATACTTAGCTGTTTTGAATTATGAGAAATAATGATGCCACACTGACAAGATGAATTCCTACTCATAATATTTCATTAAGGATCCTTAAAAGTGTGTTGTTTTGATACTGACTGTGCCAATACGAGTCATTAATTTTCCAGTTTATTTTACATTTGTGTAATGAGACACATAGGATATTTCATTGACTCAATAGGTACTGTTCTAGGTGCTGGGGATATAGTACATAATGAACAAAATATAAAAACTTCTGACTTTATGGAGTTTATATTCTAGTAGAGGAGCTAGGTAACTAACAAGATCAGTAAGCCCTTTGTGTGTGTGTATATATATGCATATGTGGATATGTGTATGAATGTGTATAATAATTTATATATGTCATATATACTTAAGCATATTTAAAGTTCTATATATCACTTATAATGTGTGTGTAAAACATAGATAGGTATATAAAGTAAAGAAGGGAGAAAGGAAGTGTTGAGAGTGGTAATAGTGGGGAGAGGCAGCTGATAGACTGGCCAGGCAATGCCTCACTGAGAATAAAGACCTAAGGAAATGAAGGAACAGGTGAGTAGTTGTTGGAAGAGAATTCAAGGAAGGGGAAATACCAAGTGCAAAGTCTGAGGTATAAAAGTCCTCAGAGCACTCCAGTAATAATGAAGAAACCAGTAAGCGTAATCAAGTTACACCCCCTTTCATGTCTCTTGAAACAATGCATCCAAGAAAAATAGCTCTAAAATTAGGACGAAAACTTTCTGAAGGTAGTATATTCCTAATTTTACTCAGAAACTATGGAACTTACTTTTTGTATTAGGCAGTGTATCCATTCTGGAAGGGCTTCTATATCCATATGCCACACATGACAAATATTTTGATCATCAGCTGAATCATGTCTATCCTGTTGTAGCAAAATGCATGATATTAGTCATGACTAGTTCAGAATTTATTACACAAAATTCATATTTGAGTAAAACACAAAAAAGTACTTTCAATTTTAGACAGGAAGGAAATACATACTGCCCTCCTCTCCTTACTCCCATTGCCAAAGACAAACCCAGAAAGAAAAGGTTTTTTTTCAGGGAATAGCCACATTTAAATTGACCAAAAAAAAAAAAAAAGATTCCTCCATTTCATTGAGTTCATCAAATTAAATTTAAAATTGAGCAGAAAGTTACTGAATGGACAAATCTGGTGCCCTATTTTTTCTGTGTGTGAGTAAAAATACTACTATTCATGACAACTTTCCCCAGCCTTCAATCTCTGATTTTGTCTGGATTCTAATGACAGAATAAAGGAGTTGCTGTATTCTCTATCAAGATGCTCAAGAAAAGTTTAAGAGAATGGGAGAAGAGGAATAATTGTACAGGGAGCTAGAAAGGCTCTGACTAAATTTCAGCTATGTAAGTACAACAAAAATTTCAAAAAGAGACAATTTTAGCCTTTTGAAGTAGGTCTGTAGAAATAAATGTGATATATAGTTGAGACACGATGACTTCTCAACATGTCAAAAAAATTCAGGGCAGGCCAGGGTGAAGATATGTGGTTCTTTACTACCTCTGTGACTGTAGGACAGCTGCTTTATCTCTCTGGCTCTCAGTTTCTTTTCCCGTAAAACACTGCTACATAACTGCTCAGGTCCCTTCTGGGTCTACAGAATTTCATTCTGTGAAATGACAGAAAGGGTTGATTGACAAGAACAGCACAAGGGTAGTCTCCTGTCCATATATCCTTTCCCAGGATCAGATTTTAAACAGAAGTAGCTCTGCAAGTTGCCAAAGAATAGTTCTCTTTTATATTTCCAAAGTGGTTGCACTACTAGTTACTATAGTCAGGTTATAACAAAGTAACAAACAACAAGGAAATTATTGAGCATGACTTAGAAGTTTGTATTCACAGTGCTATGAATGAAAAATGACTGAATCTCTTTAAGAAATTTTCACTGAATAATCTATATTAGATTGTGACTTAGAGCCAGGATCACCCAGAATATTTGTTTAATATCCCAAGACGGTTCCTCTGGACCTTACATCATTTTTCTCCTCCATCAGTAGATCTTAAGGTACTAAATTGTTGCGCAGTGTAGACAAAAAGTTTCAGTGTAATTTATTTACATATTGGAAAGATCTATAAGGAAGCCATGTTAATCTAACTTTGGTCAGGAGCCCAAAAAATCAAAATATAAATTAAAAGTGGAAGGGACTTGAGCTATTGTTATAGGTTAGATCACATTTCATTATTTTGTATATTGTATACAGCAGTATTTTATATGCCAAAATAATAATTAGTGCTAAACCAAATTCAAGATTATAATGGTGAAAGAAAACTTTGTTAAAAGGTTTAAAAATTTCCAATTCTAATGTTTTAAAAATCTGCAACATGGGTTGAAAATATTTCAATGGCAAATAGAAAATCTGTTGGGAAGGATTTATAGTTGCCCAAAGAGAAACTTTACAGTTTTATTCATGATGCCTAAACTCCAATTCTGGTTAACAAATGGAACTTCCCATGTCAACACAAGAATAATGAGGGCCAGGAAAGTGCATGGCAATATGAAGAGGATATTACTGAACAGAAGTAAAGTTAGGAACAGAAGAGGAGATGCTAGGAATACTCTCTAGCTCAAACATCTTACTGCTCCCTAATACATGTCTATTCACAAGAGTGTTAGGCAAACATACAAAGGTTTAATCTTATTCTAGATTATGATAAAATGATACAGCGAAAATTCAGGCAGAGAGAAATGTAATTCTTGGTTTCAAGATAGCAAAGTGAGTACATATTCCAGCCTATACTCCCTATCAAACCACAGAAACTACAAAAGACTTTTCAAAAAAAGGAATCAATAGATGAATGAGAAAATATGGATGGGGAGATTTCAATGGGCCAAAAATTGTAAGGAACCTCTGAGAGATTAATGAGGGAAACAACAGCATACTGTATTCAAGTACATAACAGATGAGAACAACACAAAGAATGGCCCATGCCAAAATTGTGGAAATTAGAAGCAAAAAAGGGCCCTGGGCAACTATTAGGGGTGGATGTGAAGTCTGTCTGTCTCCAGGCAAGAGGAGTACTTGGGGCAGAGAGAAATAGGGCAACATTTCTGAAAATGTGGCTGGAAAGGCCTGGAAAAAAATGGAAAGCATTTGCAATATGTCCAGAAGATGAGCTACTGAGGACCAATCTCTATTCTTGCTGAAAATATTATCATATAAAAATATTGCATCATTTAATATATTAACTATATCAACATATAAAGAATATGAAATAGATTTGTTTTAATAATAAGGTACACCTCTAACACACACTGTTTTTTTTAAATCAAGTGAAAGAGAACTAAATATACTCTGAATTACGATACTAAAAGCATATACAACCTAAATAAAACCAATATTACAACTTTTCTATGGAAACATATGTATATAAATGGATAGAAAAGGTACCTTACAGGTTGTGTACCAAGTTGATATCACTGGCTAGATTTGAAGAACGAAAGAAGCGTAAGATTAGGAAAGTTACTAAAAGGAAACTAACTTTTCCATAATTGTTTTAATGGGAGAATATATTAAATTACACTTATATAATAAAATATTTATTTAAAATTTGATGTAAATAAAAATAAAATACATTGATTACTTCTGGTTCTGGCAATACTGGAGTAAGAGGTATTAGACATGCTCTTACTATTTTTTTTTTTTTTTTTTGCTCTCACTATTAAAACTGATAAAACTAGGCAAAATATATTAAAGTATTATTTTAAGACATTAGACAAAAGAAAGCACAGGACTGTGATCCCTCAGAGAAGGAAACTAAATGAGGTAAGCCTAAAAATAACCCTGGATTTCTGCCTGGGGGAACTTTCAGAACCTTGGTGTGGGGAGGAGGAACCCAATTAGTGTACAGCAGCCTTGATGATTTAAGATGGAGCTCAGAGTCTGTAGAGGCTAAACAGCTAGAATTTGCACGACACTGTACTGGCAAGGAGAGGCCTATAAATAGAAAAAAAGTTCCAGAAACCTGTATAGTGATTCCTCTAAATTTTTGATTGAATACCAATATGGACATATGTAGGGTGAGATATCAGAGAACCAGATAAAGAAAATTTACCAAGGAAAAGACATCTTCTAGTGAGCTGTAAACATAACTATTCACACAGGGCTCACAGCAAGGCTGGGAAGATGTTCAAGTTCCAAGCAGCCAGAGTAGAAAGATCTCAATGAACTTATGGGGTCTTTAGGAGAGATTCCAGAAGAGTTCTGCCTTAAAAGTAGGGCTAAATTAGTTCAAGAGTAAAGAGTACTAAAAAGCAACCCTAACAAAGCTTAAAAATAAGCCTCCAAAGAATGAAGTTCAATCACAAATAACTTATATGCCTGCTAAAACACCCTTTAAAGGAAGACAATAATATCCAGACACTCAATAATGTTAAATCTAAATGTCCAACCTACAAGAAAAATGACTAGATATGTACAAAAAAAAAAAAAAACAACCAAACATGTGACCCACAACAAGGAGAAAAATTGATCAATATAAATATACCCCCAAAAAAGTGGATATTATTGCATAAACAGACATTAAACCAGCTATGACAAATATTTTCAACTATTAAAAGAAAAACATGAGTATAATGAAAAGATAAATTGTCTTAATACCAAATGAATGATATATCTAGAGAAAAAACTTTTCTGAAATTAAAAATTTCTCTTGGGGGCTTCCCTGGTGGCGCAGTGATTAGGAATCTGCCTGCCAATGCAGGGGACACGGGTTCGTGCCCCGTCTGGGAAGAATCCACATGCCGCGCAGCGGCTAGGCCCGTGAGCCACAACTACTGAGCCTGCGTGTCTGGAGCCTGTGCTCCGCAACGGGAGAGGCCGCGACAGTGAGAGGCCTGCGCACTGCGATGAAGAGTGGCCCCCGCTCGCCGCAACTGGAGAAAGCCCTCACACAGAAACGAAGACCCAACACAGCCAAAATTAAATAAATAAATAAATAAATTTATAAAAAAAAAAAAATTCTCTTAACAGCAAATTAGATACTGCAGAAGAAAACCTGAACATATAAAATAAAAAATAATGATAAAACCAAGCATAGAAAGAAAAAAAATGTGGAAAATAATGAGCAAAATCTCAGTGACTTTTGGGAAACATCAAATAGTCTAACATACATGTAAATGGAGAAAAGACGGGACAATAGAATAAATCATGGCCAAATTCTCCAAAGGCCTATAGATTCAAGAAGCTCAGGGATCCTCAAACAGTGCAAACACAAAGGAAACCATGGCTCTTAATAAAATGGCTGAAATTCAGTGACAAAAGAATGCATCAAGAAAAACTAGGCATCTTACAAACAGGAGAAAAAAGATAACAATGACTTTTGGAATTCCACTTAGGGCCATGAAGGAATAGGAGTTCATAACTAACTTCCTACCACAAACAACTAGGAAACTGGACAAAATGTAACAAACAACTATTTTCAAACAGTGGGACAACAGGCAGTAAAATCCTGACTTCTGAGAGAAATAAATTAATTGAGCCTACAGTCATCCAGACTTTCTTCCTGGAGGCAATTAACAGAGTACAGTACACATGAAGAAGGAACCTCAACAGAGTCTGGTCAACTTTCTGACTTGAGGAAACAAGAATCAGATTTTTTGGAGCTTAAGGCAAACTAAAATCTACAGGACACAGTACCCAAGAGAAAGATTTTTTTTTAAGTTCCAGAAGTTCGTATATGGTTTCCCCTTGAGTCTTTGATCAAAGTCCAATATGGTCATGCTTAGAGCAAAACTCCAGGAGACTGTGCTAAGAACACCTGTACAGGGGAAAGAACAACTAGAGAGGCTATAAGCCAAATAATTCCAAGAGCTCACACAGGGCCAGGAAACATTATGTTCCAACCAGCCTGATGGAAAACGACTCATTAAATAATGAAGCATTCAGTAGTGACCCAAAGGGTCATTCCATAAAAGTGGGACTAAATTAGCCTTAGAATTAGGACTACTCTAAACCTGCCCTAAAGAACCTAAAAATAAGCTTCTAAATTATCAAAATTATCTAAAAACAAGTATTAGGCAGAACAAAATACAAAAGCCTTTAAAGGAATAAAACAAAGTATAACACTCCACAACATGAAATTTATAGTGTTTGGTATCCAAACAAAAATCCAACATGGTACAGGCCTGGGGGAGAGGAAGAGCAGCCACTGAGGGAAACAGATAAAACTCTATCCAGATCCTTTCTCCTTGTCTCTCCAACAAAACAAAAGCCTTAAACTACTAGCGGAAGGACAATACACATTGTGACCCTTAGAGCACTGATGAACAGCAACAACAAAACCCTCAAATTCCTGAGAGTGGCAAGAATATAATGCTGGACGCAAACTATAACTGAAAGGGACAGGAGCACTGAGATGGCCAAACCCCTAAGATCCAAAAATGCAGTGCCTGAGGCAGTCAGGAAAGGAAGATGGATGTAAAGTAGGGGACAGCAAGGAAAAGATGGTACTGATGAGGATGAACTGAAACTCATGCCAGTTTCACTGTCTCTGATCTTGATAATGTGAGTATATATCAGAGAAACTAGAACCCTTCATCACAGAGCTAAATATACATCTATCTGACCCAGCAGGTAGAGTCTGAACTAGGATCCAGGGGAAGGCAGAGAAGTTATAGGCTTGTTGAAGTTGCTGTCCCTCTTCAACAAGGCGAGCAAGCATAATAAAACTATGGGGATAGAGAAGAGATTAGTAATTGTCAGGGTTGGGTGAGGGAGGAAAGGATTGAATATGAAGGGTGAACATGAGAGAATTTAGGGAATAATGTAACTGTTCTGTATCTTGATTGTAGTTATGTATAATCAACCCTATTCATCTGTCAAAACCCAGGGAACTGTAAACCAAAGAGTAATTTTACTGTATATAAAATGTTTTAAATGAAGGTGAAATAAAGACTTTTTCATAGGAACAAATCCTAAAAGAATTTATCATCAGTAAACTTGAACTATAAGACATGGCAAAGGAAGTTCTTCAGGTACAAGAAAAATTTCATCAAATGAAACTTGGATCAACACAACTGAGTAAAGTGATCCTCAAATGGTAGATATGTTGGTAAATGTAAAATTTATTTTTTTCTTTTTAATTTTCTTTAAAGGACAACTTACTTGTTAAAGCAGTTTGTTAAAAATATACTGTGGAGTTTTAACTGCAAAAATAAAATGTCTGAAGACAACAATATGAAGAATAGGAAATGAGAAATGAAAGCATACTGAGTAAGATTCTCACTCTATATGTGGTATGGCATAATATAATTTAAAGGAAGACTGTGATAAATTACAGATGCATATTGTAAACCAAAGATCAACCACTAAGGGAAAAACAGTACCCTAAAAAGTCAACAGAAGACATAAAAGGAATCCTGAAAATAACTTAATCCAAAAATGCAGTAAAAGAAAAACAGAAGACAGAACATGAGACAAATAGGGAATAAATAAGATGTTACATTTAAGCTCAAACATATTTATACTCACATTAAATGTAATAGTCTAAATACTCCAATTAGAAATCAGAGGATATTAGATTGGATGACAAAGACCAAACTATACATCATATACAAGAAATTCATTTTTAATATAAAGGCGCACACAGGTTTGGAATTTAAAGGATAAAAATTTTTATCATGCAAACATAAATCAAAGGAAAGCTAGAGTTGCTATATTAATATCAAAGCAGATTTCAGGACAAGGAATATTGTCAGGGATATAAAAGAAACTTTTCATAATTATAAAGGAGTCAATTCATCAGGAAGACATAACAATTGTAAATATGTATTCACCGAATAGCAAATGTCAAAATACTTGAAGTAAAAGCTGACAGAACTTAAAAAGAAAATGGACAAATGCATAATTATAGTTGGAAATTTCAGCATTTGTCTTATAAAGTTGTATTACAAGTAGACAGAAACTCAGTAAGAATATAGAACATTTAGACAACACCATCAATCAACTGACATTTGTGCAACACTATACCCAACAACACAGAATAGATATTTGTTTAAAGTGCACATGGAATATGTTCCAAGAAAGACCATTTGTTGGACCATTATTCAGATTTGAAAGGAATGAAGTAATGCCAAATGTGTTCTCTACTATAATGGAATTAAATTAGAAAACAATAGCAGAAATATATCTGAAAAATCCCCAAGTACTTGGAAATTAAAAAACATACTTCTAAAGAACCTATGGGTCAAAGAAGAAATCACAAGAGAAATGAGAAAATATCTCAAATTGAATAAAAAGGAAAACACAGATATTAAAATTTGTAGGATGCAGATAAAGCAGTGGTCATAGGATACTTTAGAGTATAAATATATTTGACAAAATTAAGGTCTAAATTCAATGATCTAAGCTTCTTCCAACTTAAAAAGCTACAAGAAGAGCAAATTAAGACTAAAGTAAACAGAAAGAAAATAATACATATCAGAAATAAATAAAATAAAAAATAGACAAACAATGAAACTGAAAGATATTAAAGAAAGATAAAACATGACCAATATTTGGGAAAAGGAGAGACATCATTATAGAATCAATGGCATTTAAACAATAATAATGTAATGGAGTGGAAATTTTTATGAAAAAAGTTGGCAAACTAGATGAAATAAAATTCTGAAAAGATACAATTTACTTAAATGAATCAAGAAGAAATGGGCTATATGAACAGCTCTAAATCAATTAAGCTAAATTTGAAATTAAATCTTGTCTCCCACCAAAAACAAACAAACCGCTCCAGGCCCAGATGGCTTTTCTGGTGAACTGTATCAAACAGTTAAGGAAGAAATGTACAAATCCTATACAAATTCTTTCAGAAAACTGAGTAAGATGGACTGCTTCCCAACTCATTTTATGAGGCCAGCATTATCACAAAAATTTTTAAAGATAAAGACGTTACAATAAAAGACATCCATGAAGGAGAGGATCAAGATGATGGAGTAGGAAGACCCTGAGCTCACTTCCCCCAACAAAAACATCAAAACTACAACTACATATAGGGCAACTCTTGTTGAGAATGACCTGAACACTAGCAGGACAGATGGCTCTTTTACAACCAAGGTTATGAAAAAGAGAACCACACATAGTCTGGTAGGAGAGGAAGAGAAGCATTTCTAGTTGCAACCCAGCCCCTTAGTTGGTGACCAAGAAGAGGAAGGGGATATCACAGTCTTGGCATCCTCCCTAAGAAGTCAGGGGTTCAAGTCCCATATTAAGCACCCAAGCCCTGGGGTCTGGCACCAGGAAGATGAGTCCCCTTGGATACTTAGAAAATCAGTGGGGTTTTCCAGAGGGCTGTAAGAAACCGGGACTCTGCTCTTGAAGGGCATGCACACAGACTTGCTTGCTCCCAGTCCAAGGACAGAGGCAGCAGAATGAAAACTGCTTGGTGCTCTGGCCAGCCTACCAGGACCATCCCAGCATGCCCGCCCAACCTACACTGAGCACCTGCTCTAGCCCCTCCAGCTCAGGCACTGCTTCCCACCAACGTGGAGACTGCCATCACACACAGTAGGGAGAAGCACAGCCAGCTCAGAATGGCTGCCCCAGCCCCTTGGGCCCTGACACCCACCCCCAACCAAGGCAGAGACCACCATCACCATTGTATGCCTGCTGAGAAGAGGAGAAGCAAAACTGGATCAGAACTGCTGCTCCAGCCTCTTGGGCCCTGACCTCATCCCTAACCAAGACAATCCAAGTCCAAAACCACCAATGCTCTGAGACAAAAGCCCAATTCCCTCAGGGTTCCTGCTCTAGCCCCTCAGGCCACAGTTCCACCACCAGACAGGGGTGCAATTACCATCAAGTATGGGAAAAACCCTGACTCACACTGGGCTCTGGCTCTAGCTCATCCAACTTTGGCCCTACCTCCCACCAAGGCAGTGGTCAGCAGCACATCCCAGGAGAAGACATGGCCCATGACTGCTTCAGATTCAACTCTCCCACCAATGCCACGGGGCACAAGCAGCCCGTATAGGGATGTTCCCACACACGGACACACCTTCAAGACCAGGATATGTAACTCTTTCCCCTAATTCCATTAAAACAGAGAAAATCAAACAAAATAATAAAATAATAAAGGTTAGAATGCAAATAGAGACAAAAAAATAGAAAAGATCAATGAAACTAAGAGCTGGTTTTTAAAAGATAAACAAAATTGACAAACCTTTAGCCAGACTCATCAAGGAAAAAAAAATGAGGTCTAAGTAAACAAAATTAGAAATGAAAGAGAAGAAATTACAACCAATATCACAGAAATGTAATCATAAGATAATACTATGAACAGGTACATGCTAACAAACTGGACAATCTAGAATAATTGGATAAATTTCTAGAAACATACAATCATCCAAGACTGAATAAAAAAGAAACAAAAAATATAAATAGACCAATTATTAATATTAAAATTGAATCAGTAATCAAAAAACTCCCAAAAAACCAAAGTCCACGACACAACAGCTTCACAGGGCAATTCTATCAAAAATTTAAAGAAGAGTTAATACCTATCCTTCTCAAACTATTCCAAAATATTGAACAGGAGGGAACACTTCCAAATTCATTCTATGAGGCCAGCATTACTCTGATACCAAAACCAGACAAAGACACTACTACTACAGAAAATTAGAGGCCAACATCCCTGATGAACACAGATGCAAAAATCTTCAATGAAATATTAGCAAACCAAATTCAATGATACATAAAAAGGATCATACTTCATGATCAAGTGGGATTTATTCCATGGATACAAAGATGGTTCAACAACCACAAGTCAATCACCGTGATACATCACATTAGCAAAACAAAGAATAAAAATTACACAATCATCTCAACAGATGCAGAAAAACTACTTGACAAAATCCAACATCGATTCATAATAAAAAAAATCTTGACCAAGTTGGTAT
The DNA here is from genome assembly GCF_965194825.1 of Balaenoptera physalus. NCBI lineage: Eukaryota > Metazoa > Chordata > Mammalia > Artiodactyla > Balaenopteridae > Balaenoptera > Balaenoptera physalus. The sequence continues at coordinate 126,818,944 of NC_138890.1, forward strand.
AGAGGGAACATACTTCAACATAGTAAACACCATTTATGACAAACTCACAGCTAGCATTCTACTCAACAGTGGAAAGCTCAAAGCTTTTCCTCTGAGATTAGAAATAAGACAAGCACAACACTGTAAATCAACTATACTTCAATAAAATAAAAATAAAATTAAAAAGAAAGACAAAGATGCCCACTCTCAACACTTTTGCTCAACATAGTACTGGAAGTTCTAGCAACAGCAATCAGACTAGAAAAAAAAAAAAAAAGGCATCCAAATTGGAAGGAAAGAAGTAAGACTGTCACTATTTGCAAACGACATGATACTGTACTATTCAGAAAACCCTAAACACTTCACCAAAAAACTATTAGCACTAATAAATGAATTCAATAAAGTTGCAGGATATAAGAAAAATATACAGAAATCTGTTGCACTTCTATAGACTAATAATAAACTATCAGAAGGAGAAATCAAGGAAACAATCCCATTTACAATCATATCAAAAAGAATAAAATACCTAGGAATAAATTTAACCAAGGAGGTGAATGACTTGTACTTTGGAAACTATATGACACTGAAGAAAGAAATTAAAAATAATATAAATAAATGGAATGATATCCCATGTTCATGGATTGGAAAAATTATTGTTGAAATGTCCATACTGCCCAAAGCATTCTACAGATTTAATATAATCCCTACCAAAATACCCATTACATTTTTCACAGAACTAGAACAAATGATCCTAAAATTTGTATGGAACCACAAAAGACCCCAAGAAGCCAAAGCAATCTTGAGAAAAAAAGAACAAAGGTAAAAGTATCATACTTCCTGACTTCAGATTTTGCTACAGAAAAGCTACAGTTACCAAAACAGTATTGTACTGGCACAAAAACAGACACAAAGATCAATGGAACAGAAATAAACTGACACACATATGGTCAATTAATCTACAACAAAGGAGGCGAGAATATACAATAGGGAAAAGACAGTTTCTTCAATAAGTGGTGTTGGGAAAATTGGAGAGCTACATGTAAAAGAATGAAATTAGAACATTTTTTCACACCATATACAAAGATAAATTCAAAATGTATTAAAAACCAAAATGTAAGACCTGAAACCACAAAACTCCTAGAAGAAAACATAGGCAGTATGGTCTTTGACACTGGTCTTAGCAATATTTTCTTTGAATTTGTCTCCTCAAGCATGGAATACAAAAGTGAAAACAAACAAATTGGACCTAATCAAACTTAAAAGCTTTTACACAGTGAAGGAAACCATCAACAAGATGGAAAGGCAACTTAATGAATGGGAAAAGATATTTGCAAATGATGTAACTGATAAAGGGTTAATATCTAAAATAGATAAAGAACTCACACAACTAAATATCAAATAGAACAAACAATACAGTTAAAAAGTGGTCAGAGGATCTAAACAGGCATTTTTCCAAAGAAGACATACAGATGGACAATAGGCATATGAAAAAAACTCAACATCCCTAGTCATCAGGGAAATGCAAATCAAAACCATAATGAGATATCACCTCACACCTGTCAGAATGACTACCATCACAAAGATGAGAAATAACACATGTTGACAAGGATGACGAGAAAAGGAAACCCTCATGTACTGCTGGTGGGAATATAAATTGGTACAGCCACTATTGAAAATAGTATGTAGGTTCCTCAAAAAAAAAAAAACAGTGCTACCATACGATCCAGTAATTCCACTTCTGGGCATTTATCTGAAGAAAACAAAAACAATACTTCAAAAAGATATATGCATCCCAATGTTTACGGCAGCATTACTTACAACAGTCAAATATGGAAACAACAAAAATGTCCATCAATGGATAAAGAAAATGTGGTATATGTGTTTGTGTATGTGTATACACACACACACACACATGCACACACAATTGAGTGTCACTCAGCCATAAATAAGAATGAAATACTGCCATCTGTGACAACATGGATGGACCTGATGACATTATGCTAGTAAAATAAGTCAGAGAGAGAAAGATAAATACTGTACGTTTTCACTTACATGTGGAATCTAAAAAACAAAACAAACAAACAAATATAACAAAACAGTAACAGACTCACAGATACAGAGAACAGACTGGTGGTTGCCAAAAAGGAGAGGGATAAGAGGAGGCCTAAAATGGGTGAAAAGGATTAAGAAGTACAAACAACTAGGTATAAAATACATAAGTTACAAGGGCATAATGTACAGCATATGGAGTATAGTAAATATTTTATAACTATGTGAAGTATAATACATAAAAATATCAAATTACTATGTTTTACATATGGAATTAATAAAATATTGTAAGTTAACTATACTTTGAATAAAAAAAAGAAAAAAAAAGACATCCACAGACGAACATCTCTCTTAAACAAAGCATCAAAATCCTTGATAAAATATTAATAAGTAAAATTTAGCAATAGATTATCATATATAGGTAGAAAATACTGAGGGATCCACAAAAAGCAACTAAAAAGTGAGTTTAGCATAATACGTTTGCAGGATATAAAGTCAATATACAAATTCAACTCTATTTCTTTAGCCACAAGAAATTGTAATGGGTAACTTATTAAATATCAATTATAACAGCAGCAAAAATCATGAACAACTTAGGAATAAATTTAATACAATATGTATAAGATCTCTCCATTATAAACTAGAAAACACTACTGAAAGAATTGAGGAATACATAGTGGTGTGTATCTCAGGAATGAAAGATTGATATAGCATTCAAAAATCATTCAGTATAACTCAATATAGTAATATAAAACAGAACAAAAATGTAAAAAATATTTTGATATATGTGGAAAAATCATTTGATAAAATTCAACATCCATTCATAATGAAAACTTAGAAACTAAAAATGGAAGAAAACTTTTTCAATCTGATAAAAGGTATCTATGAAAAACCTTTAGCTAAACTTATACTCAGTGGTGTAAGATAACTGTTTTACCCTAAGATGGGGAACAGAATGTCTTCATTCTCACCTTTCTAGTCCACATTGTATTGATGGTCCAAGTCAGTACAGTATGACAAGAAAAAGAAATAAAAAACATACAGATTAGAAATCAACAAAACGACGAGATACATCTTCACACCCACTTAGGATGGCTATAATAAAAAATAAAAATAATGAAATAAACAGAAAATAAAGGTTGGTAAGGGTGTGGAGAAATTGGACCCACTGTACATTTATGGTGGGAATGTAAATGGTGCAGCCACTGTGGAAAATAGTTTTGTGGTTCCTCAATGAGTTAAACATTGAATTACCAACTGGCTTAAGAATTCTATTCCTGGGTGTATATCCAAAATAATAAAAAAACAGGTGTTTGAACAAAAACTTGTATAAAAATGTTCATAGCAACACTACTGAAAATAGTCAAAAGGTGGAAACAACTCAAATGTCCATCAACTTATAAATGTATAAACAATATGTGGTAGATCTCTATGATGAAATAATGTGCAGTCACAAAAAGGGGTAAAATACTGATACATGCTATAACATGGATAAACCTTGAAAACACTGTGCTGGGTGAAAGAAGCCAGACCAAAAGGCTGTATATTGTGTGATTTCATTTGTATTAAATATCCAGAATCAGTAAATCCATAGAGACAGGAAGCATATTAGTAATTGCCAGGGGTTCGGGGGAGGTGGAAATGGGCAGTGACTGCTTAATGAGCATGGGCTTTCCACATGGGGTGATGAGAATGTTCTGGAACTAGACAGTGATGATGGCTGCACAGCATTGTAAGTGTACTAGATAGCCGCAGTGGTAAATTTTATGTTATGTGTATTTTAGCATAATTTTAAAAAATAACAAAATAACTTTTCTATTTACAGACAACACAATATAAAGAAAATACTAAGAAATTCACCATAAAAACTGTTAAATTAATAAGCACAATTTCAGTATAGAATGTCAATATACAAATTTCTGTGTACCGCAATTCTGGAACAACAAACGATGGGAAAGTAAACATTTAAAAAATACCACTTAATATAGTACCAAAAAACCATGAACTACTTAGGTATAAACTTGACACAATATATACAAGACTTGTCCACTGAAAACTACAAAACACTATACAGAAAAATTAAAGACCTAATAAAACCAAGAAATATACCATGTTCATAGAATGGAAAGTTTGATATTTTTAAGATGTCAATTGCTTCCATATTAACCTATAGATTCAATACAACCCACTCAAAATCCCAGCAGGCTTATTTATAGAAATTGATAAATACATTGTAAAATTTATGTAAAAAATGCAAAATGACCTAAAACATCCTGAAAAGTTTTGCAACAGAATAAGAAATGTAGAAGACATACACTATCTGATTTTAACACTTATTAGATCAATGGAATAGAGTAAAAAAATAGATCTGTATATAAATTTAGTTAATTGTTTTTTGGTAAATATGCCAAGATAATGAGAAAAGATAGACTTTTCAATAATTGGTGCTGGAACAACTGAGTATCCATATTAAGTAAAAAAAATAATAATAACAAAAATAATAAAAATGCTTACCACACACATGAAAAACAAATCAAAATGGATCAGGATCCTAAAAGTAAAAGCCATAACCACAAAATGTCTAGAAGAAAACAGGAAAAAAATCTTTGAAACCTGGGGATAGGCAAAGTAGTCTCAGGACACAAAAACATTACCCATAAAGGAAAAAAATGATAAACTGGATTTCATCAAAATTAAAACCATCTACTCTTTGAAAGTCATCACTAAGAAAATGAAAACACAAACTGCAGACTGGAAGAAAATTTTTGCAAAACCTGTATCTGACAAGAACTTTTTAGCCAGAATATATAAAGAACTCTTACAACTAAATAAGAAGAAAATACAATTTAAAAACTGATTATAAAATTTCAACAGACATTTCACAAAAGAAGATATACTAATGTCTGATAATCACATGAAAAGAGGCATAACAGTCACTGGAAAAATGCAAATTCAAACTATAATGAGACAACATTATTTATTACAAGAGCTAAAATGGAAAAAAGAAAAGAAAAAAAAGGGAAAGAAAAAAGTAAAAAGAACTGGAAATATCAGTACAGACAAAGACATAGAGCAACTGAAACTCATACATTTTCAGCGGGAATGCAAAATGATATAGTCATTTTAGAAAACAGTTTGTCAGTTTCTTAAAAAGCTATGCCCATACTTATCATAAAACCAAGAAATCCCTAGTAGTAACCAAGAAAAATAAAAATATAGGTCCACATAAAGATTTGTAGCTCAAAACTGCAAACACCTAAAATGTCCATCAACAACTACAGCATCCATACAGTAGATAAACAACTGTGAAATGTATACAATGAAGTAATACTCAGTAATAAAAAGGAATGGACTACTGATATACGCAACAATATGAATCAATTTCAAAGACACTATGCTGAGCATAAAAAGCCAGACATAAAAGAATATATGCTCTATGATTACATACATAAGAAACTCTAGAAAAGACCAAATGTTGTTACCTCTTGACAATGGTGGTGGGTACACGAGTACATATACATTTGTCAAAGCTCACTGAAATGTGTATTTCATTACATATAAATTATACCCTTGGGCTTCCCTGGTGGTGCAGTGGTTAAGAATCCGCCTGCCATGCAGGGTACACGGGTTCAAGCCCTGGTCTGGGAGGATCCCACATGTCGCGGAGCAACTAAGCCCATGCGCCACAACTACTGAGCCTGTGCTCTAGAGCCCGCGAGCCACAACTACTGAGCCCGCGTGCCACAACTACTGAAGCCCGCGCACCTAGAGCCCTGCTCCGCAACGAGAAGCCACCACAATGAGAAGCCCACGTGCCGCAACGAAGAGTAGCCCCCGCTCACTGCAACTAGGGAAAGCCCATGCGCAGCAACGAAGACCCAATGCAGCCAAAAAAAAAAAAAGTATACCCTAATAAAACTAACCCTAAAAGTTAGCAGTGTAACTTTACCTAAATTTACTTTTTGAAGAACAGAATTAATCTTGTAAACATCAATACCTGTACACATTAGCCCCTTCCATTAGGAGCTGAGAGTTATGCAGATGAGTATAACTAATGAATTCTTTAAAAGGCTCTCATAGAGAATACAAAGTGGAATTGACAAATACAGCCTTCTTTACTTCACTATTAGATCCGAAATTTTTTCGGACTTTTCAAGGTTCTGTCTATCCATGAGCTAAATAAATAAATATTTCTACAATGGTACAAAGAATAGAATATTATGTCAAAATAAGTTAATGGTAATCAACCTATCAAGATTTATTGGGTCATTACTAGACACAGTGTTGACCATATAAAGGGAGTAAAGAAACTTATTTATATGCCAGGGACTGTGTTTTACCTTAACACGTATTATCTCATTTTACTATTTCATTGTGCATATTCCATTATTTCATTTAATCAGATAAAGTGATCATGATATTTAGTCACATAAGATTGATCACTATACTAAGAAACCACTATCTGTTATAAATTCTAGAGATGTTTTATGAACATTCTTATGAGAAAAAACATTGGAGTCATATATCTAGGTAGGTAAAGGAAATTTTACAATGTACCTATTCTTCTTATTTTTACCAGGTAACAAGCATTTGTACTGTGCTACTACAGCCCAGGCACTCTTTGAAAGGCTTTATTATTTTACAAATAAGGAAACTGAAACAAGAGAAAGTAGGTAACTTTTATGTAACTTGTCGAAGGTCACACAGTAAGTAGCAAAGGAAGGATTTCCATCCAGGCAGTCTGGCTTCAGAACTCAAGTCACTAAGCTTCCACTGTTACTTCCTATACCAAATCAATACTATCTTTTATAGGGCAATCATCTTTCTTACATAGCCTGAGTATGTTTTAAGGCATGATACTACTATTCTTCCAGAGGATTACAAAAAAAGCAAAACAAAACAAACAAAAACTGGAAGCATAACTTACTTTTACATTAACCAAAAACAATGTACTAACTTATACAGAAGAAAGGTAGGTTTAGAAAAAATTCCAGTTGATTCTGATATGCAGCTCCCAAACCAATCTCCCTGATTTGAGAACTATTAACATAAAGCAAGCACATATTTTTCTCTAAATATTTAAAAGTTAAAGCATTCTCTCATGCCAACAAAAAAGACAAAAATCAGTTACAGCAATTGATACTGGTGGAAGGAGCATAAAAGGCTGGGTTAAGAGTGTATAGTATTGTTTCCCTTTCTGAAAATTAGATATGGCAAACAAAGAAAACCAGGATAAACACAGAGGCCTCAGTTATAAATGAGACTGCCAACTACTTCAACTGTAATTCCACACACTGTCTTAGAAACATATATATATATGATATTCATGATACTTACTTCCAATTTAATTTTACAGGTAAAATAAGACATCAAACTATAAAGTCTACAGTCACTTAATTTTTTAAAAAATCACATAAATATACGTGATAAAACAAGTTTTAATGGATGTATTTTAAGATAAATGATTAAACGAAGCAACCTCATTTGAGGAATTTAAAGGCTTTAAAGTAGTGGCGTCAGGTTATCTCCTTGGGAAAAAATAAACTGAAAATTAGAAAAACTATATTATTAGGATTTTTAAAACCTTACTAGACAGCTTTTTGTGTTTCAAGTTTATCATGTGGGCAAAGGAGGAAGTGAAGGAAGAGAAGTAACTAACAGCCAGTTTCACTTAATACTGTCAGAAAAATGTTGACAAAATATTTTGTAAATGAAATCTTTTGTTCAAGCAGTAGGGGGAGCTAACGCATTGTTATTGATATTGCTTTTTCTTTAAGGGTAGAGAATGTTTTCAGTTACTGTGTACAAAGAGAACTTCTTTAATTTTAAAATTACAAACTGTATGCATTATCTTCTTATCATTTAATGACTGTTAAGAGTTTTAATTGAACAGAACAGGTTAAATGTAAAAAGGTGACATAATATTATTATATAATTTTTGAAAAATGTTCAACACTAACACATTTCCAATATTACTAATAACATTCCCTTAGCTAACACATTAAAAGTTAGCCAACTATATTATTTAAGTAATATAGTTTATTTAAATATTTGCAGCTATCAGCTATAAACACTACAGGGGAAAAGATCAGGTAATAAAAATGTCATTTAGATTAACATTATTTAATTAAATGTTTAAAGGGTTATAAATATAAACGAACCGAATCCTATTGGACTGCCTGGTTTTACTATTTGTAGGTTGAGAACATACTTCAAGGGTGAAAATTTTTTTCACTCAAAAGTCAGAATGAATAAAAGAGAAACTGAAAGCGTCATTTAAAGGCAGACCATTCCCTACATCTATTCTTGCTACCTTTCTAATTTCATGCTTTCAAAATTGCCAAAATAATTTTTAAAAAATTCAATGGTCATGTCACTCCTTTTCACTGACTTTCCAGCTTTTAGGAAATAGGTCCAAGTCCTTAATTTGTCTTGCAAGACCATAAATGATCTAACCAACACCCATCTTTCTAGCCTCAAATCTGGCCAAACTGTCTCTCAATCTCTGCCCTCCAATCATAGAAATCTTCTAGTTCCATGGAGATACATCACATTCTTTCCACCACAGGGCCTTTGAATATGCTGGTCCCAAAGCTTGGAAGGTCCTCTGTCTTGTACTGTCCTGGCTACTCATCCACCGTATCTCTACACAAGTCGTTTCCTCAGAAAAGCCTCCCGCTTACAACAACAATCTTATGTCTATGGCCTATCTTTATGGCTCCCTATACGTTTCCTTTTTTTCCACTTACACAGCTGATAATTTAATATTTATGATTGAACACTATCCTGAAAGTTTCACAAGGACAGAACACTTCTCTTCTGCTCTTCACTGAATTTCCAGTGCCTGTCATATCTTAGTTGATCTGAGCTGGCATAACAAAATACCACAGACTGGGTGGCTTAAACAACAGACATTTATTCTTCACAATCCTGGAGGCTGGAAGCCTATGATCAAAGTGCCAGCATGTTCAGGTACTGGTGAGAGCTCTCCTCTTAATTTGCAGATAGCTGCCTTCTTGCTGTATCCTCACATGGTAGAGAGAGAAAGAGATCTCTCTCTCCCTTCTTCTTACTGGATTAAGGTCCCATCCTTATAACCTGATTTAACCTTAGAAACCTCCTAAAGACCTATCTCCAGATACAGTCACTTCGGTGGTTAGGACTCACAGCTACAATGAACATTGACCAATGATTTCCTCTTTGCTAAAACCAAAGCATACTTTTAATTCTCATTCAGAGTCTCTACATTTGGCCATGCAGTTTGTATGCCATTTCTGTACAAATCTGGGGGCACCTTTCACAGATTAGCACCCTCTAGAATTATGCAGTGTACAATCTGCACATTAAAGGCAGTATCTGGTCTTCTATGTCTCGCTACAACGTTCAATATTACTAATGAATCCCTCCTTCTGGAAGATATTCATCCCTTGACTTCCATAACACCGTATCCTGATTTTCAATCCTATCTTTCTTACTACTCTTTTTTTCCTACTTTGTGATTTTTTTTTCCTGTCCATCCCTTAAATGTTCCTAGGCCCTCTTCTTTCTCACTCCAGTCACACTCTGCATGGTGATCTCATCTACTTTCCACAGCTTGACTCACCACTTAAATGCTGATGACTCCCAAATCCACACTTTTAGTTCAGATCTCTACTCTGAATCCCATATCCATAGAACCAGCAGCCTTCCAGAAATCTCTTTTTAAATGTCCTTTTAGGCCACATAAACTTGACGTGCCCCAAACTGTGTCAAAACGGACTAAGAAGTGAAAGCGGAGGACACCACCTCTGCCCACCCCGCCAGACTTCACAAACGGAGACCAATTTTGTTATTTTCTGGTTTTACTGTTTTCATTGTTATTTTTTGCTTTTGGTTTTGGTTCTGGCCCACATTTCATGTATCTCAGGCCTGAAGGTAGAGTAGGAGTCCCCTTTTGTCCCTGTGGACATTGTAGACTGTCTCAAAATTCCATTCTAAATTCCCAGTCACATGCCTTACCATATGCCAGTGGCTGGAAAACTAAAGCTCAAATGTCCCAGATTCCCTTACAGCTCAAGTTCCACACATGACCTAGCTTTCCCCAAGCTGATACACTGTTCAATATTATGAAAGCAGAAGTGATGAGTATATTTGTGCTGTTTCTTCTAGCAAGCTTGGTTTTGAAGATACTTAGATAGTCTGCGGCAAAAGTTAGTGATTCCAATGTCCAGTTCCTAGTTTTGTGTGGACTAAGAGGCAGCGTGTGAGACTTCCATTTCCTGGCATTGGTAAGGGCTAAACAAGTGTGGTTCTGGAGCCAACAGCTGTGGATGCTATTTCCTCATGTTCTTCTGAGGGCCATTTCACACCTGCATGGGGTGAGGAAGACAGGAGACAAAGTCCAGGGTTTGCTCAGGGTCGGGGGACTATAAGAGGGAACTCCTACATAAAGCTGGGTTATAATATCAGTATAAGGGTGAATGAGAAATAAACCTGTTGCTCAGAAGGACAAAGAAGGAAAGTTGCCTATCTCAACTTTGGTATTCAGTAGAAGGAAAGGAAAAAAATCTTCTCCTCAGGGTACTGAAGAATTTCTTAAACAAAAAGTACAGAACATAAAGGAGATGATTAATAAATTTATCTACATTATTTTACAAATTCTGTTCATCAAAAGATACCACAAAGAGTGAAATACAAGTTATATAAACTGGCAAAAGAAATTTGCAATACAATAACCAACAAATAATTAGTATTCAGAGTACATAAAGAGCTTCCAAAAATCAAAGCTACATAATAGAAAAACAGGCAAGGAAAAAAAGACATTTCACAGAAAACACAAACAGCCTTAAACAATGAAAAGATGTTAAATGTTGGCAAAGATGTGGAATCACAGCAATGTTTAACTGCGGCTCATGGGACTGTCATTTGAAAACAACTTAGCATTGCCCAGTAAAGGTGAAGAATCACATATCCTGCAACATACAACTCCATTTCCAGTAATATACTCCTGCCTATGGTTGTCAAGATATGGACAAGTAGCATGGCTTGTAAGAGCAAAACAACTAGATTTAACTCAATGGTAGAGTGAATTATAAATTGTGATATATTAATACACTGGAATACTACACAAAAGTGAAAAACTGGAGCTGCACTACATGCTGATATTAAGTAAAAGCAGCAACCAGAAGAATACCCACCTATGTTGTGATTCCATTTACAGAAAGTAGAAAAACAAAACACTTCCAGAAACAAGAAAAACACTTATTTTATACACAGATACATTTTAAATTATATTGTTAAATAGGTAATAAATTAAGATGATTTGATAGGTGATAAATTTAGCATTCTTTCAGCATAGCATCTGATAAATTACTTTTAGATTCCAATATTTTATTTTATTGTTTCCTTTAATTAAAACAGATGCTTCTAAGTTCATCTTTAATATTTATATCAAATGTATGTATTTATAAATGTAAAATATGTTTGTATAGTTCAAAGAAATACATAAAGAGAAGCAAATACCAATACACCCACCACCCAGCTTAATAAGTACAACATTACCACTACTTTAGAAGCCCCCTCAGGATCCCTCTCTAATTGTATACTCCTCCTTCCCCCTAGACTTAACAATGATATTGAATTATTCCTCAAGCAGGTTTTTAACAGGTTTTATATATGTATGTTTTATTTTATATGCATATAATATATATACCTTTATATACATTATTTTATATAAATATAAAAATATTTAAATAATATATTTATGTAAATATCCATTTTATATCTATTATTTTTAATAAATATATTTTTATTTTATAAGTTAGGTTCAATAATTATATATATATTTTATTATGTATATACATAAACATTTTATTTTATATATAAAACTATAGTTACAGAAAGCAAATCAGTGGTTGCCCAAGGCTGGGCTTGGAAACAGGGCAAATGGGCCTAAGGAAACTTTCTGAGGTAAGAGAAAGATTTTAAAACTGTTATCATTGAATTGTATTCTTACAATAAATAAATTTTATGGTTTACAAATTATACTTAAAAATCTGTAAAAAAAAAAAAAAATACATACATAGATTTCACAATCTCCTTTGGGAAACCTCTGTGACTAGCCCAGGCAACATTTGCTTACATTCCTCTGTTACAGTACTTATCAAATCAGGCTACACTGCTTGGCCTATTTTCAACTAGAGTTTAAAGCTCCTAGAGGACCAGAATGTTTTTTCAATCCTGTATCACTCTCTTCTACAACCTATCCCATTACAACCTAGAGCAGTGTTTGAACTTCTCTTGCTTATTGAGAAGGTGTGACATTACATAATACCCTGATGGAGGAGCAAAGGCAGTAAAGAGAGTGTGGGGTGAGGTGCACAAGCTCAGGACCCTCACTGTCAGGTTCAACTGTAACTGCACTGCTGGTAAAAGTGTAATCTGAGGCAATTTATTTAATCTTCTGTGCCTCAGTTCCCTTATCTATAAAATTGAGACGATAGATTATCTCCTTCAAGATAATCTATCCTTCTATCCTTATACTATAAGGAATAAATAATATAAAGCATTCAAAACAATGCCTAACTAACAAGCATAAAAAAAGGTACTGGACATCATTATCACTAGGAAAAAGCAAATTAAAACTATAATGATATACCACTATACATCTACCAGAATGTCTAAAATTACAAAGTCTGAAAATACCACCTGTAGACAAAAGGTGTAGAGCAACTGGAATTCTCATCACTGCTGCTGGAAGTGAACATTCACTTTGGAAAACTACTAGCAGTTTCTAAAAAACTTAAAATACACCTACTCTATGACCCCCCCAAATTCATTCCTATGTATATATCAAAAAGAAATAACAAAACACAAACACATAAAGTCTTTTACAAGAATACTGATAGCAGTTTTATTCATAACCCAAAACTAGAAATTCAAATGTCCATCAGCAGAAAAAATTGATAAATTTTGGTATATTCATAAATGGCATACTACTCAGGAAAGAGGAAGCAAACTACATAACACAAAACATAAATGAGCCTTTAAAACATTATGCTGAGCAAATAAGTCATGTGCAAAAGCGTATATGCTATATGATTCCATTAGAATGAAGGTCAGGAACAGGCCAAACTAGTCTCCGGTGATAGACTTCAATATAGTGGTTGTCTTGTGAGAGGGGAGTATTGCCTGGAAAAGTGCAAAACAACTTTCTGGGGTGATGAAAATATTGTATATCTTGATCTAACTCGTAGCAGGGCTGAAAAAAATTTATCAAGCTGTATACATTTTTTTTTTTACTTTATAAATTACACCCAATAAAATACTCAGCATGAAAAGACTTTTTCCTCCAATTAAAATGTTTTTTCAGTTTTTAAAAGATGTTAAAAAAAAAAAAGTATCTGCCATGTCGTAAGTATGCAGTCAAAGTCTTCCACTATTATCAGTTCAAGCTGGCTAATCTGTTAGAGTGGATAGGAAATAATCATGATCAAATGTGGCTGAGGAAAAAATTAAACAAAACAAACAGTCTCTCAAAGAAGGGGAAGAAAACAATTACATCCACTCTCTCTGCTGAATTGAGAATTTCCTGTAAAGTGCATGGATTACTATCTAGTTTGGACCTCTTTGATATTGCCTCTTGCATATTGCTCTTAGAGAAGTTTAGGGATTTTATCTGTTTTTTTAAAAACATTTACTTTTACCAGGACAACCAATTAAATGCTTTTAAATATTATTCAGGTTTTTCTATTGACTTTTAAATTATACATGAACTTTCCCTTTTAGGCCCATACTGAATACTATATATATAATATGTATATGTATATATATATGTTTATATATATGTATATGTTTTTATATACATATAAAAATAGGTTTTCTATTTTTTACTATGATCTTGAATTTAATTGTGTGGTGATGACTAAGTTCACTCATGGTGGGGATAAAATAAACATGGACTATTATCTTCAACCTATGTTTATGATCCTGCACTTAAAACTTTAAGGTCATGTTAATGTCAGCAGCTAGAGGTAAACTTAATTGTAACTGTGGAAGATGGGATGCCTTTCGAATACCACTTTGAAATGCTTTCAGTGGATCACGTAAAATAAGGTAAAAGCTAAGTCAGGTGCAGAGGGATATGTGTGCATGTGTAGGTGTGCCCCCAGCATTCCTATACTAGGAAATTATTTGATGATTATACAGTTAGCAATACTCACCTTAGTCACTTGATGCTCAAGACATTCCATGAAACAACCAGAACCTGCTATGCATTTTCTACATTTCCAACAACGAAGAATACTTATTTCTTCTTGATTATGATTTTTAGTTATCAATTCTTTACTTCTCTTCATCTGTGGGAAAAGTAATGCATTTTTAGAATGTTAAACCGTGTCAGATTAAACTTGATTTTCTAAACCCTTTGAACAGCATTAGCTACATGAGGACCAGAAAGAAGAGAATTATCATTTATTGAGGTACCTACTAGTCTTAGGCTAGGGGTGCTCTATAAACTATATCCAGGATTAATTCTGATAATGATGTATTATATTAGTGACTACCAGCTTATTTTATTTTTGCAGAACATTTTGTCTATTTCTTTCCATCTGTTCTCACTCAAAGTGGTAAAAGGTAAGAACAGTTAAATAAGTTACTCCAGTAACTTTAAAAGTCATAACAAAGAACTATAAATATGCTTACAAATAGGATGCTTTGAATAGCCACAGCATTAAATTTTAAATATAACAGGATTTATTGAGTTGTAGTTAATTCTGTGAAAATTAGAAGTAATTACTTCACACGGGTCAGAATGGCCATCATTCTGGAGAAAAGGGAACCCTCTTGCACTGTTGGTGGGAATGTAAATTGATACAACCACTATGGAGAACAGTATGGAAGTTCCATACTGTATGGAGAACAGTATGGAAGTTCCTTAAGAAACTAAAAATAGAACTACCATATGACCCAGCAATCCTACTACTGGGCATATACCCAGAGAAGACCATAATTCAAAAAGACATATGCACCCCAATTTCATTGCAGTACTATTCACAATAGGCAGGACATGGAAGCAACCTAAATGTCCATCAACAGAGGAATGGATAAGGAAGATGTGTACATATGCACAATCGAATATTACTCAGCCATTAAAAGAAATGAAATCAGGTCATTTGTAGAGACGTGGATGGACCTAGAGACTGTCATACAGAGTGAAGTAAGTCAGAAAGAGAAAAACAAATATCGTTTACTAACGCATATATGTGGAATCTAAAAAAATGGTATAGATGATCTTATTTGCAAAGCAGAAATACAGACACAGACGTGGAGAACGAACGTATGAACACCAAGGGGTAAAGGGGGGTGGGATGAATTGGGAGATGGGGATTGACATATATACACTATTGATACTATGTATAAAATAGATAACTAATGAGAACCTACTGTATAGCACAGGGAACTCTACTCAATGCTCTGTGATGACCTAAATGGGAAGGAAATCCAAAAAAGAGGGGATATATGTATACGTATAGCTGACTCGCTTTGCTGTACAGTAGAAACTAACACAACATTGTAAAGCAACTGTACTCCAATAAAAAAAAAATTACTTCAAATTAATGGGAAAAATCCTGTATCCTAAATGCATTAATTTCTCTTGTATATTATATTCAGTGGAACAGTTAACTATACTACATCTTGTGCTATGTGCAAAGACTTAGATAATAACCCTACCAATTTTTTAGTCTATTTTTATACTTGAGATTTTATGTCAGTATTGTGATTCAGACCAATTTGGGAAAACAGTTTCATACTAATAAGGATTCCAAAATAGGTGCAGTGTATTTAATAACCTGCCTGGTAACTACTCATTATAAAGAAAAGAAATGTTATTTTATTAAGCTGTCCACAAGGGCCTGCCTAGCTCCCTGGCCACATTTCCTCATTTGTTAGATCTTTAATATTTCATTTATTCAACAAACATTTACTGAGAGCTAACCATATGCCACACAATGAGTCAAACTCTGGGGGCACAAAGATGAGTAAAACTTATTTTCCGTCACAGACCTCACTATGCTATAGATCAATAGTTTTCTACCCTAGCTCATAGAATAACTTGAGAAGTTTTACAAAATAGTGATGCCTAGGCCAGGCCCCACTCTTAGAAATTTTGACTTATTCTGAAATGGGGAGGGAGTTAGGAATGGGTACTTTTTATTAAAAAGTTCCCCAGGTGATTCTATAGTGTGGTCAGGGTGAGGACAGGCTGTGTTAATACACAAACAATTAATTAAGATGTAACAGCTGAAGGGACAAGAGAGGGAACATAGATGGACTTCAACCAAATTTAAAGGAAGGATTTGAAGACTTCTGCCTGGAAGGGCACAGCATGCCCCTCTTGCAACCTATCTAGCTCTGTCTGACCTTCAGGTGCTAGGCAGCAGTTCAGTCTCCACTGACATCTTCAGAACCCATCCTTAGCCCAGTTGCCACTCTACTTGAGTTTTGTCCTCAATGATCATCAATAATATCTTAATTTGCAAGTATTCTGACCTCCCCCTGCTTTCATCATTGTTGATGCTCCCCTCCTTAGCTTCATTAGCACTCCTTTCATCTCTCAGTCATCTTCCTAGTATCTTCTATCCTCATCTCCCTTTTAAACACCAATGGTTCTCAACCAGGGATGGGGATTGCAGGGAGGGATCACATCGGAATCAACAAGGGAGAAACTCCATATCCGCCTATGTTCTTCCCTTCCCTGAGATCCATACACACCTCCCCACTTCTCCCCTCCCCTCAGGGCTGTTCCATGCCCTCTTGGAGTGCAAGCACGTAGTTAGAAAAAGCCCTATTGGTGATTCTAATAAGTTTTCACTGAGAATCACTGAGAATTATACTCTGTGTGACAACTCTTTTATGGCAATGATTTTTAAATCTATACATCTAGTTTGATCTTATTCCAAAGCTCTAAGACCAATATTTTCAAATTCTGAATGTCAAATGCTATCTCTACATGCATCTCCTTTAGGGCCTTTGTACTGGCTGTTCGCTCTGTCTACCCTGTACGGTAGCCACTTGTTAGATGTGTTATTAAGCGCTTGAAATGTGGCTAATCTGAACTGAGATGCACAGTAAGGGTAAAATATACACTGAATTTTGAATACTGTGTAGAAAAAAAGAATGTTAAATATCTTAATAGTTTTCATATTTATTTCATGTTGAAATCAAATTTTTAATATACTGAGTTAAATAAAACATATTGTAAAAATTAATTTCACGTTTCTTTTTACTTTTTGAATGTGGCTACTGTAAATTTTTAAATTACATATCTGGCTTGTATTATACTCCTACTGGACAGCACCTGTCTAGACCTCCTCGCCCCAGGTCTTTGCATGGTTGGCTCTCTTCTCATCATTCAGAGGTCAGCTCACATTCATGTCCTCATAGGTATGGTATAAGAAGCACCTGGGGAGTTTATTTAAACGTATGTCACAGGGCCGCAGTCCCAGGAATTCTAATTCAATGTTTCTAGGGTGGGATTCTGCATATTTAACAAGCAACTAGGTGATTCTGTAACAGGTGATCTGAAGATCACACTCTGAGGGACAGAATACAGTCTAAGCTCCATTTGCAACAACATGGATAGACCTGGAGAGTATTAAGCTTAGTGGAATAGGTCAGACAGAGAAAGACAAATATGCTACCACTTATATGCGGAATCTAAAAGATAAAACAGATAAATGTATATAACAAAATAGAAACAGATTCACAGGTATAGAGAACAAACTAGTGGTTACCAGTGTGGAGAGGGAAAAGGAGAGGGACAAGATAGGGGTATGGGATTAAGAGCTATGAACCACTATGTATAAAACAGATAAGCAACAAGGGTATGTTGTACAGCACAGGGAAATATGGCCATTATTTTATAATCACTTTAAATAAAGTATAATCTGTAAAAATACTGAATCACTATGTTGTACACCTGAAACTAATATAACATTGTAAATCAACTATACTTCAATAAAAAAACATACAGTCTAAGCTTCTTAAGATGTCAAAAAAGGTCCTTTAGGTAGCACAAGGGATTCTTGCGATGGAACCGTTCTGTATCTGATTGTGGTGTTGCTCACATGAATCTACACATGTGATAAAATCACATATAACTAAATACACACACACATGAGTACATGTAACTGGTAAAATCTGAATAAAGTAGATTGGTTGAAGGGTATACAGGATTGCTCCATGAATCTATAATTCACAATTCACAATTGAATCTACAACTATTTCAAAGGAGATGGAAGAGGGAAGAGATATGGGAACATATGTATATGTATAACTGATTCACTTTGTTATAAAGCAGAAACTAACACACCATTGTAAAGCAATTATACTCCAATAAAGATGTTAAAAAATAAATAAATAAATAAAATGCAAAAACAAAAAACTTTTACCGCATACATTAAAGACTCAAAATTTTAAAAAGTCATAATATTTTTTACCACTTAACTGTCCTGACATACTTGTATAATCCTCTATATTTTTTCATTATATTTTTAGCTGCATACGGTTTGATTGCCTCTTCATATGACAACTTTGCAGTGTTTTCTACAAAGAGAATAAAAAGATCATTTAATCTTTCCTCTTTAAAAAACAAAAAGGCCCTTTACACTTTTAAAATCCAACTCCTAACTAGCTCTCAAGTCTTGGTGTCCCCTCCATGAACACACCACACCAATACTATGCAGATCTTTGTGCATTTCCCTAAAAATACCTTTTTCTGCTTTCCCACTTTCAAATCTGCTGTTCTCTCTTCCTGTAATATCACTTCCTTTTCCTTTGACTTATTTAAGAAATACTTTTCATCCTTTAAGGCTGAGCTCAAAATTTTCTTTTACCGATGCTCCCCAGAAAACTACACTTCCTCCCTCTTCTGTGTTCCCATGGAACTTTGCATGTACCTCTACAGTAGCACTAGTCAAGTTGTAGTGCACTTATATGTGTCTATGTGTCCTATTAATTTAATGGTGAGGTCCTAAAAAGCACCATGTTCTATTCAAAGCTGCATTTTTACAATCAAATATTGTACCTGGCACCAAAATGACAGTCAACAAGTGTTCGCTGAAATCAAATCAACGAGATCTGGCAGCTCAACTTACAAAAATTCTTTTTCCCATACCAATTATTAAGTATGCCTGCCTAACCAGCGGGGCAAACCAAATAGAAGTCCTTTAGCAAGGGATGTGAGGAGCCCAAAGGAAGAAATAAAGCTGTGTTTATACATATCTGAACTTGAAAGGAGAACTGGAGACTACACTACAGTGATATATTTATAGGACATCTGAGGTGGCTTCTTTCAGAGAATTTATGCTAAAAGAAGACGTCAAACATGGTAAATGAACCTATTAACAAAATGGTAGTCTTTGAACTGATTTGAATACAGCCTGGTTGTCAGACGCTAACTCAAATCCATCCCTAACTACAGCTCCCTAGACACTAGTATGGGTTCTAGAAAAGAAGAAGCTGTATAAGTAAACACCTGAAAATTCTGTTTTTTGTTGGGGTCTAAACAATTTTGAGCAGATACACCAAATGGCTTTAACACTCTGAGGACCTGGGGGCAGCAACTAGAGAACTAGCATAGCAAACAGAGGAGTGACCTTGGGAAACAGTAAAACAACATGAAAATGAACTTACTGCTGAACACATATGAATGTCTCACAATGCTCGGAAATACTTGGAAGGATTCTGCAGAGAGTGCTGGGTTCTGAGCCAACAAATGCGAATAACAAACTATAAAATTCTGGTATTACTGTTCATAGGACTGTGGTGCAACTTACAGACTGATAAGGTCTAAGAAATTCAGGTATAGTAGTCTGCTTTTCTTCCAAATCCTGTTCCTCACCTCTTACTCCAGTTCTCATCAGATCAGATACATGTGTTTTTCTAAAATGGGGTGCTCCCTTGGGCCCTAGTTCTTCCCACCTATGTCACAGTCTTTGTTATGGTAACGTTCTTGGCTCCTGCCAAAGCTTGGTCTCTCGGACCAAGCTAGCTGCTAACATCTGCTTGATTTTCTCCATATTGCCCGCTCATAGATTTCCTCTTGCCATACTTCACTACTTATCCTGATATTCCTGTCACTTTCTAGTATTTCCTCAACACAGTGGGCATATGTAAAGTAACGTTTGGCTGAGTTATGCATATCTCTCAAATATTGACCTATTTCATTACAAAATATCAAAAAAGTCACATTTGTTAACATTACCACCAACCTCAGCCAAAACTTAATTATCGGGCAGTAGTTAAGCTCATAGCAGTGGATACAAGTTTTTCAAAGTGCTAATTTTTGTTTAAAATTCAAATTTTATCACTTGCAACAAATATCACCAAATATCCATGTCTGAATAACCATAGTTTGTCATTCAAGTAAAAATGGTGTGCTGTGGAAAGGTGGATAGTTCAGCTCTCAACTAAAACAACTGAACAAGGGCTTTTCTTCAAGACTACCCACCATCAGCATTCAGTGTACTACAGAAGTGCTTTATGCATTCTTCCCATTTTTTTTCACATGGAATATTAAAAATATATGTATTGAAGAGTAAAGATTTAATAAAGTCAATATTATTTACTGCTTCAATAAACCGGTTTTTTTAAAAAATAAATTTATATTTATTTATTTATTTATTTTTGGCTGCGTTGGGTCTTCGTTGCTGCGTGCGGGCTTTCTCTAGTTGCGGCGAGGGCTACCCTTGGTTGTGGCGTGCGGGCTTCTCATTGCAGTGGCTTCTCTTGTTCTGGAGCACAGGCTCTAGGCTTGCGGGCTCTAGAGCGCAGGCTCAGTAGTTGTGGCACATGGGCTTAGCTGCTCTGCGGCATGTAGGATCTTCCTGGACCAGGGCTCGAACCCGTGGCCTCTGCATTGGCCGGCGGATTCTTAACCGCTGTGTCACCAGGGAAGCCCAGGGTTTTTTTTTAACTGCATGTGTACGGCAGTGAAGAATAAAATGGCTACTAATACTGTTTGTCACCACTGCCTTGATTCTGCTAAAGGACCAGAAGTTTTACTCTATTGCTTTTCCATAATTAATGAAAATGTTAACAGAGCAGAAAAGGCAAATAACATCTTAGTATTACCAAGAATAGTTTGACCTGACTCTCTGTGGTCCACCAGGGGATGTGGGCCACATTTTGAGAACTGCTACTTCAGTTCAGCAAAACAGCTGTCCCAAAAATGTTGCCTATGAAAATCTTATTTTCCACCAATATCCTTTAAAATATCTAAGAAGGATAGGTGGGTCCCCATGGAGAAATATATTTATAACAAAGTTTATAACAATTTATGAAATTTTCTATAAAGTCAACTACTGGAATTATAATCTACACAAAGACGTTTCATTCCTTCATCTGCCTTTTGCTACTTACAAGTTTTTTATGGTAAAAATCAGCATTTGGCACAGGTCAAATTCTACACTCCTGGGTCTCCAAGGTTTGCTCACCTTCTTTTTATTCACGGATTTAAACTTGAGATGAAGTGGACAAAATATAAACTACTAAAATTTATCTAAAATTAGAAAATAAGAATAAACCAAAAAGACTTTAAAAATTGAAATAGACCTCAAATATCTTCTCCAAAACTCACAAAAAATAGGGGGGGGGGGGTGGTCCAGGCAAAAATGATCTAACTGGCAAATTTTTCCAACTCTTTAAGAAATGGATAATCTTTGTAACTTATATAATTGTGGTGGCCAGAAAATATAAAAGGAAGATGAGCTCTGCAAATAAAACATAACCTTGACACACTAACTAGACAAGGAGATATAAAACTAGACAAAGAGAGTATAAGAAAATTACATACCAATCTATTTATGAACACAGATGATAAAATCCTAAATAAAATATTAGTCATGGAATCCATCAGTGATGTAAAAGAATAATACATTTTACCCAAACAAGACTATTTTCAGGAATTCAAGGATGATTCAAAATGAAAAAAAAAGGCCTATATATTTTACAAACTGTAAGATTAAAAGAAAAATAACACAGGACCACCTCGGAAGATGCAAAATAAAACTTTTGGTAAAGTTCAACATTTAGTCATGATAAAAAGACAGCAATACTTAGCATCCTAGAAACAGAAGGAAATTTCATTAACCTGATAAAGAAAGGGCTTACTGAAAACCTTAGCAATTATAACACCTGATGGTAAAACATTAAAAGCATTCCATGAAAATTAGGAAGAAAACAGAGACAATGATGCTATTTTTCATATTATTCAGCTTTAAAACACAATAGAAGAAAAGTAAATAAGAGGTATAAGGATTGGGAAGATTTAGCAAGTGAAAAAGAAAGTAAGTGCCTGTGACACCATTTTTCTTTTTTGGGCTGCAGATGTTTCCACCTTCTTAGAACTACATTGCTCATTTCTAACGTACTATTAGTTTCTCAGTCTGGGCACTCATTATATAGGTGTGCTCACTTTGTGAAAATTCATCAAGCTGTATGCTTGTGATATGTTTATGTTTCCATATGTATCTTATTTCATCAACATAATCCCATACTTGCCTCTGTTTGAGAAGAGTGGGTAAAGAATTCTCAATATGGAGCAATGTCTACAGTAACAATTTTCATCATCTGGTCCTGGTTACACTGTCAGTGTTTATGATACATGGAAGTCAAGGAATTCCATCGACAGAAGGAATCAGAGATGTATTTCCCTACCTCTGCTTATAGGGGGATTACTTATCCACCACCAAGGAAAAAATGGAGAATGGGGAAGATGTAGGAATGTGTCCCTGCTGCTCTCTCATTATAAAAGTGACATATGTCAAAGATCAGCTTATATGTGGATAAACGGTCCCAGCTCCTTTCATGACCAAAGAATTGGTTAAATGCTAAAGAAGAGTTTGGAATCCAAATCCTACACAATTGGAAATGGGTCAAGATACAAAAATCCAATGTAAAGATCTCTCACATAGGGACAACACTTCTGTATTTTTGTATTGCATGCAAAGAATTTGAATGTGAAGTATTCCAACTTTTCTACCGTAACAGTAAAGGAAGAAAATTTTAAGCTACTGTTTTCCAGCACTTTTATCATCTTTACAAATCAATATCTAATTATTTGGACAGAGAGAGGGAAGAATGAATAGGTAAAACATAGGAGAATTTTAGGGCAGTGGAACTATAATATAGTGGTGGGTACATGACATTATACATTTGTTAAAACCTATAGAACTATACACAGAGTGAACCCTAATGTAAACTATGGACTTTAGTCAAAAATAATACATCAACATGCAATCATCAACTGTAAAAAGTGTATCACACTAACACAAGAGGTTAATAATAGGAAAAACTGTACAGGGGAGAGCGAGTATATGAGAGCTTTCTATACTTTCTGTGCAATATTTTTGTAAAGCTAAAACTGCTCTAAAAGTGTCTTAATTAAAAAATATAATTATTTTGACATATAATAGCATTATCTACTCAAAGTTATTAATATTCATTAACAAATGGGAAAGTATACTTTTGTCTTGTTTACTTAAATGATTGAAAATAGTTTTTCCTTTGAAATCTGACATTAACATTGGTTTTCTAAATGTAAGAAAAACTTCTACCTTGTCAGTATGATACCTGTATTAGTTTACTTGGGCTGCCATAACAGAATACCACAGACAGGGTAGCTTAAACAATAGAAATTTATCAGTTCTGAAGGTTGGAAATCTGAGATCAGGGTGACAGAAGTTTTGGGTTCTAGTGAGGGCTTTCTTTCTAGCTTGCAGACAGCCACCTTCTTGCTATGTCCTCACACGGCCTTTCCTCTGTGCATGTGCACTTCTGGAGTCTCTTCCTCTTCTTATAAGGACAACAGTCCTACTAGATTAGGGCCCCACCCTTATAAGCTCATTTAACCTTAAAGGCCCTATCTCCAAATACCATTATATTGGGGGTAAGGACGTCAATATATGGATTTGGGAGGGAGACAATTCAGTCTATAACATTCCTCCCTCTTGTCCCCAAAATTCAGGTCCTTCTCACATGCAAAATATATTCACCCTATCCTAACAGTCTCAAAAGTCTTAACCCATTCCAGAATCTACTCCAAGTCCAAAGTATCATCTAAATCAAGTGTGGCTGAGACCTGAGGTATGATTCATCCTGAGGCAAAATTCCTCTAAGTTGTGAACCTGTGAAAACAGAAAAATTATGTACTTCCAAAATAAAATGGTCGGACAGGCATAGGATAGACATTCCCATTCTAAAAGGGAGAAATCAGAAAAAAGAAAGGAAGGATGACAGGTCCCAAGCAAGTCCAAAACCTAGCCAGGCAAACTACATTAGACTTAAGGCTCAACAATAATTCTCTTTGGTTCAATGCTTTGCCTGCTGGGGCCCACTATGGTGGTGGCTTTGTCTTCTGCCCACTGGAATGGGTGGCCTCACGCCCTTGGCCATGGGAGGCAGCTTTGCCCTTGAGGCCATGTACAGGGACATGGTCTGCTGAAACTAAGAGGGTGACTCCACTTTGAAACTCAGGAGGAGACAACTTTACCCTCTGGACCTGTGTGCTCTGGGCCTATGCAGGCAGTGGCAGTCCTGCTGATCTCTGAATTATCTTCAGGGTCATTTTTCCCTTTTCTTGAAGGATAAAACATATCTGCAGCCAATTCAGTCTAGAACAATACCTATAAGACCCAAGCCAGTCTTCTCAATTTTGACATTTATTAGAAAGCCCATGTTTTATTGTATGTCTTTCCTTTTACAGAATTCATAGAATAAAATCCTGTGAAAAATATTGAGTTCAAAATTTCTCAAAAGGTAAAAATCATGCTAGTGAACAAGACAGAAAAATCAAAGGTGAAATGGCCAAAGAATCTGGAGCTCCCTTATCAATTATCTATATATTTCTTAAAAATTGGAACAAGGTATAAACAAAAAGCCAACGGAGGTAAAACTGATAAAAGTGTGGAAGGAGCAATGCATACCAAATTAGAAAATAAAACACTAAACTGAATTAGCCAATTCAGACCATTTCAAGGCAAATAATATTTCTAAATTTTAGGTTAGTTTGTTTGTTTTTAAGGAAAAGCTAATGAAAATGCACTACAGATAAAGGCTGCTGTCAACTTTGACTCTCAATACCATGTTACTACAGTTAAATAATGAAGCATCTATATCTCTTATCTCTGCTGAAGATTGGTTTGAAAGTAGGAGGTCTATGGATACATATGCCAATGGGAGCACACTGAATGCTGATTAGATGGGATTCCTCTTTAATGTGCAAACAAACTAGACATGAGCTCTTACAAAGGAATTATGCCATGGAGAAAAATACAGACTGTCAGTCTTAGTCTGTTGCAATGATGATAGTAGTAAAAAGCCAGAACTATTTGAGGAAATTTGAGTATTTCTTTTATATACACACCTTTCCTGTATATATAACGTTAACAAAAATACACTGATGTCTGGCAGGATTTTGGAGAGAATGACTACTAAAATCAGAGAGAAAATTACTTGCAGAAAAGGAATATTCTATTACTGATTGAGATATCCTGCCCATACCCCCTGGGGCCTTATATTAAAGATGTGTATATACTTTTCTTTGCTTAAAAAGCACCATGTTGCATTTGTAGCCACTAGACTGAGGCACAATTTGCCACCTAAAGGTTGTAAACTGGAAGTGCTTGGTAGATTATGTCTCCATGATATAAGAAGCAGTTATTTCTTTTGTAATATAAAGAAATGTTCTCAGTGTAAAAGAAATCTCACTGTTATGTAGGACAAAGTAACCTCAGAAGTAATCCACATTGGAAGAATCAACATTGTGAAAATGACTCTACTACCCAAAGCAATCTACAGATTCAATGCAATCCCTATCAAACTACCACTGGTATTTTTCACAGAACTAGAACAAAAAATTTCACAATTTGTATGGAAACACAAAAGACCCCGAATAGCCAAAGCAATCTTGAGAACGAAAAATGGAGCTGGGGGAATCAGGCTCCCTGACTTCAGACTATATTACAAAGCTTCAGTAATCAAGACAGTTTGGTACTGGCACAAAAACAGAAATATAGATCAATGGAACAGGATAGAAAACCCAGAGATAAACCCACACACATATGGTCACCTTATCTTTGATAAAGGAGGCAAGCATATACAGTGGAGAAAAGACAGCCTCTTCAATAAGTGGTGCTGGCAAAATTGGACAGGTACATGTAAAAGTATGAAATTAGAACACTCCCTGACACCATGCACAAAAATAAACTCAAAATGGACTAAAGACCTAAGTGTAAGGGCAGACACTATCAAACTCTTAGAGGAAAACATAGGCAGAACACTCTATGACATACATCACAGCAAGATTCTTTTTGACCCAGCTCCCAGAGAAATGGAAATAAGAACACAAATAAACAAATGGGACCTAATGAAACTTAAAAGCTTTTGCACAGCAAAGGAAACCATGAACAAGACCAAAAGACAACCATCAGAATGGGAGAAAATATTTGCAAATGAAGCAACTGACAAAGGATTAATCTCCAAGGTTTACAAGCAGCTCATGAAGCTCAATAACAAAAAAACGAACAACCCAATCCAAAAATGGGCCGAAGACCTAAATAGACATTTCTCCAAAGAAGATATACAGATGGCCTACAGACACATGAAAGAATGCTCAACATCATTAATCATTAGAGAAATGCAAATCAAAACTACAATGAGATATCATCTCACACCGGTCAGAATGGCCATCATCAAAAAATCTAGAAACAATAAATGCTGGAGAGGGTGTGGAGGAAAGGGAACACTCTTGCACTGTTGGTGGGAATGTAAATTGATACAGCCACTATGGAGAACAGTATGGAGGTTCCTTAAAAAACTACAAATAGAATTACCATACGACCCAGCAATCCCACTACTGGGCATATACCCTGAGAAAACCATAGGTCAAAAAGAGTCATGTACCAAAATGTTCATTGCAGCTCTATTTACAATAGCCAGGACATGGAAGCAACCTAAATGTCCATCGACAGATGAATGGATAAAGAAGATGTGGCACATATATACAATGGAATATTACTCAGCCATAAAAAGAAATGAAATGGAGGTATTTGTAATGAGGTGGATGGAGTTAGAGTCTGTCATACAGAGTGAAGTAAGTCAGAAAGAGAAAAACAAATACAGTATGCTAACACATATATACGGAATCTAAGGGAAAAAAAAAAAAAGGCCATGAAGAACCTAGTGGCAGGACGGGAATAAAGACACAGACCTACTAGAGAATGGACTTGAGGATATGGGGAGGGGGTGGGGTGAGATGTGACAGGGTAAGAGAGTGTCATGGACATATATACACTACCAAATGTAAAATAGATAGCTAGTGGGAAGCAGCCGCATAGCACAGGGAGATCAGCTCGGTGCTTTGTGACCACCTAGAGGGGTGGGATGGGGAGGGTGGGAGGGAGGGAGATGCAAGAGGGAAGAGAAATGGGAACATATTGTATATGTATAACTGATTCACTTTGTTATAAAGCAGAAGCTAACACACCATTGTAAGGCAATTATACTTCAATAAAGATGTTTAAAAAAAAAAAAAAAAAAGAAGTAATCCACAAATGTTTTGCAGAAGTGGGCTTTGAAACCAATGATTGTTCACATAAACAGAACATCATATGTAATAACTCTGTTGGGAATATGCTGCACAGATATTGGTTATTTTGTAAAATTGATACCATGTCAGCTCCCCCTGCTGATGCTGAATCTTCTTGATGTGTGTTGTGAACACAGAAGAACTGGAATAAAACGTGCTCAACTCCAAGCAGATACAGAAAAGAAGCATTAATAACACTGCAATCAATGGTCTGTGAAAAACTGCAAAAATATAAGTAACTGAGTTTCAAAGCAGCAGTCACTACACTTGTTTGTAAACTGTTTAAGAACACATCAGGACCTGAAAATTAATCTTACATTAGGCAGAAATTAAAACAGGGTTTTACAGATATAACTAGAGTCCTGTGGAATTTATATGCCTTATGTGGTTCAATAGATATTTTTAGAACATGTATTATTTAGTGAAAGCTGGCTTGTAATTCAGGATCCCTCTTAACACTAGCTTTCAATCTTTGTCAAGGGTATCAGATACTTTACAGGTACAAATAGGAGGCTGGATCAGGTGATTTCTAAACTGTCAATTCTATAATTCTAGACTTGGTAGCTTCAGTGACTAAAATGGCAATTGAAGCCTCCAATTTATTAACTCTACAACTGTCTAAATCACAAATTACAGAGAGACACCTCAATTTTCTTCAGTAATTGTTGGTGTTACATACTTCAGGGCTGAACATGATAAAGTCAACTTCAACAACTTTAACTGTTTAAATGGTTCTGCATACACTTTAGTGTTCACATCGAGAAACATTTTTCTTGGAAAGCACCTAACTTTTGTTGACAAAGAATTATTCAGTAGTTCAAACTACCTTATCACCATCTGGTCACCTCTACCCACCCTCCCTTTTCTTCCCTTCTACCTCCCCTGGGCTTGCTGAACTCTTAGGCATAATACAATGCATATTCTACCTTAAGGAGAAAAGGTAATATAAATTTGATGCTGTAGTAGCTACCAAGTTCTTTTACACTCTCACATAGCTTCTTAAACTACACACTACACTTGAAGTTGAATACCATCTCTTTATTCTTTTAAATTTCTCCTTTCCCCTCTTCTTTCTCACAAACATACCTCAGACACTCAGTCTTGAATGCTCACTGCAGTCTTTGAATCCAAGTGACACCTTTAAGTATTGTAAAAATATCATTGAAGAAATGTAGATACTTTGTAAATTCTGTATTTTGATTAATTTTGCTCATTTAAACTGCTACCACTCTGGTAAAAGAAGGAATGCATTCTAAAAATGGATGAAAGTAATAGTATGTAGCACCCAAATATTCACTTATTTCTCACATGCTACTTCCTTAGGAAGAAAATATATGAAAAGGTAGAAATTACATACAGAATTAATCGAGTTATGAGGAAAGCTAAAATATATTTTCAAAATGGTGTGTGTCTATTTGTTCTCATATGTAAATCTTAGAAATCACCATATGATGAGTCTACAAAGTTTTGTTCCGAGCAATAGGTATAGTCATATTTGGAGATTTTTGAGCAGACTAGGATACACCTGAACATATTTTTTAAAAAACTGCCAAAAATATTTCTGATTGGACCAAGAAGAGGCAGTAGCAAGAAGAAAATAAAACCAGGTGATTTTTAAAAATTAATTTTAAGTTGTGTTTTGAGGCTACAAATATTCACTCATTCAGTGAATATTTGCTGAGAACCTACTGTTTTGTCAGGGAACACACACACACACACAAAATAAAAATAAAACATGTACTGTGAACGCATATGAGAGGGTAAGAGGGGTTCTAAGCCAGTTGGGAGAGAGAGAGAGAGAGTAGGCAAAATTGTCAGGGTTCTCAGAGGAAAGTATCTAATTAAAGAATTGATCCTGAGGTCAAATGCAGCCTTGTTTCCCCAGGTGCTTCTCAGGCTGATTTCATAGAATGGAAAATAAGAGCTAAAACATATTTACTTTATGTAAAATATATTAATATGATATGAAGCATGGTCTTAACTGAAAGCTGATAAGAAGTAAGTTGTGGAACTCACCATGCTTTTATTGGATGGCTATATTCTTTTTGATGGGTCAAGTATCAATAATCAAAAAAGGATTCAAATGAGAAATTGGTAACAAAAATAAGCACACTGGCTTCAAAACCCTTTTTTCTTCTGGGCAAAGGTGTAGTTACACGGAGATGCTTTTTGCTGGATACAGAGGCAGCTATACTAGGTTACTGTAAAAGATTGCTAGATAATGGAGACAAAAAAGTAGTAGGTATCTCCTAGCAGATAAAGCACTGACCTGGAAGCTAAGAAACTTGGGCTTGTTTATTTTACTTATTTATCCCATCATCTTACCCACAAAAGGGTTTAAAGCTCTTGGCACTTTCATTGTTTGCTTCTGTCTTTCCTGAACAGCCTTTATCTTTGAATAGTTCATCTGTTACCTAAGCCTCTGTCCAGTACTCATGTCACT
Organism: Balaenoptera physalus; assembly: GCF_965194825.1. Taxonomy (NCBI): domain Eukaryota; kingdom Metazoa; phylum Chordata; class Mammalia; order Artiodactyla; family Balaenopteridae; genus Balaenoptera; species Balaenoptera physalus. The sequence goes on from NC_138890.1 coordinate 126,849,042, forward strand.
ACACCACCAGGTATTATACTAATGTGTACGTTTGTTTCTTCCTCTAAGTTGTAAGTACCCAAAGAAAGGGCATAAGCAGTATCTCAAATCTTCATAGTCCTTTATAATACCACATGATGCTTTTTACATGCCTATATATGTTGATTTGAATTAGAGGCAACTAATTTTCTTACTCTGGGCACTGAAAGGAAATTCTAACAGATCACATATAAACCACATTCTTCATTTCACATAAATTCACCTATGAGCCAATTCTATGACTAATTTCATTATACTGCATTACATGGGGAAAAAGTCCAATTTAGAGACTAAAATATAATTAACATTTTCATATGATTCTAGATGAATCAATAGCTTGTCCTAATATACAAGGTGCTTCCAAAAGATTCTGCCCCTGCACTACTAAACTCTTACTTACTCATAATTACTTAAGGTTAAAAAAGAAAAATTGGATAAAGTAGCACTTTTTTTTAAGCCACTTAGTTTCTGGTATTTTTTTCATTTCTATTATGGTTTATTACAGGATAGTGAATATAGTTCCCTGTGGGATACAGTAGGACCCTGCTGTTTATCTATTTTATGTATAGTAGTTTAAAGTAGCACTTTTTAAATGGCTTACTAGATTTAGTTTTAAATAAGATTCTCTGAGTATAAAGCGGAAATGTGGTTATGAAACTATCAATTTAACTCTCCTACTAGATAAACTCCATTATAATGGAAAAACGTTGCTACAGTAATCCAGCCAAAAGATAAGGCCCAGATTGGGGTGATAGCAGTGGTAGCGGTAAATAATGGTCAAATTCTGGATATACACTGAAGGTAGAACAAACAGGATTTCCAGACAGACTGAATATGGGGTCTAAGAGAAAGAGGAATCAAGGATGGCTCCAAATCTTTTGGCATGAGCAACTCTAAGGATGCAACTGCCATTGACTGATATGGGGACAGATGCAGGTGGAACAGAAGGGGCAGATCAGGAGTTGAGTTTTGGATGTATTAAGTTTGAGATGTCTATTCAACTTTCACAAAGAACTGTTAAGTGTAAGCTGGATTCAAGAATCTGGAGTTCTGAAGAGTGTCTGAGCGGGAGCTTTAAATGTGGGCAGGTTCTCTAAAGCCATGAAAATGGATGAGATCTATAAGGTTGTAAGTATGGATAGAGAAGAGAACAAAATCCTGAGCCCTGGGCTCACATAAATTTTCTGGGGATCTAAATTTCCTCTCAGTTATGTCTATTAACTTTCACTCATTTCCCCCTGAGTTTTGTAATTTTGGAATATGAATTTGTCTTTACCATGAGACAACTATGGGACCTTGTTTGAGGACCTGCCCCTCCAGGACGAACAGTTTCACATTGTATCTGCCAGGTGCTTGAGGAACATCACCAGCACAGGAATAGCTTTTAGGTAAGTTTCTTAGTTTGGGGCTCCTTGGATCACCCTGTTAGTATTCAATATAAATCCAAGTACTAAAATCTGAAGTTAAGGATTCTCAGGTGATTTGGAGGATGTCAGAATTGAAAATGAATAAATATAGGAAAAGAATCTACAGACTATTTCTGGGTGAACAAATAGTTGGTGAGGAAAAATTCTTCAGTTTAAAGGTATCATGCTAATAAATGTCAGATGATTAACATAATCACCATTTACAACCCCTAATGAAATGATGGATTTAGGGGAAAGAAATCAATGGATACTAAAAACATTTGGAAAAAAGGATGATGGAGCATTTTATAATGTATGTGTAAGGCTGTTACCACCTGAACTCAAAGATCAATCTTAACATCAGTCGAAAACAGGACAACTGTACTGGTTTGCTAGGGTTACCATAACAAAATACAACCGACTGAATGGCTTTAACAACAGACTTTTTTTTTTTCCCCACAGTTTTGGAGACTAGAAGTCTAAGATCAAGGGGCCATCAGGGTTGGTTTCTTCTGAGCCTCTCTCCTTGGATGTTAGATGGCTGCCTTCTCATGTGTCCTCACATGACCCTTCTTCTGTAGGCACATACCCTGGTGTCTCTTTGCAAGTCCAAATTTCCCCTACTTATAAAGACACCAGTCAGATTGGATTGGGTCCACCCAAACAGCCTCATTCCAACATAATCACCCTTTAAAGGCCTTATCTCCAAATACAGTTACAGCCTGAGGTACCTACTGGGAATTAGCTCTTCAGTATATGAATTTGGGGGGATACAATTCACGTTATAACAACAACCAAACATCTTGTGCCTCCTGACGTAATGCAGCTGAAAATACTGAGCACCATCTCTAAAGTATTCTTAAAATAATAATAATAATAACCTGAACTGAATCAAACCTCTAAATCTAAGAACCACTTTATTTACTACATGAATAGAGGAATGTTGAAATGACACCATGAGGCTACAACCAGCCAAATACAGAATGTAGTTAATTCTACAACTTGGTTTTTTCAACAAATAAATTAATTTTAAAAGAGGGAGGAGAAACTTACGAGATTTAAGATGTCTAACAAATGCAATGTATAGACCTTGTTTGAATCTTGATTCAAACAAATCAACTCTAAAAAAATATTTTTGAGACAACCAGAGAAAATTATACATGAACTAGGTATTAGATGATATTAAAGAACTGTTAATTTTGTTGGACATAATATATAAAACTGTTGCTATGTTTTTTAAAGGTCCTTAGGCTAGAGATAAATATTCTAATTTTGAGTATTTACAGGCAAAATTATATAATGTAGAAACAAATTATAATGCAGAAAAAAGAAACATGAATGGAAGAATAATAATAACTATTAAAGCTGGTTGATGGATACATGATGATTCATTATGCCATTCCTCTATTTTTGTGTATGTTTGAAATTTTTCATAAAAAGTTTCTTTTTAAAAAAACTGAACAAACAATTTTCAGATGAGACTTTTCTCTACCATCTACTCAGAGACGAAGCCAATAATAGACTTCCTCATAATCTCTGTGTCCGTGGATGCTGTTTTTTTTTAATCTACTGTTTAACTGAAAATGTTACCCTTCCCAAGTCCTGGCTTTACTCAGGGGTCTCAGTTCCCAACTGCCTGTCTCATGTGTACCCAAGGCCTTGGTCTCCTGTATAACTATGAGTATATTAGTGAGCCTAGCAACCTCACTCTAACACTAAGGGTAGTTTTTATGTCATGTGTCTGTTGCCAAGCTCTCTCCACCTTTCTTCTTTTTAGCTCCTGGGCTTTCTTTTACTTTGTTACAAGCTCATCTATGCATTTATGTAGTATATAATCAAATATTTCTAGAGAAGTTCTAGTATTTGTAGCATAGGTTTACAGGTTATCATAACCAAAAGCCTCCCCTCTGTTAACCACTGCAAGAAAAACTTCTAATTCCAGTTATTTGGCAATGTCACTCAGAGTTATGGTCATGTTCCTTAGGATTTGTTCTGAAAACATCAGAATTCTGAAGGGAAGGGGCAAAGGGAGAGAGGAGGATTAAAGTGGACTGAGGACAAAAGATACCTTGCCAGGGCTTCCCTGGTGGCGCAGTGGTTGAGAATCTGCCTGCTAATGCAGGGGACACGGGTTCGCGCCCTGGTCTGGGAAGATCCCACATGCCGCGGAGCAGCTGGGCCCGTGGGCCACAACTACTGAGCCTGCGCGTCTGGAGCCTGTGCTCCACAACAAGAGAGGCCGCGATAGTGAAAAGGCCCGCGCACCGCAATGAAGAGTGGCCCCCGCTTGCCGCAAGTAGAGAAAGCCCTAGCACAGAAACGAAGACCCAACGTAGCAATCAATCAATCAATAAATAAATCTTTAAAAAAAAAAAAAAAAAAAAAAGATACCTTGCCAGCTTTTTCAAAAAGGTAGAATGGGACAGAATCTCTCTAACAGGCCAAGGAAGAAATATGGGAAGAGGAAGATATTTCATCCCATACGCTCTATAAACAATAAGCAAATGTGTGACCTCAAAAATTCCAGGCCAAAAATTATGGTTCTAATCACCAAGGCTTTACTTTTTGAAAATCTGAAGCATTTTATCCTCCACACTGAAGGCAGAGCCCTTGTTGAAAACACATAACAAATCATTACTTTCCTGCGCCCTTCAGGGGCTTCCCAGTGCTCTGCTGACCAGGCTGCTGTCTGTCCTCAGCCCCAGTCTACTCTACAGTCCAGCAGTCCAGACTTCTTTCCGCTCCTGCACTCCACTGGCTCACTCCTCCTGCTCCTATCCCTGGACCCCTGTAAAGCTTGCCTCTAGCCTCTAGGGAATAGAGCCATATCCTTCAAGTCTCAGCTTAAATGCCTCTCCCTGGAGAAGAAAGGGGAGTGGGTCTTCCTTGACCTATTTTTTCCCCCAATGACCTTTCCAATTCTCCTTCAGAACATTCATCATGCTTTCAATTACTTGTTCCATGTCTGTCTTCCTTGCTGAGTTGCAAACTCCTTAACAGTTTAGAACAGTGCTAGCACAGTGTTGGGCATTAATCAGTTGAATGAATGAGTGAATAAGTAAGCAAGCATAAGCAAGACAAAAAAAAAAGGCATTCTTTCCTTACTCTGCTTAAAGTCAGGATACAACTTACTGGCATCACCAGGGTAAATTTAGCAAACACCACCAAAGGAAGCTGGTCTCAGCCTTATAATGCTGTTATAGAGACTGAATTTTAGAAGCTCCATTTTAGAATATGATCTGAGCTTCATGACATCTTATGTGGTTTGATGACTATATGTCACTGGATGTGTTCAAATTATTTATAATCCTCTTTATGAAGCTATCCATCAGAAAATAATACTTTTCTCTTTTTAATTAGGAATGGGACAGAAAGTAGTATACTCTCCATATTTTTTAAACTAAAATCTCTACATATACAACATGAATTCAAGTGGTTGGAATTATTTTAAATACTACTACTATTTTTGAAGACAGTGATTATTAAATGGCATTAGCTCCTTTAATCATCAGGACATTCCTGTGAAGTAGGGATTGTTAACTCCGTTTTATAAATGAGGAAACTGAGGCCTAGAGAAGTAAAGTAACTTCCCAAACTATCTCCTATCTCCATCATTTTATGAGGAGGAAGTTCCTATTTCTAGAATCTTGAGATTTCTAAGGACAAGAGGAGTGAGGTGGACTGAAGTCCTTACAGAGAGTTCAAAGTTGGGAAGGGGGAAAGTGCTCTCTATTAAGTCATTTACTGGAACAGAGAAGGCAACAAACATCATTGGCTACCCTCCCCTATCTGCTGGCATCTTAGGCGACTACAGTAAGAAAAGCAGAAGGTAAGGCATGGAAGCAGTAACTAGCTCTAAGCTTCAAGATCTATATTGTCTTGATCAGCTTTTGGGTGACATCAGAAATACACTTCTTTAGCCATTCTAAAAATAAATCAGGGCTCAATAAGTTAACAGAGTCCACAAAAACTGCACACACTCCTATCTAACCATATGAATTTTAGTGCATTTTACTTTTAACATTTGCTTTGCCTTTGCTTACTCCCTGCTTTTTTGGAATTACAGAATCTACATCATGATATACCCAATTTGCTATCATTTATTCTCCTGTTCTTATAAGTTTACCACTGTCTGGCAGCAAATGTTTCTGCAGACAGCTATTCTAAATAGTCCCTCAGCATGGATCTCCATGGAATTCAGTGACAATTAGATGGTGTGCTAAGACGAAGATCTGGTTTATAATCCTGAAACAGTCATGCTGCACCAGTTGTTTCTTCTGTCTTCCCATTCTGTGAGGTCCTTAGAGGCTCCTGAAATAGGCAGGGTTTAGCCTGCCTTCTTTAAATGCTTCCAGACATCTGAGGCACTTACCTATCCTACATTCTGAACAGCTATTCTGACTCTCAGTAAATCCAATATCCACAGTTTCACAACAAAACTTTTAATGATTAGTAAGATCCCCTAACAAAATTGATTTAATTAGTGAAATTTCTTTCTTTAAAGTTCAATTTTTTGAGAATAACGTTATTTAAGAAAGTAGCCATTGCACTTTACCCTTCATACAAAATCTTATAAGGAACCTCAAAATATCAACGTGATAAAAACAATGAGGGGGTTAAATATTTCACTGTTTGCAGAACCCCTGAACACAAATTGAGCACTAGGGATATAAAATACCATATTCATGTGACTCATATATATCAAGTCTGAAATTTATGTTACATTCCAATTCCTTTCAATAATAAATCTTCCTTTGTCCCACAGTATTTCAGAGGTTTCAGTTTAGATTGCTTTATTTCTTTTTCTTTCTATACATTTCAATCATGGGGGGTATCTACCAAGACTTGGTGTTAAACAGACAAGGTGAGGAAATTACCCATGGTCACTTTTCTGCCCACCTGCTCAGATCTACGGTGGCAGAGCTTGCTGATACACAAAGCACTCAGTCCAGTTTCCCTAACAGGCCTTCACCACCTGGTCCTCTGTTCTCTACTCTGTTCTTCACAAGGGGCATCTTGCACTATCCTTTATTGCCTGTTTCTCTGGGAGAGGAACTGGCGTGACCCGTGATGCTGCTATGTATTATCACCAGGGTTCTGTGTGTCTCAGGTCTCCAGATGCTCTGCAGCACCCACCACAAACACCTTACATTCTGCCTAGTGGCTTCTTGGAATTTGCTGGGAACCCAGAAAGTGAACTGCCTGAATTTATCAGGCAGTCTGTATCAAGAGTGAGGGTGGGATAGGGATTTGCAGGTGCTGATGTAGAGAAATTCCCTTCAATCGAGGACAATCTGCTTCTTAATTAAGGTTACTTCCCCCCAGCTTTAGTGTTTTAGGAGTTTTTTGCTTTTTGGTTTTGTGGTGAGTTTCCATTTTATTCTACATTTTCATAGGAGCTTTAAGAAAAATGAGAAAAAGCTACATTGGAAGCTGCTATTTAGATGCTGTTTTTGAACTGGGAAACTTTTTTACACAAATTGTTAAGGATTAATAATTTTATGTATATTCCAGTGATAAACTGTGTGGCATGTTTATTTCTTCATTTATTTATTTATACTCTACTTTATCTAGAAGGAATTTATGAAAGTAAGGAAGAGAGTTGCAAACCTTAGAGAGACCAAAGTTATGACTACATGTTGAGTCATAAAACGGTTTCAAAACACAGAGCAAAATACTGAAAAATTTTAAATACTGGTATCTTTTAAAACTTCAGTATAAGAAAATACACACAAAATTAAGAGACAATCCACAGACAGGAAGAAGAAACTTATAAATATAAGCAAATGGTTAATATCTACAATGGATTCTACAATACAAATTTTTAAAAAGATAAATTTCCAACAGAAAAATTAACACAGAACATAAAACCACTATTGCCAGAAGAGGAAACCCAAATGGCCAACAATCATATGAAAAGTGCTCAACTTCACTAGAAATTAGGAAAATTAAAATTAAAACAAGATACCATTTCATGCCCATCACAAGTCTGACAAGACCAAGTGTAAACATAATACAAAGCAACAACAAAAATCTCATAAACCACTATGGGGAAGTATAACTAGACACAAGTATTTCAGAAAGCAATTTGGCAAGATCTGCTAAGACAGAACATGTATATGTAGGTCTGCAGTTCTACTTCTAGGTTTGTATGTATTTAAGGAAATATTATATCATAAAAGAATGTTCACTTTAGCAACATTTTGTAGTAGCAAAAAATTAGAAACAACCAATGGTTTCATCAATAGGAGATCTGACAAATTAATTTGTGCTCATTGATACAATGGAATATTATACAGCAATGAAAGTTGATAAACTAAAGCTACAGGTATGTAGAAAAAATTCCAAAGTATGTTAAACAAGGAAAAAAAAAGGCTGCAGAAATATACATGGTGAAGAATAAAACACACAGCACAGTAATAGCTACAAAAAAATTAAAGCATGTGCAACAATGTTATAGTTTGTTTACTGATACATGTATATATAGCAAAAGTATAAAAACATGAATGGGAACGATAAATACCAAGTTTGGATAACGGTAACCTCTTCAAAGGGATCTAAGGGAGGCTTAAATTTTATCTGTAATGTATTTTTTCTTAAAAAAATTAGAAAAAAATAAAATGTTAACATAAGGTTACATGGTGGAAACATGGGTGTTCATTACGTTATTCTCTATGCTGTATATTTAAAAGGTTTTATATCTATATTTAAAATTTTAAATTTATTTGCCTTAATAATATGGAAACCACATATTTTGCATCCTATATCACGAGCACCTCTCAATGTGAAAAATCTAAAACATCTTTTTTGTTTTGAAGAGTCCATAAAGCAGCATTAGCTTTCCATTTGAGCCTTAATTACTGAAGAGTGCTACATGTACATTAAAGGGGGAGGGGGGAACTACGACCAAAATGATTACCTGTGCTAGTGCTTCTCACATTTGTGCATCTGAAATATCTGAAAGCTTTTTAAAAGAACAGATGTTCAAGATTTATCTTAAACCTGCTTGAAACAGAGTATCTGCAATGAGAACCACATACAACAAGACTGAAAACCACTGATCTATGAAAATGACACAAAGAGAAAAATGAGCAATCTTGACTAATTCAGACAAATCATGTGGTTAGAATGGTGAAGGGGCAGTTTTCCCAATGACTATGCAGACAGCTCTGTGTCTCCCACCTGGGCACTGTACAAGCAAAACACAAAATATGAAAAAATGAAATCACTGAGAAGACATGCGTAACGATACCACACCAGCTAACACCACAAAAGAGGGATAGTGGTTCTTATGAAATGCATCAACCATAAAATAAAGTGTTCTTGGATGTTAGTAACTGAATTAGACTAGAAAGAAATAAGTATGCCTTTTATGAAATAACGACAGCACAAAAAGGCTTACGTAACTGTAATCACTCTAGAGAGTGTTTACTCTCTAGATGATATGATTATAGCACTGGATATTCTTTGCCTCCCCCGCCCCCCACTCCAGAGGTACTTTCCACCCTACCTTGCTCTATTTCCCAGGAGGCTGACTTTTGACCTGCAAAAATAGGGCCCCCTAATCTTCTGCCTTCCAGTTGGATTTGCCAGTGGGAAGCACCACCAGTAAATCAGAGGGCTGGAAGACAGTGAAGCTGGGGTATTTATTTCCCCATCCTTCCCAATCACAGAAAGGCCAGAGGTCGAGTCAGGCAGCATTCCCCACATAGCTACCCTCTCTGGGTTTCAGTCATGATCCAATTCTCTCACCCCTTCAGGCCTTGGAACGATAATGGTTCCCACTATTGTTAGTCCTGAGATGCTTCACCATCCACTGTTGGTTTATTTTAACCCAGGCACACTTTTAATATTAATCTTCTGAACAACTCCATTTTGAGCTTGCTATGTATTTTCTACCAGAACACTGACACAATTATGAAGCATGAAGATATTCTACCTTACTCTCTTAAGTAAAACATCTTTTGTAGATCTAACCTTACAAGTTGAATATGTCCAGATAGTATCCAGAGTTATAGGTGCTATACATGATTCAAGAAAATATATATTGAATATCTGACCTGTGCCTTAGAGGGAAAAAAAAACTAGGTGGAAAACAAATTCATTCCCACTCCTGGGCATATATCCAGAGAAAACCATAATTCGAAAAGATACATATACCCCAATGTTCACTGTAGCACTATTTACAATAGCCAGGACATGGAAGCAACCTAAATGTCCATCAAAGGATGAATGGTAAAGAAGATGTGGTACATATATACAATAGAATATTAGCCATAAAAAAATAACAAAATCATGCCATTTGCAGTGACATGGATGGACTAGAGATTGTCATACTGAGTGAAGTCAGACGGATATCATATGATATCGCTTACATGTGGAATCTAAAAGAAATGGTACAAATGAACTTATTTACAAAACAGAAATAGAGTCACAGATGTAGGAAACAAACTTATGATTACCAAGGGGGGAAGGGGGGAAGGGGGGGAGGGATAAACTGAGAGATTGGGATTGACATACACACACTACTATACATAAAATAGATAATAAGAACCTACTGTATAGCACAGGGAACTCTACTCAATACTCTACAATAACCTATATGGGAAAAGAATCTAAAAAAGAGTGGATATACATGTATGTGTAACTGATGCACTTTGATGTTCAGCAGAAACTAACACAACATTGTAAATCAACTATACTCCAATAAATATTAGTTAAAAAAAAAAAAAAAACAAATTCAAGGCCAAAATAAAAGAAATTATCAAAAACAGAGAGTAATTAACAAATAGAAAGATATGGTAAACTAAAAACAAGAACTAGGGAGTTAGGGAAGGATTTCCGGGAAAAAAGTAGTATTCCATCTGGGTCTTAAAGGGTAAGAGAGAATTTAGATAGCATTAGCAAGTAGAATGGAGAGGAATGGGCATCTTGAGCGAAGAAAATAATATAAGCCAAAACACTAAACTGGGAAAGGGTATGGTTGTTGGGTGAGCAAAAAGTATAATGCCAGACTAGAGTAGAGCAAGCTTTATTTAGGACTCTACAGCCTTAGCTAGTTCTAAGTCAGACAGGTGAAACTATACAAATATTAATTATACAATTTATATATCTTCCAGGAGACCAATGGTCTGGGAAAGAATAAAACCAAAAATTCAAGCAGAATATGGCTAGAAAAATATACCTTAGTTTTAATTTCTAACTCTATTAAATAAACTTTAACACAATCCCCAATTTACTCATTATACAATGGGCCCACATAGCTATACTATTCATCCCATGCTGCCTAAATTGGTGTTCATATTTCAATTCTGGCTCGTCGGAAGTTTTTTTTCACCAGGTTTATGAATAGGCCAGGAGATTCTCAAACAGAATAAGCCTCATGCTTATCTCAGCAATTTTATGAAAGATGTTTTGAAGTTGCTTTTAAAATCTGTGCTAATGACCTACTGCTTGTTTCTAAGGTTTTTTCCACCTGTCACATCAGGGAAAGAGATTACAGAACTTGCAGGCAGTTCTATTATTAATAATCTCTAATATTTCTGCTTGCTACAGAGAAATTTATCAAGACAAAAAAAAAAATGCAACAGCTCGTTTCCTCAGCTGCATTTTGTAAAAGACTCACCATTCAAGTTATTTCCTCAAATATTTTCTAAAGTCAAGAAAAGCAATAAAACACCTTGTTAATTATGCGGTTAATGTTTACTGTACCAAAGATACTTAGCTTTGGTTAATATAATATTATTTTTGTACACATTATTTTATACTAGGGCCAAAAGAAGATATTTTAATGTGGGCATCTTTATGTTACCATTTTATTGGGGACTGCTTACTTATTGGGGCTGTTCTGACGCAGGGAATTCTGAGGAGACCTTAAAAATGAACTATTAACCTTCCAAAATGAGAAAAAAATTCATGTTATACATGAAACAGATATTCTCATCCCTTCCCTCTGCTGTCTTCCTTTCTGAACCAACTACTTTCCAACCAAAGGTGGCAATTAAAGATGAAGTAAGGTCAGAGATTAGAGCGAGGGTCAGAGGCAAGGTACAATTCATCAACGGAATGAGATGGGCATGGACCATTACATGGGAGACAAACCCCTGTATATAACCAGAAGGTAATGTTTACCATCACACTTGCTCATCTTAGAAAGGGCCATGCTAGGGGAAAATTTCTGCTTGTCAGCTGATAATTTATTTGTCACTTCAATAATCTGCATATCAAAATAGGTGATTTCTTTCAAAGTTACCATTTATTCTCATTTAAAAAGAGAGACTTGGCTGCTAAGTAATGGAACTTTTTTCCATTTGAATATCAAAAGGATAATACCCCTTCTTTTCATATGCTCCTTATTATGTATTTATTATTCAGTGGAATGGAATGGGGTATATTTGCAGCCACAATACTATCCCTGTTCTCAAGCTATTGACTGTATGGAAAATTCCCCACTTCTGATCCCTCAGAAATGATTTCATATGTTTATCATAAAACTCCTGCTTCATGACTTTAGAGGACTAGGCCAATATCTCTTTAACTGCTAATATAGTTATAACAGACTTCTGACACTTATATGATACATAATATGTATAATACAGATACAAAATTTTCAAACAATCCCGAAATGAAGAAAATGAACATATCCAGTAATTGGTGTGATCAAGAAAATCTCTCCCCCCCACAACTTGCTAATGATTTTTTTGAAAATAGCAATTTCGCATTTTGATGAGGCCATTTTGACACAGCTATATTACACTCAAAACATATAATGTGGAGCTAAATTTTGATTCTAAATTATTATAAAGATTTACACTTGCACGTATGTGAAGTTCAATTTTTCATATGAAATACAGCCACAACTTAATACAGTTCCAGTATTATATGTGGTTTACTTAATGTAGTCTACTTGAAATAAATAATTGATAGGTTGCAATCCAAATTATTACTTTCAAAATGTTTAACAATATGCAAATGTACACATAGATATACATATATGTATTACAAATGTATACAAGCCTACAAGTAAGCAGTGCCCATTTCAGAGTAGTCACTCTGGGAAGGTTACTTCTAATAATCTTGCCATTAATTAAAACTATTTTTTAAAAGATCTTTTGATGTGGACCATTTTTAAAGTCTTTATTAAATTTGTTACAATATTGCTTCTGTTTTATGTTTTTTGGTTTTTTGGCCCCGAAGCATGTGGGATCTTAGCTCCCCGACCACGGATTGAACCTGCGCCCCCTGCACTGGAAGGCGAAGTCTTAACCACTGGACTGCCAGGGAAGTCCCAAAACTATTTTTAAAACACCCTTTCAAAATTGTCTTCATAGCCTTCACGATAACCGTTTAAATATCCTTAATAGCAGTAAAATCTTGAAGGTAGAGCTGAGTTTTGCAACCACGCAGAAACCATTCTGCCAAGTTTAGCAAATAAAAGAGACGTTCAAACTGAGTTACATAGTTTTTGATTACAAAATATAAACCAAAGACAAGTACTTATAAAAGAGATTCTAAAACCATGTTTTCATGTTGCTTGTAAATCAACTACATTTTTCAAATATTCAAAATAATTGTGACTAGCAGCAGCACTTTTGGAATAAGTATTTAGCCTCCTAAAATAACTACCTGAAATGACCACTCTAAAAAAAACATAACTGACAGCATGTTTGGGGGAAGGGGTAGTGTTTCATGACCCTATAGTCACACTTCGAAGTCACAAAGCACCTTTCTTCCAAGAATTTTAAAATATTTTCCAGACACTACTTCATTAACTCTCCAAATATCCCTTTATGAGAGATAGGACAGATTATCATTCTTTTTCTTCCAGAGTGCTGAGTGAAGATGGTGTAAGGGAAAGAGAACTGTGTGTATTCCATGAGTCAGTAATTAAGTCTAGGCATACTGTGCCCTAAAATGTGTGCTATGTAGTTAGCAAAATTTAACTGAACTTTTTTTTAGCTTTATTCTGTTTGATAAAAAGGCATTATATGAGGTAGATGTGTCATAAAATATTACAGGGATTAAAATGATTATTAATTCATTGCATACTTGACTGGAAGAATTCTTGCTTGATGTACAGGAGTTACTTATTAAAGAAGCTAGTGTCTATCCTCAGATACACTCATAAAAGCCCAGTTAAGTCTATTTTATCAAGGGAAAAAAGCTTGTTTTTTTAAAGACTCTTTTCCTTGAATTTTAGAAGAAAAAATATCTTCACTTTGAAAAACCAAATATATAAATGAAACAGACGAAGAAAAATGGGGCAATGAAAGATCTATTGGCAAAATCATTTAAGAGCAAACCCTAGGGAAACGGGTAAATTGTCGATGGCTCTGGAGAGAGAGCACAACCTAATATGCACATGATTACAAGTTAATTTTCACTGAAATTATTAAAATGATTATTCTTCTAAATGTTTAATTCTTTTGTATGAGAAAAGAAAACTTGCTGCTCAGGCATACCACCATTCCACTTATTCATTAAATAAACATTTAGGGTCTCTGCTATGCTAATCACTAGGTATACTGGGGCTCCCAGTGGCACCATTTTTATATGGGAGATTAATGGTTTGACAGATGAAAAGACAAACAAATTTAGTCCTTACTACGATTCCAGTGATCCTATTCAACAAATGGAATGATTCTGGTCTTTTAAGTATCACTTTTAGGGGTCCTAGTCCAGGAATATGAAAGGACTCAACTCTATTTTTTTAAAGAAAGTTTTTAGTAATTAATGAGTAAATAAAAATACGCCTATTAGAGGGGCACTCAGCGCTAAATTTTGTTTGAGGTTGAGTGACTGACCGGACTGAGGACAACTCTCAGTCAGATAAGCTCTAATCACAACTCCCACAAGGGCTGCCTGCTTATTTTTGAAATAATCACTTTTCCTCACGGGCGCCGTAGCTGTCTGGTCTATAAAATGGGTAACTTAATAGTAACCTGCCCACACAATGCTCCTTTGAAATTGACTAATGAATGCTCTCCCAGGTGTTAAAACTATTAGATGCTACAAAAATATTGAGTACTGTCTCGAAAAGAACTCGGTGATATACACGTTAGAGCTAATTAGGGCACTAATAATAAATCCCCGCCACCCTATGGACCCTCTCCCCACCTCCGCCCCGCTGCATTTCAGAGCTTACCCATGACCTCTGCCTGACAACCAGTCTGTATACTCCGGACCCAAGGCTGCAACAAAAGCAGCTGAAACGCCGATACCGAAATGGACCAGACAAAAGAAAGTGGGTCTGTGCGAATGGAACGGGCCGTGGGAGGGGGTGTGTGCCGACTCTCCCCACAAGCTCGGAGATGAAACCGGACACAGCGCCTCAACTCCCACCTGCAGGGCGGCCCACACCGGCCCCGCGGCGCCCCACCGCCGTCCCGCCGCCCCGCACGCCCCCGGCTCCGCCCGGCTCACGTTTCCAGACCCCGTGTAATTCCACTCTCCCTCCGGGTCACGCCCCGAGGCCGCCGCCGCCGCCGCCCCGCAAGCCTCAGGTGCGAAAGTTAAACCGCCTCCGCATCACCTGAGGCCGCGCCGGGAAGCTGACGGGCCAGCCCAGCCCAGCCCAGCCCTCGGCGCGTCCTCCCTGCGCGAGCGTGGGGCCCGAGCCGCCGCGGCCAGGCAGGGCCGGGCCGAGACCAGACCCTCGGGCGGCCGGGCCCCTCCGGGCTCCAAGCCGCCGGCCCTCACCTGCGTCCGCGTCCCAGAGCCGCCCGCTCCGCGCGTCGTCCCGGAGCGCCCGGCCGCCCGCAGCCCGGCTCTGAGGACTCGCGGCGGCGGCTCCGGCGGCGGCGGCGGCGGCGGCGGCTCTGTTGGCGGAGATGCAGGTTCGGCGAGACGGGAAGCGACAGGAGCCAAACCCCGCGGAAAGCGCTCGAGCTGCGCCGGCGGCCCGGAGCCCGCGGCCTCGGTCTCGGCTCACGGGCGCTCCCCGCCGCCTCCAGCTCTGCGCACCCACCTCAGCGGGTTCCGGCCCGAGCCGCGCGTGGGCGGCGCCCCGCCCCGCCCCGACCCCTCGCAGCCCTGCCAGCAGCGCCAGCTGCGCTGGGCCGGGCGGCACCGAGGGAAAGTTGTGCTCTCTGGTCATCCTTTTACCAGAGCAACAGAAGTTGCGGGTGCCTGCTTCTTCCGTGGCCTCACCCAGCCCCTCCTGTAGTTCAGAGCTCCGCGCCCACCTGCTGAGCCCATTACCTGCTCAGATCGGCTGGCATCCCCCGACCCATCTCCACGCCTAGACTTTTCCTAAGGCACCGCCACTATCTGAGTTTACTTTTCCCTTCTGATGTCACTGTCCTAGTTGCTTACCTTATTATGCCTAAGGTTCCATCCAAGTGCAACTGGGATTAACTACTAAAGTGTTTTTGTTTCCACTCTTGACAGATTACAGTTGGTAGGTGAGTTAATGACCCGCCGTAAATCAAAAGCGCTTAGTCAGGGAGCTAGGGGGCTGCTTTGAGTAAATGAGGACTTGTCAGCACGTCGTGAACTCTGGATTCAGAGCAATGAAAACAGATGATCAAAAGAGTATAAATAAGGTTTGGAATATAAAAAAGCAAGTTTTATTAGTTGGCTTGAGGAAGGGGAACGAAGCTGGGTGGGGGGACCTCAAAAGACTGTACAGCTTTCTCTGCTAGATATAGACATTTCCATTTACCTGACTGGCTTGTTTAGAGCCTTGTTCCAAGACTAAGGTGATATGCAATGATTTCCCACCTGAAAATCCGATGAAATCAACAACAGTAACAATACCACACAAAAACATCACAGGAAAAGAAAACTACAGACTATTAATATTGATACAAAAATCCACAGCAAAAAACTAGCAAACCAAATCCAGCAATGTAGAAAAAGCATTTTACAACATGACCAAGAGGGATTTGTCTAAGGAATGCAAGGTTGGTTCAATAAAAAGAATTATCAATGTAATACACTCTCTTAATAATAAAGGACAAAAACTACAGGATCATCTCAATAGATGAAGAAAAAGCACTTGACAAAATCTAGCACTTTTTCATGATTAAAAACACCCAACAAACTAGGAATAGAAGAGAACATCCTCTATCTGATAAAGAACATCTATAAAAGAAACCTGAAGTTAACATCATACTTCATGGTAAAAAATGAATACTTTCACCTAAGATCAGGGTAAGACAAAGGAGGTCCCACTCTTGCTACTTTTCTTCAACATTGTACTGCAGGTTCTAACCATGGCAATTAGACAAGGAAAGGTCAAATATCTAATAGTAAATAAAGCAAACAGAAGAAAGAATTATTGAAGAAAACCAGGACAATAGTTCTTAGCCCTGAGGGGCAATAGGATACAAGCTCTCAGCTCAATGGATAAAAATTATCTATGTCAAAGTGTACTTTTATGAAATTTCAAAACACATGGTTCTAGGAGAAAGATCTTAACAGGTTCCTGGGAGGAAAAAATAGATCATTTATGAAGATTCAGAAATCAGAATGGCATTGGACTTTTTGACAGAAACATAAGTAAAAGATAAATTCTGAAGGAAAATTATTTCCAATCTAGAAGTTAATAAAGGTTAAAAAGGGACTTTCCTGGCGGTCCAGTGGTTAACACCCTGCACTCCCAATGCACGGGGCATGGGTTCAGTCCCTGGTCTGGGAACTAAGATATCGCATGCCGCACGGTGCGGCCAAAAATAAAAACAATAAATAAAAATAAAAATAAATAAAGGTTAAAAAAAGACATTTTCAGATATGCAAAGTTTTAAATATTGTTTTCATGCATTCTTTCTCAGAAAACAATTGGAAAATATGCTCTACCACTACAAAGAGGTGAGGTAGGGGGTCTAACAGAAGAGACAGGTGAAGGTTACACCCAAGAAAACTGTGGTAGGTGGAATGACCACCAAAGGATGTCCACGTCCTAATCCCTGGAGTCTGTGAATATATTGCATTGCATAGTAAAAGAGACTTTGCTGATAGAGTTATGAACACAAATATGGAGGTTATCCTGGATTATCCAGGTGGGCCCAATCTAATCTAAAAGCCTTTGCTTTGCATGAGAGTGTGAAGAAAATAGTGTCAAATGTGGCAAAGAGTCTGAGGTTGAGGAAAAGCTACTGGGTTTGCTGACCCATGAGGCAACATAGAATAATAGCTCAGGTGTGGGGCTCTGGAATCGTAGTGCCCTGGCTTGAATCCCAACTCTACTGTTTATAATCATAAAACCTTAGGACAAGTTTCTTTCTTGCTGTGCCTCAGTTTCTTCATCTGTAAATAGAAGATTATAATAATAACACTATAGAGTTAAGAGGTTTTAATGCTTTTATCCACAAAAAGTGCTGAAAATATCTGACACATAGTAAATACTCAATAAATATCAGCTGTTGTTAGTATTATTGACAACCTTTAAGAAAATAGTTTCTATAGAGTAATAATTAGTTAGGACTCATTTCAGTGACAGAACTCCAACTCTAGTTGGCCCAAGGAAAGTATTCATTATTTCATAAGAATAAATCTATTATAGTTTTATGTACCTTTGGATCTAAGGGATCAAATGATGCCATGGACAAAATATCTCCATCTTTTCCCTCTATTTTTGGCTCTGTGTTGGCTTTATTTTTAGGCAAGATCAGTCTATGTCATGACAAGATTGGCCACCAGGAACTCTAGGAGTAAATTCAACGAAGTTAGCAACCACAATGGAAAAAGAATACTTCTTTCCCAATAGTTGCAGCAAATTTCTGGAACTGAGTCTCAGTATATAGACCTGGATTGCATGCCCATCCCCAACAATTACTGTCACTAGAAAGAGACAACTAGCAGGTTGGCCAGTTCAGTATTATTTGATCACCCATAAAACTGTGTGTGTGTGTGTATGTGTGTGTGTGTGTGTTGGGGTGTTGGTGTTGAGGGGAATCAACCTCCTTACTCAGACCACATAGACTGAAAGTGGCAGAGGCGTAGTTCCTCAAAGGAATATTGGGTGCTGTTATCAGAACATGGAAGTAGATATTTGGTCAGGCAAAAATAAAAGATGTACATTATAAGTGGTGAGTGTAGTTAATTAAAAACAGAATGAAAAATTACTGAACATCAGAGAGAGCCCAGCTGAGGCTTGAATGATGGTAGAAATCTGTATGTAGGTTTTGTGACCTTCTTCAAAATGTTCAGCATCCCAGGAAGAAAAAAAAAAAGACAGTACAATGATGTAATTTACATCAGGTTCAGGTTTGGGAAAGTGAACATGGCTAAAGGAGAAGAGCCAAAGGAATGAAGGTGTCGTAAAAGAACTGAAGAAATGGCAATCCATGGGGCCAGGTTGGGCAGAGAGGCAATAAGGCCAGAAAGGTATTGGCAAAGTAATCCCTATGTAGCTGAATGTTCCTGCACTAGTAAAGTTATGAACCTAGTGCTAAAATTATTGAGAAAGGCAATGCTCCTAGAGATTTGTAGGTAATAGAGATGGAGATGGAAAGAGACCTCAGGAAAACGTAGTTGTTTAGTTTTACTTTTAATTCTCTCTCTTCAGGATGTGTAAGGCTAAGTGGACATATTCCAAATTGAACTGAGGTCAAATCAAATCCGAAAAAGCTGAAGAAATTTAATTTTGTAATTGAAATTAACCAGTGCATGCTAATTTATATTTTATTACTATTGGAATGGAATGTAATTCCATTCAAACCACTCTAGTGGCAGTAAATCAGGAGTTTATTAATCAATATTATATTAGTTGTTAGTTATAAGTATCTTTAATATGGTTACATAATAATTAAAATATATAAATATTATGTCATAATAAATATATAATGAATAAATTAGTATTAGTATTAATAAAATCAAGCCAGAATTTTTTCTACCAGTTATGATAATTTTCCAATTCTTAAAACACCTAAGAGGAAAAATCTTTCAAAGAAAATCATGATCTTGTGAAAATGTCAAAGAAGATTTGAGATTCATGATTTTTCAACTGCATGACCTTAGGCAAGTTATAACTTTAACTCCAAGTTTCCTCAACTATAAAAATGGTTTTTCTTAAACGGTATGTCTTAGTTGTTGTGATTATCAAAGGAAATTATCACATGAGAACAATAGGTGACAGTGTCTTGTAAAGAATAAAATTATTTAAGTATGTCATTTTTTAAATAAGGAACTGTTTTACAATTTAGATAGCTACTACAGTAACCATTAGGTAGAGTTCACATTAAGTTCTAACCTAATTAGAAGGATACACATTTTAACACTAACTTTCATTAAAGTAGTTCCTTCCAAATTATTGAAGTAATTTCCTAATCAATTTGAGTCTGCTGCCCCTCACCTTAGAGTTGTCTTTTCTAAATTAATAATTCAAAGCAGTCTTGTGTAACCAATTCACTTATCTAACATTGAGAATATTACTAGTCAAAAGGTTACATACACCTTCCATCTTCAAATGTTGTTATGGGACCCATTCCAAATGTTAGTTGTTTGGTTTAACAATTTAAATGAAATTGGTTTATGGAAGCAATTGTTATTTATCAGGGAGTAATAAAAAGAAAGAGCAGAGAATTTAAAAAACGTGATTCATATGTGCTGTCTTCCCAAAGTAATCCAGGCAAATATAATCTCTCAAATATTGTGACACTTCTCACTCTAGCTCACTCTCTGGCAGCAGCAAGGTCTCAATCTGTCAGACAGCCTATTGCTTTCCCTGCAAAAGGTCAAACCTTCAGTTTGCTTTTATATTTAAGTTTATGGCCTTGGGCATTGTGGACATGAAATTTAAAATTTACCAAAATAGCATCATTCACACTGGTGCATATTATTTCATGTATATCTCTGTCCCATATCCTTTAATAATCAGAGTGGCTGTCACTTCTCTCCTTTACTGAAAGGATCACAAGTTTGCAATCCAATAACTTCATTTGCTAACTTCACTGTAGGTACCAAGTAAAGAAGGCCATGTCTCTAATTCTTCAAAAAATAAAAAAGATTATAGTTTGAGATTTGCTTTGACAGAGTTAGAGGACAAAGTTCTAGACATACTGCGTCCATGATAGTAGACATTTTAACTATATATTTAACAGTTTTATCCTTTGCAATATGCATAATGGAACAAATGAACGCCACTCTGATGAAAGACCCAAGCCTGTCTCTCTCATTAACTATGTGCTAGTTCTGGTCAAATGACTTAACCTGCCTGAACCTCAGTTTCCTTGCCTGTAAAATAACAGAATCATAGAATTTTAGGACGGGAAGGCACCCTAAAAAACCAAGGATGCATGGAAGTTCAGGCCTGTCTTATGTAGTCAGTCTTGAGGCAGAATTCATCTTTAACTTTGGCCTCAGTCTTTGGAGAGCCAAAAAGCCAACTACTGACTAGAGTGTCATTTCTGATAATATAGAGACTTTTTTAATTTTAAAAACCAATCATATTACTATTTTGATATGTTACTAGATCCAAGGTTTAAGGAAAAAATTCTCTCAAGTGATTGTGTGAAGCAATGGGCAGATGAAAGAAAGAAAAAATGTTTCTAAAAGTAAGGGCAAGTAAATTAAGTCTGCTTCAGAAAGCGTTTTGCTCAGTCAGGGCACGAGGCTTCAGTGTTTGGGTTTATCATTGAAATTGCATCCATCACTAGTAACAGAATCTTGGGGTTCCGAGAGTTAACAGAGGATAAGTTAGGAGAGTTAAGAGGGGATAACCTTGGTTGGTTATTATTAGAGAGGAAGGAAAGATTAATAATATAATTGCAGTATCCAGTATTGACAGAACCAGACAAAACATATCTTGCATCTCCACCAACCTCAAGTGAAGGTGAACGCTTGGTATCACAAACATGCAGTGCAGTTACCATATAAGCAATCTAGTAGCTACGGTGCTAGGTGATGATTAATGATCGTATTATAATGCCAGACTTTTAAAATAGCTTCTATAATTTAATACCAACATTACAGTAATATTTTAAAATAAAACTTCAGCTTTATTTTGATATCCCAGAAATTCATCCTGTGATGGTAATATTTCATTTTGACCTTGACTTTTGTCAAATACAAAGCATTTTGTATAAGCATGAAGTTATTCAATCAAAACATATTTAGTGCCCTTATATGGGAAATTTAGTTCAACTTTCCATCCAATTTAGCAATCGCTTCCAAAATATCCTAGAAGATAGCAATTCAGTTATGATAGGGCTCTTCCAATGATGAGCAATTTACTTCTGAACGAGGCAATATTTTCCTTGTCTTGTTAGTAGACAGTTCTAATTAATCAAATAGTTTCATTATGTTGACCTGAACTCTTCTTGCTTAATAACATTTCATCCAGTGCCCTTAATTCTGTCCTCTTATGTAACATATTAATAGAGTAAGTCTGTTTTCATGGGGCTAACCTTCAAAGGTTAGCCCTCTACAGGTTTGAAGTCAATCCTTTGTCATATCTTTTCTAGGCCAAGTGTGATCAGGCCTTTCAACCATTTATGGCACATGCAGACCACACCCTTCACTATCCTAGTGTTCTCTTCTAATATTTGAGGTCCCCCTTAAGAATGCACGAAACTTAAAAATGAGAACCCAGGACTTAGTGCTTTCATTCACTCAAGATGTTTTTATTGAGCATCTATCACATGGCCTATCTCTAACGGTAGGATACAGCAGTGAACAAAACAGATAAAAGTCCTTACCCTGTGGAGCTTATATTCTTAATGGGAAAAACAACAAATAAAAAAGTAAAACATACAGTATGTTAGAAAATAATATGTGCTGTGGAAAAACACCAAAGCAGTGAAGGGAAATAGGACCTTCTGAGGGTGGAGGTGGGGTTACAATGTAAAATAGTGATCCGGGAGTCACCAAGAAGGTGACTGTGCCCATTATCTTTTGGTCACCCCTCTAGATCTGCTCTTTTCTTATCCCACCTATTCTCCATCTCAGGAGGCTGACCTGTAGAGTAGATCAGCAGTTCCCCTGCCACCTGGCTTCCCGTTTGGGTTAACCATTGGGGATCCTAGTAAGATATTGGAGGGAGGGAGGAGAGTGAGGTCAAGATATTTATTCCTTGGTTGTCACTTAGTGAGGACTCTCAGGTTGATTGTGTCCCTCTATTAGAAGTTTGGTTCTTCTCAAGGATGTTGGCTCTGCAAAATTCTCTCTCCTTCTGTTTCCAGTAACCACTCCCTTTCTTGTCCCTCTAGGCCTAGGAATGGTGAGCTCTAGGTTACTGCACTATCCTTTGTGGTTTCTTTATATCCACACTTTTGAAAATAGTCCCTTTGTTCATGAGACTTCTTTGACGTTATCCTATTTCAAGTATGCTGTTTCCTGTTGGAACCCTGACTGATGCAGTGATATTTGAGCAAAGATATGAAAGAGATAAGGGTAAGCCATGTGGAGACATGAAGACATGAGTATTGCAGGAGCAGCAAGTACAAAGGCATATTGCTACACAGTCTGGCAGTGCAGAGCACAGAGGAGCTTTCATCTCCCTTGACCATTACATTATATGTCCATTAGTGTAGTCAAAGATTGTAGTAGCTTTTTCGTGGCAGTCATACTCTGTTTATACTGAGCTTGTCATAAATTCAAATCCAATTCTTCTGATTCATTAAGATTTTGGAACAAAATACAGAATTTTAACATGTATTTCCATTAACTTTTATCTTTTTGCCATTAAACAAATACTTAACAGGTACCTACTATGTGTCAAATCTTGTGCTATATACTGGGAATTCAATGGTCAGTGAAACAAGAATGGTTTCTACCCTTCTGGAAGCTTCAGCCTAGTATAGGAGACAATTAAATAATCACACAAATAAGTCTGTGCAAAGCTCTGTCAATTGTCAGTTCAGAAAGAAGCCCTTGGGACTGGTATACAGCCAGAGAGTAAGAGTGTCATGTAAAATGAGGCTAGCAAGATAAAAAAGGGTTATATCACGCAGGGCTTCATGGGATATGATAAATATTTTGTTCTTTGTTGCCAGAGCAGTGAGAATCCATTGAAGAGCTCAAGCAACTGGGTGAATTGCTCAGATTTGTGTTTTGAAAATATCAATCTAGCCATAGTGTGGAGAATGAATTGCAAGGAGTTAAGAATAGATCCAAGAAGACCAATTAGGAGGCCACTGAGAAATGTTAGGATTATGGGTAGAAACAGAATAACCTTCATATTTGAGAGATGTTGAGGTGAAATTGGCAGACAAGGGGAAGTTGGTGTCCATGATGACTGTACTATATTTCTTGTTTGCATTAACTGGCTGGATGGAAGTAGCACTCAAATTATCTAGACAATATTGGAAGAGAAACATGCTTTAGAGAAGAAGAGGAAGAACTTGGTTTGAAATATATAAAACCTAAGATCTCCATAAGATATCCAAGAAGAGAGGTCAACTAGGCAGATGGAAGTGTGAGTCTAGAGCTCAAAAGACAAGTCTCTGTGTAACTGGCAATCCATACAGCTGATAATTATCATGTTGGTTTTGTTTAATGATACAAATCTACCAATATTTCAAAAATCTTGATTCTATTATTTAGAGTATTATTAACTGTTTTTACTGCTGAGCTCTCTTAAATTTGATAATGTGCTTTCCATGTATTCGTCCGAATTGCTGACCGTTAAACTGGACAGTGCTAAATCCTAGTCAGGCGCTCGGTTTGGAAACCTGGAATCATAAATGGATCCTGACTGTGATTTGGTACAGCACGTTCTAAGCTGTGGCTGCTCTCTGAACTATTAGCATATATTTTATATTTTGGGACACGCTTATTATACCTTCCTATTCTCTTTCTTCTTGGTATATGTGCCTTTCCTATTTCTGCTGTGTACCTTTTGTTTTCTTTTGTTTTTTAAATTTTTATTGGAGTACAGTTGCTTTACAATGTTGTGTTCATTTCTACTGTACAGCAAAGTGAATCAGCTATATGTATACATATATTCCCTTTTTTTTTGGATTTCCTTCCCATTTAGGTCACCACAGAGCACTGAGCTATACAGTAGGTTCTCATTAGTTATCTATTTTATACACAGTATCAATAGTATATATATGTCGATTGCAATCTCCCAATTCATCCCACCCCCCCCCCCTTACCCCCTTGGTATCCATACGTTTGTTCTCTACATCTGTGTCTCTATTTCTGCTTTGTAAATAAGATTGTCTATACCAATTTTTTCAGATTACACATATATGCGTTAACATACCATATTTGTTTTTATCTTTCTGACTTACTTCACTCTGTATGACAGTCTCTAGGTCCATCCATGTCTCTACAAATGACCCAATTTGGCTCCTTTTTATGGCAGAGTAATATTCCATTGTATATATATACCACATCTTTATCCATTCCTCTGCTGATGGACATGTCCTGGCTATTATAAATAGTGTTTCAATGAACATTGTGGTACATGACTCTTTTTGAATTATGGTTTTCTCAGGGTATATGCCCAGTAGTGGGATTGCTGGGTCACATGGTAGTTCTATTTTTAGTTTTTTAAGGAACCTCCATACTGTTCTCCATAGTGGCTGTATCAATTTACATTCCCACCAACAGTGCAAGAGGGTTCCCTTTTCTCCACACCCTCTCATCTGCTGTGTACTTTTAGTGGGATAGACCTAGAAGATACAATTGGGTAGCTAAAAAAGTAGATAAAAACGAAGAAATAACAAATTTTTAAGGTACCAAATGCTTTAAATGTTTACTTGCAAAAGGACTAATGGGAAAATGTTGTGCACCAATGCTATGTGTTTATTGCTCTTTGGCAAAGCTAGGAAACTCCTATTATTGATTTATAGTGCGTCTTCTCTAGTACCTAGTATGAAAGTAGCAGGAATAGCCAGCTGCTGTATCCCTGGTGTATGCAGAACATGGCTCCATCTCCTCTACCGTTCTATACAGTGTTCCAAATCTCAGCCCCTCATACTCAGAGGTGGGTTCTAAGGCATCTTTGGCATCTTTATATAACCTACTGGTCAGCTGTCCCTCTTCTTCTCAGTCAGCTCTTGTCTCTGTTTCCACAAGAAATTCAACCAAAGCAAGCACATTGCAATCTTTGTAGTTTTGCGGATCCCAGAAGGATCATGTTGCACCTCACATGGCATATCACTTTTAAAATCTCACTTGGCTGTCCCTTCACTGAGGCTGAGAATCACTTGGCTGAGTCTTTGCTCCTGGCTGCACAATCACCAGATTCTTCTTTCTGCCCTCTGCACCTCACAGGTCTCATCTCAGCTCCCCCTGATTGCTGTCCTCCTAGCCCTTCTTTGCTTAGGTATTTCAATCTCCTCTCTCTCTCGCTCTCTTTTCCTTCTGCAGAGCAACTTAGCATTTTTCTAATTTCTACCTCTAAACTTTCATACTGCACAGAGCTCACCAGCAAAGGACCCTCCAGGTACCAAGGACCGTTCTCCTAGGGCAGTGGGAGATTGTAAATTTATGATGAATTTAAAATGAAATACATAATGAATATTTTTATTGTTGGATATTTACAATTTTGTCTCATTCCTTCCACATAGAAGGAAAATCAGCCTATTTTCTGAGTGTCTCAGTTCCACCCCAGTGAAGAGAATAGTAATGGGATGGACATAAAATTGGGCTTAACATAGAAGTCATTCCCTGAAACACTGAAAGATCAGGCTGGAGGGGAAAACAAGAAAGTTGGGAAAATAAGAGGGGTGGAGGGGATGAATTAGCTGGAGAGGTTGTAAGGAAGATAGACATTTTCTGCCCTTAAAATGCTTACATAATAACCTATATTTTATTTGAAAAGAATCAGTGAAGGCTAATCCAGTAACTAATAAGGGCTATTAATCTGCAGGTAGAGAAATAATGTGATATATATGTATATTAGTTTTAATTTACACTACAGGATAGCTTGCTAATGGTTGAAATAATTAATAAGGAATCCATATCCCAGAGATGTTTAGCTAGTACTTGAAAGACTAACCAGAATGACTAGCTTTATCATTGATCCACACCAAGAGATTTGATAATTAGTATACGGATGTTAGAAATGATTCTTCATTCATGTGGCCAGTTGTGTTCAAAGTATACAGATTGGCAAAAAGAACTTCACGGTTATTTCTACACTTGTATGAATAGGAAATAAGAATCTAGCAATTCCAAGAGGCTATGCTGTTGAGAACAGCTTGACTCCATGCCTGAACACTCCACTGTGTCACATGTCTAGACATTTTTGGAGGCGTCTGTCATCTGATCTTACCAGGAGGTTGGCAGAACCCTACAGCAAGAATATTGTTGCATCTGCCTTGAGTGAATCTTTCTTGCAAAGTGCTTGAAAGAACAAAGGTCAGGGATGTCACTGAATTTACACAATAAGTTAATTACCTTTTTATCTTCCCCATTTTTTTGTATTGTGGTAAAATATACATAACATAAACTTTACCTTGTAAACTATTCTTGAATGTAGAGTTTTGGTGGTATTCAGTATATTCATAATGTGGTACCACCACCACCATATATCTCCAGAACTCTTCATCTTATAAAACTGAAACTCAGTACCCACTAAACAATAGAGAGTTATTCCCTGCTCTCAGCCACTTGCAATCACCTTTCTACTTTCTGTCTCTAGGCTTTTGTCTACCCTAAGTACTTCATGTAAGTGGAATCATACAGTATTTGTCCTATTGTGACTGGCTTATTTCACTTAGCATAACATCCTCAAGGTTCCTCCATGTTCAATCATGTGTCAGAATATCCTTCCTCTTTAAGACTGTATAATATTCCATTCTCTCTCTTTTTTTTTTTTTTTTTTTGTTCCTACTTGTTTTCTTGTATTTGTAGCTGTGGCAAATTTTGGTCTGAGACTTGCTTTCATTGTAAGACTTTGGTGGAGAAGAACAAAGATATGTATTGTCCTTACATATCTCTTTGAACCAGGCTATTGTTATTTACCAAAAGTACCTAATAATCAGGAATGATCAAATTGCCTTAGGGCAGTTCTCAACATTTAGGTTATAATATTTATCATCAACATCTTTCAGTGCTCAATTATTAAATCTCAGGATTATAAATTAATTCTCAGAAAAATATAGCCATATTTAGTGAACAATAGTTTTATGTTAATGTAGGCACGTTTTCAACAATAAAAATTCTTATTAAATTATTTGATTATTGATTTTATTCATTCATTTGAAGGTTTTTTAACAAATAATGTAATTCTAAATAGTTCTCTTGAACTTTAATTTTAAATGGAGTCAGAGCTTGGATTCAGCCTTTTAGAAATCTGACTGGCAAAGTTCTTTGGTTTCACATTAATTTTTTTTTTTTTTTAAACTAGTACCTTTTTTTGTTGTTGTTGTTACTTGCCTTTCTTTTATTTATTTATTTATATATTTATGGCTGTGTTGGGTCTTCGTTTCTGTGCGAGGGCTTTCTCCAGTTGTGGCAAGCGGGGGCCACTCTTCATCGCGGTGCGCGGGCCTCTCACTATCGCGGCCTCTCTTGTTGCAGAGCACAGGCTCCAGATGCGCAGGCTCAGTAATTGTGGCTCACGGGCCCAGTCACTCCGTGGCATGTGGGATCTTCCCAGACCAGGGCTCGAACCTGTATCCCCTGCATTGGCAGGCAGATTCTCAACCACTGCGCCACCAGGGAAGCCCCTCACATTAATTTTTTTACAGGTGTTCTCATAGCTTAAGGCAGGGGGTGCAAAGGAAATACTTGCTTATAAATGCTGTGTGTGTTCCTAGGACAGTAACCTTTCATTTCTACATTTTTATGGCAATTGAGAAAGAGCCCAAGGAGGAGTTAAGAACAAAGAAATGGAATTAAAAGAGATCAAATAGAAAATGTTGCCCAAAGGAATTAAACATGAACTATTTCTATGAACTGGAGACAAAAGACATGATCAAGATCAGACTGATGAAATAAATTAGTGCCTACTGCAAAGTCTTTCTCTTGGGTCTAAGTGTAATAAAATCATAATTTGAAAATGTAAATTAAATGATTTCAACTGTTTTCCAGTATTGGAAAAAATAATGCTTCCTCTGATAGAAGGTAAAATAACATATTTATTAAGTATTACCATGTGCCCTCTTAATAAACAGTACCTTATTTTTCAACTACTTACTCCTCAGCTCAATACTAAGGAAGTATGACTTGGTTATTAATCATGCAAGGTCATCATAGTGGAATAGTGGTATGAATGGTAGAAAGATAAAATGGTCACATTTAGAGGATGTACATTTTCTTATGTAGAAAGGGATATAAAAAAAAGATGAGAGATAACACAGAGCCCCTCCAGATGGGGCAGCAGTTTCCCATGGAGATTTTAGCTGTGGTTGATGCCACTGGTACAAAGTGAGGATTCCTCCAGCATGAAAACTTATACTTATGTTCTGTGCCTGTTTGCCCACCAGGTGGAGATGACAGGTGGAAAACAACTCAAAGAAATTCCTAAGTGCATTTTGCAAAACTAGGTAATGTGTTTCCCAAGAGCATCTATCAATACAGTGCACTGAAGAAAATAAAGCTGCTACCATATTACACACTTGGGCATCCTCAATGACAAAATTGAAGGGGCTAAGGGCTGAAGGTTGAATCAATCTCCAATGGCCAATGATTTATCAATCAGGCCTGTATAAGTAAACACTCATAAAAACCCCAAAGGAGGATGTTTGGAGAGCTTCCACACTGGTGACCCAAACTGATTCCATGTGCCACCATGCCAGGCCCTAAACTTCATGAGGACAGAAGCTCTTCATCTGGCTGTTGCATTGTACTCTTTAACATCCTTTGTAATAAACCAGTAATATAGTGAGTAACCTGGTTTCCTGAGTTCTGTGAGCAGCTCTCGCAAATTAATTATACCCAAGGAGGGTACGTGGGAACCTTCAATCTATAGCCTGTTTGTAAGAAGTACAGGTAACAACCTCAACTTGCTTTTGGTATCTGAAGTGGAGGGCAGTGGGACTGAGCCCTTAACCTATGGAATCTGATGCTACCTCTGGGTAGATAGAGCCAGTATTGAGTTGAATTGTAAGACGGCCAGCTGATGTCTGATAATTGCTTGGTGGTGTGGGAAAACCCCCTCTTCTCACATCAGAATTGGGTACCAGAATCTTTACCAGTTAAGCTCACAGTGTGAAAACTCACCCTGCCACACACTTGAAACACAAGCACTTTTCACTATGTGTACTGAGGGATAGAAAGCTACAGAAAATAAAAAGAGTTGAGTATGTATGTATAATATGCATGTAAATATACCATGTTAAGTATGTGTGCATATCAATTTTAGATGGGCAAAGTTTATCATTTCAAATTCGAGAACTAGAGCCATTTTTCCTGGGTCTCAAATCACCATTCTGAAACCATAGCCACCCGCCCCTGCAAATCCATACTATCTATGAAAAACAGATAACTATTTTACTCTGAGGTCAAATATCAAACTAAAAATGTTAAGACCCCAAAGGGCTCAAATTGTCAGTGAAATTAGTCATTCTTTAAAAATATACTGTATTTTTCTCTGTTTTCCCCTAGTGACTTCCAAAGTATCAAGTTGACATCCAAAAGCCATTTTAAAAGGAATAGTCAATAGCTTTTCATTATAAAAAATATTCTAACACAGAATAAGACCTATTTAAAACACTTTTAAAAACCAAAGCCTCCTTGTCTTACAATAGTACCTGTATTATAGAAAACATCACTAATGAGAAGACAGGGAATTTAAAACTTACAGCCTTTCTTAAAAATACTCTGAACTTGCAAACTTTAATTCACACTTTAGCTATTCTTAATAAGAAGAAAGCAAAAACATTAAGGTTTGTGCTTTTGCTAAGGACGAGACACTTCTGAGCCCTGGTTATATTTGAATGTTTATCCTTTCCTCTAATCGCAGTAGCATAACACCCCCCTTCTAAGCAGAAATTTATAATTGTTTTAAAGTTGCAAGCAGCAATATTTAAATGCAAAAAAAATTTTGAGGATCACGTGTATGACTTTAACATATCTGTGAATTTATATAACAAGAAACATTTCAGATACCTTGTTGGTTCAATACCTCAAGTATGTATAATTCATTATAAAAATTTTTTTCATCAAAAGGTTTTGGTGTTTAGAACTTTGGTTGTCTGGCCATCTCATTCTGCTCTAATTTACAGCATAAATTTTGGGCAAGTCATATGAATTCTTTGGGGCTTAATAATCTCATCTGTCAACCTCTTTTTAGTATACATAAATATCTTTATACCTATGTATTTTTCTGTGGAGAGAATTCACAACTTTCAATGACTTAAAGTATGTGATACAAAAGGAAAAAAATTTTTTTAAATTACTGAGTTAACTAATTTTTAAGGCCTTATATTAAATGCTATTCATGTCTGCCCAGATTCCCTTTACTGGTCAGTCCACTCGTCTCAGCTGTTTTCAGTGTCCATGGATAGAACTCACAGATGCCCTCTTCTCTAAAGGAAAACTTTTGGGGAAATGGTAGCCACCTTGCCTGGGAGACTATGCATACCACCACCCCAAATCCCCACCCCAGGACAGGGCAGTCCTCAACAAATGACTAATTGGCATGTGGTCCTTGCCTCAAGCTGGAATCAATTCTGGGGTGCAATTTGAGCTCCAGAGCTTCCCTGTGGGATCAGATTGAAGTGCGTATCTAGCAGAGAACACATTCTTGAGTAGCTCCCTCTCTACCCTCCTCCCGCCCCTAGCCTTATCTTGTTTCCCTCTCCTCCTCAGAGCATTCACCCAAAATCACTTGAACAGGAATCTCTGTCTCAGGCTCTGTTCCCAGGGAACTAGATTAAGACAGGCATCTTTGAGTTCTCACATTTTATGAGTCTAGGAGGTAGTTTTAGGATCAGACTCTAAGGATGGGTTTCTGTAGTTAGTTCATTCATTCTGGATTATTCTGGAGGTGGATAACAGGGAGGATGCTATCATTGATGGTAAGTGGAATTTGATAGTCCCTGGCATGCTGCAGTTGAATAGTCGCTAACACATTATTTAGTTCACCCTGGTGAACTGGAATGGGATATAGATGAAAAGGGATCTACTACCTGATGTAATGCCTAGTGGGATTGAGCAACGCGGGGAAATAACTATAAGGACTGATGTTGAGTGGTTCTTGCTATGTGCCATTAATTTGTTTAAGAGAGATGACAAAGCGCGTATCTATTTATCAACAGTATAAAGCAAAGATTTAGGGTAGGAGGGCCTCTTTGGCAACATTCAAGGAGACCCTTATTTCCTGCAGCCAGAGGACATGCCATGCTGAAGGCAAGGCTCAGGACCTAATTGTAAGAGTAGCAGAATTTCAGAGAAGATTGAATTCTCAGCCCTGGCAAGTGTCTTACATTAAAGTCAGTGCCCTATTGAGAGAGTGACCTTGAGTCTTGGGAGGAGGTGTGTGGGTAAATGCACATGAGACCCTTTGAGACCCTTGAACTCCTGCATTCCCTTCAATGCTCTGCACCTGCGGAATTGCCCTACTCCCCTTGTTGGAAAATCACAGGCTATTTGCTTAAGGACTATGCAGAAGCTTCAAATAAGGTGGGTGCCTAACATAATAATCCCCACCCTCCTCAGAATCTTCCCTAGACTTATACTGGCCAGCAGAAAATCAAATCTTAGCAAATCCTGACTGGGGAGATGCTGGGTAAGGTAAAGAGAGGAGAGGAGTTATGTGTCAAAATTGCTGCAGCTCCTGGCCTACATTTATCAGTAGAAACCAGGACAGTAAGCCTGAGAATCCTGAGGATGCCGAATCAAGAGGGGAGGAATGTAAGTCTGGACATGGGACAGTTTGGTGATATGGGAGCACTCCCCTGTGATACATAATTTAAACCCTTGGCAATAGTGCTGAGTGATTCTAATACATTTCTGGAATGACTCTTGGACATTTGGAAAGGGTGATGGCCGACACTGAGTGATGTAGAGACGCCAGAGCTGCCGTGGCAAACTGTTGAGAAGAAACCAAAAGGCTTATAGAGATGGGAATACTTGCCAGGTTCTAACATTTTTTGAAAAAATGGAAAAGCCAACAACGGTCCATGTCCTTTGGGAGGGCCCACATCAGAAGCAGTTTGTGTTCACAGGGGATAAACAACAGTATACATACACGGTCAAGGCTACATTAATTCTTCTGCTCTCCGTCACAATATAGGTTAATATAGGTTAATAACCACAATATAGTGGCTTGGAGTGACTTCCACTTCAACACTTTGGTTTCTGGACCCATGCATTCTACCTATTGATGACGCCTTTGATTGAATATATAAACTGTCTTCTGAGGACAGTGCATCATCCTGACATGGCATCATTCCCAAGCTGGTACCTCAGCTGTACCTTCAAGAAACCATTCTGTTGTTTTATCCTGAGTCAGAAAGTGAGAGATCCCTAAAACTTTCATGGATATGGGACGCCCTGAATCTTTGTATAGTTTATCTCCCACCCTCTGGAGCACATATATTAAGATACAAGTTATCCACTTGCCTCGTGTTTACCAGGTCCAATTAACATATCATCAATATAGTGGACACAGGGAACTCTACTCAATTCTGTAATGACCTATATGGAAAAAGACTCTAAAAAAGAGTGGATATATGTATATGTATAACTGATTCACTTTGCTGTACAGCAGAAACTAACACAACATTGTAAATCAACTATACTCCAATAAAAATTTAAGAAAAGAATTTTAAAAAGGGAGACACTTAGCATGAAGCCCATGCATTGACCCCCCAGTGTCAGCCAATGACAGACTAGCTTGAAAGTAGCAAAAGGGCCACTTTTGCCTTAATGTGGGAACAACACTGTAGCACAACTTGGACTCCAGACCATCTCTCTAGGATCAGGGTAAAGGTAGTCTCCAGTGGAGGCTGTATCCTTGCTTAGTGTTTTTTTTCCCCTATCAATTCTGCTTCCTTCACTCATCTTTTTCTGAGATCACTCCCTGAAAAAGCAGAATAGAAATCCCTGTCTCAGGCTCTCCTTCCAGGGCAATGAACCTGTGTTAGTTATTGTCTAGTTCTAGCGTTCTATGAGTTTCTGATTATAATATGTGGAGTAAAAGTAGTTAGGATTAGTTTACAGGTAGCTAAAGGGCAGGGAAGACCAGGGGAGACAAGAGCAGCAAACCAGTGCTGTTCAGCAGATAGCTTGATCAGGGTCTAGTATGGCAGCCATTTGAGGGGAATGGCAAGTGTGTAATGGGAAGCTGCAAAATTGCTTTGATTGAACAGCTTCTGTGTGCCAGAGATACAGAGGAAGAGTGGATGAGTGATCACTGGTGGTCACAGTCTAGATCAATGCATCTCAAGCTTTAATGGTCAAACAAGTTGCTCAGGGATTTTTTTAGATGCATATTCTGACTCTGTATTTCCAAGAAGTTCCCAGGTGACATCCTGCCTGTTGATGCACAGACTACAGTTTGAGTAGTAAGGCTCTAGACCAGAGTGCACAAGAGAAATATTAAGACATATGTGTGATTTAAATTTTTTCTAGCAGCCACATTAAACAAAGTAAAAAAATGAGTAGAGTTAATTTTATAATGTAGTTCAATTGACCCACTATACCCAAAATACTATCATTCCAACATACAATCAATATAAAAATTATAAATTAGATATATTATATATTTTTGTACTGTCTTCAAAATCCAGTGTATATTTTATACTTGAGGAGCATCTTAATTCATATCTAAATTTTTATCAGAAATATATATATGTTTGTATTTCGTAACGTTTACAGTTGCAAGTAGATTCATGCACTCAAGTTAGCCTATACATACTTAAAATTTCCCAATAGGTGAATCAAGTATTAGCTTTTAAATGTAAATTAATTAAAACTGAATGAATTTGTAAAAATCAGTTTCTCACTTGCACTAATCACATTTCAAATGCTCAAAAGTCACATGAGGCCATGGGTTACCGTATTAAATGGAGTAGCTGTAAGTCATGTGAGAAAGACAAGAAGAATGCTGATTGAAATGAGGAAAAAGGAGCCTGGGAAGTGGGCTTGAAGAGATTAAACATGGAGGGTTGAAGGGAGTAAATCTAAGAAGAGATGATTTCTTAGGGAGTAAATGACAGTGTCTGAGTGAATAATGGAAAAAGCGCCTGTCTTTGACCATTTGTGGCTAGAATTATTTTAACTTGTTCTGATAATTCAAAGCACCAATATCTGGTTTTCTGCTGCAGCAACCTGGACCCAAGCACTTGCCATCTTGGATTTTACTTAACCAAGTACTAGATGTAGAATATTTCAGTGATTAAAAAACCATGATCCTTGGTGAAGCGGTACCACACCAGGGACCTGCACCATTCTCCACCAGTCTTCTTAGAGATAGGTGTATTTGGACTCCTGGCTCTGGCTACAAAGATAAAAAGGCTTGTCGTTTGAGAGGGGTGCCCCCTGTGACCACTAGCAACAGTTTTCCTGACTTGGCTGGGATAATTTGCCTAATTATTTGATTAGGTTCCCTAACAACCCATCTGTTCATTCCATGGGCCCCCAGTGTGGATCTCATTCTCCTGGACAAGCCTGCCTCCCTCTCTTCCTGCCTCTTTCCCACATCTTGATGAGGACACAGTCCTAACCAGCTCTCTGGCTCATCCTCTTCAGCTCAGACTCCTGGGGCCAGCTTGAACTGCCTAATCTGATTAGCTGTCCCCTCTGAATTGCTGACCCAGTGTGGTGTCTATTTGCTGAGCTAGTGAAGGTTTGCTGCCCCCTTCTGGTGTGAATGCTCACTAAATACTATTTGTTTAATGAATTCTGGAAATGCATTATAATTGCATGTGTTGTCAAATGCAGTGTATAATAAAAAGCTGCATAATTAAAAAAAAATTAACTACCGTTTATTGAGCAGCTTCTGTGTGCTAGAGATATTAGGCACTAGAGATATTGCAGTGAATGAGACAGACATAACTCTGTGCCCTCGTGGAACAGACAGA
Source organism: Balaenoptera physalus (assembly GCF_965194825.1). Classification (NCBI taxonomy): domain Eukaryota; kingdom Metazoa; phylum Chordata; class Mammalia; order Artiodactyla; family Balaenopteridae; genus Balaenoptera; species Balaenoptera physalus. The sequence goes on from NC_138890.1 coordinate 126,884,335, forward strand.
CAAGAAATATATCAACAAGTAAAATCTGTGGGAAATCAGGAATTATAAAAAAAAATATATTAAATAAAGCTGAGAAGGGAAATAGCGAATGAGGGAAGGCATTAAAATTTCAGATAGGGCCAGGGAAGTTCTCCCTGAAACCTAAAGGACATGAGGGAAAAGAGAGCATAAACACTGAGGCCAGAGGCTGCTTGGTATGTTTGAGGAACATTAAAGAGGCCAGTGTGGCTGAAGCATTGGAGCAAAGTTACTGTGGGGGAGAAGTAGGACATAGGTTAGAGAGGTAAGTGTGGAAGGGCAGGTGGGAGCAGATTACACGGGGCCTTGTAGGTAATTATACACACACACACACACACATACACACACACACACACAAGTACATATATCCACAAACACACACATATACATATACAGTTGAACTTTGAACAACAGGTTTGAACTGTGCATGCATACTTCTACACAATTTTTTTTTTCCTGTTTCTTTTTTTTTCTCCCGGATTTTTTTCAATAATAAATACTACAGTACTATACGATCTATGGTTGGTTGAGTCCACAGATGCAGAACTGTGTATATGGAGGATCAACTCTAAGTTACACATGGATTTTCTTGACTGTAGGGAGGGTTGGTACCCCTAAACCCTGGGTTGTTCAAGGGTCAACTGTATAGGTACATACATATTTACATATATACATATATATTACTCTGAAACAGATTGGAAGCTAATGGAGAGTTTTGAATAGAGGGAAAATATGACTTGACATATTTAAATAGATCACTGAGGATTATATGATGAATAGACAGAAGGGGTGGCAAGAGACAAGGCGTGAGACTTGTTAGGAGGCAAGGAGTAACAACAACTTGGACGAGCATGGCAGAGGGAGGTCGTGAGATATGGTCAGGTTCTGGTTATATCTGGAAAGCAGAAAATTTGCCAATGGAATGAATGAGTTGTGTGAAAGAGAAGTCTCTAGGGTAACTGGATGACTGAGGAAACAGACAGTTGGAGTTGGCATTTACTGAAATGGAGAAGTCTGGGGGAAGAGCAAATTGGAGGAATAAAGGTAGAGAGGAGAATAAGAATTGTTATTTGGAAATGTTTGAGATGCCTACTGGGCATATACCAAACTGGAAATCAGAGGAGAAATCTAGGGTAATGATAAAATCTTTGGAGATATAGCCTATAGATGGTATTTAGAGCCATAACATTAGATGAGATCAAATTAAGAACATTAATTCAATGCGTTGGAAGTTGTTGATAAAACTGAATTATCACTTGTAATGTGAACATGGTTCTGACTTCAGTGGTGCAGCTTTGAGATTTAAGTGCCCTCATTAGTAAACTGGAGAGGATACCTCTTATCTTACAGGGTTGTTGTAAAGAATCAGTGTAAATGATGAAACTGCACAAATGTTAGTTATTTTAGTACAGCAGTGTCCATGTTCACAGAATTTTAGAGTTTTAAGTTTCCTTATGGATGTCTAGTCTAAGAACAATTCCCTGATAATGGGTACAAAGGAACTGAGGCCCAGAGCAGCAGGGTTAGGATGGGAACGAAATATCACATCCATTATGCTCTTCCCACCATTTCAGGTTGTTCAGTGTAGCCTTTGGAAGAACTGGTTTATGCGGTTACTTTTTGTTTTGTCTTCTTAACTTCTTTTTATTTATCTTTTCTATTATATATATTTCCCCAACAGAATTTAAAGGAACTTTTAATAAACAGCTTGTTTTCTTTTATTCCAGGTAGATGTAGCTTAAAAGTCAGTATCTAGTATCTGATAAATATTGGTTACAACTGCCAGATTTACACTGCCAAATAAGGGGAAGGCTCCCAGTTAAATACTCTGAACAAATGTAACATGTATCTCTGTCCCTATGTATGCTCAAAGCATGACAAGTTTATTATGGACAATGAATGTCCTTGCACCTCTTTGAGGCTATCTTTAAGAAGGGGATAAATAAAAACAGATTTACTGTTACTTTCACTTTCCACTCTACGTCCACTGATGGAAATGGATAGCAATCATTCAATTAATTCTCTTGGATTATTTCTGCAACATTTGTTTTAGACATCACTCCTCATCATCTTTTGTTCCCACCAGTCAGTGCTCCTTGTTGTGCTTAAGAATATTTCATACCTCATATCTTTTGCTTCATGTTGAGGTTTAATGATCCTCTTTCTTCTTTACTGTCCCTGTGATATATTATTGTTATTAGAATAGAAGGGTAGGGTTGAAGAGATTTTTTTGAACCAAGGCTAAGATTTCTAAAACTTGTAGTTTTCTTTTTTTTAAATCAGAATTTATGATTAAAAATCTGGCTAGGAGTCTTGAGAGAGATGTATTTATGAAACAGGTACGGATTTGAGGTGAATAACATTTTTGTTTGGGTAAGATATTAAAAAAACACCTTTAAGTTTGAAAAATTCTTGGATTCTGCATGAAATAGTTAACTAAAATGGGCCTTCCAATTTCAACAATTTTAGAGGACTGACAAAACAAGATGAGCAATTTCCTATGAAACTAAGCCACTGACTGAAACCTGAAGAGGCCTATAATATTCTTTTTAAAAAATAAATATAAAAAACAGAATTATCCTCAAGGGTTACTGGATAAATGCTTGATGGTCCTCTGAATACATTAAGGAGGTATTATAGTTGGAGCTTGTCAAAAAACTAATTCAGATGAATGCTGTGAAATAGGATCTGGTTACCTGGTAAGAACCCTTTCTCTTTCAAAGATCTTGGCAACACTTCCTAGTAGTGATTCTATTTGCATCAGTAAGATGTTTCCACTGGAAGAGCACTGTAGCATCATCCTTGAGTTGTGTACCATTGATTGCTTTATAGATAAGAATCTCTTATAGTGTGATACTATTGATTCGACAGTAATTAAGCACTCTTTGGATGAGGTATAAGACAGACTGACTTCTTTAGGAAAATGACTCAGTAGTGAACGGTTTTAGAAAGAGATTTCACTCTATTTGCATTTGACAGGTGTAAAATTTAGTTGCCAAAATTTCTTGATGAAATGAAAGTAGACTGTTAGCACAACGTAAGCCAGGACACATCTTCTAATCAAAGTCTGGAATCTGGTTTAGGCATCTCCTCTGGCCTTCAGAGAAGGATGAAACCTTCCACAGTTGATAAGAATTGATTCTGTTTCCACAGTCCTTCAGGTAACCCATTTCAACGTGTAACAATATATGCTCTGAATCTATCCCATTATGCTCTAAAGCCTTCTTCTGAGTTCTGGTCTCTGAAAAAGGACCAGCTGGTCATCATTTCCTTTTTATTTATTGATGTTAAAAATCTTTATTGTCATCTCTTTTCTCAGCTGATCAATCCAAATTTATGTAACCTTTTCACATAGGGCTTGATTTTCTCACCCCTGGACTCACCCTAATGATCTCCCTAAAATTCTCTCCAGATTCTTCCTGCCCTTGGATGTAATAACTTAATGAGGTTGTCCTGATACTACAGGAACTCTGGCTCTTTAGTCCCCAAGCCTCAGCCTGCCCATTATCCTACAGTCTCCCACTGCTCACCTTCCTAATACTGTTGTTCTTAGATTTCTGTTCTCACCTGTGCCTGGAGAGCAATGCACATAACCATCCCCAGCCGGGCTGCCTTATGAGTAGGGGTAGAGATATGATTCCAGGGTTAACAAGAAGGCCTTCCATTGCCTATTTACCCCCTGGAGTCTGCTCTTTCTTTCATAGGAGGTAAGGCCCTAAGTTCAGTTATATAATATTTTTAATGAACTATATTGCAAGAGAGAAAAGACAGTGACAACTTTATTTGTATAAAATTATAAAAATCTAATATAAGATCCAGAGATCATGCTACATAATGATTAGAAGGGGAGGGAGCATGAATATCCTGGTGGAGTACAACAGGGCTAGGACAAAAGTCAAATGCGACTCTGCTTATTCCATTCCATTACCACTTTTGATTAGAATTGGCTATGGTCCTTGGAAGTACTGGGTAGTAAAGGGATGCCTTCTTGAGTTCTCAATAAGAGTTGAACTATCCATTGCTTAGGTCTAGCTCTCGGTATATTACTTCTTGATCTATCTTAAGCTCACTAATTCTTTCCTTGGCCATGTCATATACTAGTGATCCTGTCAAAGGCAGTCATCATTTCTGTTCTTAATTATTCCTTTGTGTTTTTAATTTCTAGCGTTTCCTTTTGATTTTGTCTTAGCGTTTCCATCTCTTTGCTTATATTACCCATCTGTTCTTGCATATTATCTACTCTTTCCATTAGCACCTTTAACATATTAATCATAGTTATTTTAAATTATCTTTTTGATAATTCCAACATCTGCGTCATAAGAGAGTTTGATTTTTGTGATTGCTGTTTCTTCAGATTGAGCTTTTTCCTTGCATTTTGTCATGCCATGTAAGTTTTTTTGTTGAAAGCCAGATGTGTTTGTATAGGGAATAGGAAATGACGTCCTTTAATGTGAAGATTTGTGATAAGCTGGCTAGGAACTGAACTGTGTTTAATGTTTGCTGTAGCTGCAGGTGCCAGTGTCTTGAAATTCCTCTAGTGTCGTTGTTTTGTCTCCTCTTGACTTTGGGTTTCCCTCAGCACTCCTCCTCAGAGAGAGTCTGTGTCTTGCAGTTCTTTGAGTTATAATCCACTGTAGTTATACTGGAGCTCTCTTGGTGTGCTGGTAAAATGTAGCATTCTATAATATGATTAGTGGACCTGTGTCTCAGGTCTGTGATCTTCATAATTACTTTCCCATGGTATAGCTTTTATCTTCCTCCTTAGGTAAGAAAGAATAGAGTAGGCAAGGGGGTGAGGAATGTCCTTCTCCCAGCTTGCATTAGGCTCTGGTAAACTCTTTTCCCTTACTGCGTAGGCCTTTGTTGTGAGAACCCTTTGGGCCTAATTCACATTGATTACTCTTTCTCAGATCTTTACTGTGAGAACACAGCGGAATTCCTGGAGGTAAACTCATGCAAGTCTGCGTCTGCTCCAGAGTGGTGACCTCCAGAAGTTTCTCATTCTCATGCTAGTCCATATTCAGCCTCCAGCAAGTCATCAAAATCACCACTTAAGTGTTTCTATCAATTTATGGATCTAGCAGCTTTAGTCCAGGTAAGCACATTTTGACTGTGACTCTCTGGACTCTTTCTCTCTAGATTTTGGGGTGTTGGTTTGCCCTGTAACCTCTGTTCTCTGACAGGGGTCCAAGAAAAGTCACTGATTTTCAGTTTACTCAACTGTTTCTTGTTGTAAAGATGGAAGTGATGACTTCCAAGCTCTTTGTATATCAGAGCTGAAACTAGAAGTCTTCTCTATGCAAATTTCATTTTATGTTATTTCTCCCAGTGAATTCCTCTTAAGCAACATGACAATGTATTTTGTTTTGTTTTTTTAATTGAAGTGACTGTAGTTATATTCACATTTGTACATAAATCAGGTCTGACATTACAGGAGCTGAAATACTAAAACAAGATGACTTTAAAAGATAGAGCATTAGAATGGATTCTAAATTCTACTGATGGGACCCTGAGGATAAAGAAATCTTCTTTCCCACTAAAATCACTCCTCTCCCATGAAATATGTTAAACTTACCTTGCTATGGGGCTCAAGCTGATATAACCTAAACATTTAAAAACAAACTATTTTTGGTTACCTGAAATGTCTCATTTTTCCAACTCTAATTCTTTGAGATCAAAGTAAACCTTTATTTACTGTTTTGTTCTACCACATGTTCAATAAACTTTCAAATATTCTACACATCCTTTAAAGGTCAGATCATATACCACATTCTATACTAAGCCTCCTCTGATTACCTCAAGTGGAAGTGACTTCTCTCTGCTTTTCTTTAACTATTACAATGGTGTACTGGAGACAATTCATCTGGCTCATAAGAGCTGAATGTATCTCTTACCAATTCCACACTCAGCGACTTCACATTCTGAACTCAGCTGTGTGGAGCACTTACATCATTGAAATTGGCAAACACTATAAATCAGAGCTCTTAAAAATTTCCCTACAGATCCAGTTAAACATTTACCATCACACTACTCTTGTGTGTGTGTGTTTGTGTGTCTGTTTGTAGATAGATAGGTAGGTAGGTAGATAGATAGATAGATACTGAGAGACAGAGGGACAGTGAGCAGAGAGAGAGAGACAGACAGACAGACAGACATAACAGCTGTTTCTGTACATATGTCTTTCTCTAGTCTGTAGTTTCTTAAGTGTAGATGTAGTTGGCAGGTATTATTTTTATTCCTGAGTATCCATTTTCTCTTTTTAATTGGGGAATCAATGGTCTCCTATTTAATTCTTGGTCATTTGGGTGAGATTTAGTTCTGTTTTTGTTCCAGGAGCAGACATGAACTTGACAATTCAGTATATTGGTTCTCTTTGGCCACAGTTATTGATTCAAGGATAGTCACATGACATCAACTGAATAAATCAAAGTCCACCAACCCTGAGACTTCAGTTGGAACTACTAGAAAAGCACTCTCTTTTCACAGAGCTCCTAAGTTGATAGACACTAAGTTTGGAGCTTCTGGTGGCCATTTAGCTAATTCAGTGGTAGAACCTGTCTAAGAATAAAGTTAACACAGAGAAATGAAGAACACCATGAGATGAAGAGAGAAGATTCCTGATAATAATGAGCTAGAGCTATACTGAAGTTGCATGAGCCAAGAGTTTTGTTTTTTTTAATTTTGACTAGTTTGAATTGGGTTTCTGTCAGTGACAATCAAGAGAGTCCTGACTAAAACAGTAAGTAAAATATGTTATCTTTAAAAAATCATTCTAGCACCACATCTATATAATGCCCTGTCTATAAAGAGGCTCAATAATTATTTATTGAATGAAAGAAGAAATCTTATGTAAAATACAAATGCAAAGTTTGCTGTCGATGTGAGTGGTTTGCTCATATCAGATTGCATCCATTTTGAAAGATGAAGAAATTGTGTCTTACTACTTGACCTTTACTCCCTCTTTGATGTTTGACTTTTGTTTATTATTTGAAGAAATAATTTCTTCAGATAAGTAAGCCATAGTAAGTACTTCTGTCTTCAGCTCTTCAAGGTTAAGGTTTTCACTCTTTTTTTTTTAAATTTTTTATTATTATTTATTTATTTTTGGCTGTGTTGGGTCTTCGTTTCTGTGCGAGGGGTTTCTCTAGTTGTGGCAAGCGGGGGCCACTCTTCACCGCGGTGCGCGGGCCTCTCACTATCGTGGCCTCTCTTGTTGTGGAGCACAGGCTCCAGACGCGCAGGCTCAGTAGTTGTGGCTCACGGGCCTAGTTGCTCCGCGGCATGTGGGATCTTCCCGGACCAGGGCTCGAACCCATGTCCCCTGCACTGGCAGGCAGATTCTCAACCACTGCGCCACCAGGGAAGCCAAGGTTTTCACTCTTTAAAACATAAAATGAAATATAAAAATCCTTATCACTCAATAAATGAGCTACTTGGAAGTGATTTTTTTAGGCCTAAAAGAGACTATTAATCTAATAATAAAAGGAACTGCAAGAAAGTATAAATTTTTAAAAGCTGACATACTATAAATGTTCAAAACATAGAAAAACTTTTAAAAATTGTTATTAACTGACTAAAAATCTCTATACTTTTTTTCTGTTTGTGTATTATTTGATTACTTTATCATATGACAACAATTTTGTGATACCATTTTCTACAGAGAAAATGGAAAGATAATCACTCTTTCTTCTAGTATGAGTCTCCTTTTTGATGTCATCCTCAATAGAACTTTCCTTGATTAAACCAAACAAAACACATGCCTTTTGTTTGTTGGTTTGTTGGTTGGTATTGTACTCTGCTGTGCCCTATTGTTTTTTTTTTTTTTTTTTTTTTTTGGCTAAACATGCTTGACTTTTAAACAGTTGAGGAAGAGTTTTCATGCTTGATCCCTAAGTGCTCAGCTCAGGGGTACGCAGAAGTCCTTTCTCTTTCCTCAATAGCTAATGGAAATTCATTATTTAAAAACTGGAAGTGGAAATGCATTTATTGTATTTTCAGGAGTTTGAACAGTGGGGATGCTGAGAGCAGTTTTCTCTTCATTACTTCACATTATGTGGATTCAGCCTGCCTTCTTTATACTTTCAGGTGTAAAGAGCTTTCTCCTTATCATTTCATTTTCCCTTTTCAGTGATCAATTGCTTTTCAGAAAATTACAGAAGACTCCAAAGAAAGACACTCCATCCAGAGCTAGTCTACAAATTGTAACTCAAGTTCATTTAAGTGCCCAGAGTACCACTTCCAAGGATAGCCATGGAAACTGAGCCAGATAGTGGACTCGACATTACATTTTATGTAATTCAATATTTTACTCCATGGTTAAATCAAGGGACAATGGAGGAGAATAACCCTGCTGTATTAATTCTTATTTTAAAACAGGTGGAGGCCTGCACAGAGAAGGGTATACATATACCAACATCACTTATGCTCTGGTATTTGTGCCTTTAATTGATCTGAAAGCTAGGTGTCAAAATATGCTTCAAAACCTAAATGGAACTAGTGAAAAGCACTGCCGTATGGGCAGTAATGTACTGACTATACTGAAGCAATGACTTAAGGTTATGTCAGAAATTTTAACCTAAAGTTCTTAATAGCTTACTTTGTTTTCCCACTTATACTTGTTAGCATTTAACTCTTAACTAATGACCCTCTACTTTCTTGCACATAAAATGGAATGAGATAGTGCTGAATTAAAATTTAACTTGAGGTAAGGCCCCTAAATTTCAGTAAAATGACTTTTTTGAATCTCAAAGCTGTGTGATCATGCAGTGGTAGGGAGGGGTCAGAATTGTCAAGGCCCCAAGACTAGAAGTAAAGTCTTTGCTAACAGTGAAGTCCCTGGGGAAGACAAGGAGAAACAAAGTGTTGATACTGCTGCCTGTGTTCTCGTCCTTACTGGGAATGCTGTTTTATATATATATATAAATAGCAACATTACATAAGCTCTGGTATTCATCAGAGAAAGCCACAGTGGCAACTGGTTTGGAGATGTGTCATGGAAGGCCTCAAGATTTACTGGGAGAGTGAGTTTTACTTCTTGGTGGCTGCTTCTGTGGGTAACAGAGATGATTACTGAGATGAAATTTAAAGGCAAAGATAAAGAAGCCTGACCTCCCTTCCCTTTGTGAACTACAGGCTGCCATCAGACTCTGCCTCCATCTCCAGTTCCATATTGTATTTTATTTTCTCTTATCTCAAACCACTGGTTAATTAGACACATCTTTAGTGGCCACTACATTTGGGTGTTGTGTCAGACACCTTGTAGGATAAATATATGGCCACATAAAATACAGTTCCTGCTTTCAAGATGAGCCAAGTGTTTTCTCAAATGACAGAGAATGGGAAGTATCAGTTATGAGGCACCAGCCAAAGGCTATTCCAGTCTAGGGGAGGGAGGGAGTGCATTCAACTGCAGGATCAAGGTCTTGAAGAAAAGGTAGAATTTTTCATGGCAACTGGATGTTAGATTGGATTTTCCTGTTCCCTTTGAATTTCAGCTAAAGCCCCCCTAGGTAGAAAATAGACACAAAATACCTAAACAGAGTGCTAAGTGCTAAGGAGCTACTAGGCTTCATCTATGAATCACCAAGAGTTAGCCAAACTAGAGCTGAGACTCATCACCTCCACCCCATCAAGTGATGAGTGATGCTGTGGAATTTCCCTTTTCCTCACTGAGAGTAAGGGATAGGAGGGTGTTATGGTCTGAAATGCCTTCCTTCAAAATTCATATATTGAAGCCCTAATCCCCAATGTGACTGTATTTGGGGATAGGACCCTTAAGGAGTAATTAAAGTTAAATGAGGTAATAAAAGTGGGAGCTTAATCCAATAGGAGTGGTGTCCTTATAAGAAGAGAAATAGATACCAGGGATGTGTGGGCACAGAGGAAATACTATATGAGCACACAGTGAAAAGATAGTCATCTGCAAGCCAAGGAGAGAGGCCTTAGGAGAAACCGACCCTGGAGCACCTTGATTTTGGACATCCAGCCTCTAGAACCATGAAAAAAAATAAACTTCTGATGTTTAAGCCACCAGTTCTATGTATAATGTCATGGCAGTCATGGCAAACTAGTATAGAGGGTTTTCCAGTCAAGAGCAGTCCCAGGACGACACAAACAGGTGGAAAGATATACCGTGTTCTTGGGTTAGAAGAATCAATATTGTTAAAATGACTATACTACCCAAGGCAATCAACAGATTCAATGCAATCCCTATCAAATTACCGATGGCATTTTCACAGAACTAGAACAAAATATTTCACAATTTGTATGGAAACACAAAAGATCCCAAATAGCCACAGCAATCTTGAGAAAGAAAAATGGAGCTGGAGGAATCAGGCTCCCTGACTTCAGACTATACTACAAAGCTACAGTAACCAAAAGAGTATGCTACTGGCAAAAATCCAGACGCATAGATCAATGGAACAGTATAGAAAACCCAGAAATAAACCCACACACCTATGGTCAATTAATCTACAACAAGGAGGCAAGAATATACAATGGAGAAAAGACAATCTCTTCAAAAGGTAGTGCTGGGAAAACTTGACAGCTACATGTAAAAGAATGAAATTAGAACATTCTCTAACACCATATACAAAATAAACTTGAAATGGATTAAAGACCTAGATGTAACACCAGATACTATAAAACTCCTAGAGGAAAACGTAGGCAGAACACTCTTTGACATAAATCACAGCAATATCTTTTTGGATCCACCTCCTAGAGTAATGGAAATATAAACAAAAATAAACAAATGGGACCTAATTAAACTTAAGTCTTTGCACAGCAAAGGAAAACATAAACAAAATGAAAAGATAACCTACAAAATGGGAGAAAATATTTGCAAACCATGTGACCGACAAGGGATTAATTTCCAAAATATACAAACAGCTCATACAGCTCAATATCAAAAAAACAAACAACCCAATCAAAAAATGGGCCAAAGATCGAAATAGACATTTCCCCAAAGAAGACATACAGATGGCCAACAGGCACATGAAAAAATGATAAGCATCACTAATTATTAAAGAAATGCACATCAAAACTACAATGAGGTATCACCTCACACCGTCAGAATGACCATCATTAAAAAGTCTACAAATAATAAATTCTGGAGAGGCTATGGAGAAAAGGGAACCCTCCTACACTGTTGGTGGGAATGTAAATTGGTGCAGCCACTATGGAGAACAGTATGGAAGTTCCTTAAAAAACTAAAAATAGAGTTACCATATGATCCTGCAATCCCACTCCTGGGCATATATCTGGAGAAAACTATAATTAGAAAAGATACATGCACCCTGGTGTTCATTGCAGCACTGTTTACAATAGCCAGGTCATGGAAGCAACCTAAATGTCCATCTACAGAGGAATGGATAAAGAAGATATAAAGATATAAAGATATAAATGGATAAAGAAGATACATATATACAATGGAATATTACTCAGACATAAAAACAAATGAATAATGCCGTTTGCAGTAACATGGATGGCCCTAGAGATCATCATATTAAGTAAAATGAGACAGAGACAGACAAATATCATATAATATCACTTATATATGGAATCTAAAAAAAAAAAAAAAGATACAAGTGAACTTATTTATAAAACAGAAATAGACTCACAGACATAAAAAACAAACTTCTGGTTACCAAAGGGGATGAGATAAATTAGGAATTTGGGATTAACATATATATACTACTATATATATGTAATAGGTAAACAACAAGTACCTACTGTATAGCACATGGAACTATACTCAATATCTTGTAATATTCCTTAAAGGAAAAGAATCTGATAAAGAATATATATATATGTATATGTATAACTGAATCACTTTGCTATACACTTGAAACTAACACAACGTTGTAAATTAACTATACTTAATAAAAGAAAAAAAAAAAAAAGAGCAGTCCTAGGAAAACTTCCTCTAGGGATTGAGAATGACTATAAGAAGGTAATATTGACATCTCATCCCCCAAAATTTGTTAGTGTACATGAAATTAGGGACAGTGTGAAGATGGTTGTGTTTTGATTGATTTTTTTAATGCCTAAAGTTGAACTCTCTATAAAATGAGAATATACTTGAGATGTCATTAGGGAGCATGGAAGGTAAATCTCATAGATCATATTTGAAAGGAGTAGTTGGTGGAAAATTGTTTCTTATTCATATTGTTCACTAAATTGGTTATACATGCAAAACTGAGACCCTCTACACTACAAATATCTATTTGTGTCACTAATCTCATTAAATATGCTCTAATATATGTGGTGGTTTTATTTTATAGCATTGATATTTTTTAAAAAACTGTTTAGCTTTTGACTCAGAAGAGTCCCCAGTAATCAAATTTATGGATTAGGAGAGGAACATAATATAACAAATATTGCCTATATTTCCATTTTGCCTTTCTTCTCTAAGACTAGAGCAGGGCAGGATTTTCTAAATTCAAATAATGGCTGTTGTCTCCCCTTCCCCACAAGCAATTAAATTTACAAGTCACAAACATCTAATAACAACGCAATTACCAACACAAATGGACAGATGTTTCAGCGCATTTTCCAGCAGACTTCATCATGGCTATTCCATCTATTTGCTGTCTGTTTGTCTGTCTCTTACTCACAGAGACATTCTCTCCTACTCTGTGTGTGTGTGTGTGTGTGTGTGTGTGTTAGAGAGAGACAGAGAGTTTAAATATTAGAATCCTCTATATTTTAAAATCAGCTTTTTTTGACCAATGGAAATATTTAAGAGATCATATAGATGGCTCCATAGAGGGAGTTAATTATTTGTTTATTCTTAGTTCAGATATTGCACAATTTCAATCAATGGTGATTGAATTTACAAGTCATAACCATGATAGCAACACAATTGCTAACATTAACCGACTTGAGTATTTCAGTGCTTTTGCCAGCAGACATCATACAACCTGCCAATACTACTGGCATATTTAGTAGGCATCTCATTTAACTGGTTCTTATACTTAGCATGAGAATATGAGCTATGAGTGTTTCCTATGAGATGTTCTCCTTTAGGGACTGTGGGGTGAGTAAGAAGTTTAGATTGTTTTAAGTGCCAGGATAGTGCTGGAATGGTGCAGAGAAAAAAAAAAAAATCAGAATTCAAGTGAAGGAAATAAGCAATACATTTATGGTAATTATATGAAGGAGATGATTAAAAGTTGGAGAATGGCTAATACCAACTACTATGTGGTCAGTATAAGCAGTTAGCCAGAGAAATTCCAAAGTGGTATAACAAAAAGTCATTCTTCATTGTTAGACAAAGTTAACCTGGTTAGTATCCATGTTATCCTGAATTGAGCTTGATTTGTATACATTTACAAATACTTATTTTGCCTACATTTCTTTCACACTAATATATGTAGTTAGTGATCAGAACAACTGAACAGAAGGCAAATACAGAGAGTAACACACACTTGGTCATCAATCTTACAGAAAGAACTCACACTGTGGCATAAACTACCATCTGTTTTTGAAACTCTACAATGAATTGACTCGCTTGATAATTACCAGCTTTATTCACCTACCCTGTAACCTTGGGGTCATAGGGACTTCCTTCTATGGCTCCTCTTTCCATACCAATTGTGATAGGAAAAATGGCCTCCAAAGATATCCATGTCAAATTCCTGGAAACTGAGAATGTTACCTTATTTGAGAAAAGGGTCTTTGCAGGTATATTTAATTTAAAATCTTGAGATGAGGAGATAATCCTGTATTATCTGAGTAGAGAGAGACAGACAGACGTACAGAGAAGACACACACACATAAAAGAGAAGGCAATGTGAAGACAGAAGCAGAGATTGGAATGATGTAGCCTAATCCAAGGAAGCCAAGGAATGCCAAGAGCCACCGGAAGCCAGAAGAGGCAAGGAAGGATTCTCCCCTAGAAGCTTTAGAGGAAGCATGTCCCTGTTGACAGACACTTTGATTTCAGACTTATGAACTCCAGAACTATGAGAGAATACATTTCTGTTGTTTTAAGCCACCAGGTTTGTGGTGATTTGTTATGGCAGCCCTAGGGAACTTATATAGCAGTCAATACATACACACACACACAATTTTACACACTATTTGTACCAATACTACTATTATTAGTTCAATTTACCCTTAATCTTAAAGTTATGTTGGGCCTGTTGGATATTTTCCAAAAAGTTACCACTGAAATAACTGGAGATAAGTTTGAGGAGAATGTAACAGAAGATGATTCACAGGATCTGGTTCCATTGAACATAGTATTCTGGTTATCTCTTACTGCTTAACAAATCACCCCAAACCTTAGCTGCTTAGAAAAAAATTATTATTTTCTCTTATGGTTCTGTGGATTGACTGAGCTCAGCTGGGTGGTCTTACTTTGGGGCTTTCCTATTGATTGAAATCACATGGCTGCTAGGGCATCATGATCTGAAAGTTCCACTGGACTGGATATTTCAGATGACTCACTCTCATCGTGACAGTTGATCCTAGGTTGTCCCCCGGGGCACCTACACGTAGCTTCTCCTTGTGACTTGGGTTTCTCATAGGATGGCAGCTAGGTTCTCAGAGTGAACATCCCAAGAGAAAGTTTTCCAAAAACAAGAAGAGGAAGTGCCAGGCCAGGAAAGGCTATGCCTTAACAGTGTCATTCTGCTATATTTTATTATCAGTCAAGATTCAAGGGGGTGGAGAAATCAACTCTCCTTCTTGATAAGGGAATGTCAAGGACACATTGCAGAAGAACCTGGAGATGTGAGGTATTTTTGTGGCCATCTTTGGAAAATACGATCTGCTATGCATAGTAATCAGGTTCATGAATAACACCAAATTCAGAAAAAATTATCTGTGCCTGAGTAAAAAGGATTAAAATTCAAAGGCACTTTGAGAAGATAAGCACCTAAGGAAAGACTCCATTTAATATAGCATTCTGTCTAGCAGCCTCAATTACAGCCACTCTCCATTCTTTCCAACTTTCCACTAAAAGAAAGAAACAAGAAAAATGGGTAAACTCACATCCCCTCCAAGAACTGAGACCAATGAGTGGTGTAGTATTAGGAGTTCTTTTCATGGCCTATCTGGGCTCTGATTTATGAAATAGAGTACACCTAAAAAAATGAGTAGTAAGACCCTTCCTACTTCCTACCATTGCTATTGTGTTCCTGGACCTAGAGCCCCAGGATCTGAATCACTCAGCTGTCTCTCTACCCTAAAGGTGCTGAATTGCCTGCCACTTTGTCCCACCCTCAACCTTCAAATACTATTTCTCCCTACCAAGTTACTCCTCCTGTCAAGGATATTCCCACCAGAAAATGACTGGCCAAGAATCTGGGAGGGGAAGTGGTTAAAAACTCGTGGTGTTGGTGCATAGCCCTTGGGCAGTGTAATACTAAGTAGAATACTTTGGGTGAGAGTTGAGGCAGGAGGGGCTCAACTTGGGGTTGAGGTTCAGAGTAACCGAGTCTGAGGCAGTGAGGATAGGAATGATGCTGCTTCAGGAGAGCAGAGGTGAACTAAGGAGAAGCCTGCAAGAAGCTAAGAGCTCATCTGGGAGGAGTGTACTTCATTCTGCCCTCCAGCTATAAATCTGAGAAGAGGCGTGAAACATCACCTGAGCAGACAGAGACCAGACCTCATCAGAGGTCTGTGGATAAACATTACATCCAAAGAGAATTTGTCTTGTTCAAATAGAACCTCATGGTCCTAGAATCACCACTAAAAATGGTCCATGGCAAAGCATAGAAAAATATTTCAAGAAGTTACATGATATTCTTAAACTGGTATTTTTACTATCCTGGTACTCAAATATACAACTATCTATACTATAAAATGAGGATAGAAAAAGGAAGAAAATACAGAGAAGAAAAAAGAGATAGACATTTTAGGATGGATGTTTTGGTAAAAGTAGAAAGAAAGAATAATCAAAATGAAAGTAGTTGGAAATATTAGTCCAGAGAATACAATGTTAAACAGTTACTGAGTTACTACAGAGAGGGTCTGGCATGGAGACAGGCAGATTTCCCATTATACCTGGGAAGTCTGGCCTGGGAAGAAGTATAGTAGTCTTAGAGTGGAAAGCGAGAGAAAGCACAGCCTCACCCACTTCGGGACTGAAGGCCCACAGGTAGCAGTGGCGATCGTTGGCTGGTGCATTGTGGGGAGGCAAGAGCTCCAGGCAGGTGCAGAATGTCAGAACTTTAGGGCTTGGGGAGCAAGAGGAGAACAAAAATGGCCACAGAGAAAAAGAAAAGGACTTGTTAATGGAGCACTAGAGCTTAGGATTTCAGCAAAAGATACACACCTAGAATACGATTAAATTCAGTCACGGCTGAAGGCATAATGGCCATTTACATTCTATAATTCACTGGAAAACGTTTTGGTGAAGGTAGTCTCATAACATACAAGAAATTTCTGTTCGCGGGTTACTTTTTTAACATCTTTACTGGAGTATAATTGCTTTACAATGGTGTGTTAGTTTCTGCTTTATAACAAAGTGAATCAGTTATACATATACATATATCCCCATATCTCTTCCCTCTTGTGTCCCCTTCCCTCCCACCTTCCCTATCCCACCCCTCTAGGTGGTCACAAGCCACCAAGCTGATCTCCCTGTGCTATGCGGCTGCTTCCCACTAGCTATCTATTTTACGTTTGGTAGTGTATATATGTCCATGCCTCTCTTTCACTTCGTCCCAGCTTACCCTTCCCCCTATCATCATCATCACAGGTTACTCTTTTGAAAGGGCATCTGTGTTGCTGAGCCATGCAGAAATGGATACCTTATTTTCAGAGGCACATGTGCTAAGTATCCATATGCATCAGGAACAACAACTTTTTTCTGTGATATTTTTAATATCTTGCTTAGTGATACAAAGATTTATTTTCATTCCCAGCCATTCTGGGAATGAACTTAGCCATTCTCTAAGTTCAGCTTTGGAGAACTTAGCAAGAAGTCTATAAAATTTCAGAATCTATCATTTTTTATGGTTTCTTATTTCCAGTATTGTAGGTAATCCTGCCTCTAATTACAGCTTATCTACCTGCTCTTCTGAAATCCTGCAGGCTGAATAAATCTGTAGAAAAATGCTAACTCAGAGGTATATGCCGCATTATTCTTATTAATTTGCGTAATGAAAATACATTTACTTTCCTCTATGCCTTCTTGAGTTAGTTCCGAAATGTGTCTTCAAACTTAAGGATACCTGGAGAGTCCCCTAATCATGAGTGCTGGTCCAGTAACAATTTAAGCTTTCTCTATCTTCTGAGCCTAAGAGGCAAGGCTGCTCTAATTTGTCTATGACAGCTGGAAGTATATGAAAACTTCCTGTTATAATCCATGCACTGCTCCTGGAGTTCATGGTAGCAACTAGCTTCAATTATCGTTTCCTTTTTCTCATATGTGTTACAGAAATATTGGAGTTCTCATAGGATTCAGGGTGTATATTTCTGAAGCTAATCTTGTGTCAGAGGGATTCACTTAGGGCTCATGGTGGGTCACAGTTCCTTTTAAAAATCTGGTGGGAACTCTGGAACATCTTCCCTGAGCAAAAGCAAGTAGACATCAATTTTGTGTAGAATTTTAGAAAGTTCAGCGATCCCTTTGCCCAGTCATAAAAGAGTTTTAAATCTACTCCAGTTCCTTATTTTGTGTTCAGAAAACAGTTAAGCATAGGGAAAAGGTTTAAAGGAGAGCATATAAACAAATTATGTTGAAATGAGCTTAATTTCAGTTTTCATTAAATTAAAAATTTTTTTTTCTCTCATCCAGATGACTTTTGAACCATTTAGACAGTTGATTATAGCTCGTTGTATCTTGTCTTGGTCAATATGTGCGTTTGATTGAGGCAGAGTAATCACCCTCCCCACCCCCACCCCGAGCTGGATAGGGAGATTGTGCACATGGGAGGGAGTCGACCTCTGTTTATGCAGCATCAGCCAAGCCACCACACTTGTATTTTCAAATCGTTCCTGCTGTTACATACAACTCATTTAAATATGCAGTTAATTGGAAATAAATGCTGTTTATGAATCATTAGGTTAAAATATATCATGCTTACTGATTCAAATCAACTCCCTTTTACGGCCCCTAACCAAATCTTGCACCAGCATCTATTCATCGTTCTTTAATCTTCCTTTCTTCTTATGTTTAGGTTAGTATTTATGTTTGACATTTCTGTCAATCTTTGTGGTTGGATATCTCATCTAGATTTTTACTCTCTAAGTGATGGGTCGACCACACTTCTCTCTGGTATTATTATTACATACTACGAATTCTCTCCTCATTTGCAGCTATTGCTATTTAAGAACTTTCTAATCACCAGCCAATTCTTTTTGCTATGCCCCTTGCTTTAGTTACCATAACAACAGAAGGGTTGGTCAAAAATTCATCATCCTGTCTGTTTATAAGCCAGACAGAGGCTTTCCAGAAATACTAGTACAGTTTAGAGGAGTCATTTATAGGAACAACAACAGCAATAGATGATTTTCAACTAGAATGCTTACAGAGTATATTATAGATTTAGAGTTGGACAGGGCCTTAGATTTCATCTACTCCTCCTTCCTACCAATTCAGGAAATATCCTGTATTATATCATTCAAAGGTGGCCATCTGACCTTGGCCTGGAAACTTCTCACGATAAACGTCTTTGCTTTCTGGTGTAGCCTATTCATTGTTGAGAGCTGTAATGATTATAAAATTCTTTCTTGTGTAGATTAGAAATATGCTTCCCAGTAACTTCTAAGCATTAGTTCTTGTTATAGCAAGTGAGACTTCACAAAATAAGCTGAGTCTATTTATTTGTCAGACATTCAAATATTTGAAGACAGGTGTTATTGAAGTGGTCATCTCTTTGCCTGCCCAGGATCCATTTTCCTTTCTTCTCATAATAACCAATTTTCCAATGGGAAATTATATTCATCCTATTCTCCACTGATGGGGTTTACCATGGAATGAAAGCTTTCTTTTCCCCACCCTTTAGCATGTGCTCATAATAGAGATCCTCTCATTTAGCATATTCCATTCCCCTGGCCACAGTGATTATTTCAGTCCTAGGCTAGTCACACAAACTGGTTCAGTAGAATGCTATACTGGGACTTTTATGGAAAATACTGGGGGAGAGAAGCTCTCCATCTTACAGAATTGCTAAGATGCTAGAATATGAGCTTGGGGTATGGGGAGAGAGCCTGCCTGAGAATGAGGGTGACCCAAGAAAACAGAGTCTTGAGAAAAAATATAAAGCCCTGACCACATACATTGTCAGAGCACCTGGAGCCAGCCCACACCTTATGCTATGTTACTTCTTGAGCTTTTAGATACATGAACCAAAAAATTGTACATAAGTCAGTTTGAGTTGAGTTTCTCTTAATTGCTCTAAAGAGTTTTGAATAATACAATTATATTTTTTTGAGTCTTATCTTTTCTTAGCTAAAATGCTATGGCTTCATTCTCAGACCTTTTCATCTCCGAGTCATACTATGCTCTATGTGCTCTCAATTGTTTCCATGAAAATTGGGGTACCTAGAACCAGACACAGTCCTTTAGATGAGAATGAAATGTGCTAGTGTAGAATACAGTCTAACATTTTCTTTCCTTGTTTATGCCCCCTCCCAGCCTTGTCAATTTTCACTGACTGAGACCTAGATTGCTTTAAACATCTTTATTCCTTTTTTGTACCTTGCCATCCTATTGGCTTATATAACATCTGAATTTCTTAGGGGTTTTTCGAACAAACTTATATTAGGCTATGCCTCACCTCTTTACCTCTTCACCTTTACTTCCAGCCCTTTCCCAAGCTATACAGACATATATCCATTTGTCTGGTCTATTGAAACTTTTGAATTTTGAGCTTGAGAAAGTAACTCAGTCTCTCGGAGCTTCAGTTTGCTTTACTGTAAAACTGTGTGGTATTGCTTAGGATGCTTTTGATTGTAGATATTAGAAACCCCCAATTAAAATGGCTAATTAAAGAGGGTATATTAAAATAATAATAAGTCTGGAGGTAAGACAATTTTAGTTTTGGTGAATTTGGTGGCTAAGATCCAGGCTCCTTCCATCTTCCCATCTTGCTACATTCAGTGTGTTCTACTCAGGCTGGTTCCCTTCATGGCTTCAAGATCGCTGCCACAGCACCATGCATCACAGACAGACATGAAAATGTCCACCAGCAAAAGAGGGACTCCTTCCCAAAAGGTTCTTTTAAAGAAAGAAGTAAACGTTTCCTAGAAGCCCCTCAGATTTCCTCTCACATCTCATTGTCCAGGAGTCTATCATATGACACTTTTAAATCAGTCCCTGGCAAGGGCTGTGGGATAATTAGATTGGCTTAGACCATTGGTCTCCAACTAGATATGTATCAGAATCACCTGCAGGGCTTGTTAAAACACAGATTTCTTGGCTCCATCCCTACAGTTGCTGATTCAGTAGGTCTGATGTGGGACCCAACAATTTCTTTTTCTAATAAGTTCCTAGATGACACTGATGTTGTTGGTTGAGACCACAGTTAAAGAACTACGGGCTTAGACAAACATTATATACCCCAGGGACTGGAGTTGAGGCTGGGGCCCATATAGGGCAGGTAGTTTCCCTCAGGGCTTTGTTATTAAGAAAGGAAAGGTAGGTAATCACAAATGTCCTGCTATGGGAGCTATAATCCCAAACTCGTAGGATTGTCCTGTGGGTTACAGGTAATGCATGTAAATTGCCCCTCACAGTATGTTCAATAGATGTAACTCCTTCTATTATTGTTATTATTGATTCTGTGATAGACATTGTATTATAGACTCTTTCAATTTTACTTGAAAATTTGATAAGTACGCTCTTCCATCTTTATTCAGTTCATTGACAATATATTGGACAGGCCAAGGGTGGATAGAGAATTCTGAAAATTGCAGTAGACATTTCCCTGATCACTAGTATCAGTGCACTAACCAAAATGCTTATGATTTGGTTCTTAAGTGATTTCACTTCATTGAACTGTCATTTAGCCTTATTCTCCCATCTTCTCCAAAACGATATCTTGAGAGGCTATAAAATAATTGGTTTCAGATTTGCCTATACATCTCTATAGAAAAAATATAGAGTGAATTGTATGTTCTGGTGTTTTATTAATAATAGTATCCAACATTTATATAGAGTGCTTATCCTGTGTAAGATACTGTTCAAACTGTGTTACATGGGTGGATACTATTATTATCCCTATCTCACAGAGGAGAAAACTGAGGCACAGAGAAGTTAAATGGCTTGCTCAGAGCCACGTAACTGGTAAATGGAGGTAAAAGGATTCTGATCTATCCTAATGTAATCTCTGCTAATAGGCACCACCACACATAAACAGTACAATCACAGGAAATGATCATGATCATAATCTAGTAATACAACTGTTACCTAAAATGCTCTCTCACACACATATACACACACATACACATCTGCCTTATTCATTACAGCTTTTAAATGTTATATATTTTAGTATATTCTATTTCTCTAGGAAATTGTTCAACAAGCTGCGGTGCGTGGGACAAGCTTTATGTATCAGTGCTCATGAACCATTGTACTGAAAGGGTCATCATGATGGATAACAGAGCTATTATACGTGGAAAAGTGTATTTTAATATTGTATTGCCTAATTAATACTTTAGTAAATATTTAGAGTAGAAATATCTGCAAATTTTTGCAACAATTTTTGCAGAGTCTCACAATGGGGTTAGAATGGGAGCAAAATAGTAATGGATGGTAACCGTGAGAGCAGGAATTTGCATTATATTAATTAAATGTGATACCTAAACACTGTAATGGTTCTGTCCTATTTTTATAAATAAGTAAGGTATGGCGATTAATCTTTAAGTGACTAAAACTATCAACTAAATAAAAAAGTTCTTTATTTGAAGTTAGGGACAATCTTCAATGTATTTGGTCCCTTGGCTCTGTTTTGATGACTTTTCTGTGTCTCTCCTCTAATTGAAGTTATTTTATCTCCTGATTATTAGTTTGTTTTTTGCAACTTGGTTGGGAGGCTTGCATCCCCAGGGAGGATACTAATCAGCACTTCGTGAACTCCCAAGATTTACTTGGCTCTGAATTTCAGCAAATCTAGGGCAGCTTGGCAGAGGGGTTAGGTATGGCTGTTTGGCCGTCATTTTAGTTTCTCTGTCACATTGTGTTAGGTCTGTTGCACCAGCAGGTGTCATACTGGGCTGCACTTTCCCACAGAAATACATCAGATAAAATTCAGAATTCCTGTTCTATAAACTCTGAAAATAGAGCACTAGCCTCAAGCACTCTGCCGTACAGAAGCAGTAAGTTGTGCTATCTTAATTATGAATGCATCAAATATGAAGGCCTTTTCCCCTGCCCAGGTCTCTCATGGAAAGTGCACACAGCATTAGGGTTGTTCATCTAGGCAGCTGGTCTGCTTTCTTTAAAGGGGTCAGGAACTTGGGTATTTAATGAGTCTCCCTTTGCTGTGCTAGGGCTGAGGTTGCCTTCCTAAAGGGAGCATGTATTTAACTCCATGGTTCTCAGTTTAGAGGGCACATCAGAATCACTGGGAGGGCTGGTTATCCCAGGAATTTCTGCCCCCCACCACCCAAGAGTTTCTGAATTTGCATTTCTGATAAGTTCCCAGGTGATGCTGGGAGCAGGTTCTGAAAGCCCCTGCTATAACTTAAGGCTTTGTTTTTACTCGGCAGTCTTACCCAGTTGGATATATTAGGTTTGCCCTGTTTCCTTCTTTATTTTGAACTGTCCAGCACTTGGCAGCTTTGGGGAGTAGCTCATATTATAAAAACTTCTTAAAAATAAGGGCATGGGATAAAGAGTCACACTTTGGATATTCTGTTACAAGTTAAGCTTTTGGATACAGGTAACAGAAATGATTTTAGCTAACTTAGTGCGGTAGATACTGTGGGGCTCCCAGCCAGATTCCCTTCTCCAGCCAATGAACTTGTTCCCTAATAGCTACAAGTGCTGTGGATAATGGCTTATAGCTGTGACCTTCTTCAGAGAACTGCCTTTGACTAGTGAGAGCCACCTCTCCCAGACACATCTAGGAAGTTTCACACCCACCTCTCCCTCATATATTTTGGGTTAAATAAAATATATTAAAAATAGTTTCACCTGTTTATTTTTATACATGTGGCTCATATTATATTCCTATTGGGTCACACTGCTCTAGAGCCTCCACAGCTGCATGGGTCAGGCCAAGGCTAGACTCTACTTGAGACCATATAATATCTCTGGAGGAAATTAAGATTGGATGAGTAGAAGGCTGAGGACGGCTGTGCAATGGCAAGTCATGACTCCTTAGCCAGTTTCAGTGTCTGAAACCATTCCTGCTCCCAGAATCCATCAACTAAAGAAGAGGATTCGTCCCCATGAGGAAGGACTCCACAGCACTACGGCAAGAGTGTACAGTAATGTAGTCATTTGATTCTCCCAATCCTCTGACAAATGACACTTGTAACCATTTACAGGGTAAAAATAAACCAGGGAAAAGAGAATACCCACACCTTTTGAAGGCTGTTGGATACAGGGACCGAATTAACATTGACACAAGGGAACACAAAGTGCCATCATTGACCTCCTTTTAGAATAGGGACCTATGAGGGCCCAATAATAAATGGAGCTCTAACCCACATCTATCTCACAGGGGGTCTGTTAGGTCCATGGACCCATCTGGTGGCCCTGTCTCTGGTTCTTAAATGTATATTTATAATGGAACACTCACATGTGTTCTTTGGCCCATTAAATCCAAGCTATTGTACCAGGAGAGGCCAAGTAGAAGCCCTGAAGCTGTCCCTACCCTACCCTGACAACATAATGAGGGAAATGAAATTACAGAGATTAGCACCACACTCAAAGACTAAAATGATGCAAGAATGGTGATCACAATCAAATCTCCATTTAAATTATTGGCTTGACACTTGCAAAAACTGGGTGGATTGTGACATATGTCAGTGGATTATTACACAACTAACCAAGTAGTAGCCCCAGTTGAAGTACATAGTTTGTAGCTATTGATCTTGCAAATGCATTCTTTCCATACCCACCAGGAAGAATAAGAAGTGATTCATCTTCACACTGAACAGCCAACAGTGTACACCACAGTCTGTTTCCAGGCGAATGTGAACTCTGCCACCCTCTGTACAATATAATCTGAAGGGAACTGGACAGTTCGGACATGCTGTGGGACACTACTTTCATTCAATATATTGATGGCAATACTTTAAACAGACCTGATCATCAACAAGCTCTAAGTCCTCGGAATGCCTTCATAAAACATACGCATGCCAGGGGGGAAGAAAGAAATGCCACAAAAATTCAGGGGTCTGCCACACTGGTGAAGATGTCAGGGGCCTGGTAAGTGGAAGTATGCTGGACATCCTCTCAGTAAGTAAAGTAAAGGACAAGATGTTGCACCCTGTACCTCCTACCATTAAGAGAGAAGCAAAATGTTTGGTAATCCTCTTTGGTGTTTGAGGGTGGCACTTGGGGATACTGCTATGATCATTTTTTGGGTGAAGTGAATGTCTGCTAATTTTGAGGGGGTCAAAAACAAGATAAGACTGTAGCAGATTTAGGCTGCAGTACAAGCAGCCCTGCCACTTGAGTCATATGCGTGATGGTAGAAAAAGAGGCCACTAGAAAAGTCTCGGTGGGAGAGTTGCAGGGCAGAACCCTAGAATTTTAAAGCAGAGCTACTTACCTTTGACCCTCCAGAAATGAATGCAGCTCTGGCAACACTTTGATTTTAGCTTGGTGAGACCATGTTGGACTTGTGACCTACAGAAATGTAAAATAATAAATTTGTATTGTTTAGACCATAAAAGGTGTGGTACTTTGTTGCTGTAGCCCAGAGATAACTAAGACACTGGACTTCCCTGGCCTTCATCATCTCTTCTGAAAAATAGGAATAAAACTATCTTCCTTTCCTACAGAGAACAAAAGGAGACTCCACATGGGATAGTGCCTGGAAAACTTTAAAATGCTGGGCAAACACTAGGTATTATTAGATTTAGAACCAGTTAAAGTGGTAGTCTCAGGAGAGGTCTTGTTGGTGCAAATAGGCACTTACACTGATTGTTTCTAATGCTTGAAAATGCAGTAAGTAAAGGAAATAAATTATTTAAAATTCTGATTTGGTACATCAACACTTGACAATATCTAAGCCTAATGAGGTCACTTGAGTAAACATAGAAAGTCTTGTTAGTGAAGATTATGTACATGTCACGACGGGAATAGAAGACAGAAGAACTGAACTATTGCTATTTTAATATAGCTCTTGGCCTGACAGAATGAAAACCTAATATGTGATTCCTAAAAACCAGATAGCAGACTCCATCTCCATTTTACTTTATTGAGTCTGATTTGATTACGCTGATTCTCAAGCATCAATAGCTGCTTGTATTATCAGTCTCTTGGCCCTAATTTCTTAATCAGCAAAGTAATGCAAAATAGCTGCTTATTGCTTGCACATGATTGATTATGTTGGCTCATTTATTTTGGAAGGGACCAGAGAGCTTACCTAGGTACGTGGATGGGCCACCTCTTTGCTTTTGGGGATAATTGTTTCCAAAGAAACTTTTAAAATGTAGGCCACTTTGTTCTGATTTTTAAAAAAAGACAGTCAGCCCTAGATGGTTGAACATCGTAGTCAGGAAATATTTATTGCAAAGAAGCTATTCAAGCTAGTTCCAGTTAAGAGAGATTAATTTTAAGGATTGCACAGGCAACCTCAAGGGTATAAAAACTGTAGTACTTGTATGCGTGTGAAACCAGGAATGGGGAAACTGGAAACCATGGCTTTTTTTTTTTTTTTTTAATTAAGTTATTTATTTTTGGCTGTGTTGGGTCTTCGTTTCTGTGCAAGGGCTTTCTCTAGTTGCGGCAAGCGGGGGCCACTCTTCATCGCGGTGCGCGGGCCTCTCACTCTCGCGGCCTCTCTTGTTGCGAAGCACAGGCTCCAGACGCGCAGGCTCAGTAGTTGTGGCTCACGGGCCTAGTTGCTCCGTGGCATGTGGGATCTTCCCAGACCAGGGCTCAAACCCGTGTCCCCTGCATTGGCAGGCAGATTCTCAACCACTGCGCCACCAGGGAAGCCCAAACCATGGCTTTTTCATCTACCTTTTATAGAGTTTTGGTTTTTTGCTTCTGCTTGTGTTTAAGTGCTTACTCCTCCCTTTTTGCTTCTCACTACAGATCTCCTTTCTCTGCTTAGTTGTCAGCAGGCATATAGCTAAAAATGACTACCTCAGGCGAGCCTCTATGAATATTGAGCTTAATTGCACATATTGCTTTATTTCCCATACCACTTCTTAGTCTAAAATAAGTATAGAGAATATGATTGATTACTAGCTGGTTAGAGGAGTGGATACTTAAAGTCTGATGCACACTCCTAGTTCAATGAGCTGTGAGGTTGAAGTCACATGATACAAACTTGGTTGCAGTGATCTGCAACTTCTACCAGGCAGCTCCCAGAGAAGAAGGCCATGGGAAGGCAGACACTTCTACATGCCTCATATTTAATCACACTTAAAGCTTTAGTTCCTTATACCTGAAGAATGAGTTCCTTACACCCTTTGTCAAGGGCATAAACCTACCTTCCAGTAGGTTTATGCACTTGTCAAAGGTTTTTCACTATTTAGCTTCAAAGCATTACATATTGTCTCCTTTCATAAGAGCTAATGAATTAAGTGAGCACAATCTTGTATCTCCAATAGACATGTCATAAATATTGTTGAAAGTAACAAAATTTTTGTCCTTTGTGAGTTTATAATCATAATCTTTCTGCAGTTACTTCCATAGAGGTAGGAATAATATCTGTTCACAGTTGGGATTACTCCAAGTTTGTTTATTCTGTTTCCCTTGAGGAACGACTGAAGTAGTGCATGTCGTCCCGGGCTATCTTAATGACTACGTGGAAGTATTTTTCTGCTTTCTGAGGGTAGTTTCTGGGACACATAATATCTCCTTCAAATATATATTGATTTATAACTAGTAAATCAAGGAAAGGACTTTCAATTTAGCAATAAAACTCTGAGTTTACAGAATCTAAAAACATAATGCCAAAGTAAAAATCTAAATTTCCCATTGTAGGGAAACTTCGTCCTGTTTTATCTGTGGTGTTTCATTAAGAGGAACATAAATGTTATTGTGAGCAGTGCAGCTAGAAATTTTGATGAGCCTGGTAGTATTGTGGAAAGTATCTCTAAGGCTGTGTTAAGTTCTAGAATTCTAATTAATTTGATGTTTATGGAGAAATTGATTACAAAAGGATTTGATGATATAATTTTGAGCCTAAATATACTAGACAAAATCATAAAGGACTGGTCCAGGATAAAAGACTGACAAAACTGACAATATCAGCTTGCTTGAATTTGCTTTCACTATGGTTTATTTCTGGACCAGTAAACTGGATAAATGACATTAAGGATACAAATGATTGAGTTGATGCAGCTGCTCCCAGCATGTCTGGTTTTTCATGGAGATGACTCTGATGTTCAATACTCATAGCAGGATACATGGACTGAGCAATCCACAAGGTCAGAATAGCAAAGAAACTGTGTGTTGTTGCTTTTTACTTTTTGGCTGGGGAAAAGACTAAAATAAATTATTGCCTGCTGTCACCATGGTTATATAACATCATGTTCTTAGTCACTAGGCATGCAGTATACCTACCCATGTCCTACCACAGTACACTAATTTTTTTTTTTCATTGGTAACTTCAGGAAATCGAGGTCATGAAAAATAAAATCCCAAAACACTATTGCCAGGCTCTCCATTAGACCACACACTCTGAAACCAGATATAATGAATCAGATCCAGTTCTGCTGGCCTGTGGGAGCTTTGACAAATTACTTAACCTCTCTTTGTCTCAGTTTATTCAACTTTAAAATATGAAGTAAAAACACTTCTGATTTTCAATATGACTTAAAATGAGTATTAGACAAATTCTCTTGCAATAGACAACTGTAATACTGATGAAGCATCTGTTTTGGGTTATTGGAAAACAGACAGTAGAAGCTGTGGTCCTTCAGAGGAGGAAAATACAGCTTTCTGCTTAGGGGCACTTTCCAAACTGTGGTATTCATAAGCAGAACTCAACAGAAACCAACAGTTTAGCTGTGCAAAAGAAATGTAGATCGTATTGGGAGTTCTGAGGTGAGTGGAATTTGTAGGGCAGAAGATCAGAAGGAGCTATGCAGACAATAAGATACCTAAATCTGCATATGGATCTCCTTGAATATTTCAGTGAATATTCATATGTGTAAGATCAGAGCAAGACCTGGAAAAAAGCAACTATGGGGCACTGTGAACTGAATATTGATTCCAGATATTACATTGTTCTGGGATACACTGGGATTGGAATTAGTGTAGAGACTTCACTGAAAACCTTGGAAATTCCATTGATATCACAGAAAAGCCACACCTTAGGAGTAGGGTTAATCTAGTCTTACAGTAAGGGATACTCTAGATGTTCTTACAAAGACTAAAAAAAAGTTTCAAAGGCATCGAGTTGGTCCATCTGTATATTAACTGCATGACAGAATAAATCTCAACACTATGTAAAGTAAGACAAATTCAAGCTCTCAAAAACGTATCACTCAAAATGTTTGGCACACAATAAAAATCAAGGATATGTAATCTATAACCAGAAGAGTAAACAATCAATAGAGATAGATCCAGAGATGATACATATGTTGAAATTAGTATACAAGGACTTTAAAACTGCTATTAAAATATGTCAGGATTTAAAAGAAAATATGGTTATAATATTAATATAGGGAATATCATCAGAGAAATGAAAACTATAAAATAAACCAAATAGACATTATTGAAAGAAAAAATATAATGTCTGAAATGAAAATTTTCCTGAATGTACTTTTAATGGTACATTAGACACTACACAGGAAAGGATCAGGAAACTTGCAGAGAGTTTCATAGAAGCTATTCAAAGTGAAGCTTAGAACAAAACAAAACAAAAAAGACAAAAAAATGAAAAGAGACTCAGTGACTTTTGGGACAATACTAGGTGGTCTTACATATATGAAATTTGAGCCCCAGAAAGAGAGGATCAGGAGAGAGAGTGAGGCTGAAAAAAAATTTGAAAAATATAATGATCAAAATTCTCCAAATTTGATAAAAATTATCAACCCACAGATCCAAGACATTTAACAAATCCCAAGAAAGTTAAACATAAGGAAAACCACACCTAGGCATATTATGGTCAAATTGGCGAAATTCAAAGATAAAGTGTAAAATCTTTAAAAAAAAAAAAAAACTAAAAAAAAAAAGATAATTTATATATATATGGGAACAACAAGAATGATCTGTACTTTTCATCAGAAATAATGTAAGCCAGAAGACATTTGGAACTACATTGTTAAAGTCCTGAAATAAAAGTATCAACATGGTTAAAGATAGACAGATAGATCAATGAACAGAATAGAAAATCTTGAAATAGACCTATACCACAGCTAAACTGTCAGTTTTAGACAAAGACATGAAAGCAGTGGAGGAAAGGAAAGTCATTTTTTTTTTGGCTAAATGAAAATAGAGCCACTGAATCTCTATTTAAAAATAAACTTTGACACCTACCAGACAGCATACTTAAAAAAAGAAAAAATAAGTCAAGATGAATCACAAACCAAAACATAAAAGTTAAATCTATAAAGTTTCTGGAAAAAAACATAGGAGAATATCTTCCTTACCTTGATGTAGGGGAAGTTTTCTTATACAGAAAACCACATTCACCCTAAAAGAAAAAAGAAAAATGACAAATTAGGCCTCATCAAAATTTAAAACTTCTACTCATTAAAATACTCCATTAAGATAGTGAATAGCTAAACCACACACAGGAAGAAATTATTTACATTACATATCACTGACAAAGGGCTTGTATCCACAACATAAAATAATTCCTACAATTCAATAATAATAATACAAACAGCCTCAATTAAAACTAGGCAAACAACAGGGACTTCACAATGGATGAATACAAATGGTCAGTAAGCAAATGAAAATATGCTCCATATCATTATTTATCAGGATACAAAAATTAAAAGCAAAATGTGATATCACTGCGTACCCATAAGCATGGATATATTTTAAAAGGGTAACAACATCAAATATTGGTGAGGATGTGGGACAACTGCAAAATACAATATTGGTGGGAATGTTAAATGATACAGTCACTTTGGGAAAATGTCTGGCAGTTCCTATAAAATGAAACAAACACATAACCTACAGCCTGACAATTCTAATTTCAGTGCAAGAGAATTGAAATCATATATTCACAAAAAGATTTGTATAAGAGTATTGACAGCAGCTTTATTCATAGTAGCTCAAAACTGGAAATAACACAAATGTCTATCAATAAGTAAATGGGAACAAATTGTGGTATATTCACACAATAATTCACTATTTATATATGCTACTAAATGGATGAATCTCAAAAATATTATTCTGAGCAAAAGAAGCCAGACGCAAAAGAACACATATTGTATGATTCCATTTATAAGTAGTTCTAGAACAGGGTTAACTAAAGAATGGTGATAGAAATCAGAACAGTGGTTGTCTTTGGAGATGGTTCAGGAAAGAGAACTTTTTGAGAAAGGGCATAAGAGAACTTTTTGGGATGATGGATTGTTCTGCATTTGTACGCATCTGTCTAAACTCATTTTTCTTTATGTACATTATACTTCAACTTGAAAAAGAAAAGAAACTGATGTAATACTAGTAACTGCTTTATAAGAGTGTTGTGGATATTAAATAAGCCCATATATATGTATATCTTATATATATATCTTACAATAGCACCTAAAAATTACAAGTAATATATAAGCATTAGAAATTACTATTTTATTATACAATTCATGTTGTTATTTCTAAGGCTCCATTCATTTAATGTACTATTAGTGGTTCTGCACAAATATTCAAACCATAAAATATATTTCAGAATTTTGGAATAATACCTCACATTGCATAGAATGAGAATTTTCTGGTATTATTCAGCTCTATTAAAAAGGCATTGCAGCTGTTTCTACTCATGAAACCTTTGACACTCTGCAAATTCCCCATCTGTGGTTTCCCTGCCAGTTGACTTCTAAATGGCTGCAAGTTTTCCTTTCCATTCAATTATCGAGAATTTTAAATACAAGTAATTAATCCCTTGATCAAATGGTATAGAATTAGACTGCTTTGATTGTTCCCTTTCCTCAAGAGATCTTAAACTTCCATGGAATATAACATTTAAAGCACATTTAAACAGAACATAGGATGATTTAGAAAATTGTTTTGTGGTAATACCCTCAAAATCCATAGCCCAAAACATTCATCTGATGAAATCAAACAAAAATGATCTTTTGCCTGAATTCTTTAGGGAATTGCTTCATCTACACAGTGCAGAGGTGCCAACATTTTAGCTAAATGGTAGGATGAAAATACCAGAGACAAATAGAAACCAAACATTATGGTGGTGATGATGCTGAATACCGGGGCAATTTATTCTTAAAAGGAATTTTGTTTTTCATCCCTCTGGCTTGAGAAGGAAATATTCACTGACAGATGCTGACAAGTGAAATATAAATGGTAAAATTACAGGGTTGAAGATGACTGTTTTCAACCTATCAGTGACAGTGGGAGTCAGCTGAACATCATTTCTTGGGTCTTATCTGTTTTCATAGAGATTTCAAAGATGAAAACATTCTGTCCCCTGTATGTGCGGATACAACTTCCGAGACATTCTTATAAGGTAGACAGTAGCTCAGAATTAAGATCATGGGAGCCAAAAAAAAAAAAAAAAAAAAAAAAGATCATGGAAGACTAAAAGACTAAAATAATTTATTAAATTAGCAAAAATAATGCCACATTCTAACTTGAATGTGATTTGGTATAATAATTCCACTTTCTTTTACAACTAGATGTAACAAAATGTCCACCAGTTGGCTGGCAGTAGCCTCATTTCCCCAATTCCACATAATTGCTGTGTTTGATCAAGCAGAGCCGAGATAACAGCTGGTCCAGATATTTTCTGTGCTCCCATTTTAGCTAAAAAAATTTGCAGGATGCACATTCATTTTTTTCCCTTCCACTGCATGGAACATGGGTACTTCATACTCTATTTACGGTGTTGAACAGTAATCAATTACTGCAATCTTGCGAGGCTGCAAAAAGCAAAGAGGTTTATTTGGGGTCTTAAGATTTGCAATTCATAAGACACATATTTGGGTAAAACCAGAAGACGGTCCTGCGAAAGAGAAGGAGTCAGGGGCTTATAACAACAAAAACCATAAGGTTGTTAAAGTTGTCTGGCAAAAATTATGCTTGACTCTGATGCAGGAAAGAAATATTTGTCCTTAAGGGATAGGCCGTCACAAGTTATTTAAGGTAAGGATCCAATAAGTAGATAGGCTGTTAGGGTAAATGTCCAATAAGTATCTTGAGTTTCTGGAACACTGGGCAGAGGTTCTGGATGACTGCATTAAGAAAATAAGTAGTCAAATTCCAGATTTCGTATGGGCTGAGATGTGTATAAGTCACACTTCCTCAGTGGCCTCCCGGCTCTATTTTAGAAAGCTTTCTTAGCAATATTAACTCCACTTTTATTTTCCTTTCACAGTGGTCAAAGAACTTTTGAAGTTAGACACCACATTAGATATGCCATCATGCTAAGAAAGACTTTGTTCAAGAGGCAAGGTTAGCAAGACTTTCCACAGCTGTAACTTTTAGTCTTTGGAATTGCTCTTTTTTTTTTTTTAAATTAATTAATGAATTTATTTATTTATTTATTTTTGGCTGTGTTGGGTCTTTGTTTCTGTGTGAGGGCTTTCTCCAGTTGCGGCAAGCAGGGGCCACTCTTCATCGTGGTGCGTGGGCCTCTCACTATCGCGGCCTCTCTTGTTGTGGAGCACAGGCTCCAGACGCGCAGGCTCAGTAACTGTGGCTCATGGGCCTAGTTGCTCCGCGGCATGTGGGATTTTCCCAGACCAGGGCTCGAACCCGTGTCGCCTGCATTGGCAGGCAGATTCTCAACCACTGCGCCACCAGGGAAGCCCTGGAATTGCTCTTAATGAAGAGATTTAGTTTAAAAAAAAATTTTTTTTTCCTAATACATTCCAATGGTTGAGTGAAATCTTCTGTCTCTTTCCTGGAACTTTCCCTGGAACTACTTTCCATGGGAAAACTAATGAGAAGATTCTCAAGAAGACCAGGTTTAGAAATATTAAACAAGAGATGTATATTGCTTCACCAAACCAAGGGAGATACTGGAAAATTAATCCATAAAAGTAATTTTATCTTAAAAATATTATCTGTTTGTTTTTAGAGTGCTTTTGTTGGTCAGTTACCTTTTCACACATAACAGCATTCAGGCAATAATTTGCCTGACCCTTTTTAGCATTCAATTAGGTTAGCTCTTGAAATTCTTCCCTTAAATGCCACACTAACTTGGCTCATTTAAAGTATTCCCATAAACCCAGAAACTGATTTCAGGCAAAATCAACGTACCAGCCCCCAAACACCCATCCATCCAACCAACCAACAAACCAATAAAAGTATGTTTACAATCATCAGCCTTTCAAATTTTATAAGGCCAATTGCAGCTACACCTACCTAATACTAAATTGTATGAGAACTATTTAGATAAAGAAAGAAACAAACAAGTAACAAAACTAAACAGACAAAAAAATTCCTCTTGAACAAATACCCAGTAGGGTAAATGTCTGACATGAA
The DNA here is from genome assembly GCF_965194825.1 of Balaenoptera physalus. Classification (NCBI taxonomy): domain Eukaryota; kingdom Metazoa; phylum Chordata; class Mammalia; order Artiodactyla; family Balaenopteridae; genus Balaenoptera; species Balaenoptera physalus. Next base: position 126,918,059 of record NC_138890.1, read on the forward strand.
GCTTTTGATTGTCAAGGCATCTGTTTCAGACATCCCTCTGGAATCAACACTGCCAGCTAGATTTCACAGCTACCAGTAAAACAACTAGATAAGAAACCGGGCTGCCTCCACCCATGAAGTTGCCCGTTTAGAAAGCTCTGAGTAACCTAGATAACTGACCACTTAAGGGACCCCACTTTTCCCTCCACATGCCCTAATTCTCACTCATGTTTTAAATTTACCAATAAAGAATGAACCCACAAAACCCTAGGCACCCCAACCTTGTATCCCAATAAAGGCAGAGCCCCAGGTCCACACACTCCCCTCTCTCTCTCCCCTCGATCTCACTGTGTGGCCCTTGGTTGTGTTATGTGTCTTCTAGTACCTGTGAGTAATACAATTTTTCTCAAAGTTTCCTGGTGGTTGTTGCTGAGGTCTATCTTGCAATCATAATAAGAACCAGAAGGGCTGGTCCAGCCACAACATTAGCTCCAGAGGTGGAAATATCTGTGGGGCCTCGCCACAGGTAGTACGGATCCAGGTGAATGCCCGAGGCATTACTAGCTGATAACAGCACTATAGCGTCACTATCCATTGGCCAAGACAGACAGGAAACACACCTCTAAAGAAGTTTGTTTCTATTGTTTTTTTTCCAAAAATCAAATCAGAAAAGAAAGCTTTTTAAAAGTACACTAAATTTTATGCAAAAATCCAACACAAAACGGAACTGCTTTGATTAGGTGTCTTCATTGTTCCAGTACTTGTAATAGACAAATTTTTCATTGTTTGACAAATACGAGTTAAGTATCTAACAAACTTATAAATGCCATACATTTATAAAAACATCGTTTTTGACACTTGATATATTTTTTATTTCTTTTAATTGAGGTGTAATTGACATATAACATTATATTAGTTTCAGGTATACCATATCATGATTTGGTATTTGTATGTACTGCAAAGTGATCATCACAATAAGTCTAGTTACCCTCTGTCACCATACAAAGTTACAAAATATGCAATACAGTGTTATTGACTATAGTCGCTATGCTATATATTACATACCCCTGATTTATTCATTTTATGACTGGAAGCTTGTACCTCTTGACCCCCTTCACCCATTTTGCTTACCCCTCCAACACGCCTCCCCTCTGGCAACCACCATTCTATTCTTTGTATCTATGAGTTTTGTTTTATTTTGTTTATTCATTTGTCTTGCTTTTTAGATTGCACGTATAAGTGAAATCATACAGTATTTGTCTTTCTTTGTCTGACTTATTTCATTTAGCATAATACCCACTAGGTCCATCCATGTTATTGCAAATGGCACAATTTCATTTTTTTAAAATGGCTGAGCAGTATGCCATCGTGTGTGTATGTACCACATCTTCTTTATCCATTAATCCACAGACGAACGCTTAGGTCGTTTCCATATCTTGGCTATTGTGAATAATGCTGCAATGAAAAAGGGGTGCATACATCTTTTCAAATTACTGTTTTCATTTTCTTCAGACAGATACCCAGAAATGGAATTGCTGGGTCATATGGTAGTTCTATCTTTAGTTTTTTGAGGAACCTCTATGTGTTTTCCATAGTTCCACCACACCCAAAATGGAATATATTATCTCCTAGGCAAACTGTCTTCTGTATTCCTCATCTCAGTGAATGATTTCACTCTCCATGCTGATGCCCAATCCAGAACCCATTCAATCAATTATCAAATCAATTCTATTTTCCAAACCTATCTCCAGTCTTTTCTGTCCTCACTCCTACTTCCTCATTTCAGCCTCATCCTCTTTTTGCTGGATTACTGTTCACCATCCTGTTCCTTCTAATCCATCTTAACACTGTTGAAAGGGTCATTTTCTAAAAGCAAAATATGACTATGTCACTGTCATGTTTAAGATCCTTTGAAGCTTTAAGCTGCCCTCAGGATAAAGTCTAAAATCTTTAACACAGTTTACGAGTTCTGCTTACTCTCTAACCTTAACTCACCGTTTCTTCCAGCACATTCTATATTCCCACTACACTGTGAAATGGTTACTCTCTGTAAGGTCTAGGAGTTGCATATATCAACCCTGCCCCCAGAATATACTTGCCCTCAATGTGTCTCCATTCACTTGCTCATCAATTCTATTTTTGAGTTGCAGGCTGGACGTTACTTTCTTCAGGGGAGAAAACCTTCCCTAAAAACCCCACCTCTACCCCCTAATATGGCTTTTCTCCCCCCTCTTACTACAGTCATCCCCCTTAGCTGCAGATGTTCCTAGACTGCCAGTGGATACATGCAACCGCAGATGGTACCAAACCTTATATACTATACTATATTTTTTCCTATACATACATCTTATTATAAACTTTAATTTATAAATTAGGCACAGTACAAGATTAATAATAATTGATAATAAAATAGAACAATTATACCAATATTCTATAATAAAAGTTATGTGAATATGGTTTCTCTTTCTCAAAATATCTTATTGTACAAAATTAATTCATTTTCCATCTGAATTAAGCGTTTATCATTCACTGTGGCCATAACTTTTGCAGTTTGAGATGTAACAGCAAAACTAGCACACATTTCTTTTACAATTTCACAAATAAAAGATTCTTTCTCACCATAGACCTTAGCAACCTCAGCATATGATTTTTTCTTATTAAGAACTTTCACTTTTCACTTAAGGGAAGCAATTTATGGCTTCTCTTCAGCATATCAGCATCACTACTCTAGTGCTTTGGGGTTATTATAACGTAAAATAAGGGTTTCTTGAACACAAGCATCAATACCGAGGCAGTAGATCTGATAACAAAGATGGCTACTAAGTGACAAAGAGTGGGAGACTCTGGACAAAGGGATGATTCACATCCTGGGCTGGATGGAGTGGGATGTCTCGAGATTTCATTATGCTACTCAGAATGGCAAGCAGTTTTAAACTTATGAATAGTTTTTTAAAAATTTTTTGTTTTATATTGGAGCATAGTTGATTAACAATGTGGTGTTAGTTTCAGGTGTACAGCAAAGTGATTCAGCTATACATATACATACATGTATCTATTCTTTTTCAAAGTCTTTCCCCATTTAGGTTGTTACATAATATTGAGCAGAGTTCCCTGTGCTATACGGTATGTCCTGTTGGTTATCTATTTTAAATATAGCAGTATGTATACGTCAATCCCCAACTCCCAATCTGTCCCTTCCCCCTACCCTTCCTCCCTGGTAACCATAAGTTCGTTCTTGTTCTTGAAGTCTGTGAGTCTATTTCTGTTTTGTAAATAAGTTCATTTGCATCATTTTTTTTTTAGATTCCACATAAAAGTGATATCATATATTTATCTTTCTCTGTCTGACTGACTTTGCTTAGTACTCTGATCTCCAGGTCCATTCACGTTGTTGCAAGTGGCATTATTTCATTCTTTTTAATGGCTGAGTAATATTCCATTGTATATATGTGCCACATCTTCTTTATCCATTCCTCTGTTGATGGACATTTAGGTTGCTTCCATGTCTTGGCCATTGTAAACAGTGCTGCAATGAACATTGGGGTGCATGTATCTTTTTGAATTATGGTTTTCTTCAGATATATGCCCAGGATTGCTGGATCATATGTAGTTCTATTTTTAGTTTTTTAAGGAACCTCGATACTGTTCTCCATACTGGCTGCACCAATTTACATTCCCACCAACCATGTAGGAGGGTTCCCTTTTCTCCACACCCTCCCCAGCATTTATTGTTTGTAGACTTTTGTGTGTACCAATTTCTAATAAGAACTTTCAAAGCAAGCCAACAAGAAACAACTTACTTTTCTTAATTATAAACAAAAAAAATTGATTATACCTCTTATATGCATTTAAATATGCTGGTAATTGCATCCATCAGGAAGAAAGGTTTAACCATTGTATTTGTTTCCTAAGGCTGACAATAACAAAGTACCACAAAGTAGGTAGCTTAAAGCAACAGAAATTTATTTCTCAAAGTTCTGGAGGCTGGAAGTTTGAAATCAAGGTGTCAGCAGGGTTAATTCCTTCTGAGGGTCCTTTAAATTAGGGTCCCATCTACTCCAGTATGATCTCATGTTAACAATTATATCTGCAATGACCCTGTTACCAATTAGGTAGCATTCTGAGGTACTGGGGGTTAGGACTTCAGCATATTTTGGGGGGGCCACATTTCAACCCATAACACCTGTTTTAGGGTACAAATGCATGGTGAAGAAATCTGTTTAGCTATTCTTTAGGAGAAATCAAAATTATCTGATAAAACCTCATTGCATTGGTAACATGGGCAGTCAAATCAGAATTAATTTTTAGATCTTAAGAGTAACTTATGTTCACTGAGAGAAGTAAAAACAATTCAAAGATGTATAAATAAAAAGTCAACTTTCATGTCTTATATCCTATCTCTAGCTACACTACTTTGAAGTCTTTGCTGCAAACAGCAAGATTTGTGTCCTTCCTCATCTTTCCCAAATACGTATATAATATGAGGTGATTTTTCTTTCTTCCTTTTTTTAAAACACAGTGGGAATAATCTATATATCTTACTGTGAAGCCTGACCTTTTTCCCCAGTCTAATACACTATTTAGTTGTTGCATGGTATTATATAATATGAAGGTCCTGAAATTTATTTAACCATTTCCCTATTAACATTTACATTATTTCTAGTTTTTGCCACTATAACACTGCAATTGACATGTATTATCTTTTAAAACATATCCTTATACTGATGTTTTAAGTAATAGACATTCCTAGAAGTGGGCAGGCTTGATCAAAGAGTTATGCATGTTAAATTTTAATGGATTTCTCAAGATTACGTTTCAACAAAAAAAAAGAGATGTAGCATTTCACCTCCACCAGCAATTTTGAGAATATCCATTGCCTCAACAACATGAAATGATTTTAGAGGCTTTAATTTGGGCTAATCCTGGGGGGAGGGAGGGTAAAAAATGTATCTCATTCCTTGAATTTTCATTTCCCTGACATCTAGTTTTGATTAGTTCTTCCATATACAGATCTGCTCTCTCACCTAAAAGAATTCCAGAGTAGATACTCCAAAGCTAATATGGTAGCTCCATGACTTCCTGATGGTTCATACTCCCCATAAGAGAGTATGGGGCAAAAGGTATCACCCTCAGCTATCTGTCCCCACTTAAAGAAATCTATAAAAGTCCTACTCAACAATTTCCAATTACATTTTACTGACCAGATCTTAGTCACTTGGCCACATCTATCTGAAAGAGATAAGAAAGTGTACATTTTCAGCCTTGTTAGGGATTCTGAAGCTTTCTCAGGTCTTTTCTATGGATATGCCTGTTCCACACTTCTTACACCCCCTTGAGAGGAAATCCTCACGATTAAGGGAACACTCTTGCACTGTTGGTGGGAATGTAAATTGATACAGCCACCATGGAGAACAGTATGGAGGTTCCTTAAAAAATTAAAAATAGAATTACCATACGACACAGCAACCCCACTACTGGACATATACCCAGAGAAAACCATAATGCAAAAAGACACATGCACCCCAATGTTCATTGCAGCACTATTTACAATAGCCAGGACATGGAAGCAACCTAAGTGTCCATCAACAGATGAATGGATAAAGAAGATGTGGCACATATATACAATGGAATATTACTCAGCCATAAAAAGAAACGAAATTGAGTTATTTGTAGTGAGGTGGATGGACCTAGTGTCTGTCATACAGAGTGAAGTAAGTCAGAAAGAGAAAAACAAATACCATATGCTAACACATATATAAGGAATCTAAGAAAAAAAAAAAGGTCATGAAGAACCTAAGGATAAGACGGGAACAAAGACACAGACCTACTAGAGAATGGACTTGAGGATATGGGGAGGGAGAAGGGTAAGCTGGGACAAAGTAAGAGAGTGGCATGGACATATATACACTACCAAACGTAAAATAGATAGCTAGTGGGAAGCAGCCGCATAGCACAGGGAGATCAGCTCAGTGGTTTGTGACCACCTAGAGGGGTGGGATAGGGAGGGTGGGAGGGAGGGAGACGCAAGAGGGAAGAGATATGGGAACATATGTATATGTATAACTGATTCACTTTGTTATAAAGCAGAAACTAACACACCATTGTAAAGCAATTACTCCAATAAAGATGTTAAAAAAAAAAACTAAACATAGTCATAATTATACAAAAAAAAAAAAAAAAAGATTATATGCCTGCAAAGCGAGGCCGGGTGCTGACAGCTCCCCATTTGCTTTCCCGACGCCGATGCCGTACTTGCAGGGCTGTGTACTCTCTCTCCATCTGCTGAGTTGGTCTGGTTTCTGCTAGTTCTCACTAGCTGTCTGCAAAGGCTCATTCTCGCTGTCCTGAGGGGTGAGCACAGGGAGCTGCCCACCGGTTGGGGGTGTGTGTGGGTGAGGGACGCAGAGCTATGGGGGTACCCATGGGCGAGGTAGGGGGGATCTCCAGGCTGGTGTCTCCAGGGGCCCATGGGTGGGCTTCCTGATGGAGCCCACAAAGTGGTTCGTAGGGTCTGCGTCTGCTTGATACGTCCTGTTCTCAGTTCTGGCTACTGTTCTACCAGCCACTTACTGTCCCCTAGCCACGCAGTACACAACCCAGTATTCTGGATGGGGCGAGAGAGAAATGGGCCTCATGCGCAGCTTTCCGCACAGCTGAAGAAGCCAGGCGCTCGCTCACACTTTTTCACTTTCCTTATGGGAGAAATCATGGGCTGAGAAGATCTCTGCTGGCATTGAGCTGTGCTGTCCACAGGAAGAGGTGATGCAGGGAAAGTGAAACTGTTCGCCTTACCCTCTTCAATGTGTTCAACCTCGGATTGTTTTTTGTTTTTTTTTTTTGCTCCAATGGTGTGCTGGGAGTTTTCCTGCTAGACGGCGAGACTTCCACAAAGAGTCCCTCTTGTCTGTAGGTGATTGTCAAAACTGGTTTGTTTGGAGAAAGATGGTAGAAAATTCTTATTTTGTCATTTTGATGACATCATTCCCAGGGTTTTTAATGTCCTCTTGAAGGATGTTTATGTGGTGCCCAATTTTTCTTCACCATTACAAATAATGCTGTAAAGTACATTATTGCTCATGCCTTTTTTTTTTTTTTTTTTTTGCATAAGTGTGAGCATTTTTTTAGGGTGTATTATAGAGAGTAGAACTGCTAGGCTGTAGGGTGTACCTCTTCTACTTTACTAGAAATTGCTAAATTGCTATAGAAATTGATTATAAAATATACATCCCCACCAGTAGTACAGCAGTTATATGAGGGTTCCTGTTGCTCCATATCTGGTATGTTTGGCTCTTTTAATTTTTATCAGTCAGAAATAATATTCCATTGCAGTTTTAAATTGCATTTCCCTGACTCCTGGGGAGGTTCTGTTCAGATTTCCCCTCCTGTGAGTTTTCCATTCATATCTACTTTTTCCACTGTGTGCTTCTCCTTTTGCTCATTGATTTGAAGCTATTTTTTATTTTGGATACTAATTTTTGTTGATTGTGTACAATGCAAATATCTTCTGCTGGTTGTGACTTGTCTTTTCATTTTATTGATGGTGGCTTTTGCTTTGTAGAAGTTGTGGTTTTAATGTGGTCAATATAGTATTTTTTTCTTTGTTGTTTAAAATTTTTGTCTTGTTTCAAACTCTGAGGTAATAATCTATATGTTCTTTAAAATTGTTAAAGTTTTGCTTTTCACAATTAAATCATTAATTCACTTAGTGTGTGGTTGAGGTAATAATAAAAATGTTGTTGTTATTATTGTTTAGAAACAAACCTTTTGTTTTGGTACCATTATTGACTGGTTCATTCTTCCCCAATTGATTTATAATTCTTTGACACATATAAACATATCAAGTTTCCATATATGTGTAGGCCTGTTTTTTGAACTTTTGTTTAGTTTCACTAACTTATCTCTGCACTGTTACCATACTTTTAAAATCACTGTTTCTTTATAATAAATTTTGATATCTGGTAAGCAAGTATTCTACCTTATTCTTCAAATCTGTGTGGTCTATACTTGGCTCTTTACTCTTCCATAAATATTTTAGAATCAGATTGTTAAATTCCATGAAAAAACCCAGAGGGGATTTGATTAGAATTAATCTGATTTGAATGTATACATTAAATGAGGAAGAACCAATGTCTTTATCATAGTGAATCTTCCCAAACATTATACGCCCTTCAAATTATAAGGGTTTTTTATATTATCTTTTAAAAAGTTTTAAAACTTTCTTCATAAATGTCTTATAGATCTTTTATTAATTCCATTCTTTGAATAAATGAATGCATGAATTAATAAGTAAATAACATTTGTTGCCATTTGTTACAAATTCTATGTGTTTTAGAAATTACATTTTCCAGCTCTTTATTAGGGTATAGGACTGCAGCTGGTATTTTTTATTGATTTTATATCCAGAATCTTTGTTGAACTTCCTTGTTAATTCTAATAATTTGTCAAATTTCTTGATTTCCTACTAAGACACATTTTCTCTTTTCAATCTTAATACGTTTATTTTCTTTTTCATATCAGTTCTTTAAAAATTAGAATTCAGCTGTAAAACTATCCGGTCTTTATACTTTTTAGTGCTGAAATAGGTCAGTTTTCCAAATGTTAGCTCTGGGGTGAGCCTAGGACCTTATAACACGTTAGGGGTTTTCCTTCTCTGCTTCTCTTCTCACCATGATTCCCCATATACCTGAACTCTCAACAGCCCCTTTTTCTGGTCCTCTGGCTAAAAAGCTGGGGATTTAGCCACATGGGCTGTCAGGCATTTCCTGTGACTGGCTCTGCCTTCATGTGAAGCTATTAGAGAAAAGGGGGTGAGAAAAATAATGAGCATTTCCTCCCCCACATACTTTGAATAGCAGCGACTCCTTTTCTCAGTTCTTCTCAGAATTTGCTCTCAGATATTTAGGTATTTGTGTGGCAGCAACTGCTGCAAGTAGCTTCATGACTGAGGCTCACCTCAAGCAGAGATTGGATAATAAAAATGTAGGGGGCCAACCCAGGGAAGCGCCTGGAGTCTCTGTCTTGCAATGACCCCTGCTCAACCTACTTTGAACTCCTTGGGCCAGGAAAAGTTTCTCTGGGAGTTGTTTTTCTATTCACGCCCTCTGTAGTTCCAGAATTCTGGCTGCTCTAGAGTCTATGCCTAGAGGCATAGGAGGGAAAAAAAGTCCAGAAAAATCTCTGTTATAATGGCATTCTTTGTATTTTGATTTTTCTCCCTAATCTGCTTGTTCTTATTTACTTTTCAGAATCCTCACATAGTTGCTTTATGCCTCTTATTCAGGGTTTTTGGTTGTAATCACCGGGAGGGAGAGGGTGGTTTGCTCACTCCATCCTAGCTGGAAGCAACACCTCCACGCTGAAATCCTTCTTCATGATGGAGAGGGGACACATAGCCTCAATCACTAAGTCCTCTCAGGTTCTGGACTGTTTATCTGCTTATTTGCTTAATTATTTCTTCCCCATCTATTCTCTTTCCTCCTCTGGATCTTCTGTTACTATTTCATCTGACCTTCCAGTGTCATGTATTTTTCCCTCCTAATTTACATATTTTTGTGCTTATTATATATAGGGAGCTTTTTTTCCCACTTTGTTTTTCTGAATACAAATTTGGTTCTTACCAGTAAATGTCCTCGTTTATCCACTTACTTTGAAAGTTTAAAGATCACAATTTTAATTTTTAGAAAATCTTCGAGTGTTCTAAATTATCCTTTTGAGTGTTCTTATTTATTTTTTGTTTTTAATGAAAGTTCTCAAATGTCTTTCCTATCAATTCTTCTTCAGAGGGATCCACCTCTTCTAGATGTTTAGCTTGGTCTTTGCTTTAGCCTGTTCAGGCTGCTAAGACAAAACACCACAGGCTGGGTAGCTTATAAACAGCAGAAACTTATTTCTCACAGTTCTGGAGGCTGGAAATTCGAGATCAAGACACCAGCTGGTAAGGGCCCTCTTCTGGGTTCATAGCTAGCACCTTCTCACTGTGTCCTCACATGGTAGAAGGGGCTAGGGATCTCTCTGAAATCCCTTTTATAAGAGCACTAATCCCATTCATGAAGGTTCCACTCTGATGACCTAAGCACCTCCCAAAGGCCCCACCTCCTTATACCATCACCTTTGAGGGTTAATATCCAACATATGAATTTTGGAGAGGGACACAAACATTCAAACGGTTAACAGTTTTCCTCCATTAAATTTTGCTTTCTTCAGTGGGTTTTAATTTTCATTGCCTATCTGAAAGTAGTTTAGGCTGGCAGGGTCTCTAGAGCCCAGAAAAACACATCTGAGTGAGGAGTTTATGTGGAGAAAAGGTGAACTTCAGCCCTTTCTGTTATCAGTTGTCACCAGATCCTTGCTCAAAACCCGCCAACCCCTCCCTTGAATAGGAGCTAACATATACCTTTAAGTCACAGGGTCTGTACACAAAGACAAGAAGCTATGGGAAGAGGAAAACAAAAACCGGATAGACCTAGCTGAAACCAAGATGGCAGTGAATCTGACCTCCAACACACCTTGAGCCTCATTCTATGCTGATATTACTACATTTTCATATGAAATTATGTATCTACCAATGGCCAGAAGTCACAGACCAAAAAAGGATAGAAAAGGGGTGGCACCCCATTTCCAGGCAAACCCTGCCTCTTTCCCAGAAAACTCATATATATGCCTCCGCATCATTAGTCTCACTCTTTCCTGCATTGTCCTTACTCCTTAAAAGCAAATCCCTCTCACTATCAAGACCAGAAGTTGATTTGTGAACTAATTTCCTGCTCCTCCGTTCTCTGGCCATTGAATAAAGCGTGTGTTGCTTCTATCTCAGCTTTGGTTTTGTTTTTGGCTGTGTGAACCCCAAAGGACACAGAACCCTTCCGGCCAAGGCAGGGGGCCTTGGCCAGGCTAGGACCCAAGTGGGTGTTCATATGAGTTAATTCTGTAACACCTCCACAACCTGAGCCCAAGAGCAGTTGCACCCACCGTTGCAGGCGTCCTTCAGGCCCACTGGGCTTAGCTTCCCAGAGCAATACACAAGCAGCCGCAGGTACACACGCAGCTCCTGTCTGTCGGGACTCATAGCCTTCTACGACCTGAATGCCCAAAGGAACCACAAGAATCCTTTTTTTCTCCTTCACCACTTTTCTCCTCCCTCTCTGTCACTAATTCCCATGGCTGCTCTACCCTACAGATTATAGCCGACTACCTTTGGCCCCAGGAGACCTCTCTGGGCCCCACCAGGTTTACTCTTCTGGTTTTCATGTTATACAAAAGCTTCCTTTAGAGGAAGACAGTCAGAGGTGTGCACCAAAAACTCTATCTTCCCTGAATGCCTCATAGTTGCAGTCTCATTCCTCAGCCCCCAGTTAAAAAGCATCCAATGTCCTGTGAATTTTGTTGGCACTGATTTAAAGCTAACGACATTGGTTTTTTTTAATCAGCCAAGTATTATTTCATCTCAGTCGGTTTCTTAATTTGTGTCACAGTGTCCTATTAAAGAATAATAAAGTGATAACCCTTAGTAGTTTATACTCCAGTTCTCTGAATAGATCACTTAAACCATACAAATGGGGACAGGCTCATTTTTGTTCTACATGTACAGGTTTCTTGTATTGTTTTGCTTCTTACAGTTGCCTTAGGAAAATTTAAAATGAGACAAGTTTTTGAAAAATGGTTTCTTAAAATCCCAGCCCCATTCCTATACAGCTGAAAGTTTCCTATTCCAAATAAGCAGTGACTACAGAACAATTGGTAATTTTTCTTTCTGATAGGTGGTGAGAAGGAAAACTTTTACTTTACAGATGAGACACTGAGGCCAGGGAAGGACAAATAACTTTGGTGGCACCATTACACAGGGGTAAGGCTGGGACCCAGATTCGCATGCTGTTCTTCCTACACCGCCGCACTGGAGCCATAAAATGATTTAGGAACGACACAGTGGATGATCTCAAACAATAGAGGAGGACACAGAAGGAGGTGAGAGAAAATGTGAACTCCTTCCATTTTAGTAAGCATCTTAGATGACTCAGTCCTTCACACTGCAGTGGGTGTTTTGAAGAACAGAGTGCTTCTTCTATGTGGCCAGCTTGTTTGTACATCTTTTCAAGGAAAAACACCTTAAGAGCTAGCAGAGCTGAAAGTATGTCTGAAAAGCCAATTAATCACTTCAGATACAGTCTACTCACCATAAAGGAACTCAAGAGTTTTAAGGCACACAGACAAAGGAACAAATATATATTGAGAATAAGTGACGTTATTAATGAAGTTTATCTTCAGCTTTCCAAGTCTCTTCTTAAATAATATTCCCTTAAATTTGCATTTATACTTTATAAAATAATCTCACATTCATTACTTTGTGTGACTTTTCTCCTGTTTCTTATCTTTTATCATTTCTCTTCCACCAATAGCCAGGATCACACGTCTGAAATGTTCACAGTGGTTGATTTTATTTTTCAACTTCTTTTGGCAACAGAATAACGTGTATTATTGGGCTTCCCTGGTGGTGCAGTGGTTAAGAATCCGCCTGCCAATGCAGGGGACACGGGTTCGAGCCCTGGTCCAGGAAGATCCCACATGCTGTAGAGCAGCTAAGCCCGTGCGCCCCAACTACTGAGCCTGCGCTCTGGAACCCATGAACCACAACTACTGAAGCCCGTGTGCCTAGAGCCCATGCTCCGCAACAAGAGAAGCCACTGCAATGAGAAACCTGTGCACCGCAACAAAGAGTAGCCCCCGCTCTCCGCAACTAGAGAAAGCCAGTGTGCAGCAACGAAGACCCAACGCAGCCAAAAATAAATAAATAAATTTATATTAAAAAAAAGAACAACCTGTATTCTTATTTTTCTAACAACAAGACATTAAAAGAGAGTGAAAGGAAGAAGAGAGAATGAAGAACACGTTGTACTATCTTTACTATCAAAACACGTTCTAAGGAAAAGATTTGATACCAGGCATTACTTTTGTGAATTTAAGTTAACATGTTACCCTTCTCAGGATATTTACTGAGAAACTTTATGCTTAACTGTGTGAGAAAGAATTCGTCTCTATAAATGGAATTTATGCCCCATAAGTGGCTTTAGAAGCCAATAAATGGAGCAGTTATTTTGGGGACAACCTAGTGGATTGATTATATTCTGCCCTACTTTTTCTAATTCAGAGGAAAGATAACTGATGGCTGGAAATATCATTGTGTTTGCACTTTCTTAAGTGTAAGGGCCTTGTAACCTCATGCTGTGATTCTTAAACTAGCCATGGAGGAGACCACAGCCCTCAATGGACATTGAATATTGAACGTCACCTTTTTATTTGATATGAGTCAATTTTACAGTCATATATATTTATGTTTTCCATTGATGTGTTTGCTCTTAACAGTGTAAATAAAATATTTATAAGAATGGTTGTCATTCTTGATGAAGGGCTGTGCTCATGATAACTGCATAGTTTTATTTCACTGAGAGGTGCCGTAACTATCTTTGCATGTGGTTGTGCTTTATGGCTAATTTAATGCTTCACTGTATCATGCTTTTTCTGCCTGGGATTGCTCATAAAGAATACCAACCCCGGTGTCTGGAGCTCATTGGGATCTTATGAGAGTTGAGCTCACTGGGTGATTTGTATTTCATGCCAGTCAAAATTTGAGGGCTGTGTGATATAGTTTTATTTTAAACTGGCTGGGCAAATATTCATGTTCTCATTATTTATTATTCTTCCTAATAATGACTTTGTTTAGTGGTGCAAATTGGACATAAATGTATTGACATCCTAGGGGGTTTCAAAAAAATTTTACCTTCTGGTATGTTTCAAGAACAGTGAGGAGGCCAGTTGTCCTTTTTCAAGGAGGTGTTCAGGGTTCTTGAAACTGTTATTTCCAGACGATTTCACACCAAGCTGGAAGTGCTTCTATCGTGGCCTCTCCAGCTGTGGCTGGCTATGATATTTATTCATTCATTCAGCAAATAGTTATTGAGCGCATGCTATGTGCCCAACTCTATTCTGGCTCCTGAGGATACAGCAATGAACAAAAGAGGCAAAATTCCTGCCTTTTTGGAGCCCATTTATTCAAAGGGAGGTAGATTATAAACAAGGTAAATAGCATGTTAAACACTGGCCAAATGCTAAGGAGAAAAATAAAGCTGGGAAGTGTTGGGAAAGGGATTGCAGTTTACATAATGGGACCACGAAGGCCTCACTAAGAAGGTGACTTTTGCACAAAGACCTGACAAAATGAGAAATAAGCCATGTGGATAGTTAGGGGAAAATTATACCTGGTGGAGGGAACAGCAAGCGAAAAAGACCTGAGCAGGAGTATGAACCGGTGTATTTGAGTAACAGTGAAGATGAGGTTGGGGTGCTGAAGCTGAGTAAACAAGGGGAACAAGAGTAGAGGGTGAAGTAATGATGGAGGTGGAGTGGGGGAAGATTAGGTAGGGCCTTAGAGGTGATAATTCAGACTCTATTTTTTCAATTCAGGAGAAACACTATCTAGGGCAAATAACGAATTCAATTTCTACTTTCAAAAGATGCTGGAAGGGCTTCCCTGGTGGCACAGTGGTTGAGAATCTGCCTGCCAATGCAGGGGACACGGGTTCGAGCCCTGGTCTAGGAGGATCACACATGCCGCGGAGCAACTGGGCCCGTGAGCCACAGTTACTGAGCCTGCGCGTCTGGAGCCTGTGCTCCGCAACAAGAGAGGCCACGATAGTGAGAGGCCCGCGCACCGCGGTGAGGAGTGGCCCCCGCTTGCCGCAACTGGAGAAAGCCCTCGTACAGAAACAAAGACCCAACACAGCCATAAATAAATAAAATAAATAAATAAATAGAAATAAAAAAAAAAAAAAGATGCTGGAAACGTTTCCTGGGTATCAGGAGCCAAGACATACCTCTTCCTACTAGCACTGTAGGGTACATTGCTTTTCTTTTCTTAACGGAAACAAAGACTAATGTTTGCTTGGAGCTGTGTCTAAATTTTCTAGTAGAGATTAATTCTTGAGTTGTTTTAATTTACTTACTTCTCTGCTACTGCTTTCATGTAGAAAGCAAAGCAGAAGCAGAAAGCCTTTCCCTCTACCTTCTTGGAATTACTATACAAGGAGTTATTACTATTCCTACATTATGTTACTTCTTTTGACATACTATTGAAATGTCAAATAACTACCTAAGATTCAAGGATTATGGCTTTGACTAACTCAATCTCAGTTCCATGTTTGAGGTCATTTGCACAGTGAGCTCCCAATAAATTACATGACATTGAAAGGAATTTATTCAATCCTGAGTATGGATGACCCGATTCTCCTTGACTGAATCCTTCATTTAACTTGAAGATCAAATAGATGGTGATTTTTCAAGAAGTTCCTATAATATATAAATGCTTGGGGAGGATGCTTTTGAAATGAAAAGCTGGAGACGGGGGCGGGGGGGGGGGTGGTGGGGGGGGTGGGGGGAGTGGGGGGAGAAGATTCTGCCTGCTAAAATTCTCTCTTTAATAGGGCCAACTACTCCTCCTGAGTCTTCATTAACATCTCTTAGGGCCTCTCCAGCTGTCGCTCCTTGGCTACAATGGAATGATAGTGGGAAGAAGTTACTGTATTTCCCAGAGATGTGGTTCTTCCACTAAAATATGAACACCACAAACAAAGGAATCACGAGTGTTTTATCATCATTCTATGCCCAGTGCTTAATGTCATGCCTGGTCCATTTCAGGCACTCACAATATTCCTTGAATGAATTAATTCATGAATTTAAACATAATGTATTCCTTCTGCATTCTTCTGACTTCCCTCCAAAACTTTCACTCTGGAAACCTGATTCAGGATGTTCTGCTTCTTGAGGAAATTAGGTAACTCTTAAAACAGTGTAAGCCTGGGATAAGTAAGAAACTGGCAAACAGTAATGCCTTCAACATATGGACTTTGGATGTGGTTTCTTGAAAAAAGTCCAACAGGGACTTGAGTCAGACACCTGACCCAGACTAATATCCTACCATGTGGCTTGGGAAAAAGATACAAAAGCAAAAATCAATAGAAACAACAATAAACTAGTAGGGACCTTGTGACTTAGAATATTAATGTATTTTTTAATGCTTGTATCTCTTTTTCCAAACATTATTTTCACATCAGAGGTCCCATTTTGCCCATTCCTCCCTCACTGCTTAGTACAGATATGTTAGAAACAGCATGGATTGATGTCAAGTGGAGCTGGATGTGAATTCCTGATTCTCAACTATGCTACAGTTTATTCACCTATGAAAGTGAGCTCAAGAGTCCCTAACTCATAGGCTTTTAAGATTAAGTGAAATAAACTTGTCAAATGCCAGCTTAGAGTTTGGTATGTACCTGCCCCTTGAAAACACTGCTTCCCTTTCCCTTAACATGCTGGCTCAGAGGTCATTAGTGGTCTTTGTTTGTTTTTTTCCTACCATTCCCTGGGTCTCATATACCTACTGGACATTTAGGGCTAAAAGGCTCAGAGTTATATACAGAAGTAAGGGGGAACATGGGTGTGGGGAGGAAATAAAGGAAGAGAGATTGGGGGAGAGAGAAGCAAAGAGTTAAGAACAAAGAGAGAAAAAAATAGAATTCTTAGGTAAGCCATGGTTCAGATGTGATCAGATGATTTAAATAGCTTTCTAATAAGACTTCTTGCCTCAATATTTAATCTTTCTAGTTCAATCTTCACACTGAAACCAGAGTTATATTCTTTGGCTCATGCCATTTCCTAACTGTTCTTTCTTGCTTACTCCTATAGAACTTGGTGTATACCGTGGTTGTTATTTTTATTTTTTTTCTGCCTTATATTAATATAGAAAGCATGATTATTAATCATCTTAATCTCTGAAGTTATGAGTCTGTATGAAAAAACAAAAATAAAACATGGAAATAGTCACTAATTAGCTGACAACTTATAATATTAATCCCAACTCTTCTAATGCTTCTCTTCATTTATCGTAAGTGATAGCTGTCCGTTACCATATATCTTTACATTTTTTTCTCTGGTTCTTGAATGCTGTAAATATATAATAATATAATTCAGATACAATGTGAATAGATTGCTGTGAAATTTCAAGAAGTACAAAAAAAACAGGAAATGATGAAGTTCAGGTAAATGCTAAAATCACTCACAAAACTATTGACCAGATAAAAAACTGAGAGAAAATTGATAAGGTTGATAACAAAAGCAGCAAAAGGGAATAATTTGCATGCCCAAGCATCAGGAGAATTGATGAAGCTGTTTAACATTTTTACAAAGGATGTCCTCTTTAAGACAGTGTTATGAAAATTCAAATGAGAAGTGAATGTTGTCATAAGTTACGTTTTGTACAAAAAAAATGTAACACATGATTTACTCTTTGTTGCAATTATATCCTATAATCTATTAAATATAAAGCAGAATAGACATTTTTTTCATGACTTTGAGTTTTGGGTTTCATTTTTTAAAGACTAACTCCAGGCCAAACATTTTTTTTAAAAAAACTGTATTTACTATGAACTTTTGTTCCCTGTGTTAAGATGTCCTACCTGGTGCCAATTATCCTGAGTAAAATGAGTTCTTCCTGTAGTTAGTTATTTGTAGACCTCTGGAAGCCATTAGAACGTCAGCTCCATGAAAAAAGCTACCATGTTTTCACCAGCCAACATAATGCCTTGCACATAAACACTAATGTACCATTTACTGTGGGCTGAACGCTGATCTCAGCACTTTAAAAATATGAACTAATTTAATTATCAAAATAATCTTCCAGGGCTTCCCTGGTGGTGCAGTGGTTGTGGATCTGCCTGCCAATGCAGGGGACATGGGTTCGAGCCCTGGTCTGGGAAGATCTCACATGCCGCGGAGCAACTAGGCCCGTGAGCCACAACTACTGAGCCTGCGCGTCTGGAGCTTGTGCTCCACAGCAAGAGAGGCCACGATAGTGAGAGGCCCGCGCACCGCGATGAAGAGTGGCCCCTGCTTGCCGCAACTAGAGAAAGCCCTTGCACAGAAACGAAGACCCAACACAGCCAAAAATAAATTAAAAAATAAATTAAAAAAAAAAAATCTTCCAAGGTAGGTAGTATCTTTAAAGATGAGAAAACTAAGGCACAGAGAAATTAAGTAACTTGTCTAAGGTCACACAGCTTGTAAATGGTAGAGCTGGAAATCAAACCCAGGCTGTCTGGCTCCGAAATCCATAATCCTAGACCATACACTATGTTGTCTCTACTATTTTAGGCTGCCTCCAGATGTTTGTGGAATAAATTAAGATTTTAGAAATCTGTGTGAATATAGTAATACAGTCTACAGGTTATATTCAAAGGAGACTCTGGGGAAGAGGGTTTATGGTATCTTTGGTTACGACAAATGCTAGAAGAAAAATGCAAACACAAAAACAAAAACAAACAAAATGCCCAAAACTCTTCCAATGAAACTAAGACCATGTAGCCTCTTTCAATATACTCTTTATTCCATTTTTATCCTTATTATTTTTTATCATAAAATAGAATACAAAAAATATAAATACTACA
Organism: Balaenoptera physalus; assembly: GCF_965194825.1. NCBI lineage: Eukaryota > Metazoa > Chordata > Mammalia > Artiodactyla > Balaenopteridae > Balaenoptera > Balaenoptera physalus. Next base: position 126,936,523 of record NC_138890.1, read on the forward strand.
GAAATATTTTGTGCATATTTCACCAACCATTTTTTTCTACCACATATTGATACATCTTGCATTATAGTCCAAATTGTCTTGCTATATATACCCACTGTTGACAGTGCACTGAGTTGCGCAATGGGAATGACTATAGGCTACGGATCAAGACTTTATTTCACTTTCTCTGTATAGCACTTGGGATGTGGACCAGAACCAGGCAAATGCTGTAGCTCCTTTTCCATTCTCACATCCTACCTAGGATCCACTTGAGGTTTTCTGCTTCCCCAGGTTCTCTCAGCAGCCCTACCCTTGACTTACTTTGCAGCAACCTGTTCTCTTTTAGATCCTTGTCCAGTCTTTACTTCTCTGCCTCATTCTCTCAGGGACCTGCTCTTTGTTGGGTGACAGAGGCCTAATTTGATGGCCTACTCAAGACTCCTAGGTTTGCTGAGTTGTCTCAGCAGCTGGAGTCAGGGTGGTTTAGGGGTAGGACTGGGGCTGGAGGTACCAGGCAGGTTTTGGGCCCTCCACATATCCCTCAAGGAGAATATCTCACTGTTCATCTTTCTATATGTACTGTGATGAAAATTATATTCTCAATAACTGACAGTAGAATTTCTCCTAGGGAGGGAAGTACAAAGGAAATGCTTATGTTAGGAAGACACTTTGATATACTCCACAGAGACAGAAGGTTAAGGATGGCAGGAGCCCAAATAACAAAAACAATTGAACTGCTTTGCATGAGAAAGTGTGAATAATCTTTGTTTATTATTTTGTTGTAAGAAGGGGGTGGGGAAGATTGGGGAAAAGAGAAATGGGAGGGGGCAAAGAATGAAGTCAGCAAGATGGTATAATTTCCATCAGGGTGAAGGGTCAGTGTGGCATTCCCCTTGGATAGGCAGCAGAGAAAACTTTCTAGAACGGGAGGGGGAGTTTTATCCCAGGGATGCAAGAATTTTTCAACATCCTCAAATCAATCAGTGTGATATACCACATTAACTATACTCGATATTTTGTAATAACCTATATGGGAAAAGAATCTGAAAAACTATATATATATATATAAAACTGAATCACTTTGCTGTGTACTTGAAACTAACACAACACTGTAAGTCAACTATACTTCAATAAAAAAATTTGACCATCACACAGAGGTGGTATAACCTAATATAGACCACAATAAGCTTAAAAACATAAAATTAAAGAATAAAAACCATACGATCATCTCAAAAGATGCAGGAAAAGCTTTAGATAAATATCAACATCCATTTATGATAAAGATTCTCCAGAAAGTGGGCACAGAAGGAACAAACCTCAACATAATAAAGGTCTTACATAACAAACCCACAGCTAACACCGTACTCAATGGTGAAAATCTGAAAACATTTCCCCTAAGATCAGGAACAAGACAAGGATGCCCACTCTCACCACTTTTATTTAACATAGTTTTGGAAGTCCTAGCCATGGCAATCAGAGAAGAAAAAAGAAATAAAAGGAATCCAAATTGGAAAGAAGAAGTAAAACTGCCATTGTTTGCAGATGACATGATACTATACATAGAAAATCCTAAATATGCCGCCAGAAAACTGCTGGAGCTCATCAATGAATTTGGTAAAGTTGCAGGATACAAAATTAATACACAGAAATCTGCTGCATTTTTATACACTAACAACAAAAGGTCAGAAAGAGAAATTAAGGAAACAATCCCACTTACCATCACATCAGAAAGAATAAAATACCTAGGAATAAACCCACCTAAGGAGGCAAAAAGACCTGTACTCCAAAAAATACAAGATGCTGATGAAAGAAACTGAAGATGACACAAATAGATGGAAAGATATACTGTATTACTGGATTAGAAGAATCAATATTGTGAAAATGAATATAATACCCAAGGCAGTCTACAGATTCAGTGCAATCCCTATCAAATTACCAATGGCATTTTTCACAGAACTAGAACAAAAAAATTTTAAATTTATCTGGAAATACAAAAGACCCTGAATAGCCAAAGGAATCTTGAGAAAGAAAAACGGAGCTGGAGGAATCAGGATCCCTGACTTCAGACTGCACTACAAAGCTACATTCATCAAAACAGTATGCTACTGATACAAAACAGACATATAGATCAATGCAACAGGATAGAAAGCCCAGAAATAAAACCATGAACCTATGGTCAACTAATCTATGACAAAGGAGGCAAGAATATACAATGGAGAAAGGACAGTCTCTTCAATAAGTGGTGCTGGGAAGACTGGACAGCTACATATAAAAGAATAAAATTAGAACACTCTCTAACACCACACACAACTCAAAATGGATTGAAGGCCTAAAGGTAAGACCAAATACAGTACTTAAAAACTCCTAGAGGAAAACATAGGCAGAACACTCTGACATAAATCACAGCAATATTTTTTTTGAATCCACCTCCTAGAGTAATGAAAATAAAGACAAAAACAAACAAATGTGACCTAATTAGACTTAAAAGCTTTTTCACAGCAAAGGAAACCATAAACAAAACAAAAAGACAACCTACAGAATGGGAGAAAATATTTGCAATGTGACCGACAAGGGATGATTAATTTCCAAAATATACAAACAGCTCATATAGCTCAGTATAAAAAAAATCAAACAACCCAATCAAAAAATGGGCAGAAAAGCTAAATAGACATTTCTCCAAAGATTTACAGATGACCAACAGGCACGTGAAAAAATGCTCAATGTCTCTAATTATTAGACAAATGCAAATCAAAACTATAATGAGGTATCACCTCACACCAGTCAGAATGGCCATCATTAAAAGTCTACAAACAATAAATGCTGGAGAAGGTGTAGAGAAAAGGGAATCCTCTTACACTGTTGGTGGGAATGTAAATTGGTACAGCCACTATGGAGAACAGTATGGAGGTTCTTTAAAAAAACTAGAGTTGCCATATGATCCAGCAATCCTACTCCTGGGCATATATCCAGAGAAAACTATAATTGGAAAAGATACATGCACCCCAACGTTTATTGCAGCACTATTTACAATAGCCAAGACATGGAAGCAACCTAAATGTCCATTGACAGAGAAATGGATAAAGAAGATGTGGTGCATATATATATCCATGTTGCTGCAAATGGCATTATTTCATGCTTTTTTAAGGCTGAGTAATATTCCATTTTGTGTGTGTGTGTGTGTGTGTGTGTGTATTAAAAATGTCATTATTTCATTCTTTTTTATGGCTGAGTAATATTCCATTGTGTGTGTGTGTGTGTGTGTGTGTGTGTGTGTATATATGTATATATATACACACACACATATATATATATAGTGCCATTTGCAGCAACATGGATGGATTATAATACTAAGTGAAGTAGTCCAGACAGAGAAAGACAAATATCATGATATCACTTATATGTGGAATCTAAAAATAGTTATACAAATGAACTTATTTATAAAACAGAAATAGACTCACAGACATAGAAAACAAACTTATGGTTACCAAAGGGGAAGCAAGAGAAGGAATAAATTTGGTGTTTGGGATTAACATGTATATACTACTGTATATAAACTAGATAACCAACAAGGACCTACTGTATAGCACAGGGAACAATACTCAATATTTTGTAATAACCTATATGGGAAAAGAATCTGAAAAATAATATATATGTATAACTGAATCACTTTGCTATACACTTGAAACTAATACAACATTGTAAATCAAATATACTTCAATAAGAAAAATACACATCATTATGCTTCCCCAATAATTAGTAAATAATTTAACCCCAAATGATTTGTGTGAATGTGGTGAGAGGTGAAAATCTTGATGAGAACGTTTTCACATCAACGTAGCACAGAATAGGAACAGTGTGTATGGCAGAAGAGTCTTCAAGAAAAGCAGACCATGCTTGATCTAGTCCTCAGGAGGTCACAGATGTCTGCACTGCGGCTTTGTACTGCCACACGGTGGGGAGTTCAGGGGTTCAAACCAAACATATGTCTCTTGCAAAGACATTGGAGGGGCTTATTGTTTCTGGGTTATATATATATTTTGTTTGAAAAAAGAGTACCTCTGTTTAAAAAAAATAATGTATATGTGAATGTATATGTGGGTGTGTATATAAAAGACCACTGAACCCTAATCCATGCTCCCCAAAACTGTTCATTTGCTCAAGTTATTTTCCTGCCAGGGGACACTCAGTATGGTAAAGAGACCTTGTGATGAGGAACCTAGACAAATTGCATGAGCTTCTGAGGACAAGTTTGTGTTCCAGCAATGAGCACATGCTTGGCAGATAGTGGAGGTACCCAACTGATAGTCACTGAGTAGAACCTATGAGATAGTGTCTTATGACACCACAGAGACACCTGGGCTTTTTCCTGGCTGGTAAGATCTTAACCTCGGTCTTACATATGCATCATACATTTTTCTACTCTTGGTAGAAATCTCCTAGTCTGCCTGTAATACCAACCTCAATCTCAGTGGAAAATGAAATATTTGCTGCTGATTTCTCCCCACTTGCTCATGAGGAAACCTCCCTCCTGCTGATTCTGATGATGTTTAGGTGTGCAATATTACCATCATGTAATTAGTGCTATGCATAGAAGTCTTTAGGAAATGTTTTGCTTTTCCAGTTTACAGGTAACAGGATCTCCCCCAATAAGCTTTATTGTAGAGTTTTTATCTATTTATGTTCAATGTTTTGTTTTCTAGGGACTCTCCTTCATATTTCCTTGTGGGCACAGACTTAGGAATGAAAAGAAAGCAGAGGCCTCTTTTCCCCTTCACCTGCCATCACTGCTCACAAATCATCCCAAACATTTAGTAACTATTAGAATAAAAGCATCAAAGGATGAGGGACAAAGAAGGAAGTTTATGCTTCTTCAATGTTTCAGGTGTTACCAGTTTCCCTGCCCTCACTTCCCCCCTCTCCTCACAAATGTTTCCCCAATTTCCTTTGCACCTGCAGAGTCAACCCCATCCAAGGCCAGCCTGGCCAGAGTCAGGGCTGGGTGGGGTGGGGAGAAGTGTCTCTAGATAAATATTTTTTTCCTTTAAAAAAATCACCCCTTCCCTTGCTCTGTTATCATCATGAACGATGGATTTATTATTTTTAACTTGAGGTATTATAATCACTACTTGTAGACTCAGCTAGCTCTAACAATGCACCCCATGGCTTGTTCAGGGGACCATGGCCCCTTGTATTGCATTGATGAGAACTGAATAATTGTTTTCTTCCTTCTGGGCTTGTCTTAATGATTTTTATTGTACATCTAACCATTTAGATCTTCCTCATTCTAGCCTTTGTGTCCCACTCTTGATTTGACTGATCTCCATTCTGCTCTCCCCTCCCCCACCCCAACAGGCTGAGCTCTGATGATGAGCTATGATTCAGGTGTAGGGTGATGGGCAGTATAGGTCCAGAGTTGCTGTGAGAAGTGGTTTCTAAGAGCAGAACAGACAGTAACGCTGAACAGAATTCCCAAAGCATGGTCACTTTTTTTCTATATAAATAATTATATTGGGTTTTGAATCTAAACTTTTCTTTGGATTAGCACTATTGTGGAATACTCTCAAAAATTCAAATTTCACCAATAGTCCCCAAAATATATTTTAAGATTTTTTCTCTTATTCCAGGATCCGCTTAGATTTCACTCATTGTATTCAGTTGTTATGTCCCTTTGGTTTATTTCTCACTATGTTTGTTTCTCATGACATTCATTTTTTACTGACCCTCTCTGAAGTTTATTATCTTCAGAACACAGACCATATTCTGTCCCTCCACTTCTGCGTCTTTCTTTTCTCCAGTCTCTGTTGCTCCTGTGGCGTCTTCATCCTCATTCATCACTCACGCCTCTCGGGCCTGTTCAAATACTTGATAATATGGCTGTACGAACTCTGTGACATAGCTGTCATTCTCCTCAGTGTACATGGAGTAGAGGGAAAAGTTTGGGGTGTAGGCACACAAACAAGACACAAACACACAGACACACACATGAGACCCTTCTCTCTTCTGGAATTTCTCTCCTAGAATTGTGCATTATCAGCCCAGGAACCCAGGACAGGAGCAACTAAGACTCTCTCGTGGTTACCAAGGGTTACACATATCTCACTTTGAGCATTAAGTAAAACTGCAGCTTCTGATTGATGGACAGCTACTGGCCTGACAAATGACTGGGAGATTCCACGGTAGCAGCTTTCCAGGAGGTATTCCTCAAATGCAGAGATGGCTCAGAAAGGCTGAAGGCATTTTTATTGCAGAGAGAGGTTTTTAACTTGTCAGAAAAGTATTTCTCTTCAAGGAGAAGACAATAATTAATACATGATGAAAACATGTCCGAACACTTCCCCAGAGCCTGGAGGAGACGCTGGCAGGCCCTGTACTGATAGGGAAGCAGGGAGTTGGCAAAGCTGTTCCAGACCTGCTCTGGGTTGGCTGTCAACAGTCAGAGATTACTTGCTGGTGCTGATTCCTGCCTCTGAGTTTGGCGCCAGCTTCTGAGGATGGCTGAGGTACCCTATGCCAGTCTGCACTGGGTGATGGCATCCTTCACAAGTGATTTGAAGCCTCATTCTCTGTGTAGGCTTTGTCTTCTCTACAGGAGCTTCTGTCCTCCCTCCCTTCTTTTCCTTGTCAGCAGATGAGTGCTGACTATTGAGTGCGCCAGGCACCACACTGGGCGTGGTGAACGACACACTCAGAGTCACACAGCTTAGCGTCAAGTAGGAGGGCACGGCCATGCCTTTTATAAATCTGCTCTAGTTTACAGCTCCTACTTCACAGGAGCTCAGCACATCTCACTCACTACCAAAGGGAGCCAATCCTAAATCTCTCTTTCTGACTCTCATGCCCTGAACTGCTTGAGATGTCTTCGAAATTGGAGGTTTCTTGAGTTGAGAGGAATGGACCGTGCACGGCTGCTAAATTTCATGCTGCTTTTAATCAACATCAGGGTTGTTGGCACTCCACCAGAGAGGCCAGGCATACCATCTGGAATCTGGCAGGAAGTCACTTTAGCAGGTGTCTGAGAGCCTGGGCTCTTGCAGTGAGTTCAGATCCTGACTATGCCATTTACTAGTTAAATGACCTTGGGTGGGCTTCTTTAACACCTCCTTATCAATACAATGAGAACTATTACAGTAGTTACTTCATAAGATCTTTGGACGGTTTTACCACAATGCACGTGAAGTGCTTAGCATGTGACCTACCACATAGAAAGAGCTCGATAAACGGTAGCAAGAATTAGGGAGGTGGATTTCAGCAGTTACACAGACTCTACATCATAAGGTCATACATATAATAAAATTAAGGCTTTGGCATCTCTTGACTATTCTTTCACTTAGTACCTGAAATGGTTATTTCTATAAGGCTTTTCCTAAGTTATTAGAATTCTTCCATATTTGATTTCTCTAAATAATTAGATGATAAAGATCTCTAATATCTTATACTAAAGAAGCAAGTGAGTAATATTATCCCTCCTTACTTGATGCTGAGGACTTAAGACAACTGGTGGAAATGGTTAAAATCCTTTTTTAACATGTTAATAAAAATTAATAAAACACAAGGATAAAATTTTGAACTCCCTCCTATCTCTTAGTCAATGTTGTTAAAAAGTACTTATAAGACTGTGAATGAAATTTATGTGATCTGATTCTATGGTGAATTTGCAAGGTTTTATTTTAAAAGAACGAAATAAAAAGCTATAACCCCAATGCTGTCCTGTGAAGAAAGCTATGAATATTGAAAAGCCAGGTCAGTCAGAGGTAGAAATCTGAGCAGCTGTCAATTTTTTGCTCCTTTGCTGTGGATATGCTATTTGGTCTTTGCCTCTCTTCTTATGAGTCTCATTTATTTAAACAAAATGCATTTTCTCTGCAACTACAGTTAACTATCCAGCGAATAGAAGGCAAGGCTGACAGGAGTTGTTCTGTGAGGACAGCAGCTAATGTTAATGCGCAGGTTCCCAAGTTCCTCATGGAATTCTCTTGCCCCTGATGTCTGCATAGCTGGACCCCTCATTTTGCTCGTCTCTACTTATAAGTTAACCTTGTCCCAGCAAATTTCCTTGAGAACATAATCTTAAGTAGTATATCTCATCATTCTCTCTCCCCTAACCCTGAATCATTTTTCACACCACTGAGCTTTCCCTGAGATATCACAGATTAATGATTAATTATTGCCTTCCTGCCACACTCCCACTCCAAAGCTCACAAGATGTGGGAGGGTAGGAATTTTACCTATCTCCACTAGTTCTATACCTCCTATACCTGTATGTAGTTCCTGGCCCATACTGATGTTCAATAAGTATCAAATAAATAAATAAACCAATAAACCAAGAGGCAGAGGGGCATGGTAGAAAGATTCTGGATTTGAAATTAAGGTACAGTTTTGACTCCTGGCTATGTTCATACCAGAGCTGTATGTCTATGGGTGAGCCAACTAATTTTTTTGAGCTTTAGTTTCCTCACGTATAAAATGAGAATAACAAAATCTATCTTGCAAGGGTGTTATGACATTCAAATGAGATGGCATATGTGCATTTATACACGCCTTATAAACAATATTCATTTAAATAATTTGTTACTATCACTCACAGACCAGTAATCATGATTATTGAACTCTTCTGTTTTAAGTTCAGAAGATATGACAACACTTCATATGTTTGGCAGTTAGCCAGTATAACTATGTCATGTGTCAGTTAATTTTGTTTTTTCTTTCCCCAGAAAGCACAGGATGACAGTACGGAAGTCTTATAAGTTTGATTATTTGGATATAGCTCTGATTTTTAACCCAAGTATTCATGGAATCTAACTATTATCCCGAAAGCCCCTACTCATGGAAGAAAGAGCTTTTTCTACAGGCTTCTTGGGGAGGACATTTGAAATAGATACCTAGTGTAGTTGTCATTAAAAAAATTTTACCTGACAGCCTAGAAGTTAAATGAATATGTGGTGGGTTTTGATTGTGAAGGTGATGGTAGACTGTAGTTTGATTTGAATTGTTTAACCATTTACTAAAAGTTTTGAGTTTTAATTTAGCGTTGAATATCTTCTATTAACTGAGCGATGTACAACATAATTTTTTCATACCTAGAATATTCCATTTTTAAATTTTAATTTTGGAAAATAAAAATTCATATAAACCCTGGAAGATTTTGAGGAGTTATCGATATGAATACTAATTAAAGATGCATTCATTAATAGATTATCCATTTTGAAATTTGGCAATATATATCCAAAGCTTTAAACATGTGTATAATTATTGGTCTAGTAATTCTACTTCTAGAGATTTATCCCCCCAAATTAATTATGGTTATGGGCAAAGCTTTATATATATAAAGTTATTAATTACAGCATTGGTTATAACATCAAAATTAAGGAAAAAATCTGAATGTCTAATAATAGGGAATCAGTTAAATGTATTATAGTACATTTATAAAAAGGAATATTATAAAGCCAGAAAAAGGATGTAGAAGAGTATTTAATGTCTTGAGAAACATTCATTACATTATGTTAAATGAAAAAGAAAAAAAGTCCATGTTCTATGTGTGTGTGCATAGATTCATTTTTTAATGGAATAATCTGAAATAGATGGGGTTCAAACAGAAAATGGCTTTATTTTTAAACAGTTACTGCCTTCAAATGTATTCTGTTGAATCTCCCTTCTCTGCCCTTTGTGGTGTCTTGGAAAGACGCCTTAGCTTTTTTGACATTTTCTGTTATGAGCATGGTCTCCATAATTACAGTTCATTTTCAGGCATTAAGAGTTCCTGTGCATTCTAAATGAAAACTTCAAGTTCACACCCAGGGAGTATGGCTTGTTTATTCACACTTCCTCATATTCCTTCCCTGCTTCTTCTGGCTCCTTTAGGGCTGGGAAGGGGGAAAGGGCACTAGAGGGACAAGAGTAACTGTCTTCTGTCACCAGTGCTATTATAATCTGCCTGTGTACAGGCATCCAAAGTATGGCTCTTTAATTGGATACAAATATGGATTCTTTGGCTATTCTGCAAAATGCTATAATTCCTTGGTATAAGCAGTTTGGAACTCTTACAGCAAACCCTCTGATTGCCCTTGGTGATGCATTCCATAACCTCTCACACTATGGCTCTCTTGCCCTGGTTAGCTGCCCTCTAGGGCAGAGTAATTTCAAGATAGCTTGAGCCTAGCTACTCTCTATGGCCTCTAATTGGGCCACAGAAAACTCATACATAATTTTTTTTTATTGGAGTATAGTTGATTTACATTGTTGTGTTACTTTCTGCTGTACAGCACAGTGAATCAGGTATACATATACATATATCCACTCTTTTTTAGACTCTTTTCCCATATAGGTCATTACATAGTATTGAGTAGAGTTCCCTGTGCTATACAGTAGGTCCTAATTAATTATCTATTTTATATATAGTAGTGTGTATATATCAATCCCGATCTCAAATTTATCCCTCCCCTCCTTTCCCCTCGGTAAACATAAGATTGTTTTCTACATCTGTAACTCTATTTTTGGTTTGTAAATAAGTTCATCTGTACCATTTTTTTACATTCCACATATAAGTGATATCATATAATATTTGTCCTTCTCCATCTGACTTACTTCACTCAGTATGACAATCTCTAGGTCCATCCATGTTGCTGCAAATGGCATTATTTCATTCTTTTTTATGGCTGAGTAATGGTCCATTGTATATATATATATACCATACATTCTTGCTATACCAAACCATAACCACAGTTCAAGATTTCCTACTATTTCCCTCTGTCTTTGTTTTTCCACCGAGAAGCCAAACCGGCCAGCCTCTACCCTTTAGTGTTCTCCAAGTGGTAAGCTGGTATCAGTCTTTATGTTCATGTATAATCCTGGGCTCCAGAGACACCTCAAGTTCTTCCAATAACTCTCTTCAGTGAAAAACCTAGGTTTCTGCAGTTCATAATAGACAAGGCCATCAGAGAATAAAGGTTAGGTCACAGACCAGATAGGATAACATGGAGAGGATGGAATTCATAACCCAAGAGCAAGTTTGTGAGAAAAAAATGGGGTTTACAGAGTCAGTGTGGTTCTGCTTTTAGGATAGGTTGATGAATGTATAACTCTATAAGAAATAAAAAGGAAGCTTTCTAACTCCTAGTGATGGAACTAAGGGAATCCAAAAAGAGATGACAAGATGTTTGCAGTATCCACGTATTTTCATCCTGAGAGAACTGAAGTTCAGTAGCTTTTCTAATTATTCTGAAACCAGTATGTAGTAATTTATATCTGACCATCAAATTTGAAGATCTCTTGTCTTAAAGTATGTGTCAAAGCTCAACACCAAAAAATATTAAAATTTTATCCAAGGCATCAAATATTTCATAATTTATCCACTTTTCCCCTCTGACAGAAATATGATATAATTTTAACAGGATGTATTGTTCTTTTAGGATAATATAGATGAACCATTTGGTTTACAAGATTCAAAGTATTTGTGGTATTCTTTTTGTTACATTGAATTTCATTTTTTTCTACACAGAGTTAATTGCTTTTTGGTTACAGCACTTAAAATATTCAGAGTGACTATCTCCATTGTTTGAAATTTAGTGGATAGTTGCTTAATCCTTTGCTTCATTTTGAATAGTGTATTTTAAGTTAGTGTGTGTGTTAATGAAGAAAATGTACAACAGGGAAGTCAGACTCCCTAGAGAAAGGTCAGCTGGCTATCTTCTAGGCAACATTCATTATCCTCATGAATGCACTAATAGCTAAACACAAGTCTTAGAGACTCAGTTTCTATAATTATCAGCACACTGAAAACAAATTTACTTTTCAGGTATTGTTTTACATTAATCAAGTTAACAGCAATTCATATATAAAGCAGAAGCCCAATGTTTTAATTTTCCACCAGAAATATAATTATTTATGACTAGTGAAAAATTTTACTTGCGAAGATAGCAACTGTGAAGGTTAATTCCTTTTGTCAACTTAACTGGGCCATGGGGTGCCCAAGTATACGGTTACACATTATTCTGGGTGTGTCTGAGAGGATTTTTTTTTTTTTTTAACATCTTTATTGGAGTATAATTGCTTTACAATGGTGTGTTAGTTTCTGCTTTATAACAAAGTGAATCAGTTATACATATACATATGTTCCCATATCTCTTCCCTCTTGCGTCTCCCTCCCTCCCACCCTCCCTATCCCACCCCTCTAGGTGGTCACAAAGCACCCAGCTGATCCCCCTGTGCTATGTGGTTGCTTCCCACTAACGAGCTATTTTGTGAGGATGTTTTTAGAGGAGATTAACAGTGGAATCTATAGACAGCAACCTGAGTAGAGCAGATTGCTATCTCCAGTGAGGAAGAACCTCACCCAACGCCCTCAAGGCTTGAATACAGCAAAAAGGCATAGTAAGAGAGAATTCACTGTGTGACTGTTTTCAGCCTGAGAGAACATCTTTTCATGTCTTTGAACTTGCACTGAACTGAAACTTATACCGTTGGCTCTCAGGACTTTGGATTCAGACTGGGAGTTATACCATTAGCTCTCTTGTGTCTCCAGCTTGCTGACTGCAGATCTTGGGACTTCTCAGCATCCAACCTCCATAACCGCATGAGCCAATTCCTTATAATAAATAAACAAACATACATACACACATATACACAATATAGAATGTGTATGTGTGTGTGTGTGTGTATATATATATATATATATATATATGATCATAGCATATCTAAGCAGTCCCATTAGGATGCATCTTTGGGTTCCTTCCAGGAATTCTAGGACATAAGTATGCTCCCTTCCACTGTAAATGTACACTGGATCACACAGCCTCAATTGTGCTCAGAATGAAACAGCCTGTGGCCTCAAGTGGCTCATCCTACACATATAGTCACCTCTAAAGAAATCTTCAGTTACTAGAAGTGATTTAAAAATGAGTTCCCTTCTTTTACTTCATCTCCCACAGAACAGTAAATGGGACCCAAACCAAAACTCATATAACACTTCTCCAAACCTCTCTTTCCTTCCAAACTCATCCAGAAGCTCTCAAAAGAAACCCTCTTTCTTCCATCTGACTTTTTGCCCTATCCTCAGATCTGTACTTAATTTCTTGCAGAAATGTTTTCCAATATTTGAATCCATTATCCAGATTCTCCACAAGAAAGGGAGCCTAGGAACCTTGGCATTCATCCAGCAAGCAACAATCTTTCCCTCTTTCTTCCTGGCCTTCCAGGTTGATTATCTCTTCCCATTCTCCCTTTTCTGTAATACTAAAAGCCTAGGACTGGTCTGCTTCCATAGAGTGAGTGCATGGAGGAAGCTATGGGGAAGCTGATCTAGAAAACTAAAAATCTCTTGTTTGGAAGGCTGAGAACATTCCTAAGTCAGTAAATTTTGATTCCAGCACATAAATCCTGCAGACCCAGAGGCCATTCTACCTCAAAAGTAACTTGGCATCTCCAGACACAGGGCTACTATATGTTAGTATCAGAGCTGAATGCTCAAAGGGCAATGTTATTTCCCTTATTTCCAAGCCTTTGGGGTGGCAATGGGATGGAGGTGAGGTCAGGGTTGTGAAGGAGCTGGTAGAGTCTCACTGTGACCCCTAAGTACCAATACAACCTCTGATGAGGACAAAGGCATACACTCCGTTTCTGCTCAGGTTGATTTGTTCTGCCCTGTTCCTTGGCCAAATTAAAAATGTGTGCTATTGGTCACAGACAGCCTGCAAATCCATCACTGCCCATCGCTGGGTGGACTGCCCTCAAGTGTGTGTGCCCACTTAATGCCGGATCAGCAGAAATATGTTTACAAATGAAAGAAACCACATCCATTACCATATTTTTTACATCTATTTTTAGCCTAAAAAGTATTCAGGGCAATTTGCATTCATTTTAGGATGGAAACATTACACTTGGTATGCATATTAGTGAACCGGAGCTATATATAACATTGCTCTTCACTTTTGCACACTGTGTACAATTGCCTGCAAGGGGAGGGACCTCTCATTTCATAAACACTTACCCGTCGTGATCAGCATTTTGACATTCCTCATCTGATAACTATGCGTGGTTGTTGCTGAATCTCTGATCCAGAACCAACTGACATTTCCACATTGTACATAAGACTAATCTTTGTGTAACCGAAGCCATGATTTTGAGAGGTCTGTTGTCATTTATAATCCCATTTTAGAATGTGAACAGATTGAATGCATCCCTTTTTCACTTGGAAAGAGAAACTTGGTAATTTCAGCCCTATTGGTCACATTCTGCAGAAAAATCCTGAATAAATTTTCAGTATTTTGGGCTTATGGATCAATGACTTAATGTCATACATGGATGCCTTTGGTCTGAGATTTTCTTCAGCTCCTTATGATAACCACAAATTGTTGAATGCAGCTCTTGCATATGTTCTACTGTCCAGATCTATTCATGTGTCTGATTTCTATTGATGTGCTAGTTTGTCTCATCGATTTCTTTAGTATTAATTTAAGCCTGATATTCTCAGATAGAGTTCAGGGCATCAGAATCACCTATACCGGGCCCTTCTTGCATGCTTTCTTGTCCCACAGGGATTCTAGTACATCTCAACCTCTCGATTCAGAACAATTGATTTTGGTGCTTCTGTTCATACATTTCATCAGGGCAGGAAGCTTGTTTGAGTGGGAGGACTCCAGCTAGCAAGTGTGGGAAGGGGTATTTGGTGGCTGACTGAGATGAGGTGACAGTGCTCTGAAGCAAAGTAACTGACAAGGAGATGGTGTTTTGTACTGCCGCTCCCTCGGGTTAAGCTTTGTGTTGGCTGGACTGGTCATCTCCCTGTTCCATGAAGATGCAGGGCCAATTCCCTGACCTTGTTGCTCCAACTGGTTTGGAAAAGGGTCCTCCTGCCCATCCACTTATCTAATCCTACCTGTGCATCAGGATCCTCCTTAGGTCCTGTTTCCTCCTTGAAGCCTTATGGGTAACCAGAATTTATGCCTTCCTTGATTTTTCTTTTTTGAACCATAAATGTTCATATTTCTCATTTTTGCACATATGTTGCTTATATTTTTGAACTGATTCCTGAGTATAAGAATCGTCATTGTAACAATATCACAAGTTCCCTGAAGTCTATAATTTTATTAATTTTATTTTCCAGAGGAGAGAACTTTGAACAGAATGACAGGAAGAGAACTAGTATTTATTTAGCATTACTATGTGCCAAGTATATATGTGGGAAGCCCTCAGTGTCTTCCTGTAATTTTTTTCTGCATGGTATTATTTCCTTTTTATAGATGATTAAAATGAGGTTTGGAGTTTTAAGTAACTAACTGAAAACACACAAATTGTGGCAGAGAAACTAGAGATTTAATTTAGGCTTACAAAACACCAATCTCATCTGCTACCATTGTATTTAAACATCAGCCTCACTATACCTTAAAAGTCTGCCCAGTATCCACTTTATTTAGGCATACTACTGTCTTCCCATTTTAGTATGTAATATGAGTGATTTTTCCCTACCTTAATATATATTTTTTAATACTAGCTTACATTGCTACTATAGTTTATCCTTTACTTTCAGATTAAATGATAATTGTATAATGATAGTATCAATCAGTTGCCCAGAAGTCTTGATACAACTTCTTTTGGGAGCAATGTGCTTATAATTATATACATAGTCATTGCTGTCAAAATCACCTCTTCCCAACTATTATGAGGATGCTTTTAGTAGTAGAAATAGAAATAGTATACCTTGAGAATGTTGTTTGTACTAGCATTGCTTTTTTTTTTTAATTTTATTTATTTTTGGCTGCATTGGGTCTTCGTTGCTGTGCTTTGCAGCGAAAGGGGGCTACTCTTCGTTGCGGTGCGTGGGCTTCTCACTGCGGTGGCTTCTCTCGCTGTGGAGCACCAGCTCTAGCACTGCTTTTTATTTATCACAGGAAATAATTTTTACATGGAAAGTCATAGAACTATAATTATGTTTTTATTATCTAATACTTCCACAAGATTTCAATCTTTTTTCTCTAAGTATTTGAGTTATCGAGATTATAAATCTTTGTGTTTTTTTATGTATGATTTGAAAGAATTAATAAACATCCTCACCAACTCTTCTGATTTTATAATGCTAGGCAGAAAATTTTATTCATTCTGACAGTTTCTTATATACTAGGTCTTCTTTATCAGTTTTACTTCAACTATTGAATTCTTGGAAGATTTCATAACCATAACACTTTTGTTATTTTTATTATTTTCTGACTGCCAAAATCCTGTTATTTCCTTTTTCCAGTAAAGATTTAGTTTCTGAAAACTATATTTAATCATCTCAGACTTTTAAAATTAACACTATGTATAATTTTTCTAGATGCCAGCTTTCATTTTTCTTAATTTAGTTGCCCTGGGGTGTGTTTAAAATTACTATCTTATTTGTCTCAATCCTTTTACTAGCATTAATATTTTCAGGTTTAGAAGTATTTATATGGCTCCTATAAGATTCAGGTTTTACCAGATTCATATCTGCAGTTTGCCACCCAGCTTTTTATTGAAGTCTCATGGAATATTAAATACATTTTTTGATTATTTGCACCAGGGCTACTGAATCTCAGGAGAAGAAACTATTATGAGGACATCTCATCCTTTGGTTTACTTGATGCTGTTTTTATACTTGTGGTAGAACAGGTATAGAACTCTGCATCTGTTGCTGTTAATTAGGGAAATATAAAGAGGCAGTCACGTGTAGGGAGATTGAGAGCATATTCTAGAACCAGACAGCCATGGATTTGAAACTTGGGTCTCCCATTTATTAGTAGTAACTTTGGGAAAATTGTTTAAACTTATGGTGCTTTAATTTCCTCATCAATAAAAGGGGGGTGATAATAATCACTACCTTACAGAGTTGTAGGAGTATTAACTTAGTTAATACATTTAAAGTGCTTAAAATAGGGCACATACATATAGCTCTCGTGTGTATGTGTGTGTGTCTGTGTGTGTGTGTGTGTGTGTGTGTGTGTAGGGAATGCTCTAACAAGAGTTTATTTAAAATGAATCTGCTTGGTTTCACTGTCACACATACAGAGATAGCCCATGGCACTCTACATTTTCTACCCATAATATAATGTAGAGAATTTTGATATTCCACAGGGTCATTCTTGTAAACCAGAAAAAAGAAAAGTATTTTTTTAGTTTTTCCTTTTTGAGCAGCATATGTTTTTCTTTACACAAAATGCTAGCAACATTTTCTCTCCCTTCTTCCCTTTTTCTCGAGTTATTGTCTGCTGAGAAATATGGACAGTTCCAGGTCTCACCTGTGACTATCTCAAGAGGGAAAATCAATACAATAATTAACTTATATAAAGATGTCTAAGGCCATGATTACCTCTGCTCTTTCTTTTTCTTAGTAGTAAGACTTTCACAATTGGCTTTAGTAAATTTTGCAAAAGTTCCATGAATAAATCTGTAACCATATTCATATATAAAAATAGTTACATGAATTTTCAAGAAAAGGCCAGGGGCTGAATGGGAAGGAAATATATTACTTTGTTCTATGCACTCACCTATGGGCTGCATGTGTTTAATAAACATTTTTTCCTATTTCCATTTGTGTCTGTGAAAATCCCAAATTTTCTTGAAGATTCTTCAACCTAACTGTCCTTGCCTTCATAAAATCTTTGAAAGCCTCCATTAGAATGGATCAATCTACTAAAAAAAGTAGGTATAATTATGGGTCAACATATATCAACCCCATGGTAACTGCAAATCAAAAACCTACAATAAATACACAAAAACCAAAAAGAAAGGAACACAAGCATACTACTAAGGAAAGTCATCAAAAAACAGGGAAGAAATAAAAAGAAGAAATGAACAGAGAAGAACTACAAAATCAATCAGAAAACAAGTAATAAAATGGCAATAAGTACATATCTATCAATAATTACTTTAAATGTCAATGGACTAAACTCCCTGATCAAAAGGCATAGGGTGGCTGATTGGATAAAAACAAAACAGAACAAGACCCTTCAATATGCTGCCTGCAAAAGACTCACTTCAGGGCTAAAGACACACACAGACTGAAAGTGAGAGGATGAAAAAAAGATATTTCATGCAAACAGAAAGGACAAGAAAGCAGGGGTAGCAATACCCATATGAGACAAAACAGACTTTAAAACAAAGGCTATAACAATAGAATACAAGGAGAGGATATTACACTTGTTAACATACATGCACCCAATACAGGAGCACCTAAATATGTAAAGCAAATACTCACAGACATAAAGGTAGAAATTGAAAATAATACAATCCACCTCTTAGTTTTCCCAATGTGGGTTTCATCTCTTTCATGACACTTCATACACTACATCATAGACTTCTTTTTTTTTTTTTAAATCAACATAGACTTCTTGAAGTCAGAATCTCGGTCATTTTATCTGTTTGTCTTTAGTCTTATATTCCCCCCACCCTGCTTCACCTCTTGCCGAGTATAGTAGCTCAAGTGGGTGGGTCTTCAACAAATGGTTCTGGAATGAATAGATTTATAAATGACTAGAACTGATATGAGACATAGAAATCATTTAGTTTGATACCTCATTTCAACCATGAGAAAATTGAGGCTTAGGAGGGTGTCCAATTTTGCTTGAGATCACAAAGCAAGCACAGAAAGGGGGAAAAAAAGACCTTTTTTATGTTGGTGTACATTTTTAATTATAATGATTAAAATCTTAGAAGTACTGGTACTTGAGAATTATAAATCTCTAGAATATCTGAGACATTGCTTTGGAAGTAGCTATAGCAAAGCAGGTAAGTATCTCTAAATACTGTAAATAGGATTCCTATTTAGCCAAATTTGTCACTTGATAAACAGTTTTAAAGAGAAACAGATAAATCCCATATTGCATTTTATTCGCCAGTAGTCTTGTGCAGTATTTGACTTGTAAATTGATTTGTCCAATTGACTATCCACAATTGTCAGGTTACTCTGGTAAAATGGGAGCCTCTGACAATTAGAGAGATCTGGAACCATGTGTCCTTCACTACAACACTGCACATGAACCGTTAGAATGAAAATCAGTTTCTCCGACAAAATAGAGTTTTACTTTAGCAGCAGGCACAAAACATTGAAACACTCTCTTCCTATAAACCCTCTGAAGCCTCTGCTTCTTGTCATTTTAGAAACCCTGACAAGGACCTTACATGAATCATTCATTTTGTGAAAATACAAAATTCTGTCAGCAGCATCAGCTAGCCCAGTTGGATTAGGAAACAGAATCAGGATGAACTAGAGCTTGAGACCATGGGTGTTACTTTAAAAGCGGTAGCCTTCTGGGCTCACCAGAATTTTAGACATCATTCACGCAAGGACAGAGGTGCCTGTATAATTTTCGTAGCCAAAATATATCTTGAATAGTACTAATTTCACCAGTGAAAATTTACTTCCAAAGTTCTTTGTAATAATATATGAATCTTCTAGTGAAGATTCAGATATTGATATCTGAAGACCCTGCCATAGTTCCATTCCTGAGAGTGGACTCCTAACTATTTCAAATGTTAACAATGCCTTAGGTTGTTTGTGGCTTAAGTTTAACACACACACGTTAAGTAACACTATATATGCATAGAAAAAGACTGGAAAAAATGCATGTAAATATTGACAATGGATGGGATGATGGGGTAATAGGTAGTTATAATTTTCTTTATATTTATCCGTTCCAGTTTTTTATAATAAGCATATAATTTTGTAATTAAGAAAAGTAATTTATTTATAAATAATTTTAGTATTTTCATGGATAACATAGTGTTTTCTATTTTGGTCTTCTTATCCCAAAACCATGATCCTAGCTGCCATATAAACGGTCTTGGCAGTTCTCTCACCTTATCATCTTCAGTTGCCTTAACTAGCAGGCTAGGAATCTTGCTGCACCTTTTCCCCTTGGATCATGCTTAGCTTTAGTAACACAGAGGTTTCTTGTTATTATTCCCTTCCTCTTGTGCCTTTGGCAGATAATATTAAGCGATTAAGGCACTCTTTCTCCTGATCCTGTACTCTCCTTGAGGTTATTCCAGTTCACTATGCCTGATCAGCTGGAATTGGCAACAATGAAATCAGCAAAGCCTAAACTAATCCGGGGATTGAGAGAGTCTAGCCTTGCTTGGAGCACCCATGAGGCAGGCCAGCTGGTTTCTATTTACATGGAGGAGTAACGAGCTTATTGAAAAGGAGTTCTTCCAAAAGTAAGAGGGGTTAATATACAGCAGCTTGATTGCAGGACAAGGGGTTGTTGTTAAAGGAGAAAAGTGGTTTTGAAAGCAGGATGGCATTTGCTAGTCAGATTTCTCTTTGCCGCAGCCCCACGGCTGAGTCCTAAGACGCATAACGAAACATTCCTTTATAAGTTGCACTAATGGAAATGGCTAGTGGTGTTCCCACTGGAGCATAATAATGTAATCCTGATACATCACATTCAGGAACCGTGAAGAAGGAAACAGTACAGTATATGCCAATCATCCCTCTGGAATTTTCCAAACTAAAAGTAATTTGAATGGGGCTGGAGTTTCTGAATTCTATGAGAATATAGTTCTGCTAACATTTTTGGTTTCCTATTTTAGTCTCAAATTTGTGTGGTCCATGAATACGTGGATTATTCTTGGAAATTATGTGACATAAAAGGGGAGTTATTATCGTTTTCATTTTACAGATTAATAAAAGCAAGGAGAGGTCAAATCTGTTCACACAATGATAATTTATGTTGGAGACGAACTAGAACCCGGCTGTAACTTTGTTCTTTTCCCACTGGAACACATCACAACTAGGCCCATAGACACTTACCCAGAACACACTGAATAAAGCTCTGTATCAGATGCTGGGACTACCATAAATATAATGAGAAGTGCAGACCAACTTAGCACACTAAAATATACAGGTATTGGGGGATTAAGATGGTGGAGTAAGAGAACGTGAAGTTCACCTCCCCCCAAAAATACATCAAAAATACATGCATATATGGAACAGTTCTCATGGAAAACTAACTGAAAACTGGCAGAACTCCTATACAACCAAGGCTGCAAGAAAGATTCTCATGTAATTGGGTAGGACTGGAGAAAAAGCATTGGATAGGGACACGTACCACTGAAGGGGACTAAGAGGAAAAGAAAGACCACACAGGTGGACTCGCCCTGGGGAATGAGTCAGAGACTAGGCATCCCAGCCCTGGGGTCCTATGTGGAAGCGACAAGCCCTCTTGCTTGCTGGGAGAACTGCTGGGACACATAGAAGGGCTGGAGAAGCCTAGACTCCACTCATGAGGAGTGTGCAGGTGCTGGCTTGCCAACAAACAGGAAGGCGAGAACTCTGCCCTAGTGGCTGCTGCCTAGCCACACTCCCCACCCCCCAGTCTGAGCTGGGTGAACAGCCAGCCTATCCCTGTTTACTCCATACCATGGCTTGGCCCAGGATCTAGGGCAGCCAAGTCCTGGGAAAAGAATCTAGCAATGCAGAGATGGCCAGAGGGTCCAGGGAGTGATCAAGGTGTGGCAGTGGTGGCTATTGTTGGTGTTTATGCAAACATAGGAAGCCCAGAACTCTGGCAGCAATGCAGCTGCTCAAGCCCCCAGGAACAATATGCCTTGACTCCCACCCCCAGTTATGTGAACTCTCCAACCCGTCCACTCCACACCACAGCTTGGAATTGGATCTAGGCCTACCAGGTCCTGGGAGAAGACTCAATATAGGGACACAGGAGTGGCCCTGGGGGCCTGGGATGTGCTCCAGGTGGGGCAGTGGTGGCCATTATTGTCACTTGCTCAGGCAGTGCCACAGAAGCAGCCCAGATCTCTGACAGCAGCACAGCTGCTTCAATTCCTGCAACCACAAGCCCTGATTCCCAGTCCCAGTGGGCAAATGCTCTGGCCATGCCCACTCCATACCACAACCTTGCAATAGATCTGGGATAACCACAGCAGAGGAGGGTATGGTACCTTGAACTGTGTCTGGGTGGAGCTGAGGGTGGCTGCACAGGTGGGTGTGGAACCTATATGGGCACACAAGTCTCACTTGCCTCAGCACTCCCCTCCTTTGAGGCAGGAACCCCAGTGTGGGAAGAGGGAATATCACACACCTGAAGTGAACAGAGCCTGCTTGAACCCAACCTTCATGGCTTATGCTCCAGCAGCTGGGGAGCAGACCCCACCCCTGACAGGGCAGTGACAGCCACAGAGCAGAAAGGAAGTCCCGCCTCACATTTAGAGCAGGTTTTAGCTCCTCTAACACCAACCACAGCCTCTATCATGGTGATTGTGACAAGCACACCCTGAGGGAACTTGTGGCTAGTATCCACATCACATCCAGCCCTCACACCAAACACATTGAGCACACAGTCTATATAGGGATAGTCCCACATAAAAAAGCCACTTCAAGACCACAAAATATAACTGTTGTACCTAGATTCATAGACAAAGAGAAAGTAAAGTAAAATGAAAAGGCAAAGGAACAACTCCCAACTGAAAGAGTAAGTGAAAACCCTTGAAAAAACAAATGAAACAGAGATAGTCTACGAGACACTGAGTTCAAAAATTTGGTAATAAATATGCTAACTGAATTCAGAAAGAGTACTGATATAAACACAGATCATTTTAATAGGGATCTAGAAACTATAAAAATAACCCAATCAAAAATAGATAATTCAATTTTTGAGATAAAAAAATACTCTAGAAGCAATGAATAGCCAGATAAGTGACACAGAAGAATGCATAGGTGATCTGGAAGACAGAATAATGGAAATCACCCAGTCAGAACAACAGAAAAAAAAAAAAAAAAAAAGGAAGCAACATACGAGATCTCTGCAAGAATATAAAATATGCCAACAAATGCATAATAAGTGTTCCAGAAGGAGAAGAGAGAGATAAGGGGATCAAAAATGTACTTGAAGAAATTATGGCTGAAAATTTCATAACTCTGAAGAAGGAAACAGATATCCAGGTACAGGAAGCACAGAGTGTCCCAAATAAAATGAACCCAAGGAGATACACATCAACACATATCATAATTAAAATGACAAAAGTTAAAGATAAAGAGAGGATTCTAAAGACAGCAAGAGAAAAAAAGAGTCATATACAAGGTAACCCCCATAATGCTATGAGCTGAGTTTCTCTGCAGAAACTTTGCAGGTCAGGAGAAGGTGGCATGATATATTCAAAGTCCTGAAAGGGAAACCTAGGATACTTTACCCAGCAAGATCATCACCTAGAATAGAAGGACAGATAAAGAATTTCTCAGACAATCAAAAAGTATTTAAGAGAATTTAGCAAAAATAAATATATCTTAAAAGAAATGTTGAAGGGTCTTTAAATAAAAAAGAAGCAAGAACCTATGGGAAAGGGAAAATCCTAATAGGAAAGGCAAAGGATTGAAGATGACTTAAAGAAGCCAGTATGTAGATTAAAAACAAACAAACAAAAAATGTAAACTCAATTATAACTACAATAAATAGTAAAAGAATAATAAGCATGAAGATGTAAGGTATGACATCAAAAACACAAAATGTAGCAGAGGGGAGTAAAAAAATGTAAATCTTTTAGAATGTTTTTGAACTTGAAAGATTATCAGTTTAAACCAAGTAGATATAGTTATGGGACAACACATACAAACTCCATGGTAACCACAAACCAAAAACATACAATAGATACACAAAAAAACCAAAAGAAAGAAACATAAGCATACTATCAATACTAATGAAAATCATCAAACCACAATGGGAAAAATAAAAAGAAGAAGAAATGAAGAAAGAAGAAGTATTAAAAAAACAGAAAACAGGGCTTCCCTGGTGGTGCAGTGGTTGAGAATCTGCCTGCTAACGCAGGGGACACAGATTCGAGCCTTGGTCTGGGAATATCCCACATGCCGCGGAGCAACTAGGCCCATGAGCCACAACTACTGAGCCTGCGTGTCTGGAGCCTGTGCCCCGCAACAAGAGAGGCCGCGACAGTGAAAGGCCCGCACACCGCGATGAAGAGTGGCCCCTGCTTGCCACAACTAGAGAAAGCCCTCGCACAGAAACAAAGACCCAACACAGCCAAAAATAAATAAATAAATTTATTAAAAAAAAACAAAAACAGAAAACAAGTAATAAAATGGCAATTATTACATAATTATCCATAATTACTTTAAATGGAAATGGACCAAATGCTCTGATGAAGACATAGGGTGGCTGATTGGATAAAAAAACAAACAAACAAAAAAACAAGGACCTACAATATGCTCCCTACAAGAGACTCACTTCAGGGTTAAACACACACACAGACTGAAAGTAAGGGGATGGAAAAAGATATTTCATGCAAACCAAAATGACTAGAAAGCAGGGGTAGCAATACTCATATCAGACAAAATAGACTTTAAAACAAAGGCTATAACAAAAGACAATGAAGAATATTATGTAATGATAATGGGATCAGTGTAAGAATATATTATACTCTTTAACATATATGCACCCAATGCAGGAGCACCTAAACATATAGAGCAAATTCTAACAGACATAAAGAGAGAAATTGACAATAATACAATAATAATAGGAGACTTTAAACCCCACTGACATTAATGGGTAAATCATCTATAGAGAAACTCAATAAGGCAAAAGAGGTCTTAAATGACACAATAGTCCAGTTGGACTTAATTGATATCTACAGGACACTACATCGAAAAAAAGCAGGATGCATGTTCCTCTCAAGTGCACATGGAATGTTCTCTAGTATAGACCATATATTAGGTTGCAAAACAAGCCTCAACAAATTTAAGAGGACAGAAATTATATCAAGCATTTTTTTGGACCACAACAGTCTGAAACTAGAAATCAACCACAGAAAGAAAAATGGGAAAAAAACCAAATATGTGGAAACTAAACAACATGCTACTAAAAAAACCAATGGGTCAAAGATGAAATCAGAGGAAATCAAAAACTACCTCCAGACAAATGAAAATAGAAATACAACTTTGCAAAATCTATGAGAGGCAGCAAAAGCAGTTCTAAGAGGGAAGTTTATAGCAATGCAGCTATTCCTCAAGAAACAAGAAAAATCTCAAATGAACAACCTAACCGACCACCTAAAACCATTAGAAAAAAGAAGAACAAAGCCCAAAGTCAGCAGAAGGAAGGAAATAATAAAGATCAGAGAGGCAATAAATAAAATACAGTTTAAAAATCAATAGAAAAGATAAATGAAACCAAACTGTTTCTTTGAAAAGATAAACAAAATTGATAAAACTTTAGCCAGGCTCACCAAGAAGAAAAGAGAGAGAACCCAAATAAACAAAATAAGAAATGAAAGAGCAGAGAAATAACCAATACCACAGAGATACAAAAAATCATGAGAATACTGTGAACAGTTATATGCCAACAAATGGGACAATCTAGAAGAAATGGGCAAATTTCTAGAAACATTTGGCATGCTAAGATTAAATCTAGAAGAAACAGACAGTTTGAAAAGACCAATCACTAGAAGTGAAATAGAATCTGTAATAATAACAATAAAAAAACTCCCTGCAAACAAAAGTCCAGGACCAGATGGCTTCACTGGGGAATTCTGTCAAACATATAAAGAAGAATTTATATCAATACTTCTCAATCTATTCCAAAAAATTGAAGAAGTGGAACACTCCCAAAGTCATTCTATGAGGCTGTCATTACCTTGATACCAAAACCAAAGATACTATAAAAAAAAGAAAATTACAGGCCAATATCTTTGAGGAATATAGATGCAAAAATCCACAACAAACTATTAGCAAAATAAATCCAACAATATATAAAAAGGAGCACACATCATGATCAAGTTGAATTTATTCCAGGGTCCAAAGAATGGGTCAACATATGCAAATCAATCAGTGTGATATACCACATCAACAAAAGGAAAAACAAAAACCACATGATCATCTCAATAGATACAGAAAAGAGCATTTGACAAAATTCAACATCCAGTCATGGTAAAAAACTCTTATCAAAGTGGGTATAGAGGGAATATATATCAACATAATAAAGACTATGTATGACAAACTCACACCAACATAGTACTCAACAGTGAAAAGCTGAAAGCCTTCCCACTAAATGCAGGTACAAGATAAGGATGCCTATTCTCATCACTTCTATTTAACACAGTATTGGCAGTCCTGGCCACAGCAATCAGACAAGGAAAAACATAAACGGTATCCAAATAGGAAGAGAAAAGGTCAAACTGTCACAATTTGCAGATGACATGATACTCTATATAGAGAGCCCTGAAGTGTCCATACAAAATCTACTAGAACTAATAAATGAATTCAGTAAGGTTGCAGGATACAAGATTAATATACAGAAATCTGTTGCATTTCTACACACTAATAATGAAATATCAGAAAGAGAAAGTAAAAAAAAAATCCCATTTAAACTCACATAAAAAACACGTAGGAATAAAATTAACCAAGGAGGTGAAAGACCTATATGTTGAAAACTGTAAAACACTGATGAAGGAATTATAGATGATTCAAAGAAATGGAAAGTTATTTCAGGCTCTTGGATTGGAAGAATTAATGTTATTAAAATGGCCATACTACTCAAAGCAATCCACAGATTTAATGTGATCCCTATCAAAATATCCATGACATTTTTCACAGAACTAGAAAAACTAATCCTAAAATTTGTATGGAACCACAAAATACCCAGAATTGCCAAAGTAATCCTGAGAAAAAAAGAACAAAGCTGGAGGTATAACCTTCCTGGACTTCAGACTATACCACAAAGTTACAGTGATCAAAACAGCATGGAATTGGCACAAAAACAGACACATAGATCAATGGACCAGAATAGAGAGTCCAGAAATAAACCCATGCACCTATGGTCAGTTAATCTATGACAAAGGATACAAGAATATACAATGGAGAAAAAACTGTCTTTTCAATAAGTGGTGCTGGGAAAACTGGACAGCCTCACCTAAAACAATAAAATTGGAACATTCTCTCACACCATATAAAAAAATAAAATCAAAATGGTTTAAAGACCTAAATGTAAGACGAGGAACCATAAAACTCTTAGAAGAGAACATAGGTGAAACACTCTTTGACATAAATCATAACAATACTTTCTTGGATCAGTTCCCCAAGGCAAAAGACACAAACAAAAAAAATAAACAAATGGGACCTAATTAAACTTAAAAGATTTTGCACAGCAAAAGAAACCATCAAGAGAACAAAAAGACAACCCACAGAATGGGAGGAAATATTTGCAAATGATGTGACAGATCAGGGTTTAATATCCAAAATGTATAAACAGTTCATACAACTTAATAACAACAACAAAAAAAACCCCCAAATAATCCAATCAAAAAATGGGCAGAACGTGAGCCCTCCCAGAGTCTGCCATTAACCCCACCAAAGAGCCTGGGTAGGCTCCAGTGTTGGGTTGCCTCAGGCAAAACAACCAACAGGGAGGGAACCCAGCCCCACCCATCAACGGTCGAGTGGATTAAGGTTTTACTGAGCTCTGACTGCCACAGCAACAGGGAGGGAACCCAGCCCCACCCATCAACAGTCAAGTGGATTAAGGTTTTACTGAGCTCTGACCACCACAGCAACAGTCAGCTCTACCCACAACCAGGGCCTACCATCAAGCCTCTTAGATAGCCTCAACCATCAGAGGGCAGAGAGCAGAAGCAAGAAAAACTACAATCCTGCAGCCTGTGGACCAAAAATCACATTTACAGAAAGACAGACAAGATGAAAAGGCAGAGGGCTATGTACCAGATGAAGGAACAAGAAAAAACCCCAGAAAAACAACTAAATGAAGTGGAGATAGGCAACCTTCCAGAGAAAGAATTCAGAATAATGATAGTGAAGATGATCCAGGACCTCGGAATAAGAATGGAGGCAAAGATTGAGAAGATGCAAGAAATGATTAACAAAGACCTAGAAGAATTAAAGAACAAACAAACAGAGATGACCAATACAATAACTGAAATGAAAACTACACTAGAAGGAATCAATAGCAGAATAACTGAGGCAGAAGAACGGATAAGTGACCTGGAAGACAGAATGGTGGAATTCACTGCTGTGGAACAGACTAAAGAAAAAAGAATGAAAAGAAATGAAGACAGCCTAAGAGACCTCTGGGACAACATTAAACGCAACAACATTCGCATTATAGGGGTCCCAGAAGGAGAAGAGAGAGAGAAAGGACCAGAGAAAATATTTGAAGAGATTATAGTCGAAAACTTCCCTAACATGGGAAAGGAAATAGCCACCCAAGTCCAGGAAACGCAGAGAGTCCCATACAGAATAAACCCAAGGAGAAACACGCCGAGACACATAGTAATCAAAGTGGCAAAAATTAAAGACAAAGAAAAATTATTGAAAGCAGCAAGGGAAAAACGACAAATAACATACAAGGGAACTCCCATAAGGTTAACAGCTGATTTCTCAGCAGAAACTCTGCAAGCCAGAAGGGAGTGGCATGATATACTTAAAGTGATGAAAGGGAAGAACCTACAGCCAAGATTACTCTAGCCGGCAAGGATCTCATTTAGATTTGATGGAGAAATCAAAAGCTTTACAGACAAGCAAAAGCTAAGAGAATTCAGCACCACCAAACCAGCTCTACAACAAATGCTAAAGGAACTTCTCTAAGTGGGAAACACAAGAGAAGAAAAGGACCTACAAAAACAAACCCAAAACAATTAAGAAAATGGTAATAGGAACATACATATCGATAATTACCTTAAACGTGAATGGATTAAACGCCCCAACCAAAAGACATAGACTGGCTGAATGGATACAAAAACAGGACCCATATATATGCTGTCTACAAGAGACCCACTTTAGACCTAGGCACACATACAGACTGAAAGTGAGGGGATGGAAAAAGATATTCCATGCAAATGGAAATCAAAAGAAAGCTGGAGTAGCTATACTCATATCAGATAAAATAGACTTTAAAATAAAGAATGTTACAAGAGACAAGGAAGGACACTACATAATGATCCAGGGATCAATCCAAGAAGAAGATATAAAAATTATAAATATATATGCACCCAACATTGGAGCACCTCAATACATAAGGCAACTGCTAACAGCTATAAAAGAGGAAATCGACAGTAACACAATAATAGTGGGGGACTTTAACACCTCACTTACACCAATGGACAGATCATCCAAAATGAAAATAAATAAGGAAACAGAAGCTTTAAATGACACAATAGACCAGATAGATTTAATTGATATATATAGGACATTCCATCCAAAAACAGCAGATTACACGTTCTTCTCAAGTGCGCATGGAACATTCTCCAGGATAGATCACATCTTGGGTCACAAATCAAGCCTCAGTAAATTTAAGAAAATTGAAATCATACCAAGCATCTTTTCTGACCACAACGCTATGAGATTAGAAATGAATTACAGGGAAAACAACGTAAAAAAGACAAACACATGGAGGCTAAACAATACGTTACTAAATAACCAAGAGATCACTGAAGAAATCAAAGAGGAAATAAAAAAATACCTAGAGACAAATGACAATGAAAACACGACGACCCAAAACCTATGGGATGCAGCAAAAGCGGTTCTAAGAGGGAAGTTTATAGCTATACAAGCCTACCTAAAGAAACAAGAAAAATCTCAAGTAAACAAATTAACCTTACACCTAAAGAAACTAGAGAAAGAAGAACAAACAAAACCCAAAGTTAGCAGAAGGAAAGAAATCATAAAGATCAGAGCAGAAATAAATGAGATAGAAACAAAGAAAACAATAGCAAAGATCAATAAAACTAAAAGTTGGTTCTTTGAGAAGATAAACAAAATTGATAAGCCATTAGCCAGACTCATCAAGAAAAAGAGGGAGAGGACTCAAATCAATAAAATCAGAAATGAAAAAGGAGAAGTTACAACAGACACTGCAGAAATACAAAACATCCTAAGAGACTACTATAAGCAACTTTATGCCAATAAAATGGACAACCTGGAAGAAATGGACAAATTCTTAGAAAGGTATAACCTTCCAAGATTGAATCAGGAAGAAACAGAAAATATGAACAGACCAATCACAAGTAATGAAATTGAAACTGTGATTAAAAATCTTCCAACAAACAAAAGTCCAGGACCAGATGGCTTCACAGGTGAATTCTATCAAACATTTAGAGAAGAGCTAACACCCATCCTTCTCAAACTCTTCCAAAAAATTTCAGAGGAAGGAACACTCCCAAACTCATTCTATGAGGCCACCATCACCCTGATACCAAAACCAGACAAAGACACTACAAAAAAAGAAAATTACAGACCAATATCACTGATGAATATAGATGCAAAAATCCTCAACAAAATACTAGCAAACAGAATCCAACAACACATTAAAAGGATCATACACCACGATCAAGTGGGATTTATCCCAGGGATGCAAGGATTCTTCAATATACGCAAATCAATCAATGTGATACACCATATTAACAAACTGAAGAATAAAAACCATATGATCATCTCAATAGATGCAGAAAAAGCTTTTGACAAAATTCAACACCCATTTATGATAAAAACTCTCCAGAAAGTGGGCATAGAGGGAACCTACCTCAACATAATAAAGGCCATATATGACAAACCCACAGCAAACATCATTCTCAATGGTGAAAAGCTGAAAGCATTTCCTCTAAGATCAGGAACGAGACAAGGAGGTCCACTCTCACCACTATTATTCAACATAGTTCTGGAAGTCCTAGCCACAGCAATCAGAGAAGAAAAAGAAATAAAAGGAATACAAATTGGAAAAGAGGAAGTAAAACTGTCACTGTTTGCGGATGACATGATACTATACATAGAGAATCCTAAAACTGCCACCAGAAAACTGCTAGAGCTAATTAATGAATATGGTAAAGTTGCAGGATACAAAATTAATGCACAGAAATCTCTTGCATTCCTATACACTAATGATGAAAAATCTGAAAGAGAAATTATGGAAACACTCCCATTTACCATTGCAACAAAAAGAATAAAATACCTAGGAATAAACCTAGCTAGGGAGACAAAAGACCTGTATGCAGAAAACTATAAGACACTGATGAAAGAAATTAAAGATGATACCAACAGATGGAGAGATATACCATGTTCTTGGATTGGAAGAATCAACATTGTGAAAATGACTCTAGTACCCAAAGCAATCTACAGATTCAATGCAATCCCTATCAAATTACCAATGGCATTTTTTACGGAGCTAGAACAAATCATCTTAAAATTTGTATGGAGACACAAAAGACCCCGAATAGCCAAAGCAGTCTTGAGGCAAAAAAATGGAGCTGGAGGAATCAGACTCCCTGACTTCAGACTATACTACAAAGCTACAGTAATCAAGACAATATGGTACTGGCACAAAAACAGAAACATAGATCAATGGAACAAGATAGAAAGCCCAGAGATTAACCCACGCACCTATGGTCAACTAATCTATGACAAAGGAGGCAAAGATATACAACGGAGAAAAGACAGTCTCTTCAATAAGTGGTGCTGGGAAAACTGGACAGCTACATGTAAAAGAATGAAATTAGAATACTCCCTAACACCATACACAAAAATAAACTCAAAATGGATTAGAGACCTAAATATAAGACTGGACACTATAAAACTCTTAGAGGAAAACATAGGAAGAACACTCTTTGACATAAATCACAGCAAGATCTTTTTTGATCCACCTCCTAGAGTAATGGAAATAAAAACAAAAATAAACAAGTGGGACCTAATGAAACTTCAAAGCTTTTGCACAGCAAAGGAAACCATAAACAAGACGAAAAGACAACCCTAAGAATGGGAGAAAATATTTGCAAATGAATCAACAGACAAAGGATTAATCTCCAAAATATATAAACAGCTCATTCAGCTCAATATCAAAGAAACAAACACCCCAATCCAAAAATGGGCAGAAGACCTAAATAGACATTTCTCCAGAGAAGACATACAGACGGCCACGAAGCACATGAAAAGCTGCTCAACATCACTAATTATTAGAGAAATGCAAATCAAAACTACAATGAGGTATCACCTCACTCCTGTTAGAATGGGCATCATCAGAAAATCTACAAACAACAAATGCTGGAGAGGGTTTGGAGAAAAGGGAACCCTCTTGCACTGTTGGTGGGAATGTAAATTGATACAGCCACTATGGAGAACAATATGCAGGTTCCTTAAAAAACTAAAAATAGAATTACCATATGACCCAGCAATCCCACTACTGGGCATATACCCAGAGAAAACCGTAATTCAAAAAGACACATGCACCCGAATGTTCATTGCAGCACTATTTACAATAGCCAGGTCATGGAAGCAACCTAAATGCCCATCAACAGAGGAATGGATAAAGAAGATGTGGTACATATATACAATGGAATATTACTCAGCCATAAAAAGGAACGAAATTGAGTCATTTGTTGAGACGTGGATGGATCTAGAGACTGTCATACAGAGTGAAGTAAGTCAGAAAGAGAAAAACAAATATCATATATTAATGCATGTATGTGGAACCTAGAAAAATGGTACAGATGAGCCAGTTTGCAGGGCAGAAGTTGAGACACAGATGTAGAGAATGGACATATGGACACCAAGGGGGGAAAACTGCGGTGAGGTGGGGATGGTGGTGTGCTGAATTGGGCGATTGGGATTGACATGTATACACTGATATGTATAAAATTGATGCCTAATAAGAACCTGCAGTATAAAAAAACAAACAAAACAACTAATACTAAACTTTCATTGGGTTATTTGTATGGAAATATGTTAATATAAATGTTTCAGACATTACATGAGATTCCTAAAAATCTTATATTTGTATTTGTATGGAAATATGTATGGAAATATGTTAATATAAATGTTTCAGACATTACATGAAATTTCTAAAAATCTTATATTTGTATTTGTATGGAAATATGTATGGAAATATGTTAATATAAATGTTTCAGACATTACATGAAATTTCTAAAAATCTTATATTTGTATTTGTATGGAAATATGTATGGAAATATGTTAATATAAATGTTTCAGACATTACATGAAATTTCTAAAAATCTTATATTTGTATTTGTATGGAAATATGTATGGAAATATGTTAATATAAATGTTTCAGACATTACATGAAATTTCTAAAAATCTTATATTTGTATTTGTATGGAAATATGTATGGAAATATGTTAATATAAATGTTTCAGACATTACATGAAATTTCTAAAAATCTTATATGTTCTGGTATAATGTTATAAGTAATAATCCTAGTTATTACTTTAAAATGTATATCTCAGAAATAACTAATTTTCTTGTCAACTGCATTATTATGAACTTTCATCAAATCTTTTACCGTGGTCATTTTTAAGTCTTTTGTCATTTACAGACAGTTCTGGGTGTACTCTGATGATTTTGCAAATATGTTCCTATAAAAGGGTTTCGGGCTTCCCTGGTGGCGTAGTGGTTGAGAATCTGCCTGCCAATGCAGGGGACATGGGTTCGAGCCCTGGTCTGGGAAGATCCCACATGCCGCGGAGCAACTGGGCCCGTGAGCCACAACTACTGAGCCTGCGCGTCTGGAGCCTGTGCTCCGCAACAAGGGAGGCCGCGACAGTGAGAGGCCCGTGCACCGCGATGAAGAGTGGCCCCCACTTGCCGCAACTAGAGAAAGCCCTCGCACAGGAACGAAGACCCAACACAGCCATAAATAAATAAATAAATAAATAAATAAATAAATAAATAAATAAAATTTAAAAAAAAAAAAAAGGGTTTCATCTTCAAAAAAAAAAAAATGGGCAGAAGACTTGAACAGACATTTTTCTAAGGAAGACATACAGAAGATGGCTAAGAGTCACATGAAACGATGCTCAATATTGCTAATTATTAGAGAAATGCAAACCAAAACCACAATGATGTATCACCTCACACCTGTCAGAATGGCTATCATCAAAGTCTTTAAAAAAAAAAACAAAGTCTTTAAATAACAAATGTTGGAGAGGATGTGCAGAAAAGGGAACCCTTGCACTCTGTTGGTGGGAATGTAAATTAATGCAGCTATTATGGAAAACAGTATGGACGGTCCTTAAAAAACTAAAAATAGAACTACCATATGATCTAGCAATCCCATTCCTGGTAATATATTCAGAAAAAAATTAAAATATTACTTTGAAAAGTTACATACACCCCAATATTCATAGCAACATTATTTATAATAGCCAAGACAAGTAAGTAACCCAAGTGCCCATCAGCAGATAATTGGGTCAAGAAGATGTGAGATAGATAGACAGACAGACAGAACTAGAGAGTTACGCTTAGTGAAATAAGTCAGACAGAGAAAGACAAATACTATATGATATCACTTATATGTGGAACCTAAAACATAATACAAATGAATGTATATACAAAACAGAAACAGACTCATAGACATAAAAAACAAACTTGTGGTTACCAAAGGGGAGATGGAAAAGGGGAGGGACAAATTAAGGGTATGGGATTAACAGTTACAAACTAATATATCAATATATAAAGTAAATAAGCAACAAGAATTTACTGTATAGCACAGGGAATTATACCCACTTTCTTACAACTATAATGGAATATAATCTGCAAACATACTGAATCACTATGCCGAACATCTGAAACGAACACAAATTGTAAAGCAACTATACTTCAATTAAAAAAAAAAACTACAGATGTGATTTGATTTGTAAACTTCAGCTGAGTCCATGTACAAATCCAAGAATCATTATGTGGTGTGTATTTTACAAAGATGGAAAATCTCACAGGTTCTTCTTCCAATGCGATGTTACAACTTTTCTGAGAGGTTAGTCTGTTCCCTTTTCCTCCTTGACCAATAGAATGTGGAGGAAGGTTCCCTGTGTGACTTCTGAGATTTTCTTATAGAATGTGATATGACTCAGGATACACACCTTTGGATCCCCAAGAGGCTATGTAAGAATCCTGGCTACCTTGAAGCCACCATCCTAGAGAGACATGAGGTAGCATCACAAAGAGATAGAGAGAGATACCAAAGAAGCCCTATTTCTTCCAGACCCTGCTCAACTCTTCCTAGCTCAGGACTCAGACATTCAAATGAAGAAATCTTGGAAGACCCCAGTCCAAGCCACCAGCTGATAGTAACCTTATGAGAGTCCCCAAGCCAAAACCACTCAGTCAAGCTGCTCCCAAATTCCTGACTCACAGAAACTATGAAAGAAATTAATATTTTTATTTTATGCACCTAAGTTTTGGGGTGATTGGTTAGGCAGCAATGGTTAACTAATGCACAGCAGGAGAGATGTGTTCAAAAATCTTCTCAGGGGCTTCCCTGGTGGCGCAGTGGTTGAGAATCTGCCTGCCGATGCAGGGGACACGGGTTCGAGCCCTGGTCTGGGAGGATCCCACATGCCGCGGAGCAACTAAGCCCGTGCGCCACAACTACTGAGGCTGCGCGTCTGGAGCCTGTGCTCCGCAACGAGAGGCCACGATAGTGAGAGGCCCGCGCACCGCGATGAAGAGTGGCCCCCACTCGCCGCAACTGGAGAAAGCCCTCGCACAGAAATGAAGACCCAACACAGCCAGAAATAAATAAATTAATTAAAAAAAAAATCGTCTCAGTTGCTATCCCTGCTTTACAGAGCTGAGAAACCAACAGTGTTTAATACAAGAAATTCCTTATAAAACATAAAACTGATGAATCCATCCATTTCTACTTTATTGTACACACATTTATCTTTGGTTTGAGTGCTGTTTTCACTTCTAATATGCATTTCACCTGTTCTTTTAATGAGACACCATCTTTGATAGTTCTGTAAAAACTGTTATAAAGATCTCAATTTATTGAATGATATGTCCAAATTCCTCCTTTAGAATGACATAAAAGAGAAAAGAGAACTAAAGCCCATTGGCATTTGCTCCGTTTGCTCCAGTTTCTGATTCTCTGGAGCCTGCATCTTCCAAGCAACTCCAGCTAAGGAGTTGCTTGGAAGATGAACTGGCTAAGGGTCTGAGAGAAACAATGGTGAACTGGCTAAGGGTCTGAGAGAAACAATGAAAGCTGAATCTGAGAGGTTCTACCTCATTTTAATGCATAAATCATGCAAAATTAATTCAAATGAATTTACTGGAGGTGTTCAGAAAAAAAGGCAATTTTAGGTGTTTCGAACTCTTTCTCACACTTCAGCATGTTAATACATTGAAAGAGTTCGGAAAAGATCATATGACACCAATGAGCCTTCCAAAAGAGCCCTTGCTCTGCTGTCTCACCACTCCCCTACGCTTCCTCTTCTTCCTCCTTAACCTAAACGTCTCTAGTCTGCATTTAACTCCTCAATCATTTCAACATGTAACTTAACCTCCCTAAATCTTTTTACTCAGCTCTAAAATGAGGATAACAACAGTAGCCAGTTTTATTTGCTTAATTAGTTTGTTACTGGGCAAATACATAATTGATTATCTCTGTATCAACTCTCTGATATTGCAACATCCTATAATATTATGATTTTTTGGATTTAAATAAAGGACTTGAATTGATGAGGGATGGCTACTCTACTAGATAGGTTTGAAAAGGCCTGGGTTCCAGAGTTGTAATCTTTTGAGGAGAACTCCTGGTTTCCTGCCTGGTGGTTGCAGAAAGTTATCCCAACAGCATGAAAGTCAGCTGAATGGCCTTTTTCCTCAGGTTTCTTCCTAATCTAAGAACTCTCCTTGGCATTCAGAAGGATGCTTGTTTTTGTTCTGCTTCATGCATACGAGAGAATCAGGTTCATTTTTTTCAGGAACTTCAGAGAGGCTTTGCCTTCTGATGAAAGGCAGAGTGGTGTGGGGTCACTTAAGGCCAATACTTGTTTTCTTTCCGAGGGAATGAGATAATTCAGTCCAAGGGGAAAACAGGTGCAATATTTTTTTCAATAGGAAAATGACTAGAAGGCCAGAAAAGGAGGGGGAGTGCACTATTAAATGAACTTTATATTGTTCAGGAAGGTACAGCTCCTATATAGAATTCTCTGATAACAGTGGATTTAAACTGTGTTTTTCTCTGCCTATTATGCTGAAAATAATATAACTGGCCAAAAAAGTTGGTGACACAGTTGAATGAATTTTATGGGCTAAAACACATAGGGAATTTGCAAGCAACAACTTTATGTAATATTTGATCAAGAAGCATGGTTCAAGGAACTTTGAAAAGGAGTTTCAGCCTTTTCTTTTCTGGCCAAGACTGTTTTCTTCTACCAGTTCCCATAATCATTAACTTGGATTTCTTCCATAGGCCGAGACTGCTAGGAAGAAGCTCTTCTCACCTTCAGTTCTTTGGCACCCTTGTGATGCATCCTTTAGAGTCTGAACTGCACTGCAGTGCCAGGCAAAGGGCATGTGTTTGGGATCTTAAGGCCTTGGTTTCACACTGGCTCTACCTTAGCAGTTGAGTGACAATGGAAAAAGCCACTTATTGTTTCAGAGCCTTGAGTTCCTAATTTCGTAAAAAGTCAGGAATAGTACTTGCCCCATAGGTATCCATGGAGGATCACAGGAGATAAAATGTGAAAATGCTTTATATACGTACTTTAATATTTAAACAAATGTTAATTATTGTATCGACTTTGATTCATAATTATTTGTCTTTTTTCTCATATTAAATTGAAAGATCCTTGAGGTAAAGATTTTGAGTTTCCCCTAGTTTCTGTCATAATACTTGGCATAAAGTAGGTGTTCAAAAAGTTTTTGAGGAAGGAATGTGCGAATACATGAGTGAATAATGAACCTGTTTTGGGGACTGTCTGTTATATATATGATGGGAGATTTCAGAGCATTATAAATTAAACTTTGGGCCTCTTTCACAATAATCATTGCTTAGAAGACTACTCTTTTAAAATCAATACATATGATAACCTCTAGTCAGCTCTGTGGCCCAGGCTCCCTGGTATAGATTTTTGACTGAGTACTATTCCTGCTGATAAATTACCCTGACCTTTGCTGATGTGCAAGTACAGATTTAAAAGTTTATGGAGTAAGTTTGAAAGAATTAGGATACAAATGTCTGGGATAATTGGGAATTTGACAATTTCTTTTCCAGTGCTTCACTGTGAAGTATGGCCCGGGAAATCAATTCTTACCTTTTAGAGCAATGGTTCTCAAAGTCTGGTCCCTCGACCAGCAGCATCAGCTTCTCCTGCAAACTTGTTAGAAATGCAGATTCTCAGGTTCCACCTCAGATCTACTATATCAGAAATCCTGGAGTTGGGGTCCAAGAATATGTATTTTAACAAACCTTCCAGGTGATTCTGATGCTCTCAAAAGTTTGAGAAACTGAGAGAGTACTGGAATTAAGAAGAGAAAACCAAAGTATAGAAGAAAAATAGCAATAGTTTATTTGTTTTTAATAGTATTAGGTTTTAAAGTGTTTTAAAATGCTGCCAAATCTGTCCTAAAAGGATCCCTTCTTTCTTGGCTTGGAAGAATCAATACTGTCAAAATGAATATACTACACAAGGCAATCTACAGATTCAATGCAATCCCTATCAAATTACCAATGGCATTTTTCACAGAACTAGAGCAAAAAATTTTTAATTTGCATGGCAACACAAAAGACCCCAAATAGCCAAAGCAATCCTGAGAAAGAAAAATGGAGTTGGAGGAATCAGGCTCCCTGACTTCAGACTATACTACAAAGCTACGGTAATCAAAACAGCATGGTACTTGCACAAAAACAGAAATACAGATCAATGGAAAAGGATAGAAAACCCAGAAATAAGCACATGCACCTGTGATCAATTAACCCACGATAAAGAAGGCAAGACTACACAATGGAGAAAAGACAGTCTCTTCAATAAGTGGTGCTGGGAAAACTGGTACATATAAAGACAGTTACATGTAAAAGAATGAAATTAGGCCATTCCCTAACACCATACACAAAAATAAACTCAAAATGAATCAAAGACCTAAATGTAAGCCCAGATACTATAAAACTCTTAGAGAAAAACATAGGGAGAACACACTTTGACATATATCACAGCAATATCTTCTTTGATCAACCTCCTAGAGTAATGAAAATAAAAAGAAAAATAAACAAATGAGACCTAATTAAACTTAAAAGCATCTGCACAGCAAAGGAAACCATAAAAAAAAAAATGAAAAGACAACCCACAGAATGGGAGAAAAAATTTGCAAACGAAGTGACCAACAAGGGATTAATCTCCAAAATATACAAAAAGCTCTTGCAGCTTTATATCAAAAAAACAAGCAACCCAATCAAAAAATGGGCAGAAGATCTAAATAGACATTTCTCCAAAGAAGACATACAGATGGCCAAGAAGCACATGAAAAGATGCTCAACATCACTAATTATCAGAGAAATGCAAATCAAAATTACAATGAGGTATCACCTCACACCAGTCAGAACGGCCATCATCAAAACATCTACAAACAATAAATGCTGGAGAGGGTGTGGAGAGAAGGGAACCCTCCTACGTTGTTGGTGGGAATGTAAATTGGTATAACCACTATGGAAAACAGTATGGAGGTTTCTTAAAAAGTTAAAAATAAATATGATCCAGCAATCCCACTCCTGGGCATATATCCAGAGGATACCATAATTTGAAAAGATACATGCACCCCAATGTTCATTGCAGCACTATTTACAATAATCAAGCCATGGAAGCAACCTAAATGTCCATTGACAGAGGAATGGATAAAGAAGATGTGGTACATATATACAATGGAATATTACTCAGCCATAAAACAGAATGAAATAATGCCATTTGTAGCAACATGGATGGACACAGAGATAATCATACTAAGTGAAGTAAGTCAGAGGAAGACAAATATCATATGATATCGCTCATATGTGGAATCTAATTTAAAAAATGATACAAATGTACTTATTTACAAAACAGAAACAGACAGTTATCGAAAACAAACTTATGGTTAACAAAGGGGAAATGTGGTGGCAGAGGGATAAATAGGGAGTTTGGGATTAACATACATACACTACTATATATAGGATAGATAAGTAACAAGGACCTACTGTATAGCACAGGGAACTCTACTCAGTATTATGTGATAACCCACATGAGAAAAGAATCTGAAAATGAATATATGTATATGTATAACTGAATTACTTTGCAGTACACCTGAAACTAACACAACATTGTAAGTCAACTACGCTCCAATAAAATTTAAATAAATAGATAAATAGATAGATAAATAAATAAATAAACAAATAAATTAAAAAAAAAAAAAAAAAAGGATCCCTTCTTTCCAGATAAGGAAACTGAGTTACAGATACGGTAGCTAACTTAGTCTAGACATGAGAGCTGCATTCCTTTCCACTGGGGTTCTCCTGGGTGACTGGCTCTCCCATACTGTAAACTCAATAACGCTCACCTAAGAGGTGTAATATGTCACCTTTCTTGGGTCGTACGCTGGAGGAGCAGAGTAATTACTGAAATGGGTCCCTCTCATGGTGGGAATCTGACGTAATGTGGAGGGTTGGTTGGGGAGATAGAACTGACTTTTTAGGGTTCTTCACATCACACCATGGACAGAATCATTGACATCTACACATAAAGGACACACTGACCCTGGCCTCAGTGAGGACAACCCATTTTGGACAAGTTATAGAATCTGTCTTGTTTCCCTGGCAGTGGGAATTGAGCTGACCCCAGGATTTTGAGACTTCGCAAAACTCAATCAGAAACTTGAGATGGTACTATTGACCCATTTTCTATCAGGCAAAAAGCTGTGGTGAGCATGTACTTCATTCACAGCAAGGCACAAAGAGGATAAAAGGCAGAAGTGATAGAAATTAGGACTTCATGGTCATTTGGGCTACTAATATCTCTAACAGGACTGTTACTTGATGGGAAATTGTGTGCACCAGTGCCAAATAAAGTGTCATGCTATCACTGAAGAAACGGGTGCATTTCACTTTGTTCTTTTTTTCATGCTTGAGTTCATATTGCCCTAGTCAACACTAACAGTTTCACAATGCTGTTTGGCTGCTTTAAATGATAATTGCTGTTGTCTGCTTTCCCTGTAATTGTCTTATTGCCTGCCTTTTCTCTACCTTACTAGCAATATTCCATTGTTTGTGTTTTGAATGTATATTAAACTATTAAAAGCTAAAACCCTAAAGAACTGTATTTTTCTGTGGAAACTGACAATACTAATGAAGCCTAGGAGCCTGGTCCCACCTGCAGTCTAACTGCATTATTTATTATTCTTTGAGGCAACAATTTCAGTCCTTCTCCTGCCTTCTGATGACCTTCCTCTAACAGCCTTCAAGTTATCAGCTGAGGTTATCAACTCAGGTAGGCAGCCTGGGCACATAGAACATGACAAGATGTAAACTGTTAAGTCCTGAAATATCTGTCTTCTATGACTGAAAATAACTAGAAGACAAGGTTGGCTCTTAGGAAGCTGGGGGAACCTGAGATCTCAAGGATGTGAACTCCTTCAAACACAGCTGTAGGGGAGGTCAAGCTTGGCAACAGTGCCTTCTCAACTTCTTTTACTGTAGCCCTGTCCCCCTCTTGGGGCCTCCTCGGGAAACCTGGACTTTGTGATATCCACTGAGCATACAAAGCTCCCCAGTGAGGTCCCTCTGGAGGACAGGGTCACAGGCTCCAAAATCTTCCATCTCTTGTCCTTGTTCCCTCAGTTTCCTTTGCTAATCTTGTTGAAACACAAATGGCAGTTTAGTAGGAAGTGTGGATGAGGATTATTTTAGGCACTGAGTTTTGCATGGAAAGTAGATAGTCATGAGTAATGATGTATAGCTTCTAACCAAGTAGAACAGGCAACATAGAAAGACAAACAGAGCAAAGCTTTACTTTTCCAACTTGACAATTGCTTACCATTCTGTTCTAGCATCTAGATAGCAGGCTTCTGCATAAGCAAGGAAGACAATTATTTCTGGGGAAGTTTCTAGGAATGCCAGTTAATCTCCCTTACCCAAGTATATTACTCCCATGAATCTGTCACAGCATCTGGAATTCTACCATTGAAACTGCCTTACTTTGGATTAAAGCACCGTATCTCAAGTATGTTTTTTTTTTTTTAATTGCAGTCCTGATGGAGCAGAGCAAGCAAACAAGGAAAACCAACATAGTCACAGAACCAGCTTCAAGGAAAGCACAAGAGATGGATCTTCATGTGTTTGCATGCATCCCAAGTTCACAGTCTCAGCTGCCATTGATCTCCTCTCAAGGTTGATAGGGCCAGTCTTAAGGGATCCTGTCTCTAGGGCGAGGATAATGGTAACTGGAGCCAGCTGGCTGGCAGTAACAGGAAGGAGGGAGGCACAAATGCAGACAGACCGAGTGGAAGTGTCACAGCCTCCTGAATTAATTGGCTCTTCTACTGGACAGAACAGGTCACTTCCCCTTCAGCAACCCAGATAATATTGGGTGAGGGTACCATGTATCACGTTGCAAATTAATCTCTGGTTCTCCTGCTAGGACTGTTCAGACTCCTAGTTCAAGATTTTGGGCTTGTATCAAAATTTTACTTTCTCTTAAACTCATGTTTTTATATCATACCCCGTTGAATCTAATTTTTGTTCTTGTTTCTGGAGTCTTCCTTTCTGGAATTTCTCATTATGCTCTTTTTGTAATTTAGTGACTTCAAATGTACCTTATCCTCTGCACTTTTTATAACCTTAATTTTTATTCTTGCTTATGGTTCTCTAATGACGTTGTTAAATAAGATTGCAGTGGTAACACATTAGAATCCTCTTTGTAACTCAATGTATTTCCATTTCAGAATTTTTTCCCCAGTGTTTCAGGCTATCTTTGGTATTCAGGATCTTGCTCACAACTGAACTAATTTGAATTAAGTTGATCATTTAGTTACCATAAGCTTTGTGATATGTAACAACCTAATTCCTCTATCCCATAAACTGAGAGTGCCGCTGAAGCCTTGAGAAGTGTTATCTAAGTGGTTGAAGCTGCCTAGGGAGTTCAGGGGCCACAAAACTCCCACCTAAAATGAAACAGCCCCATCAGATGGCTCTATTGGGTTTACCTTGGTTTAGTCCAAATCACTGAATATTTGGGAGTGATTGGAGTTAGTAGCCCTGCCTGTGACTTGGTGGGATTTATTTACACTGTCTCTACTTGTACTTTTTCTTATAACATGGGTAACATTTCCCATTTACTGAAAATAAACTTTTGAGGAGTCACACAATTATAAAGGAACTTACTTCTTACATTCAAGATTAATGGTGCACATTATCTGTTACTAGTAAATATAATTCTTGATATTATCTTTCTTTAATATTCTCATTCAGGAAGCTTGTTGACAGAGAAACCTACGCTATTTCTTCCATTTGCTCTCTTGCCAGGCCACCTTGTTACAGGACTCCAGAGGGCGCCCTCCTGTGGACAGTAATAATGCCCATGCTGTTGAGCAATACACTGCCTTGCTCTAAGTCTCATGAGTTGCTTACAATTTTTTCTCTGATCGTTTCTCCCCCTATGGCTAAAGATGATATGACTGCCT
Organism: Balaenoptera physalus; assembly: GCF_965194825.1. Lineage (NCBI taxonomy): Eukaryota > Metazoa > Chordata > Mammalia > Artiodactyla > Balaenopteridae > Balaenoptera > Balaenoptera physalus. The sequence goes on from NC_138890.1 coordinate 126,979,916, forward strand.
TGGAAAATAATTTTATAGGCAGAGAATTTTTTTTTTTTTGGAAAAAAATCTCGTGACATAGTTTCTTTTTCCCTGAGTTTGTTGTCCTGTCCACTTTATCTCTTCCTTATAATTTTATCTATATTTTATAATTTGACCATAAATTTATATTATAGAGCTTTTAAATTCTATTTTTGGGGGCCTCCCTGGTGGTGCAGTGGTTGAGAATCTGCCTGCCAATGCAGGGGACACGGGTTTGAGCCCTGGTCTGGGAAGATCCCACATGCCGCGGAGCAACTAGGCCCGTGAGCCACAATTACTGAGCCTGCGCGTCTGGAGCCTGTGCTCCGCAACAAGAGAGGCCACGATAGTGAGAGGCCTGCGCACCGCGATGAAGAGTGGCCCCCACTTGCCGCAACTAGAGAAAGCCCTCGCACAGAAATGAAGACCTAACACAGCCATAAATAAATAAATAAAATTAAAAAAAAAATTCTATTTTTGTTTTTACTAGAAGCAGTAAGAAGCATAGATTTGCTTGTCTTTCCTTCCTCACTTCTTTCCTGTTGATCAATAAGGATTGGCTACTAGTGTTAACGCTGTTGTTTTCCTTACAACCAGAAAGAGCCAGACGGTATAACAATTCTTTTTTGTCACCTTCCCATGGTCAATGTGCACAAGTCTCCAGACCCTACACATTTGACCTTTCTGCTTCATTATAACATGGGGGTGGCATCTTTATACTCTAGGCAATTTTGATGGTATGCACAATGGTAACTCATTAGATGGAGCCATCTGATGCCTCTTTTGTAGTGGGTTTCTTCTGTAGATCTGTCTGTGGATAAGAGCTAAGATGGAGAAAACACAAACAAATGTATACAAAGGGCATCCTATCCACTACTGTTCCAATTCCTCTAAGCCTTCTTAGCCTGGTACAATGGGGAAACCCACTTCCACAGGTTGAGGGAAGAGGCAAAAGGAAGCACTAAACAGATCCCAATTAATGATAATAATCATCAGTTAGCTTCCCATACCTAAATTAGTAATGAGAGGAAAAGAAAATGATTCAAGCTGAGTTAATTTCCTATTTCAAAAAAATATGGTTATAAAATACATAGTCCTAAGGGCATGCAGTTCTTAAGATCTGTGTTGTTCTAGATCAAGCAGCTTTACATGTTTTTTTTTCACCCTTAACTATTGGACAGTATTAGTCAGAAGAGAAAGTTATTTTACTGGAAGAGGGAAAATGATTAGATCTGGTCAGTGCAAATAGAATGTGTTATGCTATATTTAGTGAATTCAGGGGAACATGTACATTTTAGCAAGACACTGTGGAAAAGCAGATGCAATAAGGAAGAGATTACGTTCTTAACACCTGGGGGGCTAGTGGCAAAAGTTCAAATGGAGGTTATCTGCCATTCTTCTTTTCTTTTTATTGCTATACTTTATACCACACCTAGTGATATCTCAAATGCATGTTAGTAGACACCCCAGCTGTCTAGGGAAAACACTCCTGTGTTTCTCTTTTACTCTCATTCTACACCCACACTTAATTTCTGACACTAGATTTGTGAATTTCCACAAATCAAGTGATTCTCCAACATCAGCTGGGTGTCCTACAATTTAAATCAATTCTGAGACTATCTACCTGTAGATAGTATCAGATCCCAGGTTAAGAGCTCAGGCCCACAAGACTAGCCCCCCATACTTCAGATGCCAATCACAAGTCCCAGGTTGTCACCTGTACTTCTGATGGACTGGCTATAAATCAGGGTTACCCTTCCTTGGGTTCAATAATTTGCTAGAATGGCTCACAGAACTCAGGGAAACACTTAGGCATGTTTGCCAGTTTATCATATAATGAAGGATATGATAAAGGGAACAGATGAAAAGATACAAAGTGTGAGGTTTGGAAAGGTCCAAAGTGCAGGAGCTTCTGTCCCCATAAGTTGGGGTGTGCCACCCTCCTGGCATGTGGATGTGTTTAACAACCTGGAAGCACTTTGAGCCCTGTACTATTGGGATTTTTATAGAGGCTTTATCACATAGGCATGATTGATTATTAATTCCATTTCCAGCCTCTCTTTCCTCTCTGGAGAATTGAGGGTGGAGATGAAAGTTCCAAACTTCTAATCATGGCTTGGTCTTTCTGGTGACCAGACCCCATTCAGGAGCCCACCAAAAGTCATCTCATTAGAACAAAAGATATTCCTATCAACCAGGATATTCCAAGAAATTTAGGAGCCTGGTGTCAAAAGCTTCTATCACTCAGGAAATTACAAAGGTCTTAGGAGCTCTGTGCTAGAAACCAGGGTCAAAGACTAAATATTAGAACAAAATATTCTCTTAGCACATCTGTTTATAAGAGTTTTAGGAGATATGTGTCAGGAATCAGAGGCAGACACACACACACACACACACACACACACACACACACACACTCACATATACATATATATTATTATTATTTCACATTAGCCCTAATCCAAGCTCTGGGCACACCTCTACTCAGAAAGCTAGTCATTGGGTTTAGGAATGTATATAACAGAAGCATGGTTACTCTGTGTGTGTACAGACTCTAGAAATTAGATGAGGTATTTTGGCTGGGGATTCTGGTGTCCTTGGTATCTGGAAAGTGTATGTAGAGGGCAAAGACTTGTGCCTTTTTGCCCCACATTATCCTTGACTGGTAGAAAAGGACATGATCAGATGAGGGCTAGAATGGGACTCTCTAATGTATACAGGCCTTCCAGGACCCAGCCCCACCCACCAGAGGCCCAGAACCTGGCCTCGCCCACCAGTGCACTGGCACTAGCCCCAGGACACAGTCTCACTCACCATTGGGTGGGTACAGCCTGAAGACCAGTTAGGTCCTGGCCCTGGCCACCAGCAGACAGACACCAATCTCCAGACCACTGCAGTCCCACAGCCTGCCAGGCCAGGACCCAACCCACCCACGAGCAGGCCAGAACCAGCCCTGGGACAACCTGGGACCCACCCCTGCCCACCAGTGGGCCAACACCAGCTTTGGGAAACCTTGAGCCCCTCAGCCAGCCACCTTGGGATACATCAGCTTTGGACACCATGGACCCCAAAGTTAGCTGTGTTGGGAACCAGCCTTGCCCACCAGTTGGACTAGCACCAACTCTGGGACCCCTACAGCCCTAGAGTCTGAGACTTCAGGACTTGAACCTGCCCACCAGCAGATCAGCACCAGCTCTGAGATATCTTGGGTCCCTCAGCCAGCTGCCCCAGGATGAGGACCCACAAACCAGCAGGCCAATACCAGCTTTGGGATAGCCCAGACCCTTCAGCCAGCCATTGGGAACAGGCCCTGCCCACCAGCATGAGGACACTAGATCCAGGATGCCTGGCCCCGCAAGCTGCCACCCTGGGACCTGGCTCTACTCTCCAGTGAGCCAGAACTAGCCCTGGGACCCCCTGGGGCTATACAGCCAGCAGCTTCATGACCTGGCCCCACCCACCAGTGGCTGACAGCCTTGGCACAAGTCAGGACCTGGCAACCAACTGGACTGAAGGCCAGCTACACCTACTGAAGGCCAGCTACACCTAATAGACCTCCCACAGTAGTCAACCTGCCACAATAGAAGGACCCATGAAACCTAAATGGGAGCACCCTTAGAGCATATAGCTCTGGTGACCAGAGGGGAGTGTGCTGCTAGGAAACATAGACTGTCTCCTACATAAGGCCACTTTTCCAAGACCAGGAAACATAACTAACCTATCAAATACATAGAAATAAAAACAGAGAATTAGGCAAAATCAGGCAACAGAGGAATATGGTCCAAATGAAGGAACAAGATAAAACCCCAGAAGAAGAACTAAGTAAAGTGGAGAAAAGCAATCTATCTGATAAAGAATTCAAGGTAATGATCACATAGATGCTCAATGGACTAAGAATGGATGAACACAGTGAGAAGTTTAACAAAGAGTTAGAAAATATTAAGAACCAATAGTAGAAACAATAGTTCAGAGTAGAAGAACACAACAACTGAAATTAAAAATAGAGTAAAAGGAACCAACAGTAGATTAGATGATACAGAGGAACAGATCAGTGAACTGGAAGACAGAGTAGTGGAAATCATTCAAGCTGAACAGAAAAAAGGAAAAAAATTAAATGAGGATGGTTTAAGAAACTTCTGAGACAATATCAAATGAACTAATATTTTCATAATAAGGGTCCCCAGATGGAGAAGAGACAGCAAGGGGCAGAGGACATATTTGAAGACATAATAGTTGAAAACTTCCCTAATTTGGGAAAGGAAACAAACATCCAGGTCCCAGGAGTAGAGAGTCCCAAACAGGATCAACCCAAAGAGGACCACACCAAGACACATTGTAATCAAAATGGAAAAAATTAAAGATAAAGAGAGAATATTAAAAGCAGCAAGGGAAAAGCAACAAGTTACATACAAGGGAACCCCCAGGAAGCCATCAGCTGACTTTTCAGCAGGAACTCTGCAGGCCAGAAGGGAGTAGCATGTTATATTTAAAGTGATGAAAGGGAAATACCTAAATTTGAAGGAGAGATCAAAAGTTTTACAGACAAGCAAAAGCTAACAGTTCAGCACCACAAAACCAGCTTTACAAGAAATGTTAATGGGACTTCTCTAAGCAGAAAGTCCACAAGAAATCTGAAAATTACAAAAGGAAAAATCTCATTGGTAAAGGCAAATATACAGTGAAGGTAGAAGATCTACCACTTATAAAGCTAGTAAGAAAGTTAAAACACAAAAGTAGTAAAATCATCTATATCCACAATGAGTAGTTAAGAAATTCACAAAACAAAAGGATGTAAAATATGCTGTCAAAAATGGTAAACGTGGATGGAGGGTAAAAATTCAGGGTTGTTAAAAGGTGTTTGAACTTAAAAGATCAGCAACTTAAAATAATCACATATATAAATAGATTGTTATATATAAACTTCATGGTAGCCACAAAACAAAAATATAGATACACACATACAAAAGAGAAAGGAATCCAAACATAACACTAAATATCGTCATCAAGTCACAAAAGAAGAGAGCAAAATAAGGAACAAAAAAGAAACATAAAACAACCCTCAAACAATGAACAAAATGTCAATAAGTACATACCTATCAATAATTACTTTAAATGTAAATGGACTAAATTCTTCAATCAAAAGATGGGGAGCTGAATGGATAAAAAACCAAGACCCATATATATGCTGCCTGCAAGAGATTCATTTCAGATATAAAGACACACACAGACTGAAAGTGAGGGGATGGAAAAAGTTATTCCATGTAAATGTAAACAAAAAGGAAGTCAGGGTAACAATACTTGTATCAGACAAAATAGACTTTAAAACAAAGATTGTAAAAAAGAGACAAAGAAGGACATTACAAACCAACTCAGAGAAAGAAATCAGATTTATGGTTATCAGAGGCAAGGGGGAGGGGGAGGGGGAGTTGGATGAAGGCAATCAAAAGGTAAAAACTTCCAGTTATAAGATAAACAAGTATTAGGAATGTAATGTACAACATGACAAATATAATTATCACTGCTATATCTTATATATGAAAGTTGTTAAGAGAATAAACCTAAAGAGTTCTCATCACACACACAAAATATTTTTTTCTATTTCTTTAATTTTGTATGTATATGATATGATAGATTTTCACTAAACTTATTTTGGTAATCATTTCATGATATAAGTCAAATCATTATGCTGTACACCTTAAATTTATACAGTGCTGTATGTCAATATATCTCAACAAAATTGGAAGAAAAAAATGTTTTAAAGATTGACAGTTTTTTTAAAAAATGTTAATTCTTATAAAAAGCACAGACCAGTGTTTAGCAATTGTTAAAAAGAAAAGTATAGAAGCCTTAGGGTGCATGTGTGGTATCATTTGCTTTATGCAACCCCAGTAACAAAAGTCTTAGGAGACAAGATTGAACCTGCCTCAACTCTGTTTTCCTCATTTCTGGTTGCTTTGGTTATGAGGCCAGATGTCATATGCAGTACATTAGAAAAAGCAAAATCACATGCAAGTAAGGTTAATATTAATCAGGAACAGAGCAGTTCATGATCAACCAATGCCATCTTGGGGAATGATTTGGGGAGTAGTTTGGAAGGGTTTTGAACCATAAATAAAGGATGATATTACCAGGAGGGTGCCAAGCTTGCGTGCTGTATGACTTCTGAGTGTTACAGACAACTGTGTCTCCCTCTGGCTTTGATGGAGCTATAGTGAATAAGCTAGATGGTCATGAATCCATATTCTATCACTTATGTTGCCTGTTTCTGTGAGCTTTTACATTATGCTCCTAAAACCTTTTTTACATTCATTTCAACCTTTTTCACAGGGCCACCACATGCCCTGTATATTTAAAAACCTGGGCTGGGAAGGAAAAGGTCACTTGTCCTAACTTACTTGGTGTCTGCAGAATGGGTTGGAAGATATTGTAGGTAAGGGGTTGAGGGAGGAGAAGAAATTTAAATAAGAGAGATCATAGCAGTAACAGTCTTGCTTCCATAACCACCATGGTTTGGGAATTCTATCTACTGTCCTCTGCACTCAAAAATAGAAGGGACTAAAAGAGCAAGACACTAAGTAAGGGGAACTCATTCAGAGTGGGCAGCTTAGAAACTATGGATGCAGTTATCTAATTTTACCAACAGTGTATTTTGCATGGATGCATTAAAATGCTACATTTCTGTAAAGATAGATGATATTGTCACTATTCAGTCACTACAGTAGTCCTCCCTAATTTGCAAGGGATACATTCCAAGACTCCCAGTGGATGTCTGAAACCACAGATAGTACCAAGCCCTGTATATACTATAATTTTTTCTATACTTACATACCCATGATACAGTTTAATTTATAAATTAAAGCACAGTAAGAGATTAACAATAATAATAAAATAGAAGAATGATAACAATATACAGTAATAAAAGTTATGTGAATGTGGTCTCTATCTCTCAAAATATCTTATTGTATTTAATTTATTGCCTTTTCCATCTTAACTAAGCACTTATCATGCACTGTGGCCGTAACTTTTGCATGTTGACATGCAACAGTAAAACTAACATAAATTTATTTTTCCTTCTTCACAATTTCACAGATAGAAGATTTATTCTTACTATAGACTTCAGCAACCTCACCATACAATATTCTTTCTTTCCTTATTAAGTTGAGAACTTTCACCTTTTCACTTAAAGGAAACACTTTATGGCTTCTCTTTGGCATATCCAAATTACCAGCATCTCTACTCTGGTGCTTTAGGGCCATTATTATGTAAAATAAGCATTACCTGAATACAAATGCTGCAATACTGTGACAGTCAATTTAATAACTGAGATGGCTACTAAATGACTAACAGTCAGGATACACTGGACAAAGGGATGATTCATGTCCAGGGTGGGACAGAGGGGGACAGCATGAGATTTCATCACACTACTCAGAACGGTGGGCAATTTAAAAGTTAAGAATTGCTTATTACTGATTTGCATTTCCCTGATGATCAGTAACATTGAGCATCTTTTCATATGTCTGTTGTCCATCTGCATTTCCTCTTTGGAAAAAATGTCTATTCAGTTCTGCCCATTTTTAGTCAGGTTATTTTTTTGATATTGAGTTGTATGAGCCATTTATATATGTTGGATATTAATCCCTTATTGGTCATATCATTGGCAAATATTTTCTCTCATTCAGTAGGTTGTCTTTTCATTTTGTTGATGGTTTCCTTTGTTGTGCAAAAGATTTTAAATTAATTAGGTCCCATTTGTTTATTTTATTTTTATTTCCTTTGCTTTAGGAGACAGATCCAAAAAAATATTGCTGTGATTTATGTCAAAGAGTGTTCTCCCTATGTTTTCCTCTAGGAGTTTTATAATATCTGGTCTTACATTTAGGTCTTTAATCTATTTTGAGTTTATTTTTGTGTGTAATGTTAGAGAATGTTCTAATTTCATCCTTTTACACATGGCTGTCCTGTTTTCCCAGCACGACTTATCAAAGAGACAGTGTTTTCTCCATTGTATATTCTTGCCTCCTTTATTGTAGATTAATTGACCATAAGTGCATGGGTTTATTTCTGGGCTCTGTATTCTATTCCATTGATTTATGTGTCTGTTTTTATGAATATACCATATTGTTTTGATTACTATAGCTCTGTAGTATAGTCTGAAGTAAGGGAGTATAGTTCCTCCAGCTCTGTTCTTCTTTCTCAAGATTGTTTTGGCTATTTGGGGTCTTTTGTGTTTCCATACAAATTTTAACCACAAAGAGGTATCACCTCCCACCTGTCAGAATGGCAATCATCAAAAAGAACACAAATAACAAATTGTTCGTGAGGATGTGGAAAAAAGGGAACTCTTGTACACTGTTGGTAGGAATGTAAATTGGGGCAGCCACTGTGGAAAACAGTATGCAGGTTTCTCAAAAAACTAAAAGTAGAATTACCATATGACCCAGCAATTCCACTCCTGGGTATACAACCAAAAAAAAAAAAAAAAAAAAAACACACAAATTGGAAGATACATGCACCCCAATGATTATAGCAGCATTATTGATAATTACCAAGATATGGAAGTAAACTAAATGTCCATAATCAGATGAATTGATAAAGAAGATGTGATATATATATACACAATGGAATACTACTCAGCCATAAAAGCGAATGAAATTTTGCCATTTGCAGCACCATGGATGAACTTGGAGGGCATCATGCTAAGTAAAATAAGTCAGAGAAAGACAAATACTATACGATATCACATGTGGAGTCTAAAAAATACAACAAGCTAGTGAATAAAACAAAAAAGAAGCAGACTCACAGATATAGAGAACAAACTAGTGGTTACTGAGGAGAGAGGGAAGGGGGGAGGGGAAATATAGGGGTAAGAGATTAAGGGGTATAAATTATTAGGTATAAAATAAACTACAAGGATATATTGTACAACATGGGGAATATAGCCAATATTTTATAATAAGTATAAATGCAATATAACCTTTAAAAATTGTGAATTACTACATTGTACACCTGTACTTATATAATATTGTACATCAACTATATTTCAATTAAAAAAAGAAATATTGGTATTGGTATTGAAAAAGTAAATGACTTAAATACTAGGTAACAAATTGTTTTGCAACTCAAATGGTTTCCAAGGCTTTGTTTTTGAGAAACTTGTAGGAAGATATAATTTAGTTACTAGCTTATAGATTAGTAAAATATTTCATGTATGAAACAGACTCACAGACATAGAAAATAAACTTATGGTTACCAAAGGGGAAAGGGAGGGGGAGGGATAAATGAGGAGTGTGGGATTAATAGATACAAACTACTATACATGAGACAGATAAGCAACAAGAATTTACTGTATAGCACAGGGAACAGTTTCCAAAATCTTATAATAACCTATAATGGAAAATAATCTAAAATATATACATAAAGCTGAATCACTTTGCTGTACACCTGAAACTAACACAATATTGTAAATCAACTATACTTTGATTAAAATATTTATATGATAAAAAAAGAATTGCTTATTTCTGGAATTTTCCATTTAATACTCTTGGGCGGAGATTGATTGCAGATAACTGAAAACGAGGAAAGTGAAACTGTGGATAAGGGGGGAAAAATACCTCCTTCAGGATCAGAAATTACCTCCTTCAGGATCAGTCCTTATTCAATGGTATATAGGATACCAATACACAATCTGAGCAAGCACAGGAAAGATAATAGCCCACTAGATGTTTCTAAAATGGTGATGACATTAAGTGTGTGTGCGTGTGTGTGTGGAGAGAAGAAGGTCAGGGAGACACATTCTCAATTTTTATCAGAATGTAAGACACTAAGTAAGGAGGTCTCCCCTTTGTGGTTTATACAACCATAGTCTGAAAGGCTGAATAAAATGTAGTCTGTAACATTGGTGAAGGATTTGAGCCAGAGACCAGAGGCATCATTTCATGGAGGAACTTGATGTTAATTGAAGATGACAAAGTATGAAAGCCTGAGAGACTAATGTCCTTTACTGGCTAAGAGAGGGGCAATTTGCATTGTGTGATAACACCATAAATAACTGCATGTCTGCTACCCAGCTGAATTAATTTGCATTTAAAGCCTGAGAGGTGGTCAAAACTGCCTCTGGGAAAACTGAATGTCAGTATTGAAACTTGCAGCATGTTCTGTACTTTGGGAAATAGAATATCCTTAAGCATGAAGATCATTGAAGAAATCAGGTCTCCTTACCACTTACCCCAGAGGAAGTCAGTACTGTGAACCTGTGGTTCTTTCCGTTTATTAGCTCACTATGTACACATCAGGAAAAGTCTCACCAGCTCCTACCAATTCTTCCCAAATTTCAACCCTTATCCCTTATCCCTCACTCCTACTCTGGTGTGGAATGGAGGAGACTTGGTGTCACCTCCTGTCTGCATTCCTGTGTCTCTGTCTGAAGGAAACAGGAGATGGAGTTGTTTGGAACCAGTTGTTTGGAAGCATAGGGGCCATGTGTTCCTTCAGATAGAGCCAGCTTGGTTCCCACATCGCCTCTGAGATCCATTGCTCCCTTTCTTCCCCTTTCCCGTATATGGTTCATGTTCATGACGCTGACTGAGATGTGTCCCCTCAACGCTAATTCTGATGGATTGTGCTGCTCTGACTTCCAGGATGGATCTCCTCTCTGCACCAGTCCAGACTGGTGGCTGATGCTGTAGAATCCTGTCTTGGTTTGATCAGGTATCTCCCACCAATAACTAAGGTTTGCCACACAAAAGAGATGGCTAGAAGCTAGCCACTCCATATCTGACTCCTGAATGTGGCCACTGCCACATTTTCCTGCCGTACCTCACCTGCCTGACTGACTATTCATGAAAGGGAAACTTACTTCAGGAATAAGGACTGAGCTTTCATTTTTGTCTTAAGCTGCATTTTCCAGGATCCAATTCCATTGTCAGTGACCAAATGACCTATTATGTCTAGAGCCGGAGTCATCCAAGGTGTGACATTTGTAGAAAAGTCATACTATTTCCTCAAATTTTAGGGTCTGCCTGGCTCCCCATCCCAGTCTCACCTAATGTACTGAAACATGGGTACTCACACCTACCTGTGCTTTCTGTCCTTATTTTATAATTCTAGTTGTTCTCCCCTCCAGGCCTTGGTGTTAAGATTATTCTGACTGCTATTTTAGTTTCCTGGGCCATCTGTCTCCTTTGTAACTTTTTTAGTGACCCCTTTCATGCAGTGTTCTCTATCTGCTGTATAGTTAGAATTTCCTCATGTTTTTGTGTTTCCTGAACTTCTGGCTTGAGGCTTACCTTTCTTAATCAATATTTCATGGTGTGACTTGCATGATAGTACCTCCTTTACACACTGTTCCTTTATATTCATGCTGATTCCCTGAACCCCAATCCCTGCTTCACTTTCTATTCTTAAATTGAAAACACATCTTTCCTTATACTGGTTGATCTCCTGGCTCTGACCACATCTAGATTCTTGAAACCACTTTTGTTCTATCCTAGCTATCCGGGACCACTGTAATATATCCCTAGTACAGATGGTAATCATTCTGATTATCTGTAAATAAAGAATGAAGGAGGGCTAAAAACAGGACAGAAGAAACTCACAAAGCATCCATCTACTAGAAGTAGCGCTAAGTTTCATGGAACCAGGAAAGTGATGAGGCAATATTTTTCTCTTATTGTGGCCACATAGTCCATCATTTCCACTTCACTCCATATGTCTGCAACATTCTTGTTTTTTCTGGACTAGCTTTTTCTACTAAGCCTGTTAGTTTTGCCCTTCATAACTTTGGTCTGCCATAGATTGGCCTATGGATTGGTTCCCCAGATGAAGTGTCCCACCCCTGATCCAAGCAGAGATGGCCCAGGAGAGGGCTCCTGTGGCAATTCATGGTCACCCAAGCCCATCACTTCAGCAGAGGTCACAAGTACGGATAACTTCCAAAGAAAAAGGCAGAGACTCAGCATATTCCCCAAGCATGCCTAATACAATTAACTCTAAAAATCTGGGTAAAAATTGGTCGATTCACTGGCCATGCATGAATAGGTCAATAATATTTAAAAAAGCAAACTAAGTACTGCAAAGTGACAGAGGTAGTGTTAAATATTCAGAGACAAGTGATTGAACTTAATCAGGTGTGAAAGGTTGGCAAAGAAATATATGCTAAAGGGAGGAAAGACATTAATGAAACTTAAAGAGAGTGGAAAATGTGGATAAACTTGATTTGATGACTCAATTAATACTAAACATATCCTGCAGGAATATATAAAGGCAAGTAAGGCATTTTGAGTTTGTTTTGCAAAAATATTTCTAACTACTGAAAAGTATGCCCAGGGTTCTGTACTCTTCTACAAAAATGTCATTAAGAAACTAATTAGAGAATTATAATTATCATCGATTGAGATTCCTTTATTGAAAAAAGCAGAAAAGCATATTGGATATGATTATATAGAAAAGATTAATAGAACTAGATATGGGCAAGCAGATCAGGAGAAGGGCAGCCAGTAATAAGACATTGATTCTCATAACCTCTTGTGTGCTCCATGGACCTGAGCACAACTACCTGTGGGGGAGTGAATCCATTTCATTTCCTGAACACTATCTTTAAGAAGCTGGGAGCTTCTCTAGGGTGCTGTCAGTGATACTTGGTGGACAGCCATGGCACAGGGCAAGTGAGGGATGCCAGGAAGAACTGATGTCTGCTACCTGACAGGCAGATCAGGAAGGTAGCAACATATGGGACTCTTAAGTATTCACACAGGAAGCAGTCAGAGCAGAGATGCCAGACTGAGTTTAGAATCCCAGCCCTAACATTTACTAAGGCCGAATTAGGCATGTTGCTTCATCTCTAATTTTGTTTCCTCAGCAATAAAATGTGGGATAGTAATTCTACTTCATAGGATAGGTGTTCATAAGATATATATAAGGTGCCTAGCACTGTGACTGACAGGATGGAATTACAATAAATGGTAGTTATTATTATTACTCAAAATGAATGAAAGAAACGGGCAGAAAATGTGGTCTGGGGTGGAACATGGCATACTGTTAGGCATACGAAAGTGATTCTCTTCCTGGTATATGTTGATAAAGCTTGGTAGGTATACACTTCTTTACATAACATGAGTCAAAGAACTACAAGTACCTGGAGCTAGTTTACTGTAACAAAAAGAGAACTAGGTCATTTGGAGAGACATCAACAGTTTTGCAGGTAGCAAAAAATAGTTGCAATTTTCTATATGTTTCTTAAGTGAGCTTAAAGCTCACATTCTTAGTCACTGTTTAAAAGGTCTCAGAGACCCTTTTGAACCCCTTTTTCCCGTTCAACATGAAAGTAGGGATCACTGATTTTGCCTCTTCTTTCACAAGTCATTTAGATTCTTCAGAATCAAAGCTCAAGGGTACATTTTAAGCATCTCATAAGCAGAATCTATTGCAACTTTCCCTGGGCCGGCCTCTCTCTCCATCATTTTCCCTCTACCTTGAATTCAAAATGCTAAAGCCAATTAAATTATATTTTAGGGACTTCCTTGGTGATGCAGTGGTTAAGAATCTGCCTGCCAGTGCAGGGGACATGGGTTCAAGCCCTGGTCGAGGAAGATCCCACATGCCATGGAGCAACTAAGCCCACGCACCACAACTACTGAGCCCGTGTGCCACAATTACTGAAGCCCATGTGCCTAGAGCCCATGCTCCGCAACAAGAGAAGCCACCACAACGAGAAGCCCACACACCGTAACAAAGACACAACACAGACAAAAATAAATAAATTAATTAAAAAAAATTATATTTTAATTATTTCACTCAAATTTCTGTACTGAGATTATGTTGCTATTGGTATCAGATTTCAGTTTCTCTTAAAGAATCAAAATGCCTGAGCTTTTGGGAGTCTTTTTTTTTTAATACATTTATTTATTTATTTAATTTTTGGCTGCATTGGGTCTTCATTGCTACACATGGGCTTTCTCTAGTTGCGGTGAGCGGGGCCTACACCTCGTTGTGGTGCGCGGGTTTCTCAGGGCTTCTCATTGCAGTGGCTTCTCTTGTTGTGGAGCACGGGCTCTAGGCACACAGGCTTCAGTAGTTGTGGCACATGGGCTCAGTAGTTGTGGCTCGCAGGCTCTAGAGTGCAAGCTCAGTAGTTGTGGTGCATGAGCTTAGTTGCTCTGCAGCATGTGGGATCTTCCCGGACCAGGGCTCAACCAGTGTCCCCTGCATTGGCAGGCAGATTCTTAACCACTGCGCCACCAGGGAAGTCCCTGGGAGTATTTCTATCTCGATGAAATTATAAGCAAAATCACTGACATGTAAATTGTAGACACCATGACAGTTTACCTTCCCTTCTAAACTAATTAAATATGTACTACCTAAGAATGATATTATCCCACATTACTATAATACCTTTATCACACTCAAGGAATTTGACATTGTTAAATCACATTTTCAAATATGCAGCCCATATTCAAGTTTTTACTTGTTCCCAAAATATTCTTTATAGTTGTTTTTTTGTTTATGTCCTGATGCAGTTAAAGATCACTCATTGCCTTTGGTTGTCATGGCATGGGTACTTTTAAAAACTCATAGGGTGATTCTGAAAACCTTTTCTCTTCCCTTCCTGTTAAAACCAGAGAGGTAGGAACCTACTCTACTTACTCACAAATGTGGTCCTTAGAATTTTATAAATTCCATAAATATATGACAAGGAATAGCTTATGCTAAATTTTCTTAAAATTAGGAATGCTTCTAAAGGGATTGCATTATTGGGAGAGCTTCAAGGCCCAAGAATCCTTCAGGGAGAAGATTTCTGAATCAATAGGTCCCTAAGAGGCATTCCAGCTAGGATGGGTTAGAAAAGGGTAAGTAGATATCTGACATCAGAGGGACTGATCTTCTCTTGAGAGTTGTTTTTTTTTTTTTTTTGCTAGGAACCAGAATTGCTTAGAATTTAACACGAGGTTATATAATTGCCAAGTAGACCACTGAGGTAAACTAGTATTTTCAGACAAAGATGATGGCCTGACCAATGAACAGAACCACAACTCATTAGTATTATCAGCAAAGTTGTAATTATAAAATGATAAATGATAATATTAATATAAAATTAATTATTAATAATTGGTTATAGTACCCCTGTTTCTATTACTTTGAAATATCTTTTTTAGTCTTTTAAATAATATTATCATTGTTTCCAATCTTCTCATCACTATAGGTTGTAATGGGAAATTTTTCTTTATGCCTCTTTTATGGGCTATGAAAGACACTGGAAAACCCAACATTGCTTCAGGGTTTAATAAATATTCAAAATAATTGCAAATGAGATTAACACTAGACAGTAGAAAAGTAACATGAAGCTATTATTCAAATGTTTTATTAATTAAGAATTAGTTGATTGACAAATTGCTTCTAAAATTATCCCCTTTCAAGAACAGCTCCAGGAGTTGTCACTTTCTCTGCAGTATCCTCTGGTGTAGTGTTAAGTTTATGTAAAAAGCAGAAACATCACCACATTTTGCTTTTTTATCTTGACATGGCCCTCCCTCTAGAATTATTTTTTTCTTTTTGCATTATAGGTTTTATCTCGGTTGCTTTCACTTCCAGTGTAGCCTTCCTAGAATGAATAGAAGGATAAGGCAATGCTGATTGATTTGGTTTGCTACTGACAGTGAGCTTTGAGCTTTTTGATTGTTAGAGTGATATTTTCCTGAAATTGACAATACTGTCCCTGTTCCCTTCCTTCCACCTACAGCGTACAGAGACTATAGAAGAAACAAAAGACAAGGACATGCCATCCCCTTGTCTGAGTTTAGGTAGTTTCAGCTTAACTTGAGAACACATCAGAAAATGGTGACTATGTGGCCCAGTCTTACAAGGTGAAATTGTGATTTCTTTCTGTGATATTGTTCACTACCTTCCTCTCATTTTCTACATTCTCCTTGCGCCTCCTCTTTTAGTATTGCCAAGAAATTTCAAATAATTTTTCTGGGCAATACACAGTGGTGAAAAAGCATGAAAAAACCACAGGACAAGTTTTCCTGGGAGTGGGGATGCTTTTGATTTTAGTTGAAGATTTTGAGGAAAAGTTAAGAAATTCAAGTAGTTATATTATTGAAAGTATTATATAATATTACAACAATTGAATATATGTTAATACAGTGCAAAATTCATACTTTTTTTAAAGAAAAGAAAAAGACTTTATAGATTTTTTTTTGCTTACGAGAGAACTATACTTTGCCACTGGGGTTCTATGATAGTAAAAACTTGCAAATCAAAGTCATATGAGTTCCAAGTCCAAATCTACATAAAAGCCAACTTGGAAACTGCCAAGGAATTTTTTTGATTAACATGGCTAAGTTTTAGCCATATATAATAAATCTCGTTCCAAATTCCTAAGTCATAGTTTGGATTCCCCAGCAAGTAAATTCTGAGATGGAATGGCTTTGCTTTGCCATATCTCAGCTCCAGCCAGACTTTTGCATTTCAGGTCCCTGCAGCCAGGAAACTGAGTGCAAATAAGGCTGCACCTCCCCAGACTGTTTACGACACAGGTTCTCAGAGAAGGGTTGTGAATGGGAGGAAATAATTGATACCTTCAACGCAGGTAGCCTTCTGAAATTAGCATAGAGCTTCCCAAAGTAACTGCTTTGTAGAAGCAAACATTCATTCAGATACGAAAATTCTAACATGTTTGTTAAAATTCAGTTTTTACAACTTATATCTCCTTTTATCTCTCTGGAATGGCAGTGGAGTTGGAGTGATACATTTTTATGAAGGCAAGGAGAATTTCCTTTCCAGTTTGAACCCCCAAATAGCTTTCCAGTTGCTCAACACTTGTAAGAGCATGTCCCAGTTATGCTATGATGATTTTTCTTTTTAGTATATTTGGAAGACAGTGAGTTGTGCCTCATTATACACTGAGGGTTTGAAATATTCTTTTCCATCATGAATGTCCAAATAGCATCCTAAGAGACTCATAAGTCAACACAGACTATTCAGCCTAATGTTCTAGATTCTAGAATATCATTACAGAGTAAAATATTTCCTTCTTCTCACCATTATAGAACAATCAAAATGAAGAAGTATAAGATGCACCTGAATGCACAAATGAGTTATGTTTAGCTTAATGTGAATCTCTGCCCTGGCCTAACCCCATCTCAGCTGTTTTTGCTGAGTGTTCAGCTAGCTGTGAGTTATGCCATGTGTTTTTTGGAAACAGAGACAGAACATCTTTGTGCATCATGTTTTTCTGCTCTTGGACTGAGACAAAGTCTCTACGCTTTCACAATTCTCTGGGCAACACTCCCACGTGTCCTTGAATAATGCTTGTACAGAGTAACACATCCCATTGCTTGCTCTGATTTTTCAGCCCATCACTGTATTCTCTCCTGCAGGATGAGGCCTTGTCAGTTTCATTAGTTTCAGTCTGTATCCCAGGATCAGGCTCAGTTTCAGTTCTTTCCTTATTTTCAGACAAATTCCCTTGGACACCTCAAGTGATGCTCCCATTGTTCTCATTTCCAAAGAGGGCTCCATGACCCACTCTTTTCATTTTGGGCTGCTTCATTTGATTTTCTATCCTCCTGGAATGGAACTTGAATTGCCATTATTCTTTTGTGGATTGTTTCCTATTTGTCAGCCACTATTGAGGTCACTATTCTATCTACTTCTGCTCCTCACCCTGCATGTTTTGTCTGGCCTGCATTTCACTTTTAGGCTGTTGTAAGGCACCAGCTATGGCATTATATGTTTACTTAACTGTGGAAGCTAACATTGTCATTAAATGAAAAGTTAACTTATCCCTTATTTACTCAACAGTTATTAGAATTTGGAGCAGGATCTCTTTGGAGCATGATCACAGTGTAAAACTATATTGTGTTACTTTGTTTCAGGTCTTGATTTACATCAAGACTCTTAGTAAAAAGGCCACAATATCCTCTCATCATCTCTCATTCTACCAGTATTGGAGTGTGAACTTGGCTTGGGAAACTTTCAATCTCAAATGCTTAATGACCCAGATCCAAAGTAAGATAACATGATAACTATTTACTGAGAATTCTGGAAATGTCTGATTTTGGGTATCATCCTTTTCCTTCCCTCTCCACTGAGGCAGGAAAAAACAATATCAGAATAATCTTTAAATCCATGAAAGAGGTAGTATGTTCATTAGAAAAATGTAAAAATGACATCCTCATAATAATAGAAATAAAAACAATAATTACCAACATTAACACATCCATTAATGAATATCATTCCTGCTACCACCACTGGTACCATATAATGAACCCCTACTCTATAGGTGCTTTAAACTCATTCCCTTATCAAGCCCTGTAAGGGAGGCATTATTATACTCATTATACGTTGGAAATGAAGTCAAGGCTTGGAGAGATTAAATAACTTGTCTATGATCACACAGCTTGTAAGTGACTGAACCAAAATATGAATGTAGATCTGTCTGGTTTTAAAAATCTATGTTTTAGCCACTATACCAAGATGACTCTCATTAGCTATCAACTTGTCCAAAGACTGCATCTGCCAGGCTTTATATGCACAAGTAAAATGAAATGGAACAAATTTTCTGGTAAATTGGAAAGCTGATTTCAACCTAGATCCTGATTTCCCTTATTAGTTTTATTTTTCCTTTTCTGCTTGTGCAGATGTTGGCAATGTCTCTGCATATAACCAGCCAAATTGACCAGCAAGCCCCTTCAGTGGACTGCATGCGTCACTCGGGCCAGCCGTTACTGCTAGAGTGGTTCTCCGTAGCCAAGTAGCTCTGAAAATTATGAGCTGCCACAGAAAACTGGGAGAACCATTCCAATCTGACTGAGATCTACTCACCTTTTGCTTTTCAGACCTGCTCCTCATCCTAGTGTGTTTTTTTAGTGTCAAATTCTAAAGATAAAGAAATTTTATACTTAGCTTACTCTTTTCAAACTGTAATAGCAATTGTTGACTCACTGTATTGACTCACCTGGCCTAGCCTCTGGGATGAGGCCAAATTTAGAAAGTGACCTTGGCAGTAGACCTAGATTACCCTGAGCCTTTCCATGTGTAGAACGACATTCACCTTTTTTTATCCAGGGTTCCTGATTTCTGAGGTTTCTTTCCAAGAAGCAAGTAGATGAGTAGACCAAGTTAAGGCCGTGTAGATAGCAAAGATGTTGCTTATTACCTAAAACCAATTTAAGCAGCAGAAGAAGTAATAAAAGGTCCCTATCTTTCTCTTTTTGAAAATGCAGGTTCCAATGTTGTATTCTTCCCCTCATTGTATCCTTCTTATTCTACATTGCCAACTCCTCCCCAGACTCTTCTCTGGATTCTCCTCCAGGAGGAGCTCATTAGGAATTACTCTTTGCTACATTTCATGTAATTTTTCTCTTTTTAATCTATTGCCATAACGTGAAGTTTCAATTATCAGGGCAACTGTGAGTGGAACGAGTATGGTGATGTTTAATCTGAGCTCTTAGCTTATTTGGTCTTATTTCTGCTATGTTATTAGCTTTTTTCACTCTTATGGTTAAAAGAATGCAAATCATTCCACTACCCTGCGTTTTTCTATTCTTGTTTGCCTCTATTTCTTCTCAAGATCTAGTGTGAATGCACTCTGTCAAATTTACAAATTTAATTCCTTTTCTTTCCATTAGCACACTCTGATTCCTTTGTCTTCATTCTATGTTAGATTCTCCCTTGGATCAATATTTTCCACTCAAGAGAAACTGGTTTCAAAGCTCAGTTTCTCAGTTCAGAAAAGAAGTTTAATTATCATTGACAAGCTCTTTCCTCTATGCAACATCTGTTATGTAACTGGAGGAGATTCAGCCCATGAATTTAGACTGATCAAAATGGATGGCTTATCTATGTAATCGCTTCTTGTTTTCAGAAATTATGGAACACCAAAATGTTTCTGGGTAGCTGGGTGGAAAGAATACCTAAAATCTCTGCTTAATGATGGGGAGAGTGTTTTAGTTCTCTATTAGCTACCATAATTTAGAAACCAGCCAGTGAAAATTAAGGTGTAGCTGGATGAATCAGAACTAAATCTGAATTCATTAATAGGTGTAGAGAAAGGACACTGTTGATAAGTTTAACTTCTGAGAAAAATAATTAGGCAAAAAAATTATATGTGGCATGTGATGGATCTCAGAGACCTATTTAGAATCATAGAATTAAGGAGCACTATGGCCAGAAAACTGCTTAGAGAGCATCTATGTCAACTCTTTATTTTGATGATTAGAAAACTGAAGTTTAGAAAGGTGAAATGAGTTTTCCAGGACTGTCTAACTACTTAGTGTCAGAGCTGAGACTGGTGTTTCCTGGGTATATATGCAATTATTACAAAAGTTACAAAGGACTGGATCATAAATATGTTTCCATTTGAAGCTACCCTGATGTTTACTTCTGTTCAATTTAATCAAGTCCATTTAAATACTACTCTCATGGCTTTCAAAGATTTTGGAAATTTCCAAGCAAATTGAAGTCCCTGGAACTAAAGAGCCAAAACTGCAGACAGTCTAGACTAAGATCTTTTCCACAGAACTTGATATCCTAGAAGACAAAAATAACTCTCTTTGGTCTTCACTGTTAGACAATAGGCCTAGAATACAGAATATTTTATGGATTCATGGAAATATGTATTAGGTTGGTCTCCCCCAAAAGCAGATTCTGAGACAAGGATTTGAGTGAAAATAGCTTCTTTGAGAGATGATCCCAGGAAGCACTAGTTGGGCAACGGAGATGTGAGCCAAGAAAGTGTATCTTATCACTGCAGGCAAGTGGGGCTGAATGCCTGATGCACACTGCTGAGATGCTGTGGGGCTCAATGCCTGATGCACACCTCTGAGATGCTGTGTAGAATATTCCTCAGAGTTGTTCTGGGGCAAGGAAGCTAGAATATTTATTCACCAACTACCAACTGCCACATGTCATTGATTGAGAGTTTCTCCATTCATTGAGAGTAGACATTTTGGATCTGCCCTGGGAAAGAGCTGCACTACAGTTCCTATGGCCATAGAAAGCTCTCAATAAAAGAATTGTGAATAATTGCAGTAAGAAACCGTTGGCATGCATTGGAATGATGAATGTTGAGGGAATATGGATGGGATATGAAAATTGTTTGCTATAAAGGGGAAATGAACAGAGGAGGGAATGGGGGATGAAGGAGATAAGCTAAAATAGATCAGCCAAATGCAGATTGAATCTCATGATATTTCCCTCAAGTTATGAGTCTGTGCTTAATGGGTTTTAGTGTACAGAACTAGCTTATTTTACAGATTGAGATTTTGTGGATTTCTATGGAATTTTTTGAGGGCGTCCCCCAAACATTCATAGCAAACTTTTGGTAAGAACCTGATGCAGAGCTTCTTCTTCTTCTTTTTTTTTTTTTTAGTTCCTTTTTATTGCTGAATAATATTCCACAACTTGTTTATCCATTCACATATTGATGAATACTTGAATTGTTTCTAGTTTGGAGACTATTATAAAGCTGCTATGAGTATTAATGTAAAAGTCTCTTTGTGTGTTTATGTTTTCTTTCTCTTAGGTAAATAACTAGGAGTTTCTTGTTTTAGAAACATCTCAGGTTTAGGTAGTGAAGGGTCATGAGAGGTGTGGTTGGTAGCAGAGAGAGAGGAATATCTAGAGAGTGACAACTGAAGATTGCTGAGTATCTTAGTAATGTCAGATTATACATACTTGATTTAAGATTAAAAATAAAATGTTAAAAGCCTGTAAAACTGAATACAAATTAATATTTTGAGAAATAATTTGGCATGGTTAATATCTCAAAATCTTATTTTTGCTGTCAATATGAGGATTTGAAGGAATCAAGAATTCAGAGAGATAGGTCAAGAAATGGTGGCTACATAAATCTAAACGTTCCAATACATTATGTAAAAGCTCTGCATCAACAAAGGTAAAATGTGAACCCACAGAAATCCCATTCTTCAGAAAACTATAAGTCAGAGTAAAATACACAATTCAATTTACCTGTAAGTAGAAAAATAAAAACCAATTTCCATTTTTAGTTTTTAGAGAAACCTCCAGACTGTTTTCCACAGTGGCTGCACCAATTTACATTCCCACCAACAGTGTACAAGTGTTCCGGTCTCTTCACATCCTTGCCAACATTTGTTATTTGTGTTTTTTTGGATGATAGCCTATGACTCAGCAATTTCACTCCTGGGTATATATCCAAAAAAAGCAAAAACACTAATTCAAAAAGATATCTTCACCCCAATGTTCATAGCAGCATTATTTACAATTGCCAAGGTATGGAAGCAACCTAAGTATCCATCAACAGATAAATGGTAAAGAAGATGTGGTATATACAATGGAATACTACTCAGCCATAAAAAATGAAATTTTGCCATTTGCAGCAACATGGATGGACTTGGAGGGAATTATGCTAAGTGAAATAAGTTGGACAGAGAAAGAAAAATACTGTATGATATCACTTATATGTGGAATCTAAACAATACAACAAACTAGTGAATAAAACAGAAAAGAAGCAGAGTCACAGATATAGAGAAGAAACTAGTGGTTGCCAGTGGGGGGGGGAGGGGTAATATAGGGGTACAGGATAAAAAAGGGTTATTATAGGATTATTAAAAATCATGTGTGTGAAACTTTTGAAAATTGTAAAGCACTATAGAATGTAAAGAATCTTTCAGTCAGTAAACAAACAAACAAACAACTAATTTCTAGTGGAGCTATTTGTCAACTCCCCAACCAAGATTTCCAGCAAGCAAAGTATGGAAAAACTCTGTGGAAGAGGGAATAGAGCAAGGGAAAAGAGGTCTTTGGAAGTTGTGTAATAAGAGGAAAAAGAAACAAGATGAGAAAATTTAGAATTTTGTAAGATAAATACAAATATAAAATATCATAAGACATTTTTCTCCACTTTGCACCCACACTAAAAAACCATTTGCTTTGCTGCACTGACAGAAGAGGGTGATGTAGAACTAGAAATCTTGTAAATCTCCCAAATTTTCATCCCTTGTTACTAAATGCAGAGATGCAAGCAGTCTTCATTTATGCTAAGAAGAAAACAGAGAATTAAAATCAAACATTTCACCTGATAACAATTGTCTCTAAAAGCCAACCACAGACAAGAAAACTGCCATATAACTCTATAAAATAAACCTTCTCAAATAAATATTTGGCAATATGAAAAAATTATCTTGAATCACTTTTCTAAGAGCAGAAATAGAAAGAAGGAAGGAATAAATAAAATGTGTACTAATTTCTTCCATTCAGGAAAGAAATATAAGAAAAAGAGACTAAATTACAAGTTGCTCAATGATGAATAAATTAAAGAAAACAATAAATGTCCATGAAGAAGACAATAATCAAAACAATTAAAATGAGATAAAAAAAGAAATAAAAAGTTCCAGGAAGAAAGTAATTATAATGGAAAACAGAGAATATCCAATACATGAATAATTAAAGTTCCCAAAGGAGAAAAACAAAACAATGGAACAGAACTAATATTTAGAATAATAATCTAAGGTAATTTTCCAGAAACAAAAAAAAACTTTGAAATCTATGCATTGAAAGGGCTCACTGAGTACCTAAGAAAATTGACATAGCATGATCAAATCTAAGGCCTATCCTACTAAGACTCTTGGACTTTAAAGTCCAAATACTTCCCAGTGTTTTCAGGCAAAGAGATCTAATGAGTTATAAGGGCAAGAGACTTAGAGAAAAACAATGATGAAGGAGCATTTTCAAAAAACTCAAGAATTATGATCTAAGGATTTTATATCCTGCCAAGATGTCCTTCAAATATCAAGACTATAAAACCTCTTTTTTAAACATGTAAGAACTCAAGAGGTTATGAGAAAATACACAGCAAATACTATATACATAGAACTTATAACATGAAATGGACAGAATTGAGATCAAATATATCAGTCATATCAATAAATATGAATGGGCTAAATACAATTATTAAAAGAAAAATTACAAGGACTCAGAGGCAAAGAATATAGAAATCAATTTTCACTGCAAAGTAAAGGAGCTGTTACAGTGGAGGATTACTGGACTGAATGTCAATATTATGACATAGTATGAGTGTGTTTCATGTTTGGTAATTGCAATCATTGTTGCTTTTGTTGTGGTCATCCATGTACAATGCTTGGTGTCAGTCTATTTATCTCTTGTAAAAATAAAATACAGTGTGTGTGTGTGAAAAAAAAAAAAAAAAAGAAGAAGTCTGACCACCCTGAGACCACCACGCTGTGAGGAGGTCCGAGTACAAAGAGAGGCTATGTGTAGGGACTTTGGTCCACAGTCCTGGGGAGCCCAGCCACGGATGCCAGTCCATGTACCAGACACACAAGTGATGAAGACACTTGAGTCCTCCCCACGGAGTCAGTGTGAAGCAGTGACAAGTCACCCTTGCTGTGCCCTGTCCAAGTCCCTGACCCACAGAAGTTATTGTTGGCATAATAAACATTGTTTTAAGACAAAAAAAAAAAAAAAGAAAAATTAATTACAATTTGACTCACAAAGCAAGGTCCAACTATATACTTTATAAAAGAGACACATCTAAACCAAAGTGATTCAGAAATGCTGAAAATAAAGGGATGAGCAAAGCAGGAGAAAGGAAACAATGAAAAAGCAGCAGTTAAAATACTGATATCCTGCCAAAAATGCATGACCTCAATGTAATCACAAGGAAACCTCAAACAAACTCAAATTGAGAAAGATTTTTATGAAATAATTGTTCTTTATTTTTCAAAATTTTCAAAATATGTCAGGGGAATGGAAAGCAAAGACAGACAGGAATTGTCCAGATTAAAGAGACTAAGGAGACTTGATAACTAAATGGAACGTGTGATCCTGAATTGAACCCTCTTGTCTGTCTCTGTCTCTCTCTCTCTCTCTATATATATAGCTTACATAGGTCATTATTGTAGTAATTGGCAAAATATTGACAAAACATAAATTAAATAGTATTATATCATCACTAATTTCCTAATATTGATATGTTAGTGTGATTATGTAAATGAATGTGCTTACTCTTAGGAAATGCACATTGACATATTTAGGGTTAAAAAGACATTGTATCTGCAACTTATGGCCAAATGGCTCTGCAAAATTACAATAGTATGTGTCTGTGTGTGTAGGTAAGATGTCCAGGGTTTCCTTGTCCTATTGTTACAACGTTCTGTATGTCTGAAATTATTCAAAACTTAAAAATTACAAAAAAAATATATTCAGGGGAGAGATACAGATTAAGTTAGGCATCTGCATCCACTAGAAAAATTTGAGTGTATTTTCTGCAGGCTTTGCTGGGTCATAAACTTTATTGTTTCTGGAGGAATACTGTTTCAAGGACTTGCTCTGCTCTGGTTATTGGGATGTGACTGGCTGCAAGTACCACCAAGTTAAAGTAGTGTTATTCTTAGAGAGAAAATGTACCTTCAAATTTCATCTAAGTGACTTTGCCTTTCCTGGAAAGAATCTTGGATAAAGTGAAATTGGGAGTAAAATTTCAGAGGGCAAGGGCTTCTTTGGACATAGATGTTTTGAAGGGTTTTCTGAGAGACGGATATTTTGATTCCCATATGCTAAATAGAAGCTTTCCAAAAAGAAAAAAGAAAAACAAACAAACAAACAAAACTGAGCCATCCTGCAGTTTTCAAATAAAAACGGACATTTCTACTGCATCATAGAACTCAACCTTAATGGTAAATTAAACAAAAGCAGAGATAATAGCTCTTGGAAGTAATAGTTTGTAAAGCAATGGTTCTCAGGCAGCTTGCTCACTTTGTTAGCTAAGGATGCTTTTTTTTTCATTGATTTTGGAAAGAATCAAGGCATTATGATAGATGCAAATATGTTTATAAGCTTCTAGATCCAACATGAGATTAAGTTCAAACTGTTTAAACAGAACTAATTCACTCATTTAATTGTGGGGGGAAAAAAGAATGTAAAAAATGTAGACATCTCATTTTATGGCCTTTTGTTTTATTTTTCTTGAGCCTATAATTATCATCACTTTTAAAATATTTAGTACGTTTTAAATATTTTTGGAAAGATTTAAAGATACAGAATAGTACAGAAGCCAACTTAACAGTTAGTTAGATTCTCATGATTCTACCACCCAAGCCAATTAATATTAAACTTTTATTTTTGCTTCAGAGGTGTTCCCAATAAATGGAACAATATTAAAAATTTGATTGCATTTATTCCTTTGTAATCCCATTTCCCACACTTCTTTCACAAATACTATACTGAATTTTGTATGTATTCTTCAAGTTCATGTTTATTACATATGTTTATCCATGAATAATATATATTTTTGATAGCCTCATCCACCAGAGGGCAGACAGCAGAAGCAAGAAGAACTACAATCCTGCAGCCTGTGGAACAAAAACCGCATTCACAGAAAGATAGACAAGATGAAAATGCAGAGGGCTATGTACCAGATGAAGGAACAAGATAAAACTCCAGAAAAACAACTACATGATGTGGAGATAGGCAACCTCCCAGAAAAAGAATTCAGAATAATGATAGTGAAGATGATCCAGGACCTCAGAAAAAGAATGGAGGCAAAGATCAAGAATATGCAAGAAATGTTTCACAAAGACCGAAAAGAATTAAAGAACAAACAAACAGAGATGAACAATATAATAACTGAAATGAAAAATACACTAGAAGGAATCAGTAGCAGAAAAACTGAGGCAGAAGAACGGATAAGTGACCTGGAAGACAGAATGGTGGAATTCACTGCCATGGGACAGAATAAAGAAAAAAGAATGAAAAGAAATGAAGACAGCCTAAGAAACCACTGGGACAACATTAAATGCAACAAAATTCGAATTATAGGGGTCCCAGAAGGAGAAGAGAGAGAGAAAGGACCCAAGAAAATATCTGAAGAGATTACAGTGGAAAACTTCCCTAACGTGGGAAAGGAAATAGCCACCCAAGTCCAGGAAGCACAGCGAGTCCCATATAGGATAAACCCAAGGAGAAACACGCCGAGACACATAGTAATCAAACTGACAAAAATTAAAGACAGAGAAAAATTACTGAAAGCAACAAGGAAAAAATGACATGTAACATACAAGGGAACTCCCATAAGATCAACAGCTGATTTCTCAGCAGAAACTCTACAAGCCAGAAGGGAGTGGCATGATATGTTTAAAGTGATGAAAGGGAAGAAACTAAAACCAAGATTACGCTACCTGGCAAGGATCTCATTCAGATTTGAGGGAGAAATTAAAATCTTTACAGACAAGCAAAAGCTAAGAGAACTCAGCACCACCAAACTAACTTTACAACAAGTGCTAAAGGCACTTCTCTAGGCAGGAAACACAAGAGAAGAAAAAGACCCCCAATAAAAAACTCCAAACAATTAAGAAAATGATAATAGGAACATACATACTGATAATTACCTTAAATATAAATGGATTAAATGCTCCCACCAAAAGACATAGACTGGCTGAATGGATACAAAAACAAGACCCATACATATGCTGTCTACAAGAGACCCACTTCAGACCTAGGGACACATACAGACTGAAAGTGAGGAGATGGAAAAAGATATTCCATGCAAATGGAAATCAAAGAAAGCTGGAGTAGCAATACTCATATCAAATAAAATAGACTTTAAAATAAAGAATGTTACAAGAGACAAGGAAGGACACTACATAATGATCCAGGGATCAATCCAAGAAGAAGATATAACAATTATAAATATATATGCACCCAACATAGAAGAACCTCAATACATAAGGCAACTGCTAACAGCTATAAAAGAGGAAATCGACAGTAACACAATAATAGTGGGGGACTTCAACACCTCACTTACACCAATGGACAGATCATCCAAACAGAAAATTAATAAGGAAACACAAGCTTTAAATGACAGAATAGACCAGATAGATTTAATTGATATTTATAGGACATTTCATCCAAAAACAGCAGATTACACTTTCTTCTCAAGTGCGCATGGAACATTCTCCAGGATAGATCACATCTTGGGTCACAAATCAAGCCTCAGTGAATTTAAGAAAATTGAAATCATATCAAGCAACTTTTCTGACCACAACATTATGAGATTAGAAATCAATTACAGGGAAAATAATGTAAAAAACACAATCACATGGAGGCCAAACAATACGTTACTAAATAACCAAGGGATTACTGAAGAAATCAAAGAGGAAATCAAAAAATACCTACAGACAAATTACAATGAAAACACGATGATCCAAAACCTATGGGATGCAGCAAAAGCAGTTCTAAGAGGGAAGTTTATAGCTATACAAGCCTGCCTCAAGAAACAAGAAAAAGCTCAAATAAACAATCTAACTTTAACCTAAAGGAACTAGAGAGAGAAGAAAAAACAAAACCCAAAGTTAGTAGAAGGAAAGAAATCATAAAGATCAGAGCAGAAATAAATGAAATTGAAACAAGGAAAACAAGAGCAAATATCAATAAAACTAAAAGCTGGTTCTTTGAGAAGATAAAATTGATAAACCTTTAGCCAGACTCATCAAGAAAAGAGGGAGAGGACTCAAATCAATAAAATCAGAAATGAAAAAGGAGAAGTTACAACAGACACCACAGAAATACAAAGCATCCTAAGAGACTACTACAAGCAACTCTATGCCAATAAAATGGACAACCTGGAAGAAATGGACAAATTCTTAGAAAGGTATAACCTTCCAAGACTGAACCAGGAAGAAACAGAAAATATGAACAGACCAATCACAAGTAATGAAATTGACCTGTGATTAAAAATCTTCCAACAAACAAAAGTCCAGGACCAGATGGCTTCACAGGTGAATTCTATCAAACGTTTAGAGAAGAGCTAACACCCATCCTTCTCAAATTCCTCCAAACACTGCAGAGGAAGGAACACTCCCAAACTCATTCTATGAGCCCACCATCACCTTGATACCAAAACCAGACAAAGATACTACAAAAAAAGAAAATTACAGACCAATATCACTGATGAATATAGATGTAAAAAGCCCCAACAAAATACCAGCAAACAGAATCCAACAACACATTAAAAGGATTATACACCATGATCAAGTGGGATTTATCCCAGGGATGCAAGGATTCTTCAATATACACAAATCAATCAATGCGATACACCATATTAACAAATTGAAGAATAAATCCATATGATCATCTCAATAGATGCACAAAAAGCTTTTGACAAAATTCAACACCCATTTATGAGAAAGAGTCTCCAGAAAGTGGGCATAGAGGGAACCTACCTCAACATAATAAAGGTCATATACAGCAAACATCATTCTCAATGGTGAAAAACCGAAAGTATTTCCTCTAAGATCAGGAACACGACAAGGATGTCCACTCTCACCACTATTATTCAACATAGTTTTGAAAATCCTAGCCATGGCAATCAGAGAAGAAAAAGAAATAAAAGAATTACAAATTGGAAAAGAAGTAAAACAGTCACTCTTTGCAGATGACATGATACTATACATAGAGAGTCCTAAAGATGCCACCAGAAAACTACTAGAGCTAATCAATGAA
Source organism: Balaenoptera physalus (assembly GCF_965194825.1). NCBI lineage: Eukaryota > Metazoa > Chordata > Mammalia > Artiodactyla > Balaenopteridae > Balaenoptera > Balaenoptera physalus. The sequence goes on from NC_138890.1 coordinate 127,009,415, forward strand.
TTTAGTAAAGTTGCAGGATACAAAATTTATGCACAGAAATCTCTTGCATTCCTATACACTAACGATGAAAAATCTGCAAGAGAAATTAAGGAAATACTCCCATTTACCATTGAAACAAAAAGAATAAAATTCCTAGGAATAAGCATACCTAGGGAGACAAAAGACCTGTATGCAGAAAACTATAAGACACTGATGAAAGAAATTAAAGATGATACTAACAGATGGAGAGATATACCATGTTCTTGGATTGGAAGAATCAATATTGTGAAAATGACTATACTACCCAAAGCAATCTACAGATTCAATGCAATCCCTATCAAATTACCAATGGCTTTTTTTTTTTTTACAGAACTAGAACAAAAAATCTTAAAATTTGTATGGAGACACAAAAGGCCCCGAATAGCTGAAGCAGTCTTGAGGGAAAAAAACGGAGCTGGAGGAATCAGACTCCCTGACTTCAGACTATACTACAAAGCTCCAGTCATCTAGACAATATGGTACTGGCACAAAAGCAGAAATATAGACAAATGGAACAGGATAGAAAGCCCAGAGATAAACTCACACACCTATGGTCAACTAATCTATGACAAAAGAGGCAAGGATATACAATGGAGAAAAGACAGCCTCTTCAATAAGTGGTGCTGGGAAAACTGCACAGCTACATGTAAAAGAATGAAATTAGAACACTCCCTAACACCATACAGAAAAATAAACTCAAAATGGATTAGAGACCTAAATGTAAGACTGGCCACTATAAAACTCTTGAGGAAAACATAGGAAGAACACTCTTTGACATAAATCACAGCAAGATCTTTTTTGATCCACCTCCTAGAGTAATGGAAATAAAAACAAAATAAACAAATGGGACCTAATGAAACTTAAAACCTTTTGCAAAGCAAAGGAAACTACAAACAAGACGAAAAGACAACCCTCAGAATGGGTGAAAATATTTGCAAATGAATCAACGGACAAAGGATTAATCTCCAAAATATATAAACAGCTCATCCAGCTCAATATTAAAAAAACAAACAACCCAATCAAAAAATGGGAAGAAGACCTAAATAGATATTTCTCTAAAGAAGACATACAGATGGCCAAGAAGCACATAAACCTGCTCAACATAACTAATTTATTAGAGAAATGAGAATCAAAACTACAATGAGGTATCACCTCACACCAGTTAGAATGGGCATCATGAGAAAATCTACAAACAACAAATGCTGGAGAAGGTGTGGAGAAAAGGGAACCCTCTTGCACTGTTGGTAGGAACGTAAATTGATACAGCCACTATGGAAAACAGTATGGAGGTCCTTTAAAAAACTAAAAATAGAATTACCATATGACCCAGCAATCCCACTACTGGACATATACCCAGAGAAAACCATAATTCAAAAAGGCACATGCACCCCAATGTTCATTGCAGCACTATTTATAATAGCCAGGTCAAGGAAGCAACCTAAATGCCCATCGACAGGCGAATGGATAAAGAAGTGGTACATATATACAATGGAATATTACTCAGCCATAAAAAGGAACGAAATTGGTTCATTTGTAGAGACGTGGATGGATCTAGAGACTGTCAAACAGAGTGAAGTAAGTCAGAAAAACAAATATCATATATTAAAGCATATATGTGGAACCTAGAAAAATGTTACAGATGAACCAGTTTGCAGGGCAGAAATAGAGACACAGATGTAGAGAACAAATGTATGGACACCAAGGGGGGAAAGTGGTGGGGTGAGGGTGGTGGTTTGATGAATTGGGAGATTGGGATTGACATGTATACACTAATATGTATAAAATGGATGACTAATAAGAACCTGCTGTATAAAAAATAAAATAAAATTCAAAAATATTATAAAATAATAATATATATTTTTGGTATGTGGGTGTTCAATATTTCATAATTATATTGTTAGTTATATTTTTTCATTAAATATTTGTTAGAGATCTGTTCAGTGGCTATATTTATATCTGGTTATTTCATTCCAACTGACAAAGTGTTGTAGTGTACCCCATTTTATTTTTTGCTGTTATAATTAATGTTGTAATTAGCAATATTGTACATGCCTCTGGGAGTACATGTATACCTATCTGCAATGTATACCTAAAAGTAGACTTGGCATGTTTGCTAAATATTGTTGCTCTTCAAAGCAGCTATGCAAATATATACTCACTATCTGTGATTTATGAGTCCCTGTTTCCTTAGAAACTTGCCAATATTTGTCATGTCAGACTTTACACTTTATATCCAATCTGATGGATATGGCATGGTATCTCACTACTGTTTTAATTTTGCATTTCCTTGATCATTTAAGAAGTTGAGCATCTTTTCATATGTCAATCATTTAGCTTTCCTAATCTGTGCATTGGCTGTTCATATTCTTTGCCTATTTTCCAGGGTGTTAAGGGTTTCTTTTTTGTTTTGTTTTGGTTTTTTTTTACTGACTTACAGAATTTCTTTCACATTTAGGATATTAAACATTTTTTAATTTTATATACATAAAAATATATCATACTAAATATATTCTTTCCATAAAGTTAAAAAGTTTTGACTTTTGTCACATTTTATGCAAATTTCAACATCAGTTTTGTTTATGTCTAGGTTTGCTGAGATTTTTAAATTGTATTGCACTGAATTTATAACTTAACTTGGATAATATTTTTAGTTGATGTATAGTTGATTTATAATGTTTTATTAATTTCTGGTGATTAAGAGAAGTGATTCAGTTATACATATATACAAATTTTTTTCATATTATTTGCCATTATGGTTTATTACAGGATGTTGAATATAGCTCCTTGTGCTATACAGAAGGACTTTGTTATTTATCTATTTTATATACAGTATTAATAGTTTGTATCTGCTAAACTCAAACTCCTAATTCATCCCTCCTCCACCCCCTTTCCCTTTTGGTAACTGTAAGTTTGTTTTCTATGTCTGTGAGTCTGTTTCTGTTTCATAAGTTCATCTGTGTCATATTTTAGATTTCACATGTAAGTGATATCATATGGTATTTGTCTTTCTCTTTCTGACTTACTTCACTTAGTATGATAATCTCTAGGTCCATCCATGTTTTTGCACATGACATTATTTCATTCTTTTTTATGGCTGAGTAGTATTTGTGTATATATTCCACATCTTCTTTATCCATTCATCTGTCAATGGACATTTAGGTTGTTTCCATGTCTTGGCTATTGTAAACAGTGCTGTTATGAACACTGGGGGTGCATGTATCTTTTCAAATTAGAGTTTCTCTGGATGTATGCCCAGGAGTGGGATTGCTGGATCATATGGCAACTCTAGTTTTAGTTTTTTAAGGAACCTCCAAACTGTTTTCCATACTGGCTGCACCAATTTACATTCCTACCAACAGTGTAGGAGGGTTCCCTTTTCTCCACACCCTCTCCAGCATTTGTTATTTGTAGCCTTTTTAATAATGGCCATTCTGGCCAGAATTTTGATAATATTGGTATCTTTAATATAATGATTTTCCATCTAACATCATGTAAATATCTGTATCTTCATTCATTTAGGTCATTTTTCATGTTCTTGTATAATATAACTCTGAATTTGCTTTTTCATATTATTTGTTAAAGTTATTCATGAGCACATTATATTTATTGTTACTGTGAGTATATTCTATTACATTTCTTAGTTATTGCTGATATATATGAATACTCTTATTTTTTATGCATCAGTGAAGATCCATAACTCTTTGGAACTGTCTCATTAGTACTAATGCTTTATAGATGCTTTTTACTTTCTATGTAGATGATATTTATTTGCAAATGTTGCTTTTGCCTTTAACTTTTCAATTACTATGCCTCCTATTTCTTTTTATCTTTTTGTACTGCTTAGGGCCATTAGTATAATATTGACTTTATTGAGAATGTTCCTGAAGTTTCACCAGTAGGAACGGTTATTGGTTATTGCTATAAATTATGGCTAATTTTTCAGGCAAAGAAGTGCTTTCTATGATTGCAGTCTGAATATATTGTTTTATAACAAACAAGTGTTGGATTTAATCATGAGATTTTTTTCTTTTTTGTGGATTGATTGAGATCATATGCTGTTTTTCTTCCCAAGGGTGTGTGTATGACTGAGGCTGGCCCACTGGGCTAAAGGAAAAGACTTTAGCCCATATTTGAGGAAGTATTTTGTTTTGTTTTGTTTTTATTTCATTTTATTTTATTTTGCTGTTGGGTATGAAAAAGGAAGTATTTGCCCCAGGTTCTACAGGAAGCAATTCTGAGGAATTGCTAATAAAAAAAGGAACCAAAAGCAGACCAAAAGTAGAAAAGTCCCTTAAGGTCCTGGATCTAAAGCCCACCCTACCTCCATCCTCTTGTTAGCCGAACAGAACAGATAAGTATCCTTAACTTTTAAACTAGTTTTAGTTCTAGTTGTCTATCACATGTAACCTAAAGCTAAAGGGTGGTAGACCTCAATACCACTGCTGGTAACATTTGAAAAACAGATATAAATCCACCAGCTGACAAGGAACAAGAATATCTATGAAGTACAATTGTGAAATTCCACAGAGATAAGGTCACCCTTAAAAAACTTGTGAAAATGGTTATCTTTTCTTTTTCAAGATATTTTCTCATACTCAATACATATTTAAGTAGAAGAGTTACTGGCCCAAGTGATGGAGGAAGGAGATTAGTAGATTCCCCTGAGCTTGGTTAAGGCAGAGACTCTGGAATAACTATCAGCTGTGATGTTGGTTAAACGAAGTACTTAACTTCTCTCAGCCTCAGTTTCCTCGTCTCTAAGATAAAATAGTGTGTGGAAAGCACTTGGCAGTGCCTGATATGTAATAAGCAGCAATAAATGTTAGTGATTTTTGTTATTACTGAGAGGAAAATAATTTTCTGTTAGCCTTCCTTATTCAGAGGTTTGAAATATAATGTACTTCTGTCATAGCTATTGACTGATTTTCCTTCAAAACGATGAGTTCCAGTTAGCACTGAAACTTTCCCAAATGTTGGAAAATCCTTGATAACTCTTTAATGTAAGTACAAAATGAAAGTATCAGTTTGAGGCTAAGGGTGCAAGGAGATACAGTAGTTATCTTTAAAGGCAAAGCAGAAAATTTGAGAGCTATTTGACACTGTCCCTGGCTGTGACAATTTAGCTAACAACCAAATGATGGTGAAAGAGAAATAAAATGATGCCTGATGTCTGGTCACTTCAGTTCGGTTAAAAACCGTAGCTCAGTGATTATGCTGTGTTCAAGATCCCAGTGAAGTATGAAATGCTGCTGCCTTGGGAGGAAAGCATTATTGCTAAAATACAGATCACAACTGATAACTGTCAAGTGGCTTGGGTCAAGGGGTAGTGAAGAGGTGAATCGATGTAGAGAATAGCCATATGGACAGCTAAAATTATAATTATGACTTGGTTCTTGGAAATACATTTATCAGTAACATTTCCAGATGGATGGAAATATATTCCTGAGAAAAAGTCTCAAAGGAAGTAGATTTAGCTCTGGGAAGAGAAAGAAGATGAAAGGGTGATTTTGAATCTGGAAGTTGCAATGTGGTAGATGTAACTTCTAGAGTGTCAGAGGTAAACTGACAAAAGGGATTGACCTTAGATGGAAACCTGAGAGCCAGCAGGGCAGAGAGATTAAGAGTATAGCCTCTAGACATGCTTCTTGGGTCTCAAGTATTGTTCCACTGCTTATTAGATGTGTGACCTTGGTCAGTTACTTAATGCTTCAGTTTTCTCTTCTTTAAAATGGGTATAAAAATATTACCTACCTCATAAATATGTTGAAAGTAGAAAAATAATTCATGTAAAACACTTAGTGCTTGGTGTGTGGTATTTACTCTGTGTTAGTTATTATTATTGTTATTAGAAACAAACAGGACTGTAGTTCCTGATTGTTTTGGCTATTTATTTGTGCAGAGGTGGTGGCTAGGCCAGATGTTTCAAATCATTCAAACTGAGTCTGATTTCTAGGAAGCCAGCTTCTCTGGAAATGGAGCAGAGTAAGAGAAGCTCATGGGGACAGTGGCTGTGTTAGAGGGCCTGGGCATGGAGTCTCAGACCTTGTTCTAGGTACGACTGAGTGTATTTTGCTGTCTTGGGCACCAACCCCCTGGCAGGGAGAAGTAGATTGATCTGAGGGGCAGAGCCTAAAATGAAGATGTGTGGACAATCAAAATCATGCCTTTGATTTGAAAACTACTTTGGACTTCTGACAGAGAGAGAGACAGAGAGACAGAGAAAGACGGGGGGGGGGGGGAAGAGAGAGAGAGAGAGAGAGAGAGAGAGAGAGAGAGAGAGAGTCTTGCAGATTCCAAATAGAAATTATATTACTTTGGTGTGCCTTCCTATTTTAGCAACTGATTCACTGTGGCAAGACCAGAATCTTATTCAGCACATAGAGAACAGCCATCTTACTGTCCTTACCACAATTAGAAAGTTGAAGAGTTTTGTTTGCTTACACGTATATTTCTTTTTTAGACAACTAAGAAAAGATAAATAATTTGTGAAGCTGTTTGGACATTTAGTTTGTATCTCTTAGACCTGAGGGGTCAAGGAAGGCTTCCAGGAAGAAGTGATGCTCCAACTGAAAACTAAAGGCTGAGTAAGCCAGCCAGGGGAGAAGATGAGGCAGAACCTGGCAAGCAGGGGAAAGAGGAAAGTATTCTTGACTACAAACATCCTATGCCCCTACTATCCCCCACATATTACCATCATTTGTTTCATGTTGCTTTTTTCCCAGAGACACTGCTTCCTTAGTCAGTCTCCCTCGGAACGCTTGCAGCCCTCTAACTTTTGAAAAATGAACACCACTAATTGCCCAGGATGTCTCCAGGGACGCCAAAAACCTGGATGGAGGGCGCCTTCTCCTATGCTCCCAAAGCTCCCTGCTCTGAGATGTACAATGGCATTGATTGCACTGTGTTGCAAAGGTCGTCTCACTCCCATCACTAAGCACTGAACCACTCGATGGCAAGAACAACATCTTACTCACCTGTGTGTGCTCAACACCTGGTGTGGTCCCCAGTACTTAATGTGTGCTTCATAAATGTTTGATGAGAAAACAGATCTCTGGGAATTACAGTTATGTGATCATTTCTGCATGCTCACCAGGAATGGAGACAACTCCCTTGAGTCACTCTCCTGCTTAAACTTCAATAGCCCTCCCACTGCCTTCAGGATAAAAGATCTTTAGCTTCATCCCCTAGCTTCTTTCCCAGAGCACCATGTTCATCACACTGTACTCAACACCATTTCCAGAATGTACCTTGTTCTTACCAATGAACACGCATTTCTTTTATCGTTCCCTTGCACACATAGATGATTCATCCTTCAAAGTTCAGTGTACATTTATGTAAAGCCCTCCATTTTTCCTTTCTTTATGGCTTCCTTCCTTTCTCTAAAACTCTCCTCTACCAACTAATTTCTTCCTTTTTTTCTGGTAAAGCTTTCTGACTATCATTACTACAGAATTTTCATATTGAATGATTTTTCTTTATGTTTCTCTCCCTTACAAGGCCAAGAAACACGTAGAAGGCAGAGAACATGATTTATTCATCTTTGCAGCATAGCAGAGCCTGACATATTGCAATAGACACATACCAAGTTCCAACTAACTTCCTCTTGGCTTCTCCTGTGAGTTTAGCTTCCAGAGGGCAGTGAGAAGAAGTCTGTGCAAGCTACAACTCACTTAGGCTGACAGCCTCTCACCTTGCTCTTTGCCCTGATTCCTCCATGACCTTGGGACACTGGAAGGGGTAAAGGGTGGGGCTTCCTTAACCCTCAGGCACGTGGAGCTTAGAAGAGTGGAATTTAACACCATAGACTAACGTTGCAGCATGGGAGACTGGAACCCTCAGATAACTGTTTCATCCTACCATCCTTTAGAGGACAATTCCAGAAAACAGTCCCAGCAGAACTGAGTTTCCATTGCCCACAGTGATGTCCTCCGTAATATGCCATTACATTCATTGGCTTTCCTTTTCCTTTCCCTCTCTTTCCATTTTCTCACTTCTGTTCCTTGGTATCACCTCCCAAAGACATTACTTGCACCTAATTCTTTGTCTCAGATACTGCTTAAAAGGGAATACATGTAATGTTTAAAAATATTTTTGGAGGGCTTCCCTGGTGGCGCAGTGGTTGAGAGTCTGCCTGCCAATGCAGGGGACATGGGTTTGAGCCCCGGTCTGGGAAGATCCCACATGCCACGGAGCAACTGGGCCCATGAGCCACAACTACTGAGCCTGCACGTCTGGAGCCTGTGCTCCTCAACAAGAGAGGCCGCAATAGTGAGAGGCCTGTGCACTGCGATGAAGAGTGGCCCTCGCTCGCCGCAACTAGAGGAAGCCCTCGCACAGAAACGAAGACCCAACACAGCCAAAAATAAATAAAAATTTAAAAAAAAAAAATTTTTGGAATGAAAGAATAAATGATGGATAAACAAATGAGGCAATGAACGAAAAAATAAATAGTTATGTATTTGGCATGCTATGGTTTATTACACTTTGTATTCTGTTACTTTTTGCTGACTCCAACGGAGAGAACGGGTGCTGGAAACCTACGATCTATCTTGCGGCTTTGCTAGAGGAGCCGGGCTGCTGGTTGCTCCCCCTGTTTTCTCTGCCTCACATAGAGGCTGGTGTGTGTTTCTAAGTGAACTTCCTGAGGCTCACATTTCCTAAACTTGAAGCAGTTTCTTTCTGATAGGGATGTGAGAATTGAAGCCCCAGGATATGACCAAATTAGCCTTCGGCCAACAATAGCAGACCAAAGTTAGTATATTTTTCACAGCTTGATTAGAAGAGTTTGCATTTAAGAAGGGCAGGATTATTACATCTGACTTCCAGAAGAGCAGCTGGGACATTATCTTCCAGCCTGCTCACCACAGAGAATCTGCTCCAGTTGACAGCACGTTTCTTTTCTCCAACCCAGATCCGGCCTCCCCACCTGAGTACTTTTCTAATGCCAGCTCCCTCACTCCCCAGCTGTCTCCATTTGCTGCCTGAGCTTCTTTTCTCTCTACTGTCCTCTTACTTCAGCTGGCATGACTCTGCTGTGGTCTTTAAAATTTGCCTGCAAACTTAGATTTTCTTAATTCTCTTTCCCTTCAATAGTGGTCAAAGGGCCCTTGAGTTTTTGTGAGAGTCAGGAAGGAATATTTATACAGCAGTAAAATGGGGTAGCTTTTTGTAAACTCCTATTTCCCATTGGCCTGTGGACTGCTGGCCTCAGAATCATTTAGGGGGCTTGTTAAACATACAGATCCCTAGGACCAACCCCAGAACTACTCCATCAGAATCAGCAGTGTTTGGGGGCTTGGGTGGAGGGGGTGTCTGCATTTTTAACAAGCTCTTCAAGTGATTTTTATATACACTCAGGTTCGAGAGTCACTTTAATTTGTTCCCTTCTAAAATCTTTCTATAATATTTTCTCCTCTTCTCTCAATGAGAAGATGAAAAGGACTCACTGAAATATTTATTCCTGTACAGCTTTTGAGCGAAGCCAGAACCAAAGCAGATTTTCTATGCAGCTTTTCTCATTAAATACAAGGTCAAGGAGGTAATTGCTCACTTACCTTCCATGGTAGGTGACCACAAAGACTTTGGTGTTTGTGGCACATTCTGTTGTAGCTGCTCAGTTATTTTCTCCTCTCTCGCAAGAGAAACCCATCTGACCCAAGTAGCAAGGGTGAAACTCCACATTCTATTTAGAGCCCACTTTAAGTAGGAGGGTGGGCTAACCTAGCTCAGCAATTCCTAACCTCGTTAACTCACGAGAATCACCTGGAGAGCTTAAAAAGTGTCAACGCCTGGGCCCTTCTCTCTAGAAATTCTGATTCAATTGGTTTGGGGTGGTAGTTGTCTATTTTAAAAGCTACCTAGGTGCACTTCAAGCTAGAGAACTACTATGTAGTTACTAAGGGCTTGGGATTGAGTGTTGTTTGCACTGGAGGTAGGAATTCCTTTGGTACAAAAGATGGGAATGAATATGCCAGGTTGAGGGAACTGTAAGCAATGATGTGGAGGCATGGGTGTATGGAGAGGTCTAGAAGGCAAGCAGACTCAAATTTAATCAGGTTTCATCACCAGAAAACAATGTACGTGGAGATACCTATATCTATCAATTACTCAGGTTCTGATGAAATGCCTTCACTAAGATGAAACTTTAGGTTTTAGTTTTCATGAAATGACATTTAGAAATATTCCTAAACTTATGCATAATGGCAAGGAATATATAATTTGTTAAACTACTTGGTAATGAACCTTGCAATACATTTCTTCCTTTTGGGTGTCAAGAAAAAGTCTATTATCTCCTAATGCAAGTTCATGTTTCCTGTAACGAGACAAAGAAAATTACATGGTCCAAGATGTTTTACTTTACACTTCAGCTACTAGTTTTAATACTCAGTGTTAATTTTAGGTAATTTGAATTTTAGTTCATTCTAGTGCTCACACTAGGCTCCAGATAAAATTTTCTCTCTCCACTCTTTGTATTATTTTCAACATTTCTTTTTAATATGTATTTTGATTATCCTATTTAATATGTATTTTAACATAGTAATGTATCTAATTCCTTTTGGAAATAGACAAATATAACTTTTATATCCATCCACTTTTCATCCTTACATCCATACCAAGGCTCCTGCCCACTCTCTGACCTCATTCTCCCCTCATTTTCCCTTTTGCGCACTCTATTCTTTTAGTTACCCAGCACACCATGCTCAATCTCCTTTGCTTTTCTTCTACTTGGATTTTCTCTTCAACTAGAATAGTGCTTCCCAATGCTCTTCATATCATGCAACATACAGAAAATGGTAACATTTTTACAACACACTGGAGTAAAGAGAGGAGACTATTGACCACTACAGATGACTGGTCAGGGCCTTTGCTGCCCCAGGCTCTGCCCTGCTGGCCCAAAGGCTGAGATGATCAATACATTATTGCAATACACCACCAATGAGATCTTTGAATGGCTGTCCTCTTTGTATTATTTGAGTCTCAACTTAAATGTCAATTCTTCAGAGCAGCTCACCTCACCAACCCCACAAGCATAGACCACTTCAGTCATTCCCCCATCCTTACTCAATTTTATCTTCCTCATAACATTACCAGCTCCTGCAATTTTCTTGTTTGTTTCTTCACCTGTTTATAGTTTGTTTCTACTAGTTTCAGTATAAAGTGACTGAGTGCAAGAATACTTGTAGGTCCTATTAATCGTTATGTACAAAAAGCCTAGAAAAAAATGGTAAGTACTCAATAAACATAGCAGGTTGTTGGGAAAAGTGTGACTAGGCCTGGATATTCTCTATTCCTGGATGAGGCTTCACTTAGTGTGGCCAGGGAACATGCTTCACTCATGCTTAACATGAGTTAAGGCAAAGACAAAGACTCTATCTTTCTAGTTTTATATTCTCAGTGAGTGGTGTACTGCCTGGCTCATAGCAGACATACAATATGTGCTTGTTGTGTGAATGAATGAAGAGATGAAGGAAGGAAGATAGAGGTAAGTGAACACAAACTTCAATTTCTTTGGTCTGTTCCAAGTTTTGGAAATCTTCAACAGGAGCCGGTAGCAGTTAAGGTTGAAACCTGGATAATAATGTTAGGGGTCTTTTAACTGATGCAGTCAGGCTAATATGAGGCATCCATTGTGTGATCTACGGCAAATAACTATGAAGACCCCCAGTTTCCTTTTCTGCAAATCGGTTAAGTGGGTTTGGTGAGTTCTGCAGTCCCTTACCATTTTGAAATCTGCTATATAAATCGACAGAGAGTCAGAAAGGGGATGTTGAGGAAGTAATCAGGCAGTTAATCCAGATAGTAGCCAGGATCCTCCAAGGGAGACCAGAGGCTGCTTTCTAAAAACATGATGGATGACTAAGAATGATCCAGGCAGCCCTCAAGTCATATTTTCAGGGCAGGGTTGGGCTTTCTACCTAGGATACTTATGTTGTCCTCTTTCTCTGCTCACCTACCGCTGAGCAGTACCTTCTCATCAGTTGGTGAACTTGAATAAATGAGCAACAACTGTTGCTAAGGTCAGGTAGCTGCAGGCAGGAAGTATTTCTCCAGGGTAGAAAATTCTATTTTCTCACTGTATTCAAATGTTTTAGAAACAAACAAGCAAAAGGCCTTTCTAGGCCTCCATTTGTTTTTTTGAAAAATTGAACAGGCTGAGGCTGTGAAGATTAAATAAAACATTGTATGGAAAGGGCTAGTATAGAGTTAGGCGTATAGTAAACACTCAATCAAGTTGGCTACTACTGTTATTATATTATGCAAGCCATGAGCTAGAAGCCAAAATATTTAATCCCAGATACTGGCACTTGATTCCATTTCTTTCTACTGAAGATGGAGCAGTTGGCTATGAAGTCCAGAGGAAGAGATCCAGAACTGCACATGATGATACTCATCTTCTTCAATTAAAATGCCTCTGTATATTAATAAGCCCAGCTGTGTTTCCCAATTTGGAAAAGCTGCAAAATCCAAAAATAAACCAAAACAAAGAGATACTTAGTCTGGAGGCAAATTTCAATTTTAGGTTTCTTACAGAAAAAGATTGGTATTATTGTGTTTGACATTAAAATTATATCAACACTACATTTAGTAACAGTCAGATACTACGGCACACTCATCTTCTCATCTACATCTCTCTAACAGAAGTAGATATTTTGAATATTTATGTCTTTAGAGAATCATTGTTTTGTTTGTTTTTGTTTTGTTTCCCATTAAGTGATGGGTCTGTGATAAATGCCTTCTCATTCACAATAAAAATTATAGAAAGATGTGCTGGTTGGCTCATGCTTTAAAAATGCTATTTATTTTTAGTTTTCAAGGTGGAATTGGGAACTAAGAATATAATAATTTTAGAAGATAGATATCATTCACTTTAAAAATAAAAACTGCTAACAATGAGCTCTAAACAACTTTTCAAAATGTTATTTCTTGGATAATTTCAAGTAAGAAGTTACATTTGATAAAACATTAACAGCAATTTTTGACTAATTTTAGTTTAGTTTAAAGAAGTTCTTTTCCATAGAATTTTTAAGTAATTGACTATAAACTCAAACACTGTGATTTAGTATAATTTCCCCATACTTATTTTACATTAAATAATTTATGTATGTTTATCTGTTAAAATACAAAATATAAAACATAAAAATTCTAGTTACTATTTATGCATAGGAATTTACACTTCTTTTCTTTTTGGAGGACAGGTATATTTCACATAAATGGAAAAGATGAAGAAAGCCCAAGATAGAAAATATTTTGGAAAATTAATTAAAATTTTCATTTTACTAACATTGATTGAACACATAAGATATAAGGAACTCTGATAAGTTCTTTAGTTGCATTTTCTTATTTAATCCAAATGCAACCTAATAAAGTAGAAATTTTTCTATCTTCTTTTGGTAAATCTTGCAGACTCTGTATTCAAAAATTTTTCCCACTACAAAATACTAAAGGATGATAGATAAGTTACAACTAACAGGCAGAGCTGAGCTCTCAAGAAATTAAGGAGAATCTTCAGTATCCCAAAATGACAGGAACAAAAGCCAGAGTAATAATCTAGCACTGAAGTTATAGATACCTTAGAGACATTTGCTGATCAATGGTACCTAAATCCTGAAGTTTTAATATCTCTTCAATGAAACAGAACAACTCCTAAGGCATATAAAAGATGGTGTGGTGGTGGGGGAGGAGGGGTGGGAATGGAGACAGCTACAGAAAGCTAGAATACTCAAAGAGCTTCAGTAAAAACAATGTGTCTGCCTGGCTTGAATCCTACACAGGGATAAATGCTCCTCTGATAATACCTAGTCATAAATGATGCCCTCACATAGGATAAAAGTCTACTGTTGTATATAACAGAAGGAAACACAAATATTCCTGGGATAATGTCCATTGAACCAAGATTCTCAGGATTCCCATAAACAGAGATTGATCAAATATAAACTCACAATATGAAATCACCAATCACAATAGTAACCAAGCTAGCATGAGTGAGACTCAGCAAGAAAGAATTAGACAACTGGGGTTACAGATATTGGAGTAATCAGAGACAGAATATAAAGCAAATGTGCTTAAAATGCTAACAGAAATAATAAAATTATAAATGAGCAAGAAAAAAAGGTCTACTAAAATAACTAGCTACATTAGAAAAATAAAACAAAAGTCACGAAAGTAAAATATATAGTTGAAATTGAAGACAAAGGATTTAACCAATCCTTTGGTAAATTAGACAAAACTGAAGAGAGAATTTATAGACTAGAAGATAGATATGAAGAAATTAACCACAATATAACACAGGAGGTAAAATAGAAAATATGACAGAGAAATTAAGAGACGTGGAAGACAGGAGAAATTCTTTTATTATATTTAGAATTTCAGAAAGAGAGAATAGAATGAATGAGAGAAAGACAGTATTTGCTAAATTAATGGTGAATGAATGAATTAGAATTTTCCATAAATAATGGAAATTATGAATACTTAATTTCAGGAAGCAAAATAAATCTCAGGAAAACTGAAAAAAAATCTGCTTCTAGACAAACTGAGGTAAAATTGCAGAACACAGTAAAAACTAAAAACCCAGGATCTTAAAGGCAGCCCTAGAGAAAAGGAAGATTATACATAATGACAAACAGAAGTTTTCTCATCAATAGCAACAATGCAAGGCAAAAAATATTAAAATATCCTCCAGTTCTGAGAAGCATAAAAGTGTCAACCTCGAATTATGTATGTAGTTAAACAAGGGTGAAATAAAAACATGTCAGTCAATAAAATACTAGGAGAGCTTACCACTAATAGGACTTCATAAAAGGAATTTCTAAAGAGTATTTTTAAAGCTGAAGGAAAATAATCCCAGAAGAAATATCTGAGATGCAAGAAGGAATGATGATCCTAACACAACATTGTAAAGCAATTATACTCCAATAAAGATGTTAAAAAAAAGGAATGATGATCAAATAAATTTAGTAACCACATGAGCAAACATAAGCAAATATTGACTGTATAACAATAATCATGTCTAATTAAGAAATCTTGATAAAACTAATTACTTCACAACTGTACCTTGGATAGGGATGATCTGAATTAAAGTGTTTAAAGGTACTTATATGTGCTTAGAGGTAGTGAAAATCATAAATAATACTTTAAGTAATTTATTCATGTTAAAATATTAAGGAAGGTCATGACTAGAATACAGAACTTTCTACAATAGAGGAAGAAAATTAATTTTGAAACTCAGTCAGCAGAATAGAAGGAATGGGTATAAGAGAAGCATAGATGAGACAGGATGTATATGAAAACATAAAATAGTCATAGTAAAATTAAGACTAAACTCACCTACTAAAACACTAAGATTTTCAGAATTGGAAAGAAAAGAACTATAATATTTTTACAAGGGACTCACTTAAAACTTTGAAGACACAGAAGAGATGAAAATTAATATATGGAATGAGATATACTAGGCAAATACAGAAAAGAACTTGTATAGACAAAATAGACTTTAAGGCAACAAAAAGTAGTAGGGATAAGGAAGGTAACTAAGTCAGCAGGAATATATACTAATTGTAATTATATATGTACCTATGATTATGTTCTGAAAGTATACAAAGCAAATATTGATGGAACTACAATCAGAAGTTGACAAATCTCTTGTCTTTGTGAGAGGTTACTCTATCCTATCCTATCTCCTTACTAATTTTTGTCTACTTGATCCATCAACTTCTGATAAGGGTTGAAGTTCACAGATTAAGCAGACAAAAATTAGTAAGGATATAGAAGCTTTGAACAGCACAATTAACAAGTTTGATCAAAAAGATATGAGTAGAACTATGCATATCATGATGAGATGACATGTCTTGCAAAATTTCTGATAATTGATCATGTACTAGGCAATAAAATAAATCTCAAATTTTAAAATAATTGATGTATTTTACTTCACATTCTTTGACAACAATGAAATTAAGCTACAAACCAATAACAAAAGATTACTAAGAACATCTTCACTTAATTGGCATTTAGAAGAGTGCTTCCAAATTACACAATTTGGAAATCACTATGGAAAGTACAAAATAGAATTGAGTAGAATAAATAAACACTGTTTTGACTGATTAAGAATAAAAGGGAAAAGACTTACACAAGTAATTAATAAAGATCAAAACAAGAGATTCACTGTAGATACAGGAAAGATAATTTAAACAACTTAGTAAAAATGGAAAACTTTTAAAAGAAAGCTATAACTTAACACTGATTCTAGAAGTATTAATTCTGAATTATTATATAGCCACTAAATAAATGACATCAAGAATTAAAAACATACCTATCAAGAAAAACCAAGTCCAAATGTCTTACAGATAAGTTTTACCAAATAGTCAAAAAACAGATAATTGAGGTCTTATAAAAGCTATCCCAGAGAATAGTAAAATGAGGGAATACTCCATATTTCATTTTTATAAGGTTGGTATAAATTTTGGTACTGATGTCAGAGTAGGACAGTATAAGAAAGGAAACTTATAGACAAATCTCACTCAAGGATTTAGATGCAAAACCTAAAACAAAGTATTAGTAACACAGTATTAGTAACTTAATTCTAAAACCAAGTATAAGAAAGGAAAAGAATAGGAAATACAACTTCTTTAAGCTAAGCATCCCTTTCAGAAATATACTATGTGGCGTAGCATTAGAAGTATTCTCTCTAATACATGAATGAGATGAGTATACCCTCTATTCCTGCATCTCTGACATATTAAACTGCAGTTCTAGCCAGTTCATTAGGAAACAAAAAGGTAATTAAGTGCAAAAAGCTTAGAAAGAAAGTTTTGTTGTAGTATTTGCAGATAATTTAGTTGTCAACATAGAAAAGCAAAGAAAATCTACCGATTATTAAAATTAATCAAGTACACAGAAGTAAAACCAATCAAATAACTTAATCACATTCTTATATACCTACAAAAATTGAAAATATAATTTAAAAATATACCATTCACATTAGCTACCATGTATAAAAGCACAACTACAATAACAACAAAATAAGGTACCTAGGGTAAAAAAATCTACCACAAGCTGTTCATGTCATTAATGGAGAAAATTCAAAACTTTATCGATAGGAAAGGAAGAACTAAATAAATGAAAAGTTACATCATATTCCTGGATAAAAAGATCCAATAACATAAAGATGTCTGTTCTTTTGGAGCTATCACATAATTTCAATACAATTCCAATAAAATTCTACAATTTTAAGCATACATATGGGGGTGGGATGGAAAAGTTGATTCAAAATTAATATGTAACAGTAAAAGGCTAAGTACTGCGAAGAAACTTCTAAGAAAGAATAAAGTAAAGAGGATGATCTAGCACATATCAAATTTATTGTAAAAATTAAGACACTGTATTTTTGGAACAGAAATAGACAAACAGATCAATGGAAGAGAATAGAGAACCCAAAAGTAAACTCACCAGTATATGAAAACAAGATGTATGACAGAAGAGACTGTATATCAGGGGGAGAAAGGATGGACTATTAAATGAATAGTACTAGGTAATTTTTTTATTCTTACGGTAAAAATTAACCTGCATTCCTACCTCACACAATACACTCAAAAGCCAAATTTAGGATGAATTCACCAACTAAATATGAAATTCAAAAAAATGTTGGCTGGTGTCTTTATAACCTCAAAGTAGACAAAGATTTCTTACACAAGACAGAAAATGCACAGAACAAAGAAATATTTATTTACATTAAACTGAAAAATGTAAATTCATCAAAAGACACTTTTAGAAAGTGAGCCAAAGGTTGAAAGAAAATATTTCCAATAATACAAATGATAAAAGATGAATACCCCTAATAGATAATGGACTTTAAAAATTAGTAAGTTTAAAAAAATCCCAAAGAACCCAGTTTAAAAGTAAGCAAATATAAGACTAAATAACTCACAGTGAAGAAACTTGAAACAACACTCAACCTTGATGAAGCAATGGGAACTTACACAGTTTTAGTGATTGTGTTAGTTTCCTCAGGACACCATAACAAAGTACCACAACCTGGGTGGCTTAAAGCAACAGAAATGTATTGTCTCAGAATTCTGGAAGCTAAACATCTGAAATGAAATTGTTGGCCCGATACAAACTCTCTGACAGCTCTGGGGGAGATTCCATTGTTTGTCTAAGCTTCTGGTGATTGCCAACAGTCCTTGGCATTACTTGGATTATGGCAGCATAACTCCAATTTCTGTCTCTGTTTTCAGATGGTGTTCTTCCCTGTGTGTCTGTCCAAATTTCCTTCAATTTAGAAGAACATTAGTCGTTTGATCTGGGCCCACCCTAATCCTTTATGATGTCTTTTTAACTTAATTACATCTCCAAAGATCTTATTTCCAAATAAGGTCACAGTCATAGACACTGAGTCCTTTATCCTTTTGGGTGACACAATTCAACCTACAAAAGTGGTTATGAGATTTTACACAACCAGTTTGGAGAAGAATTAGGCTATATCTACTAAAGTTGAATCTGGGCTTATCAAAGGATCCAATAATTCCGCTTCTGGATGCTTAGATCCTTGCTACTCTAAGTATGGTCTATGAATCAGCAATATCAGTGTCACCTCGGAACTTGGCAGACATGCAGAGTCTTAGGCTTCACTCCATACCTACAGTGTCAAAATTGCATTTTAAACAAGATCCCCATATACTTTGTTTGAAAAGCACTACACTGTAATCCAGTTTACTCTAAATTACATGGATTAAAAAAAAAAGCAATATACACATTAATGCTCACAGCAGTATTATTTATAAAAGCAAATGTTTGGAAAAGACTTAAACGTTCACTAATCGGAGAATGGATAAATAATTTGTGGCTTTATTCATAAAATTTAAATCTACACTGTAGTGAAAATAAATGAACTAGAGGTGCTTGTATCAATGCAGATGAATTTCACAAAGATAATGTCGTGCAAAAAAAGGAAGTTGCAGAAGAATACATAGAGAATGATACCATTTCTGTATTGCTTAGTGACATGTACATATGGTGTAAAAGTATAACGTCATTCATGGGAATGATAAACACTAAATTCAAGAGTAAAGAGAACTTTATGGAATCATACTCTTCTTTTTCATAAATTTTTCTTAAGTATATAGGTATTTATTATTTATACTATATCATTCTTTATATTTTTGGTAACTCATATAATGTAAAAAATGGAAAAAATTAAGAAAAAATTCAAGGCTAGTAAATGGCAGCACAGGTATTTGAATCCAGAACTGTGGCCCTGAGCCACTACTCCCAACTAACAAATTACTGTTTCAACAGGCCAGATGGCACAGTTATAGACTCATATTTTGTAACCACAATTGTTGTTTTTATATAAGTAGCATGTTTTAAAATAAGATTAAAATAATGTATTGGGTATTGGTTTTAGCTTTATAACAAAAAAGGTTATTTGTCAAAACAAAATAAAAATGGGTATTTACCCCCAATTATTGTTAGATTAAATGCAGTAATTAAATCTTGTTTCAAATAATTATTAAACTGAATTTAATTTCCAACTGTCCTTAGACTAACAGGAAATACTGAGCTAATATTCCAAACACTTTTCTCATCTGAACTATGCTCTTATCCTTTCAGAAGAGAGCCATGAAAATATTGTCAGAAAGAGAGCAGTATAGAGGAAGTGTGCTCAGGAAAGCACATTTATTAACACCTGTCACTCTAATCTGATGATTTCCTACAACAAAAATACTGCCTTTGGGGTTTTGCTGTACTTTAAGCATTTTATTGGGGTCTATGAATTTCAATTATTGATTTATATTTTTGAACAAACCGTTGAGCTCCCAGAGAAGAGCAGACTCCTTTTCCTCAGTGATTATTGAACATTTGTTGACATATTCATCACCACGCCCAATAACTTTTTTTTTTTTTCCTCACTTCATGGCTTTCGGGATTTTAGTGCACCCACCAGGGATTGAACCCGGGCCCTTGGCAGTGAAAGAGCAGAGTCCTAACCACTGGACCACCAGGGAATTCCCAATAACTTCTGATTTAAGTCAAGAAGTTCCAGAATGCAGAGGCCACATCTTTCTTCACTTGTCTCATACTCAGAATTTTCTAAAGAATTGGAAGCTTACCAAATAATTTAAAGAATAGGGAGAATGTCACATCTGAAACTGAGTAGGGGACAGACCCTGCCATGTCCCCTGCCTCTTGTTTGTAGAAACGCTTTAGTGTCTTAGGCCTTCCCAAGTTCCAGTGACCAGATTTAATCACAGAAGTGAGAAAATGCAGAAACAAAGGAAAACAGTCAAGCAAGATAAAAGAATAATCGTTTAGCCATAAAACAAACTCAAGGACATTTAGCTCCTCTGTAAGGGCTATAGATAATATCCTGGGCCATATCTTTGAGTTGTTTTGCAGACACTAAAATCCCCACCAGGTGGGGGCCATTAACTACTGACCACCAGCACATAGACCCCAGACCGGTTAGAACCAGAAGGTTGATGATCTTGACTCCAGAAATACCATCTGGTTACCTCACCACCAACCAATCAGAAGAATGTCTACCAACTGATCAGGCACCCTGCAACCCTCTCCTTTATACTGTCTTTAAAAACCCTTCCCTGAAAGCCATCGGGGAGTTCAGGTCTTTTGAGCAGGAGGTGTTGGGTCTCCTTGCTCAGCCCCACGTTGGGCACCTTGCAATAAATGCTCTATTTTCCTTCACCACAACCTGGTATCAGCAGATTGTATTTGCTGCATGTAGGGGGGTAGCAGACCCAAGTTTAGTTTGGTAACACAACCATGTGCAAATTGTTTTCAAAATAAATCCTCACCTGAAAGGGCCTTAATTTTTTTTTTCAAGCACTTGCTCTTTCACTAAGCCTACCTAATTCTCTTTCTCTGCACTTCTCAACAATTATCAGTAGAGAGAGAATTAATATTATTACTTTGCATCACTATTACTACTATTATGGCTTGACCTTTACTGAGTGTTTTTTATTTTATGGGCCAGCAAAGTGTATTAAATCACTTAATCTTCACAAGTCTATTTTACACCCATTTTACTATTGAGGAAACAAGAGGATTAATTAATTTGCCCAAGGTCACACACCTAGTGAATACGTGTTACTGTTTGTTTGTTTTTTTTTTTCACTCTCTACATGCTGTGTTTTCAACATGTGTGTTAAATGAACCAAATCAACCTTACAGTTCCAGGAGCAGAGACTGAGGCATCTATCATTTGTGTTTTGCCACTGAAAACTTAGTGTGGTTCTGGGTTTCGGAGAAGTCTCTGTCATGTAGAAATAGCAGCTAAGTAACGATACCATCTGAGGAAGGTGGAGGGTGAGAATTAGATACACAAAAAAACTGTACTCAGTTTTAAAGGAGAATTTTTTCTCTTGCATTTTGGTTGCATTTCTTATTAAGGACCAGTTAATTCTTGCTGATAATCAGAAGACCACACTTCCTAAATTATCTGAGCAACAATTTCTCCTTGAAGTAGTTTTTTTTCCCTAACAAATTCCAGTAGAAAATTCACAGTTCTGGAAAATCTACAATTGCCTTGTTGCTTTAGTATTTGAAGATTGGGGTGAATAAAATTCAGAATATTTTTAATTAAAAAAATAATCTATCCTAGTTTTAATTACTTAAAAATACAAAACCTTTTTAAAATAGGAGTTTTAAAAAATTACTTCTGTAATCTCTTAAGCAAAATTTCAATTCTTTATTCTGTAGGTTATTTCCTCATTAATACAAAAATCAGACATAATTTGGGATTATGGATGAACATATTAATTATTGAGAAGACCCAACCATTACTGAGCTTTCAGCAATGATAAGACAGTCAGGTGCACAGCAAAACTTCAGCCTAACATCTTTTTAATCTTATGTCCCTGGTCAAAGAACTACATTGAAATGCTTGGCTTGTATCAAATTTCCTGTAAAGATGTTAAAAATCTTTATCTCCCATAACCTATTTTAGAGAAATTTCACATGATGGATGATGCATCATACCCCAGATCCATAACTGACAAGTTTATACTTGCATCTAGTAAATTCAAACAAGAAATAAAAGCAGAATGACTGGAAGCTTTGTTTTCAAATGATGTCATCAGTAATATTCGCTTTAAGGTTAGTTTTTCTTTAGGATAATTTCAGAGGCCTTGAAGAACAAGAGCTTAACTCTTTATCCAGGACCTTCAGTTTGCACCATTTTCTTCTGGCATATCCGGGATTCTGTATCGTTAAGGGTTAAACATAGAAGAACTGGCAAAGTGTGAACATGAAGAAATGTAACATCGTTGTGCTTTTAATATATATCACAATATTATTAGTTTAATAAAAAGTTTTACATAATTATCTATTCACTTGAAGGTTGTAGAACCATAGGGCTGCATATCCTTTTATACTTCTATTCATAAGAGTGCCTATACATTCTTATTGAAATGAAATGTTTGAAATATTATGTACATTATTTCTAAGAAAAACATGAGCTACTTGAGAGTTTTTTTCAACTTGAATAAAATAAAAGCAGTGTCGTAGAATATTAAAGCAGAATAGCAAATGCCAGATCTTATAAATATTAACACTAGATTTACAGCATTTTAGCTTTCTAAAAAAGGAAAAATAAACTTGTCAGTTATTAAACAATTTGGGTTTAATAATAATGAATGCACAGTTGCTGACTGACATACTTACTGACTTACACTATGTTTATATGTGCTAAATTTGACAAAATTCGTATTCAAGTTTGTACTTGACATGTAAATATTTTTTAAAATTCAAATTTCTTTTATTTTACCCTTTGTTTATGTTATCACCTATATTTCCAAAGTTTTATCTTTGGAGAATCCAGATTTTAATTATTTTCCTATTAAAATTTTTGGAACTGCTACTGTATTTTAACAGTTACTTAGTTCTGTATTTGTGAGGAGATTTTAAAAGGGAGAATGAGTACCTTCACAAATTTTTAAAAGATTTCTTCAGAGTCTGTAGCCAGTATCGACATGTATACTTATCTCTTTCTTTTCAATGCCATGAATCATTATAACTGTCAGGTTCATTGTTGTGGCATGTTGAAATGATTGAGTGGGAACTGTGCCCAGCACTGTGTTGTAAAACAATTGATCTCCAAACACATTGTTCTACAGCAGGTATCGGCCCAACTAGATTTTCTTTGATGCTTTCGTGACTGCTCTTTTGTTTGGTCTTGGAGAATTTAGAGCTCAAATTTGAACACAATATTAAGACTATCTGCAGTGAATCTGTGCCTGTTATCTAGAGTCATCTACTTTTGGGACTGCATTCTGTATTTCTCCTTTACTTCAGTCATGTAATCAGAATGTATAAGTGAAGTTTGTTATATGCTATTCTAGTGGATTCGAAATCCCATTCTTTATCTAGGTGCAAGTGGGATTAAATTTGGTTTTCTTGGTAAAGGAAACAGCTTAGAACAAACCCATAGCAGTCTCTTTATCTTCTATTTTAAGTCATCCCCATTTGGAAAATCCAATATTGTTTTTACCCCCATTGGTGAATGTGTGCAAATGTATGAGTTCCAAAGTTCAGCCTTTGTTAGCACAAAAGCAACACAAGTGAAGGTGTTTGCCTAGGTCTATTAAAATTGTATTTCTAGATAGAACTTGTGAATGACAAATGCTGCAGGCTTTCAAAAAAGAGCTAGAAAATATAGGCTTGATATAGAGGATAAAGAGCAAAAGATGACACTAAAATAAATTTTTGAAGAAAAGGAGAAAAAATAGAAAACTCGAAGTTACTTTTCTTTTAGTAACCGTCGTTTTCTTTCTTGAAGTTGTGGGATTTCCTCAATACCTGCTTATTTTCTGCAAGACAAGGGTTTATAGATGGCGCTCTAAAGCATTTGCCGGAAGGTGGCGACATAGCCCTCATTGCCTAGAGCTGTCCCAGGTGCTGAACCCAGTTTCGGAGCCCATGAGAAACTCTGCAGCCAGCGACCAGGGATTCCACCAAGTTCTCCCTAGAGGCCTGCAAACTCTGGTTAGAAAAGCAAAAGGCCATAAAAATGCCCGACCTCATTTATAACACAAAGACCAAAAAATTCCCTTCCCTAAATTTACTTGCTGCGAAGCTGTGGGAAATGGCAATGTTCACTGAAATTTAAAACGCAATGGAGATGAAAAGGCAGGTGTGTGTGTGTGTGTGTGTGTGTGTGTGTGTGTGTGTGTGTGTGTACAGTACATACCGAACTGATTTTTTTCTTCACTTTGAGATGCAGCTGTTTACCTGTCCTTTGACCGGTTCTTTATAATTACTTTCTCCCTCAATTCCTCAAGGTTAAAAAAAGGCAGAGGCAATATCCTCCCCAAAGAAGACAGGCTGGACTGTGCGATGATAAACGGGGGTGATTTTTAAAAAGCTAAGACACATTCCCTTTTCTTTCCATGAATTAGTAATAATTTACAGACTGACCCAGGACTGTCCACCTCCCCATTCAGGCTCCGTGTGTCTCCTTTTCTCATTTCCTATTGCCACTCTGTGATGCTGACTCTACTTAAGAATTTGACAGAAATATGAAGCAATTTACGTGGTTAGATTTTTTTTCCCTCGAGTTTGGCCGGGTGGGAGGCGGAGTTATTTGTTGTAATGTTGGTCTGACCGGCGGATCGGGTGTGTGTAAGCTAGTTCTGAGTCTCGGTCGAGAAAAAGGGACTTGAACGCAAAGAGGCTGAGCTAGAGGGAGAGGAGGGCGGGGAACCAGGGGAAAGAGGCACTCGGGGTTGGGGAAGTGTTGGGAGGGGAGGGTTAGCGTAGGAGGGAGGGAGACTGGCTGTCGGAGCAACACCGGGGAGATAAAGGGAAGGGAGAGGGAGACTGCAAGGGAAAACTAGTGGGAGAAAGGGAAAGAGAGAGGAGGCTTAAGAGAAAGAGAAGAGAGTAGAGGAGAGAGTGGGAGAGAGGGAGGGAGAGAAGCAAGGAGAGGAGGGTTACAGAGTGACTGTGGAGGACGGTGTTTCTCTATTCCACATACTTCTAAGATTGGAGATTCTTTGCTGGTGGGGAGACTTCGGGTCTGGCAGCCAGTTAGGCAGCGGCAAAATAAAATGGACAGCGAGAGACAAACGTTCCAGCCACCTTTCCGCCGCCCGGAGATCCCGGAGCTGTTCTCCAGCCAATTCGTTTCCCAGCTGGAGTCCCTGAGCGCGCTGGACTACGAGAGCCCAGGGAGCGCCTAGAAGCTAGCTGCTCCTCGGAGATGCCTTCGCCTGAGCAGTAAGAACTTCCTGCTTGAGTCCCTGTATCTCCTCCCCCGTTGAAACTCCCCAGGAAAGAGGGGCGGAAGACCCCAGGGGGAGGGGCGAGGGGGATCCTGGCGCAGCTGTTTCTCCCCTCCCCCTCCCCTGCCGGGCGCGCAGGCATGGATGTGCTCAGCCCCTTGCAGGGCAACAACACCACGTCGTCCCAGGGTCCCTTCGGGACACGCGCCAACGCTACTGGCATCTCCGACGTGACCTTCAGCTACCAAGTGATCACCTCTCTGCTGCTGGGCACGCTCATCTTCTGCGCGGTGCTGGGCAATGCGTGCGTGGTGGCCGCCATCGCCTTGGAGCGCTCCCTGCAGAACGTGGCGAACTATCTTATAGGCTCGCTGGCCGTCACAGACCTCATGGTGTCGGTGCTGGTGCTGCCCATGGCCGCGTTGTACCAGGTGCTCAACAAGTGGACTCTGGGACAGGTCACCTGTGACCTGTTCATCGCCCTCGACGTGCTGTGCTGCACCTCGTCCATCCTGCACCTGTGCGCTATCGCGCTGGACAGGTACTGGGCCATCACAGACCCCATCGACTACGTGAACAAGAGGACGCCCCGGCGCGCAGCTGCACTCATCTCGCTCACCTGGCTCATTGGCTTCCTCATCTCCATCCCGCCCATGCTGGGCTGGCGCACCCCGGAAGACCGCTCGGACCCCGACGCGTGCACCATCAGCAAGGACCACGGCTACACTATTTACTCCACCTTCGGCGCTTTCTACATCCCGCTGCTGCTCATGCTGGTTCTCTACGGGCGCATCTTCCGAGCCGCGCGATTCCGCATCCGTAAGACAGTCAAGAAGGAGGAGAAGAAGGTAGCCAACAACCGCCTTGGGGCGTCGCCAGCCCCGCAGCCCAGAAAGAGCGTAAATGGTGAGCCGGGTAGCAAAGACTGGAGGCAGGGCATGGAGAACAAGGCAACAGGGGCTCCGTGCGCCAATGGAGCCGTGAGGCTGGGCGAAGAAGGCGCCGCCCTGGAGGTGATCGAAGTGCACCGGGTGGGCAACTCCAAAGAGCACCTGCCGCTGCCCAGCGAGGCCGGTGCTGCCCCCTGCGTCCCCGCCTCCTTCGAGAAGAAAAATGAGCGCAACGCCGAGGCCAAGCGTAAGATGGCCCTGGCCCGCGAGAGGAAGACGGTGAAGACGCTGGGCATCATCATGGGCACCTTCATCCTCTGCTGGTTGCCCTTCTTCATCGTGGCCCTGGTCCTGCCCTTCTGCGAAAGCAGCTGCCACATGCCCACCCTGTTGGGCGCCATAATCAACTGGCTGGGCTACTCCAACTCTCTGCTCAACCCTGTCATTTACGCCTACTTCAACAAGGACTTCCAAAACGCATTTAAGAAGATCATCAAGTGCAAGTTCTGCCGCCGATGATGATGGAGCCGCGTAGGCCCACCCCACCCAGCCTGCCTCCCTTAGCCCTCTGGAATCAAAACCTTTGCTACTTTTCCTCTAACATTCACAGCTGCTCCGCGCGCTGCTTCCAGACCCCTCCCCCTCCCCCAGCCCTCTATTCCCAGCGGGGAAGGAGGGAGCCCCGTGCAAAGAGGCTACAGCCGCGGGGCAAGAGAGTCTGGGAAACTTCTAGAGTCTGTGAGAGGCGACCTTGGCTCAAACTTTGGTCTGGGAATCAGTTTTGATTCCAGCAATTGCCTCCTCCCTCTTCTGCCCCCAAATCTTCGCGGCGGAAGTTTAAGCCTTAGCCGTTCAAGGCAAAAAGTCCACACAGAAGAAGAAAGTGTACACCCAGCCGCCACGCCCACTAAAGGTTCCCACCTGATCGCCTCACTGCTACTACTTGAACTTAAGGTTCAGGACTTTGCTTCATTCCCCAGCAACCGCATCCCCGCCCCGCCTTCTTGCCCTAGAAATGTTCACTGTTTTTGCGGTCTCATCCCTTATTTCCTTTTCCATCTTCCCTTTATGCCCTCGCCAGTCCCTATGCACTAAATTGCTAGTCGGGAAATCTGGGAGGGTCTTTTCCCGGTGCCTAAGGTGTCCCCGGGAATCTCCGCCTCCTGGTGCAGACTCCCAGAGTAACTCTCCCGGGAACAGCCCCATGCTTTGTTTTCTTGGATTCAAAACAAATGGCTGGAAGTTGTCTCTTAGAGTGGACCTGTAAGTACAAGGCTGGGCCAGTGGGGCAGAGCGAGGCAGAACGAATTTATCCTTGCCTGCCTTGGTGTCAGCACTCACCAAAGAAACTGACAGTCATTGGGAAGGGAGAGCGGACTTCTGTTTTTACAGGTTGCTGGCGAGTCTGAACTGGCTGGCATCGCCACTTACCTACTGTGGGAGGCGCCCGGCGACCAAGCTGCGCGCGCTGGGGCGGGGAGCGGGGGTGGGGTGGGTGCCACGTGCCGGGAATCCCCGAGCCTTCCCCCTTCTCTGAGGTCTGGCGTGCGCTCCGCGCGCACTGAAAACTAATCCCGACTGGAGCCATCCCTCCGCCTACGCCCCAGGACCAGCTGAAGAGAGGGTAAACAACAGTTAAGGTTTGCGGAAGCCGGCGCTTCTAGGTCCAGCCAAGCTCTAGAGACCAGAAAGACCAGCAAGTCCCACGGGGTGGCGTTTTCCAGGTGGGCCCGAGCTCTAGCTGGCACTCCCCCTTGGAAACTGAAAGAGCAAGTTTATCCAAAAGAAGCAGACTCTTTTCCTCCTAATTCCACCCCTCGCCCTTTTCGGATAAGGAGATAGGTCTGTTTAGCGCATCCTAACACTACACAGGATTTGTTCTGCAGGACGTCCAGGACACTTAGTTAACCACGACTTTGGTTTCCAAAAGGGAAGTTTGGACTTTCAATAGAATAGGCCCCCGATAGGTTTAGTACTGTGACCTCACAGGCGCTTACCTTAAATAATGAGGCCCTAAAGAACTAGCTAGGCGTGCTCTCTCTGCGGAGTCCCGGAGACTCTTGTACATTTGCTCCTTGGCCTGACTGTCCTGCAACACAGGTTTACCGGGAAACCGGCCTCTTGCCATTTGAATATGTGAAGCACTCCAAGCTTTCTTCCCCTTAAAAGTATTCTTTCAGCCTTGCCACTCCTGCTGAAAAACTGGTTATCTTTATTGCCCCCAGAAGGGAAGTTTTTCGGTGCTCCATTTGAATGTAAATGTCCATCCGTGTGACCGGGGTCAAGAGGTTTGTTACATTTAGATTCGTTTTCCAATAACTGCCCAAAATTATTGATTCTTACTCCCTGCTCCCTTCATGTGTACCTTTTGAATGATTGCTTGGGCTGTTTTGAGAACCATGTTGCAAAAGTTGCCAATGAAAAAAGTTCACTTGTGTTAAAATTAAGGTGAAAAGACAGCTCTATCATTTGTAGCCATTTTATCGTTTGCCAAACTGAACAAAGCTCCATTTGGTATCTTTTTCTCAGACCTAAACTGAGAGTAAGCATCGTATCCCGTTAATATAGAGAAAGTATAAGAACTATGGGAACTTAGTGGATGGTTTGTCTATGCATATGTAATGCTTAAAAGGGACTATGGTGGATAAAATGAGGGAGACTTCTCCAGTCCATCAGTTATTTATTCGAAAATTCATTTTCTTTTTTGCTCACAATAATTTAAGTAGAGCTATATGAAAAAACAAACTTTGCTGTATGTCTCTCTAAATTTTAAGAACAAATTCTACATATAAAATAATTCAAGTCTGAAATTTGATCATCCAAATTATGCCTTGGTCAGCATTTGAAGTCTTGAGACTTCTATTTATTTGTGTCTTTTACAGAACTATGGCAATGGCTTTTGGGCATTTGTTCTTCCTGCTTTGGAGGATTTACACAAGAATGGGGAAGGAGCATCCAACTGGAGTATATAATTGCCAAAGCAATAGAGAAATTTGAGGAATAAGTGCAAAAGAGCTGCATAGCACTAAAGAACCCCTGATGCTTTTTTTTTCCTTTTAACCTATTGCATTAAGTATATATGCATTAAAATTGACCCTTACTCTTCCCTGTGACAATAAAGGACTTTAATAATTGTAATGCTACAATAAACTGATATCAGTAACACATGCATCTTTATTTTAATCAGAATCACTGTCTACTTGTATTTATTTGTATAATTTTAAAGCTGAAGTTAAAAAATACAGTTATCAGGAGAAGATCCTGCTATACCCATCAGGGATCTGTCACTTAGAGAAATAAATTTAGTTTTAGTACAGAAACTCATCATAGATGAGTGAGTTCTTTTTTAAAAATTCCTGTCTCTGGAAAGAGAAGGTCATATTTCATCTTTTAGCCATGAAACCATGCATTTTCCCTGACACCTACTAGCGAAGATTTAGGCATCTGTCTAATTAATATGGACAGGGTGGGGGACTTATAGAAGAGAAATGCAGCCTCTGGGATAAGCACCAGGGGCTCATGCTGCCTTTTTAAAGCAGTGGACGGTGATGAACCGCCTTCTGTGTCTTCCCCACAAAGTCCAGCTGGAAGAAAATAGCCTCCCTGGTTTCAAATGAAGTAACGCATTGTTTTGGGGTTTGTCACTCAATTAAAAGTGGAAGGGCAATTTCCTTTCTGGCTGGGTCTCATTTGATAGTGCGGTTTTATATGTAAGATCTTTTACTATATTAAAATTAATTCAAATGCTCTCTTTTTCCATACTGGAATCATCAGTAAGGCCTTTTGCTTCCCATGTTATGTTTGTTAATTTCACTGTTTTCTGGTGTCAGAATGATGGCTGCAGGGCAGGGTAAACCCTAGTAAGCCTCAAGGGGAAAACAAAGGTCAGAGCTATTATGGCCACAGAAGAGGGCACTCTGAAGCTGTGTGAAGCCTAATTTAGGCTATGTATGTACATACATATTCTCCCAATAATGAAAAGGTAAGACAGGAATCGAGGGTTTTTCATTTGAAAAGTGTTACATAAACACATCCCTGACCTTGAGTAAAATGATGCATTTGGCACATTTGTCTTCTAGATTCTGGATATTTCCCTTCTTGGCCTCTGCTCTCTGCTCTGGTGTCTCTTCCTCCAGGGAGACAGTGGCTTTCTGTTTTCTACGGGGCTTCCTGAACCTTTATCAACACTCCAATTAAGAGAGAGAGATTTTTTATCAGTTACTTCCAGTGTGACTAACAAGCCCAGATAACCAATTAGCAGCTATCACATGTCAGGCTCTATTGGATAATGTTGAAATATGGGGCTATAAAGTAATATAAGGTGCTGTTGACACATTGAAGGAGTTTCCAACCTACTTGGGTATTCAAGAATAAACTACTAAGGTTAAGTAAACACTCACAGCAGAATATATGTATCATCTAAACAGGACAAATCACAGGAATTTGGCTCTATAAGAATTCAGAGGACAAGATCACTGTGGGCTGGGCATGGGTAGGGAAGATCGGGTAGGGAAAGCTGTGTAGAGCGTCCAGCATTGACTTCTGAATGCATGACGAGTGATATAAAAGGCCAGACAGTCTTCATGTGGTGCCAAAGACAACCTGATTCCCTCTTTCTATCAAGTGGGGGGCCTGGGATGAAATTTTTACCTGTATTCCTACATGTATCAGCCTGGGTTGATTATGAAGGTGGTAATGCTAGAGAAAGATGCAGGCTCAAAACTTCCCATGTGTTATAACAACATGAAGGGTCTGGGAATAGAGAGAGAAGATGAGTCTAGAACCAAAGGAATAGGGATTAAGGTAACTAGATAGAGGAAGAATGTTCTGAGCAGAGTAAGGGGGCAGAGCATAGGAATAAGGAGAAACTCATTAAACCATTAAACAGTGACAACAGGGTGACTGGGGTAGGTACAACAATTCACATTTATGTAATGTTTGTGATTTTGCCCAGTGATTTTCACAAATAATATGCGATTTAAATTTGAAATAGCAGATCCTTCTGGAAATACTAATTAGACCATTTTAGCCAAAGCAGAAGATTCACATAGTAATTGGTACATACATAAAAATGTGCTAGAGATCATATATGGAAGCATTATAATACCAGGTTAAAAACAAGAACTATAGTTTTATTTAGTGGGGAACCACTAATAATGAAAGCAGAAGTGTACTGTTTGGGGGTAATTTCAATGGTGCGGGTGTGAAACAATAAATGCCTGAATGTGGGATGCTGGTAAGACTGACAAATACATCAGAGAGAGAACTAGCAAGAGTTGGTGCCTGGATGTGAAGAGAGAGGGAGCTGAAAATGCCGATGCAGTTTTGAGCCAAAGAGATTTGGGCGAACGACAGAAACAGGAAAGTCCAGAGTTGCTTCTCCTATGGGTCTTTGTTTTTTCAGCTTTATCTATAAATATGAAAAGGCTTTGTTCTCTGCTAAAAGAATTCTCAGCCCAGATGGAAGGGATCTGCTGATAAAGGTAGTGATACACGTGGCACAGCATTTGAACAATCTGTCGTTTGGGTGATTATGTGAAGAATGCCACCTCATAGAGCAATGGTCGGATCAATTCCCTGATTACTGATGTGTTTTTTAAAAGTAGAATGTGTGCTTTGTTTTTGGAGAGAGCACAGTTCCAAGGGACTACAGCAGCATTTCAAGGAGAGTATCCCAAACACACCATGTTAGGCCGTGTGCCAAGAATGATATTTGAAGCCCAGAAGACTGGGTCTGTCCAGCTGACCAAGTGAAGAGCAGAGCAATACAGTTTGCTCAAGTCCACTTATCAAGAACCACAGCAGACCTGTTTGATCCTTAAACTAGATATTACTAGAAATCTAGATCCATGAGGCTAAAATATCCAGTGAATTCCATTTTCCAAATCACTTTGCTTATGTGGCAATGGCAAGGATGGGGAAATGAGTCGGGTCCACAGACAATTCCATATCCAGTCCTAACTCAGGTATATCCAAGCTGCCTGTCTGTAACCAAGCAGAATTGCTCAGCCTTTCAGAAGTTTCGCCAGGCCAGAATTTCAAGGAGCTGTCTTACACTGGCGAGTTGTCCTTCTGTTGTGTCTCAGCTGGTGTCATCTTTGAAGAAAGAAAAGGAAGTAGGTTGGCTGGGAAGAGAAGAGAGGGGGAAAGGAAAGAGGAGACAATAGGATTCACCTATCTTGTTACTTGGCTGGCTGGCTGTGGAGACTGATGAGAAAGTGTTTTGAAACTTCTCCAAAGTAGTTGGAGGAGAAGCATTCTATGAAATGTGGTGTGCTTCATGGTCTCTGGAAGCAATCAGTCTGACTTTGGAAGAATCAAAAAGAGAGAAAGCAAACTTTGAAAGCTGGTTTTAATTTTAAAAGGACAGTAGAAACAGGATTCTAATTGCAAATATTCACAATGTAGTGTCTTGAAAGCATATACTATATTGTAAAGATTTGCAACAGTGAAGGGGTGATTTATGGAACAGCCTCTGGTTCAGGAGTGGTAGGCAGGTGATTCATTCATTCATTCATTTAACTAATATTTCTGGAGCACCTATGGGCTAGGCACTGTTCTAGGAGCTTGGGATACAGCAAAATGAAAATCAGATGAAGTCTCTCTGGTAGATTGTTTACAAAAATGGCCACAGTTATTCCCCTCCACATGTCCACCTTTTTTGCAATGCAGTTTTCAGTTTCTCCCATCAAGTTATGGAGGCTTTCTCACTGCTTAAATCTGAGCTGGCCTCATGACTTTCTTTGACCAATAAAACAGGTCAGAATTAATGTGATTACTATCTGTGTACAGAACTCATTAGGCCTTGCACTCTTCACATGCTCCCACAGAACTCTGCCCAAGCACCATGTGAACAAGCCTGTGCTCCCTTGTTGGAGACTGAGAGATCACCTGGGGCAGAGAGTAGTCATGGTGGACCAGACAGATCTCAACTAACTCAGCAGCTGACTGCAGATACAAGAGTGAGCACAACTGACCTCAGAGAAACCTCCCAGCTTCATTCATTCCAAATTGTCAAGGCACACACTTGTGGACTAAATAGATGGTTGTTATTTTAAGGCACTAAATTTGGGGAGTAATTTGTCATAGTGAAAAGCTAACTAATACAGTCACAGACCTAGAAGTTTACATTCTAGAGGAGGAGAGAGAGAATGAACAACAAAACCATGTGTATATGTAATATATCAGATGGTGATCAGTATTATGGGGAAAAAAAAAAAAAAAAACCCCAAAACCTAGAGTAAGATATATAGAGAGTGCCAAGGTGGAGGGAAAGGTTCTATTTATTTTGTATGGTGTTCAGGGAAGGGTTTACTGATAAGATTATATTTAAATGGTTGCTTTGAAAGAGTTATCGAAGGCATGAGGTTGTAGCTTGGTAGGAAATGAGCGCTCCAACAAGTAAATCCTAAATCTTAGACAATTTACTGTGAAAACTACAAAGGGTATATTTCCAACAGGAGATGCTAGGAAATGGCGGATTTGGGGATTTGTGTTCTCAAATTCTAGGATTCTCCCAGGTCCTGACAGCAGACTAATTTAGGTTGAAAGTTTGACTATTCAATCTGTTCAGGAGAAGGACCAGCCAGGTCATGGGAAGTCCTGAAGAGGATCTTATCAAGCCTCATACAGTCCTCTAGCCCCAGAATTTTGGCACGTACCCTACATGGTGAAGAAAACCTGTCTTTGACACACCAAGTTACCTGAGTTTAACTTCCTACTATACTACCACTTGCTTCTTGCTATGTTGTATAGTTTTATTTTGAAAACCGTTCTATTGGGATAAAATTCACATCTTTGCATTCACACATTTAAAGTTTACAATTTGAAGGTTTTCAGTATATTCACAGAGTTGTGCAGCTATCAGCACAATCCATTTTAGCACATTTTCATCACTCTTCCCCCAAATAAACTCTGTATCCACCAGCAGTCGCTCCCTATTTAGCACTAAACCCTGAGCCCTAGGCAACCACTAATGTACTTTCTATCTTTATGAATTTGTCTATTCTGGGCATTTCATATAAATGCAGTCATATAATGTGTGGCTTCTTTTACTCAGCATAATGTTGTAAAGATCCATCCATGTTGTAGTATGTATCAATATTTTATTTCTTTTTATTGCCAAATAATATTCTATTTCATGGACATACTACATTTTATTTATCTATTCATCCATTAATGAACATGTGGGTTGTTTCTATTTTTTGGCTATTATGAATAATGCTGCTATGAACATTCATGTACAAATTTCTGTGTGGGCATGTTTTCATAATATTGTGTATAAACCTAGGAATGGAATTGCTCTGTAATATGATAACTCCATGTCTTACATTCTGAGGAACTTCCAAAGTAACTGCATCGTTTTACATTCCACCAACAATGTAAAAGGGTCTCTTCCCATTTCTCCTTTCCAGTACTTGTTATTATCTGTCTTATTGGTGATAGCCATCCTAGTTGGTTGGAATTTGTATCTCATGGTTTTGATTTGCATTTCACTTATAACTAAAGATGTTGAACATCTTTTCATGTGCTTATTGGTCATGTGTATATCTTATCCAGAGAGATATCTATTCAAAGTCTTTTCTCGTTTTTAAACTTAGATGGTCTTTTTATCCTGAGTATTAAGAGCTGTTTATATTTTCTGGATACTGAACTCTTTTTGGATATATGATTTGCAAATATTTTCTTCAATTCTATTGTCTTTACACTCTTTCTTTTTAAAGAATGATCCAAATTTTATTTTATTTTTAAATTTTTATTCTTTTATTTTTTTAGGTCCTGGAACCAACTCTGCCATTTATTTATTTATTTAAAATTTTTATTGGGGCACAGTTGATTTACAATGTTGTGTTAGTTTCAGGTGTACAGCAAAGTGAACCTGTTATACATATACATATATCCACTCTTTTTAGATTCTTTTCCCATATAGGTCATTACAGAGTATTGAGTAGAGTTCCCTGTGCTATATAGTAGGTCCTTAGTAGTTATCTATTTTATATATAGTAGTATGTCAATCCCAATCGTCCAATTTCTCCCTCCCCCCGCTTACCCCCTGGTAACCATAAATTTATTTTCTATATCTGTAACTCTATTTCTGTTTTGTAGATAAGTTCATTTGTGCCCTTTTTTTAGATTTCACATATAAGCGGTATCATATGATATTTGTCTTTCTCTGTCTGACTTACTTCACTCAGTATGACAATCTCTAGGTCCATCCATGTTGCTGCAAATGGCATTATTTCATTCTTTTTATGGCTGAGTAATATCCCATTTTATATATGTACCACATCTTCTTTATCCATTCCTCTGCTGATGGACCTTTATGTTGCTTCCATGTCCTAGCTACTGTAAGCAGTGCTGCAATGAACATTGGGGTGCATGCATCATTTTGAATTATGGTTTTCTCCAGGTATATGCCAGGAGTGGGATTGCTGGATCAAATGGTAGCTCTTTTTTAATTTTTTTAAAGAACCTCCATACTGTTCTCCATAGTGGCTGTACCAGTTTGCATTCCCACCAACAGTAGAGGAAGGCTCCTTTTTCTCCACACCCTCTCCAACGTTTATTGTTTGTAGATATTTTGATGATGGTCATTCTGACCGGTGTGAAGTGATACCTCATTGAAGTTTTGATTTGCATTTCTCTAATAATTAGTCATGTTGAGCATCTTTTCATGTGCTTTTTTGGCCATCTGTATACACTTTCTTTATGTTATCATTTGCAACAAAAACATTTTTAATTTTGATGAAGTCCAGTATATCTATTTTTTCTTTTGTTGCCTGTGCTTTTTGTGTTGCCTCTGAGAAGTCTGAAAAGATTTACCCCTATGTTTTCATCTAAGGGTTTTATAATTTTAGCTTGCATATTTAGGTAGTTAATCCATTTCCAGTTAACTGCTGTGTATGGTGTAAACAAGGTGCTCAACTTCAGATTTTTGCACTTCCAGTACCATTTGTTGAAAAAAATAACTGGTTTTCCTCATTGAATTATTCTTAGTGCCCTTGATGAAGATCAATTGAACACGAATGTAAGGGATTATTTCTGGACTCTCAATTTTATTCCACTGATCTATATGTCTATCCTTATGTCAGTATCATAAGTCTTGATTACTGTAACTATGTAGTAAGTTTTGAAATTAAAAAAATGAGTCCTTCAACTTTGTTCCCTTTTTCCAAGATTGTTTCAACTATTCTGTGTCCATTGATTTTCCGTATGAATTCTAAGAGCTGCTTGTCAATTTCAGAAAGAACTGTAACTGAGATTTTAATAGGGACTGCATTGGATCTGTCAATCAATTTGAGAAGTATCATCATCATCTAAACAATATTAAATCATCTGATTCATAAACATGGAAAGACTTTCCATTTATATGTCTGTTTTAGTTAATTTTAATAATGTTTCATAGTTTTTACAGTGTAGATTTTGTTCATGTTTTGTTAAATTCGTTCCTAGGCATTTTCTTTTTTTCAATGCTATTATAAATATAATTGCTTTCTATAGTTTATTTTTAAATTGTTCATTGTTAGTGTATAGACACACACTAGATTTTTGTATATTGATCTTTTATTCTGAAGTCTTGCTAACCTACTTTATTCTAATAGATTTCTAGTGAATTTCTTAGGATTTTCCATATACAACATCATGCCATCTGCAAATAAAGATAGTTTTACTTCTTTTCTTTTCTCATCTGGATGCCTTATTTCATTTTCTTGCCCAATCCCCTGGCTGGAAACTTCAGTACAAGGTTGCATGAAAATGGTGAGATCTGTCTTGGGAAAAAGACAGATATCCTGTCTTTTTCCCAATCTTATGGGGAAAACATTCAGACTTTTACCATTAAGTATGATGTTTACTCTGGATTTTTTCATAGTTGCACTTTACTGCGTTGAGGAAATTTCCTTATTTTCCTGCTTTGTTGAATGTCTTCATCATGAAAGTTTGTTGGATTTTATCAAATGCTTTCTCTGGGTCGATTGAGATGATCATGTGCTATTTTTGCTTTCTTCTATTGATATGGTGTATTACATTAATTTATTTTCAGATGTGAAACCAACCTTACATTCTTGGGATAAATCCCACTTAGTCATGGTGTATAATTCTTTTTCTATGGTGCTGGATTTGGTTTGCTAGTATTTTTTGAAGGTTTTAGTATCTATATTCATAAGAGATATCAGTCTATAACTTTCTGTCTTTGTTATAGCTTCATCTGATTTTGATATTAGGATTATACTGGCCTGTCCATCATTTTTTAATAATGACTAGACATGTTGTGTGCATATCACAATGCAATTGTGTAATGATGACCTGTTTATGGACATGCACAGGCCGTTCAAGGTTTAGGAGGGCTTGACCATGCATTAGGGTGTTAGAAAGGCCCTAATGCATTCAGTTCCTATAAAGAATCTGGGTGGGTATCCACAATTCTAGAAACAACCTTACTAATAATTAATGACATTGACATTAGTGTTAATACTTTCTCTTTGGTTAAAACAACATCTTATTATGGATTAATAATGTATTAGATGCTGATGTGTTCACCAATATCCAAGGCCTTTTCTTCCTGGGCACACTACTAGACTACATTTTCTAACCTCCTTTCTTATGAGGCTGGTGTTAGGCTAATATAATATGTACAGAATTGATATCATTCCTTTGAAGGATGGCCTGTAAAAACCTCCAGAGTGATCTTCTTTTCCCATTTGGAAGCTAAATAGAGAGGATTCCTTGCACCTAGAGGAGGATGGAACCACAGGTATAAGCAGCCTGGATCTCCGATTCTTTATGTATACCAGAATCTTCTCCACTTCACACCCCACCATCCAGCCTTTGACTGTGATATGAACAGAAATGAAACCTGAGTTTAAATTAATTAAACTGAGATTTTTAAGGTTGTTTATACAGCAGTTAGTCTATCCTGATCAATATAAAATATCTATAAGTAATAAACTGGGTGAAAAATTTGCAGTGTCCTGTCAGGGACACTGTCAGGGAGGTTGCTCTAGATAACTGAAGTGACTACCAACTTCTTTCCATTCTGGTCAAGGTACAGACCTGCTGGGAAGGAATGGACATAGGTCAAGATGACAAACCTTCAGTGCATGTTCTGAATAGTACTGGGTATTCAAGAGGAAGACTAGTGCCCATCACTGGTGCCTTAGTTCAGAGATTTAGTTTTGCTCTGGCTTTAGTTTTATGGAGTGCATTTACAGTAAGGCCCCTGAGCCACATCTTTGGCTACTCCTTAGGACTTTGGGAAAATTATGAAGTAGGCAAACTGATTTTCAATGCCCTTTCTTTTTTTTCTTTCTTTCTTTTTTTTTTTTTAATACTGGAGTGTGCCTAGTCTACTTTTTGTTATAAATTTATTTATTTATTTTTGGCTGTGTTGGGTCTTCGTTGCTGCACGTGGGCTTTCTCTAGTTGGGGTGAGTGGGGTCTACTCTTCGTTGTGGTGTGCGGGCTTCGCATTGCAGTGGCCTCTCTTGTTGCCGAGCATGGGCTCTAGGCACGCGGGCTTCAGTAGTTGTGGCACGTGGGCTCTAGAGCTCAGGCTCAGTAGCTGTGACGCATGGGCTTAGTTGCTCTGCGGCATGTGGGATCTTCCCAGACCAGGTCTCAAACCTGTGTCTCCTGCATTGGCAGGCAGATTCTTAACCACTGCACCACCAGGGAAGCCCTCAATGCCTTTTCTTTTATTTCAGGCATCCTTTTCTTCCATTATGCTTTCCCCATTTGTCTCTCAAAACTTGCACTACCTGTCTTCCTTCTGAAGTCTCCTACTTGCCATTTTTATTCCTCATTTTCTCAATTTTGGATCATGCCAAAGGTGGTGGAGGAGCAGGCCAGCCCAGAAGAAAAAGAAAATTGACTAAGTTGACTAGCAAGGATAGCGTACAATGACAACTTTTCTTTTATCAGTTGGACAACTGAGAGGGGGGCGTTCCATATTCTTTAACAGAGATACTGCTAATCATAATGACATTATGCAAAAAACAAAAATACTATAGAACATCTTGTGATATGGTATATTTCCATGGTTATAACATATAAATTATCTCAAGGGAAATGAAACTATCTGATTTTAGGTGTACCATGCTTTTCTAGTAACAGTTTTTCAAGGCCACTTGCTTTTACATGTAGGTAGATGATAATAAGATACAAATGGCCAAGAACACTTCCTGTATTACTACATAAGATTATTCAAGAGTTCCCTAGTATACTTAGGTGGCTATTGCAGTTGGCATGGCTTAGACTACCATGATGGTGGATAAGGGAGTGATTAATAATAGAGGTTTGCAAAGAAAGAGCTGAGAGGTCTTAAAGATGGACTGGATGTGAAACAAGTTGCTAAAAAAAAACCCACATTTAGAGATTAGAGAGTGGAATAGACTAGAAATAGGGAAATTACAAACTGAAGGTGCTACTCTGGGAAAGAAGAAATAGGTCTTTGATAAATTTATAGAATTCAATTTCAGTAGAGGGAAAGAGGAAGAAAGCAGCTAAACTAATGAGAGGTAAGGGGGCACAGAGAAGCCATGAGGTCATTGCATGTGGAACACTACCGTGAGAGGTTATGTTGTTATAAGAACTAAAGGGAAGTGTTAGATGAAATAAACATCTCTTTTTCTTTTAGATAAAAGGAAACCAATGCATGTCAATAGAGACTGAGGAAATGGAAATAACAAAGAAGGAAGATTGAAGGCAGGAAGAACTGAAGATTCTGGTGAAAGAAGGAATTCTTGAAGAAGACTAGAGGTTGAAGGGTTAAATTTTGAGATGGAGACATTCTGTGATATAGGAGATGAAGGGAGAGTGTGTGAACAGGTAGAGACATAATCCAGCTTTGGGGAGAAAGGAAGATGTTGTATGAGGATCAACTTGTCAGTGGTTTCATTCGAGAGTTACATGTCTCAATGGATGGATGCCCCAGGTGAACCATCAAAATGAAAGCACATCTGTACTGGAGAATCTGTTACCTGGGAGCTGGAGAGAAGGCCAGATAAAATTGAGTGGAGTTGGAGGCTGCAGCAGTACTTGGTGAAAGTTGCCTCTGAGTTTGGGCTGACCTTTAAGCTAGAGCACGTATGACCATTTTTTCTGCCCCTCCTGGCCTCTTTCTCTTTTTTTTGCTTCTCCACTACATTTGGCATGATCCAAAATTTAGGGATCGGGGAATCAAAGCATATGTGTAGCTTCTAGGGCTGGCTGTTGCTCTGATTTCCTCCACTTCACCATTGTCTCTCTAAAAATCTATAGGACTCAATTATTGGAAATTTGACAACTGGGAGGGTATTTGTGCCTGATGAATTTTTTAAAATTTTTTTAAATTTCATTTTTTTAAATGAAAGAAGTAACAAGTGATAGGAGTATGGACAATGACTTCAGCATAGTAAAGAAGGTCTAGAATAGTTAATGCAACTAAAATTGCACTAGTGACTTTATAGCAGAGGTATTCTTGAATTGTCAAGCTCTCTGAGTCATCAGCTGACATTAGATAGTCTGGCTTTGTAGTAAATGGCTGATGCCTGGCTTATTTCACTGCTCTTCCCCAACTTCCCCCATTACCAACTCCTATTCCTCTATTATTATGTCTCTCACACATGTCCTTTCTATATTTTTTTTAATTTCCCACTTTCTCTTTCTAGGTTTTAGTTCATGCCTAGATGATTGGGTGATTGTTTTAGCTTCCTAAATTGTTTTCTATTCCCTCTGCTTCTCTCCCATTTCTCCCCCCTTTATTCTGTCTTGAGTACCACAATTAAGTTAATATTCTCTGGCAAAAAGATCCCCCATATTCAAGCTTACTTCTCATATAATGACCAGTTCTGCCTAATCCAGCACTAAGATTAAACAAGATAATATCTGGAGATACTTAGCAAAATGTCTGCTCTATAGTGCCTACTCAATAAAAGTTATTTAATCTTTACTCAATGCAGAACCTATGATTGGGTCAGTCATTCATTTTACAGCTATAGAGCAGGGAGAAAAATTATATCTAATGTTAGATGTAATATCCTGATTTTTTAATCACATGAAACAGAAGAGAGTTAAGTAGGAGTCAGACTTACCTAGCTGTTTTTAGTAGCTTTTTCAAATGTCTGAGGGAGAAATAAGAGGGCATTTATAAACTATCATTGTCCGTAAAATAGAGCTTTTATTTTAAAAAAATAAGATAAGAAGTAAGACTTAAGAATGAGTGTGGTAACTGATTACATAGTAGAAAATGTAGCATCAATCTTCTTACCTCCTTGCATTGCTTTGCTTTTGCCTGACTTTGAAGTGAGGCTCTCTCTCTCTCTCACTCTCTCCCTGATCTCTAGCTCTAGCGGGGTGGGGGAATTTATCATTGCTTTCAGTTCATGATGGTTTTCACAGTGGACCACACTGCTACCATTATTATGTTTCTGCAGAAGAACCAGATGGCTGGTATACTTGAGCTGCCAAAACAATAGTAATAAAAACCATAAAATATGAGGAAATTATATATTTTCTTTTCTTGTATTTTAGTCCTAACAGAGTGTCATTAAATAATGGAGACTTCAAGAGCTGGCTGTGAAAGTCACAGAATATTAAGAGTCTGGGCCATTGTTCTCATTCTTCATTGTTATGTAATTAAGCCTTGATCATCCCAAACACACACAATTGATTGGTGTCATCTGATGACATTACAGTTTTTGCTTTAGCAATTTAGGAAAAGGCTTAATCTTAAATTGACCTAATTATCTGTTTCTCATTTGCCATTTAAGCTTTGATGACATGGTATCTGATCATATTTGAATATTCAATTGCTACGAATTTCTAATATTGTGCTCTTACCTTGATCATTTTTTTGTGTAACTTTTCAAATTGCTTGGTTTCACATGCCTCTTACCCTTTAAGTCATATTTTAATAACATCTAGTGTGCTAATAATGGATTTGACAGCATCATCACTGATTTTTTTCATGAATGTTTACGTATATATATATATAATTTATTACTTGGCATACTTAAACAATCTTATAAAGTATGATGTACTTTTAAGAAAATAATTTTTATGTGCACTTGTATAAATTAAGATATAAGTC
This sequence comes from Balaenoptera physalus, assembly GCF_965194825.1. Taxonomy (NCBI): domain Eukaryota; kingdom Metazoa; phylum Chordata; class Mammalia; order Artiodactyla; family Balaenopteridae; genus Balaenoptera; species Balaenoptera physalus. The sequence goes on from NC_138890.1 coordinate 127,051,618, forward strand.
AGTGATTCTTAACTGGGGGTGGTTTGCTTCCCCCGCCCCCAAGTGATATTTGGCAACATCTGGAGACATTCTTCATCTTCATGATGAGAAGGGTGCTACCGGCATCTAGTAGGTAGAGGCCAGAGATACTGCTAAACAGAACAGTCCCTACAACTAAACATGGCCCTAAATATAAATAGTGCCAAGGTTGAGAAACTCTGATCTAGGTGGATGGGTACGTGATCTCATGTTTTGGAAAGAAACAAATTCGAAGTACTCTGACGGCTAGCAAAGAGGTAGTGCATGCATTTAGGAAGAGTGCGAGAATAAAAATGCCATAAACTCTACCTTGTTTTTGTAGTGCTTGTTAGCTTTTCCAGGAGCTTTCACCCTTAGAAGGTCACATAATTCTTATATTATCCTTGGGGTGTAGAAATGGAAGAGTTTCCAAATAAATATGCCTTTTTACAGATGCAAAACAGACATAGATAATTTAAGTGATTATCCTAAGTTTACATGGCTGGTTAGAGATTCCAGTTCTCTGTCCACAGAGCATTGAAGCCCCTGAGAAAGAAGCATATCTACCAATCTACTGATGGAGAGGAATTAAGAGGGAGATATTTTACATTCTTAGGAGGAAAACAGGCTAGAAGTACTAGTGTGCAAAAAAGCCTGTTTGGTCTTCTCTCAGTTTCTCCTGTCTCCTCAGTTAAATGAAAAATGCAAGGAGAATAAGGTCACCATCTATCTATTAGTAAACACTGAATTATCTCAGATCATCATTTTAATTAAAACATATGTCTTTATTGATGTAGAATTAAATTCACTTGTGGTAATTTGAAGTTTACATTTAGCATTAATCATGGCATTCAAGTAAAGTAAATCTCACATTAATCCTATAAATTCTGCTAATGTAGCCATGCTGAAACTGGGACAGCTCAAGCAATATGGGCTGTCCATGTTTTTCCTCTTCAATTTCTAAGTTATGACTCCTCTTTCAGCTCTTGAATAATGAATGCATTTATCACAGAATGCCATCAGTCAGGATACAGATTTAAGTGAGAAATGGAACAAGCATCGATGCCTAAAAACCGTGGTGTTAACCTTGGATAACGGTGTCAGTGATTTTCAGAATATTTAACTTAGAGGAGGAATCCACTGTCATTTCCATCTCAAAGTTGCTCCTACTGTGTTATTTTGGTCAGGAGCTAGATATTCATGCTTTAACTTGGAAACTGTTAACATTGTGACATAATACCTTCTGTTTGAATAGTTGAGGTAATTATTTTTAAATCAAGTAGAGCTGTAGTGTAAACTATCTTTGTATAAACATTGATTATTCAGAATAAGTTCTATTTAAATATGTTCCAGCAACTTGCACAAACCTTTGAAAATGAATGAATAGAGAAAACTTACAAAGCCATCCATCTTATCTTATTAACTTATTTGTCAATCAAACGTTTCCTAAAATTTAAGGTCTATGGATTGGAGTAAGGATTTGTTTTTAATATTTTTACTGCATTTCTGCCAGGTATCCAGCACTATGGATACACCAAAGAGGCACATAGTTTTCATACATGTTTTCTGCAATTAAACACTTATTACCTAGGCTGTAGATTGGGGTGAATTCTGGCATACCCACAGGGAGACAGGGTAGCCTAGCAACAGAGAAGGTGAAGGCTCTCAATGTCCCAATATAAAGAAGAAATTCCTAGGGATTTGCAGCTTAGTGGGTGGTGGGCAAAACACTGAAAGGTAAGAGAACAAGGAAAATCAGGGGATAAAATGAACCCACAGCAGTATTTTCAAGCTATTTAGTTAGTTGAATGGTGAGGAAGTGAGTTGTGATCATAACTCCCCATACTCTTCACTGAAGTAGTGTGTTGAAGTTGGAGGAGTTGTTTGTAAATACTTATATTCTAATAGTTGTTCCTAATCCTGGTTAATTTGAATTACTGGGGAGCTTTTAAATATATGAATGACTGTACCCCAACCTGGAGATTCTGATTCACTGAGTCTGGAGTTAAGCCTGAGAAATCGCTATTAACAAAGAAAACTCCATGGGTGATTTTAAAATACAGAAAACTACGGATACAAAGAGGTTAGAAAATATTCGATGGCATATCAGAAAAATCTTCATATATAAAGATGTGGTGTGCGCTTCATGATGATGTTAACTTTATGAGTCTGGGACTTTATAGCAGAGATATATGATATTTGGGGCTATCCTCTACCCTTTGAGAAAAAATGAGAAAAGACCAATAAAACTTTACTCTTGGTCTCCTGCTTATGCCAGGATGCTTTCTGGGAACCAACAATATAGCAAACAATTTAGAACTCAGCATAAATAGAAACTAACGGTAAATGGACTTTTTAAAAAAGTGATTAATATTTAGGGTATCTACATTATACAGATGCATCAATTTTAGGTCTTATGAAGTTAAAAATGGCTGCCAGAGATGAAAAGGTTAACGGTGTCCTCTGTCAACAAGAATGAGGCCTTGTCATTGGTAGAACATTTACTGCTCAATGTCAGGAAGCAGATATATATGTACCTTTTGCAGAAATCACCTTTATAGACAGATAAAGAAGTTTGAAAGTCTGAGTTTGTGAATGATAAATCACATTTCTGGAGTTGTAGACTGAGGAAGATGATTGATCCATGTAATAACTCACAAATAAACAGGGAATATTAACAAGGAGCAGGAATGTAGGTCAGTGATCATTTTGGCAAATACAATTTTGATCTCCTGCTGTCCTAAACCTTTGGTCCTTAAATTTGGTCCTGCTGTCCTTAAATTTGATTTTTAGCACTGTTTAGAGATGTGCACTAACCTAGATGAAACAGTTTATTTAATCTGTCATTATTTTAATAGGAATGAACTTATAAATGCAAATTATTTGACAAAAATATATTCTCTGAGGGAAACTAAGGACTAGTTTTAAAATAATTAGATGATGAGAATAAGTACTATATCATGATAGATGTTAATTTTGTTGAAGTATAACTGTCCTAATAAATTTGCTGTTAAAAGTTGTTTATAGATTGTTTGCATCATGCCTACAATCTAACTTCTTAAAGATAAAAATGGAAAACTTTAAAATTGGACAAGAATTTTCTAGTTTCCGATAGTCATTTGCATTCCCACATTTACTTCTCACCTTTCCTAAATTCCTAATACAATCAATAAGAAATGGAAAAAATACACACATAGATTATATCAGTGGGGATGAAGAGGTAAACCTGCCATCAACAGGCTAGGTATTTTGAGAAATTTCTGAAAGATGTATAGTAGAAATAGTACCAGATCTGAGGGAGATACCAAATGGCTAGAATGCAATTAATCCATCCATACATACATCCATCCATACATCCATCCATCCATTCTTTTACTCAGTTTACAAATATTTACTGAGCAAGTACAATGTGTCTCACATTTTTGAGGCACTGAAGATCACAAAAGCAAGAGTATTAACACAATCTTTGCTCTCTTGGGATCTAGTGAGGGGAGACATAGTCCACAAATTAATGAATAAACAAACAAGATACTTTCAGATACTGATAAAGGACTATAAAAAGCAAAATAGAATATTGCAATGAAGAGACTCCCTGGGGGAGAGGCACTAGCGGTGGTGGTATGAAGCTGTATTTTATTGTGTGTCAGGAAAGACCTCCCTGAAGACGTGACAGTAGTGCTGAGGTCTGAATGACAGGAAGGAAGCAGCCAGAAGAAGGTTTGGAGAAACAGCATTTCAGGTAGTTGCAATAACAAATGCAAGTGCTAAGAATAATCAAAGAGGTCCAGTGTGGCTGAAGAAGAGTGAAGGAGAGAGCGTCGCAAGATATGAGGTCAAGACAGATGCAACTTTACTACAAAGGTAGCAAAGTGTAAGCTTCAGGGCCCCACATTTGCATCAGTTCTTGCAAGACCTTGAATCTAATTTTGTATTATTTTTCTTGAATTGGGCCCATCAAATTCTGTAAACTTTAGGTTCCTCAAAGTTTGTATTCACCCCTGAGTCAGAGATCTATGGTCAACAGTAAGATTTTATAGTCTCTAGGAAGGACATTTAATTTTTTTTTTTTTTTTTAAATGCACAACGTGAAAGTTGCTAGTTAAGTTTTTTTTTTTTTAATTTTTATTTATTTATTTATTTATTTATGGCTGTGTTGTGTCTTCGTTTCTGTGCGAGGGCTTTCTCTAGTTGCGGCAAGTGGGGGCCACTCTTCATCGCGGTGCGCGGGCCTCTCACTATCGTGGCCTCTTGTTGCGGAGCACAGGCCCCAGATGCGCAGGCTCAGTAATTGTGGCTCACGGGCCCAGTTGCTTCGTGGCATGTGGGATCTTCCCAGACCAGGGCTCGAACCCGTGTCCCCTGCATTGGCAGGCAGATTCTCAACCACTGCGCCACCAGGGAAGTCCCCATTTAAATTTTTTGTTGCTGATCTGGGAAGCCTTGGAAGGTTTGCGTCAGGAAGTCAGTGCTATGACCTGATGTGTGCCGTGCCGTATATTGTAGAAGGATTTCTGTGGCCATTGTCTAGTGGATGGACAGGTAGGTAGGAATATAAAGCAAGGCCCCTTAGGAGGCTTTTTAAAGAGTTGCCCCAATGGCTTAGGAGATGGTGGCTTGGAACAGTGAGGTAGCAATGGAGATGGAGAGAAGGGGATCTGTGTACAATTATCTGAACAACATCTCTAAAAAATATCCTTACAAGTCTAAGTTGAAGGCATGGGTGGGTAGTTGGTAGTGACTAGAAGTCAAATTTTAATCTTACTAATAACTTTGAGAAATGTACTAGTGGACCAAACCATGACATAAAATGCTAATGAGATGTTTTTAAAAGAATAACATTCATTATCAGTGAAAATGTGGTGACAACGAACACTCATACGTACAGTTAATAAAATGTAAATTGGCACAAATTTTCCGGAAGAGAAATTGGTGCTATGTATTATGGACCTTTCAATGCATGTTATTTTTGGTTTAGTAATTCCACTTTTAGTAAATTCTTCTGTGGAAATAATCAGACCACTGATGAAGGATGTATTAATAGAGATATGCCTTAGAGCATTGTTAATATTGCAGAAGAACTGGACAGAAGTTAAATGTTCAATAATATGGGTTTGGGTGAATTCATAATGGTAATCCAGACAATGAAATACCATGTAGTAATTGAAAATGAATGTATAAACACATGTGTATCAGTTTTGAATGTTAGCAATATATTGTTAATGAGAAAAACAAGTTACAAAATATTTGTATATGAAGAAATATTTATGCATATGAATAAGAAAAAGTCTTGAGTATATATCTAGGTGCTAACAATGTTTATCTTTCTGTGGTAGGACTAAGGATGATTAAAATTTTTTTTTCTGTCATGAATTTTCGTAACTTGTGTGATATAGAAAATGAAAAATTTAATTAGTGCTAGGGAATACTTTATAGAAAATTTGTATTGTGTTTGTTATCGCTTTTGAGACTCCAAAGCAAATATCTTTTGCCATATGGGATGCATTTTATATGTAGCTATAATCCATTAAAAATTTATTTCCATAATATGTTAGTTGTGGAGACGAGTACACACAAAAAACAATTAGATGGAATGAAATTACATAAATAACACAATGTAAGTGAAGTAGGTGATACAGTTTGCATCAGATCAGTACAGACGGAATCTAAAGGGACCTGGGAAGTCAGCTCATTCTGCCTTTTGCATGAAATGAGATGAGTGTGGCTTTTAAGGCTGATAGGTTTGGAGTCAGTGAATAAGAGAAGGAGTCACTTGGATGCAGAGATTAATGACTTATGAAGGGAGAAGTAAAACAGTTGGTATAATTAGACCTCGTTTTCATATTTGAAAGAATAAAGTTATAAGATGTATGGTAAGCTAGGAAAAAGAATTTATATATTTCATTATGAATCCATCATTTGCAGTGGGATAGGTGTCAGGAAATTATTCTGGTCTCTTGAACAGTAGAGACATATGAGATATAAGTGTCATTTTGGTAAAGTTATTCCATGCAGGAGGGATTAAGGGAAGAGACCACTGACCAAGAGAGTAGTGACAAACTTACTGGCCTGTGCTAGATACAGGGTTTGTCAGGATGGTGTTGTGAGACCATTCAAGGAAACATCGGCACTACTTACTGAAGTCAGGAGACCAGAGTGAGTCCTGTGTTTCCATGTTTTGTGTTTCTGAACTAAATCGTGACACAATCGTCCCTCATTCCATATGCCATGCTTTGGTTACCTGGGCCTCAGAATTAGCTGTTGATTCTTTGAAGGGTCACTTCCTTACCAATTTAAAAAAAAAAAAAAATTCCAACTAATTTCAGATTCATGAAGAAGTTGCAAAAATAGTACTGAGAGTTCCCTTGTACCTTTAACATTTCACATAATCATAGTACGAAAATGAAGAAATTAACATTGGTACAATGCTATTAATTAAACTACAGACTTTATTCTGATTTCACCATTATTCCCATGACTTGTCCTTTACTGTTACAGGATCCAATCCAGAATCTCATATTGCATCTAGCTGTTATTTCTCCCTAGTCTTCTTCATTCTGCGGTACTTTCCAATCTTTTTATATCTTTCATGACCAGGACACTTTTGAAGAATAGTTATTTAATCAAGTTTCCCTCAATTTAGGTTTGTCTAATATTTCCTATGCTTAGGTTAGGTTGTCCATTTTTGCCAGGAACACCACGGAAATGATGTTGTGCAACATGTCACAGTGAACATGATGTTGATATATCTTACTCTACACATTATTTATTTCTGTATATATCTCTCGGTATAAAGTAAAAACTGAGTTTATTCTGATATTTCTGATTCCAATCCAACACTGCAGGGTTCATTCTAACTTTCTCCCTTTCCTTATTTGTAACATTTCTCCAATAGTGAGAAACATGGCTCTTATTATTTATATTTATTGATTTTTCAACTCTAGTATACACAGAAGTTTTTTTAATTGTTGACATATACCCCTGTAAGAAATAAATTTACCAGCTACAGTACAATTTTTGTGTATGGTTCTTTTGTCTTTAGTCTTAACAGTATCCTGTGAAAATACTATTTTTCAAAGTTAATTTAGGTTAAGGACTTCCCTGGTGGTGCAGTGGTTAAGAATCTGCCTGCCAATGCAGGGGACAAGGGTTCGATCCCTAGTCTGGGAAGATCCCACATGCCACAGAGCAACTAAGCCCGTGCGCCCCAACCACTAAGCCTGTGCTCTAGAGCCTGCGAGCCACAACTACTGAGCCCATGTGCCACACCTACTGAAGCCCGCGCACCTAGAGCCCATGCTCCGAAACAAGAGAAGCCACCGCAATGAGAAGTCCATGTACCTCAGCAAAGAGTAGCACCCACTTGACGCAGCTAGAGAAAGCCCGTGTGCAGCAATGAAGACCCAACACAGCCAAAAATAAAGAAATATTTTTTAAAAAGTTAATTTAGGTTAGTTCTTTCTTTCCGCATTCCTTTCACCAGGGTTATGCTATTTATTTGTAATTCACTTAAATTCATTTATTACAATTTGCATTCTATTTTGTGTTCCCTTTATTCCTGGTTATTTTTATGTTTTTAAAAATTAAAAAAAATTTTTACTGGAGTATAGTTGCTTTACAATGTTGTGTTAGTTTCTGCTGTACAGCAAAGTGAATCAGCTATACATATACATATATCCCCTCTTTTCTGGATTTCCTTCCCATTTAGGTCACCACAGAGCACGGAGTAGAGTTCCCTGTACTATACAGTAGGTTCTCATTAGTTATCTATTTTATACATAGTATCAATACTGTACACAAGGAAGAATTTATTCTCTGTTGTGTACACTTTCATGGGTTTGGACATATTCAGAGAACTGTGTATCTACCCACACTATAATGATGTTGAACACTTCTATCACCTCAAAAATTCTCTCCTTCTGTCCTTTTATAGTCAAGTTTACCCTCTATCCCCAGTCCTACTGATCTGTTTCCTATTCTTATTATTTTGTCTTTTCCAGAAAGTCATATAAATGGAATCATACAACCTTTTGTTTCTGGCTTCTTTCATTTAGCAAACTTTATTTAAGATTCATACATGCTGTTACATGAATCAAAAATTCTTCTTTTATTGCTTAGTAGTATTCTATTGTATTATGAACCACATTTTATTTATCTACTCACTGGTGGAAGACCATCTGGGTGATTTCCAGTTTTTGACAATTATGAACACAGCTGATATAAATATTCTTGTACAGGTTTTTGTGTGAACATAAGTTTTCATTTCTCTTGGGTAAATGCTAGGATTGGGATTGGTGGTTCATATGGTAAATATATACTGAACTTTACAGGAAACTGTCAAGCTGCTTTTGTTCCAATGTGGTTATACATTTTACATTCCCACCAGCAATATACAAGAGTTTCCCCATATCCTCTCAGAACTTGATGTAGTCAGGGTTTTTGTTTGCCTTTCTTTTTTAAAAAATATTTATTTATTTGGCTGTGTCGGGTCTTAGTTGTGGCATGGGGGATCTTCGTTGCGGCATGTGGAATCTTTCGTTGTGGCACATGGGCTCTTCGTTGCAGCATGCGGGCTTCTCTCTAGTTGTGGCACTCGGGCTGTAGAGCACGTGGGCTCAGTAGCTGCAGTGCATGGGCTCTCTAGTTGTGGCTCGTGGGCTCCAGAGCATGCAGGCTCAGTAGTTGCAGCACGTGGACTGTCTAGTTGTGGCACATGGGCTCTAGAGTGCACAGGCTTAGTAGTTGCGGTACGTGGGCTTAGTTGCCCTGCAGCATGTGGGATCTTAGTTCCCCAACCAGGGATCAAACCTGTATCCCCTGCATTGGAAGGTGGATTCTTAACCACTGGACCACCAGGGAAGACCCCTTGTTTGCCTTTCTGATGAATGTATATTAATATAACATTGTGGCTTTCAGTTACATTTTCATAATGATTAGTGATACTGAGCGTTTTTAAATATGCTTATTTTCCATGTGGACATTTTCTGGGTTAACTGTTCAAATCTTTTGTTCATTTTAAAAAATTAGGTTGTTTGTTTTCTTTTTGTTGAGTTTGAGAGTTCTTTATATATTGTGTATACAAGTCCTTTGTCAGAATTGTGATTTGCAAATATTTTCTCCCGGTTCATGGCTTGTCTTTTCATTCTCTTAACAGTGTCTTTCACAAAGAAGAGGTTCCTAATTTCGATAAAGCCCAGTGGATCATTTTTCCTCTGATGGATTGAACATTTGGTGTCATATTTTAAAATAATCTTTGCCTAACTGAAGGTGTAGAAGATTTTCTCCTTTTTTTTTTTTTTTCTAGAATTTTGAGAGTTTTACTTTTTACATTTAGGTCTATGGTCAATTTTTGAATAAAAGATGAGGTATGTGCTAAGGTTCATGTTTTCCTGGGTATTCAGTTTTCCAAGCACCATTTGTTGGAAAGATGATCCTCTTTTTTTTGAAATGCTTTTTCATTTTTGTCAAATATTAGTTGACTATATTTGTACAGGATTATTTCTGGACACATTATTCTTTTCCATGGATTTATGTGTTTATCCTTTTGCTAATATCACACTCTTGATTAGTAAGTCATGAACTTTGTAGTGTGCCCTCTACTTTGTATTTTTTTTCCAAAATTTTTTTGCTATCCGATCTCCTTTCCTTTCCCACATAAATTTTAGAATTTTGATAATATCTACAAAAAATATTATGAGTATTTTAATTTGGATTGCAATAAAATTGTAGATCAAATTGGGGGAGAATTGATGTCTTAACAAAATTGATTCTTCCAATTTATGAGAATGGTTAATCTTCCCATTTATTTATATCTTTGCTATTTATCATCAGTGTTTTGCAATACAAAACACTGCCTACAGAGTCTACATACAGACTCTGTATACAGAGTCTATACATATTTGTTATATTTATATGTACTTTATGCTATTATAAATGGTTCTTTAATTTTATATTCTAAATATTCATTGCTAATATATAGAAATACAATTGATTGTTTATACTGACCATGCATCTTAGGAACTAGCTAATTTCATTTTTATATTCTAAGTTATTTTGGAAATTCTATAGATTTTTCTGCAGGGATAATCATGTTATCTTTGAATAAAGAGAGTTTTATTTCTTTCCTTCCAAACTATATACCTTTATATCTTTTTCATGCTTTATGGCACTGGCTATTACTTCCAATATGATTTTGAATAAAAGTAGTAAAATAGGACATTTTTACCTTATTCCTAATCTTAGGAATCCTAATTCTTAATCCTAATTCCTAATCTTAGTAGTCTTTCCTAATTTATTTCTTTTACATATCTCTACATTTCATACACACATTAAAAAACTTAACAATGCATCAAATGAAAGGGTTCTGCAAAGTCTTCTGCTGGTGGCGCTCTTCATTCCCTGGATGTAAGGTTTACCCTGTAAACAGACAAATGTGAGCCAATCTACAGGTTCATCAAGCCTCACTTAGTTTCCGGAGTGGAATTCAGGTGTTGCTTTGCACATCAATGCAAAGCATTGTCTTTCACAATTAAGTATAATGTTAACTGTAGGTTCTTGTACATGCCTTTTATCAGTTTGCTGACAGTTTTTAACCTAAATAGATGTGAAAGTTTATCAAATGCTTTCTCTTCATCTATTGAGATGCTCAAATAGCTTTTCTTCATCAGTCTATTAATATGGTGAATAACACTATTTGATTTTTTTAACCAGTCTTGTATTACTGGGATAAATCTTATTTGGTCATGAAGTATTGCTCTTTTTAAACATTTCTTGATTCAATTTGCTAATATTTTATTGAAGATTTGTGCATATATGTTCATGCAAGTTATTGGTCTGTATTTTTCATTCTTTTTGTACTATTTTTATTTGGTTTTGGTATTAGGGTAATACTAACCTCATAATAAGAGCTGGAGAGTATTTCTTTTTCCTTTTCTGAAAGAGATTGTGTGAAGTTGGTATCATTATTGTGTTTAAATGTTTGGAAAAATTGACCAGTGACATAATTTCAGTCTGGATTTTCTTTGTTGGAAAGTTTTTAACCATGAATTTAATTGCTTAGGAGCTATAAGACTATTCAGGTTATCTATCTCTTTTTGATTTGGTTTCAACTGATTGGTCTCTTTTTCATTGTCTTTCAAGAATTGATTCATTTCATCTAAGTTGTTGAATTTAGACATACAATGTTGTTCATAGTATTCTTATTTTCCTTTTTAATGTCTGTGGAATCTGTAATGATGCCACCTGTTTCATACTTAATACTGACAATTTGTTTCTTCTCTCTTTTTATCAGTCTGGCTAGAGGTATATCAATTTTGTAGGTATTGCAAAGAACCAGCTTTAGTTTCACTGATTTTTTTTTATAGATTTTTATTTTCAATCTTATTAATTTCTGTTCTTAATTATTTTCTACTTTCCATTTACCTTGTGTTTAATTTGGTAGTTTTTCTAGTTTCTTGAGGAAAAACTTAACTTACTGATTTAATGCCATTGTTTTCTAATATAAGTATTTAATATTATCCCTTTCTCTCCAAGTACTGCTATAACTTTATCCCACAAATTTGGCATGGTTTGTTTTCCTTTTCATTTAGTTCAGAATGTTAAAAATATTTTTTGAGACTTTCCTTTCTACTTGGAGGTATTCAGAAGGGTTTCATTTGATTTCTCACTATTTGGGGATTTTTTTATCTCACTATTTGGGGATATTTTAGATGTCTTTTTATTATTGTTATTTAAATTCAATTATGCTCTGAGAAAATGCCCTGTATGATTTCTATTCTTTTAAATCTGTTGATATTTGATTTTTTCGCATAGTATTATCTATCTTGGTAGATGTTCCATGTACACTTGAAAAGAATGTGTAATTTGCAGTTGTAGGGTAAAATGTATTATAAATGTCAATTATGTCAAGTTGGTTAATACTGCTGTTCCGGCCTTATACATCTTTACTGATTTTTCTATCTATCTGTTCTACCTGTCCTTTATAATTGTAGATTTGTCAGTTTTATCATTTTTTGCTTCATGTATTTTTGAAGCTCTGTTGTTATGTGTCTGCACAATTAGGATTTTTATGTATTCTTAGATAATTGACACTTCTATTTTTATTAATGTCTGTCTTTACCCATGATCATATTTCTTATTCTGTATGTCTGATATTAATACAGCTACTGCAGCTTTATTTTGGCTAGTGGTAAGAAGGTGTATCATTTTCCATCCTTTTACTGTTAATTTATCTGTGTCTTTATATTTAAAGTGGATTTCTTATAGATAGCATAGAGTTGGATCTTGTTTTTTTCATTAATCTGAACATTTCTCTTTTAATTGATGTGTTTAGACTATTCATATTTATGTGTATATCAGTATGGCTGATGCAAGGCAATTGATTTGCTCACAGCCCTCTTGTGCAGCAGAATGAAGGACCCCATTCCCTCCCCAAAGGGACAGATATAGCAGTAGGGTTGGCCAGGTACCATATGATGTACATGCTTAAGCTGAACAAAGGAGCATAGATTGAGTCTGAAACAGGGAAAGATATTCTCACACATGGTGCTAAGTCCAGCACAGCTTGAGAGGATGCTATGTCTTGGTAAGGAAATGTTCCAGTTCAAGGCCCATTCTTATGTGGCCAAATGGGGGACAAAAGACTGCATACACAAGACTGTCTTTCCCAACACATATCTACTATAGAAAATTTGAAATAATACAGGAAAGCATAAAGAAGAAAAACTTTTTGTTCATAATGCTACCAGCAGTAGATAACATCTTATTATTTTTGATATTTTTCTTTCCATCTGTATATATTATATACACATAATATTTTATATACTTGAGATCATATGGTTCATAATTTATAACCTGATTTTTTCACTTATCCTTAAATATTTTCAAGATCACTTCTTCATATGACTATACTATAAATTATTTAGCCTTATCTATGACTTTTGATATTCAAGTTGCCATAAATTTATTTTACTTTTACAAATGCCATTATAATGAATATCCTTACCCCAAATCTTTGTGAATATTTTTATTATTTCTCAAGATAAATTCTTAAAAGTGGATTTATAAGTCCAGATGGTTTACCCATTTTTAGACATTTGATGCTAATTGCCAAATTATCTTTCAGAAATATCATGCCAATTTACTCTTCTATTGGAATTATATGAAGTGTTTGTTTTTGGAAGGGGAGTTTCTCTACCTAATTCTTCCAGATGAGGAAGAAGCAGAGAGAAGCATAATTTTTCTTGATAAAAGAAAATTGAGGGATAGTTTTATGGGTTGTGAGTTTCTCTAATACTTCCTAGTTGAAAACATAGCTAAGAGCAGCTCCCTAAAGAGTGAAGTGATAGATAAAATTTGAGAATCTGTGTATTTTAAACATTCCTTTAAAAACAAAATTCAAGTAAGTGTGTTTTGCTCCCCTTAAAAGTTCTTTGAATATCTTGAATTTTCAGGCACTTTCTCACTTTTTATGTAATTTGGGAGTTTCTTCTCCTCCTTGTTTTTTCATTTTTTCAAGGTTCTTCACCTTCCTCAGGTTCTGACTCAAATGCTTATCCCTCCTGGAATTACTTCTAATTCCCTCAAATCTGGCAATTTTTCAGTTACTCTTAGAATTGTGTATGGAACCTACTGTATGCACTTTTGCAATTTTTCAGTCACTCTTAGAATTGTGTATGGAACCTACTGTATGCACTTTTGGTTTTTAGCATAGATCATTTTATGTACAGATCCTACCTGAGCTTCCCACACAGGGCTGGTGTCTTGCACTGTTTCTGTTTCTCCAGAGATGAGCCTATTGGTTTGTATGATGGTAACTTGAGACTATAAACTCCATAATAGCAGGAACAAACTTTATTTTCTCACTATTCCATCTGCCTTTCACACTGCTTGAAACATAGTTGTAGCTCAGCAAATATTTTTGAAGAAGTGAATGAACAAATAGATTTGTCATTTATTTAGTAGAGCAGGGCAACCTTTGGAAAAATTATGTGCTTCATTTTCTCTTGTAGCAATCTCATCAGAGAGGAAGGAAAATGATCTTTTTCTCCCCCCAGGAATCTTTTGATTGCTAATACCTGACTTTTTCTTATCCACAGAGTGTCTTCCACTTTGGCAATGGTGACAGGCAGGCTAGTGTGGACCCTTCTGGAAAAAAAAAGCCATTAAGAAGACTTCTGTGGCGTGTGTGTGGTGTGTTTAAGGTGATTAAACAATTAGGTCTAATTTTCCCAAAAAGGTAGAAGAACAAACCAATCTGGGTTTATAGTGTTGAAAGGAGAAAAAAGTGTCTACCTGGCTTTATCCCCACGAGTAAGAGGAGGAAAAGGTCATAGTCCTCTTGGGAGGTAGAAAGTCCTGAACCCATTTAGATGCTGCAACTCCAAGGGTCAGGAGTCTGAGAGGATGCCTGTGAGGACAGAGCTGTGTCCTTAGGGGCAGGCAAAGCCTCCCTGTGGCCAGGCTTGGCCTGAAAGTGAGTGAAGCTGCTAGGGAGCTGCCCATCAACAAATGGAGCTTGTTGGCTTGGGCCACAGATGGCATGACAGCTTGGAGAGATGGTGAGAGACTAGTGCTTCACAGTAGCATCATGTGGCCCCAAAGAATAAATGGCAGCTGTGGCAGTCACAGACTGAGGCTCTTCTCTGCTCAAAACACTGGAAGGCTGGAAGGTCAGTTTTATCTATCTGTTGATATATTGATCTGCTGATCTATCTATTTTGGCAATCCTACAAGGGTGCAGAAAGCCCAAAATGACTGTTATGTCTTCCTGCTAATTTGAGTGAGTGGGGAATTGAGCTTCTTCTAATTCACTTGAAACACTTAAGGGATTGTGGTAGAACATGTACCTTGCATGTCCCAGAGCAATTCAAACCTCATATAATTATAATTTTGTGCTTCTAGTCACATCCTCCCAGGGTTAGGGGATTCTTATACAGATCTCTAGGGTATTCTTATCTGCTGGCAAGAGGAATACTCCAGCTTACTGTCCAACTTTTAGTCTGGGTATGCATAGGTTTCTGGAATAATTCTTACGCTTTAATGTCTTTCAATTATTACTGTTGACCTTAGTTTCCCCTTTCTTTATATGGAGCAATATTGGGTGAATATATGCTAGGCTGTGTCACCATACCCTCTGCAGCATATAATTTTCACTAACAATGTATGCTGTGGGGTGTTTTAGGAACTATTCTTCCAAGCTTTACATTAAAAAAATGCATGGAGGCAAAAATGCTTTTGTTTCAGACCAGCTGTTTAGCTTAAATTTAAATTACTTTTTGAACCATGTTTCCTTGTTGAATATGTGCAAATTACATTTTGGATGTGAAAATGGTTGTATGTAGGTGAAGAGTCTTTGCTAGCATCCTTCCTTCAATCTTCTCTCCTTTATATTTACTCGTTTTTCCTCCCAATTAAATAAATGAGGTTCTTTGTGCATCGTTGATTACAAAGGAGTTGAAACTAGAGTCTATAATGAGGATCAGAGTATGGCTGGATTAAGTATTTTTTCTCCTTTTCTTTTTCATTAGCATGGTATTGGGGTATGCATTGCAGGATACCCTCACATTTCCAGTATTCCCACGTAATGCTCTGCCATTCTAGGAGAGAAATAAAAACGCTGCCGTTGGAAATGAGTTTATATCAGCAAGTAGTTTCAGAACCATCAGTGAAAAATTCTGTTTGACAGTGTAAAGGTGTTTTTCCCCCTGAGAGAGAAGGAGACCAAGAACGATTATGAGTTTTAGATACACAGTGTTGGTTACCTGGATGCCTCTGACCTCACACCAATTGCACCCACAGGACTTACAAGATAGTCCTTTGCCCTCCATGGAAGCATCAGAAACGCCATTGTTTTGCAAGGTCTTTGAGCTAATTCTCCACCCTCTGCCCATTTTCTGCTTCTTCTCTGGTCTGGGCTGTGTTAGTAAGCTCCCTTGACTTGACTTTTAGTTAGGTTCCTCTAATGGGAAGTTTCCTCAGCAGACAATAGAGCCAGAAGAGTTAGACATCAAGGTGCTTCTATGCCATCGCCCCTCCCACTTTACCTCTAATTCATGGTTCCAGCCGCGGATTTATTCTTCTGAGATTCCCAGTCCTTCACTTCTGACATGCCTTTGATTACACTGTTTTTCTCCTCTACCCTCTTTTGGGGCCTGAAGGTGGAAACAGTTTCCTGCTGTTGTAGTCCCTGAATGCTTTCAGAATCCCTCGTGAGTTCTTAACCCTCACCTCACTTCTGTGAATAAATAGTTCCTTCAACATTCCAGCTGAGTGTGTCTCTATTTCCTTCCAAGACACTGAGTGGGAAAGCACTAAGCTTTTTTTCTCCGAACACTGGGCTGATGAGTTGGGAATATTGACTTTCGGAATGATTCTGAGTTTACGGCTCCTTCAGATTGCTTCCTGGACAGTAAGTGGTAATTTTGTAACAACTTTTAGAATCAACCAGCATCCCATTTCAGAGTAAGGCTTAGGTTGTTGAGCCGGGTTGTCTTGGGCTGGAAGAGAGGCAAGTTTCAGTGAAAAGGATGTGGATTACCAAAACTGACTCAACCAAACTGCCACTCTACCTCTGGCTCATTATGAAAGTAATACTTGCCTAGTAACTCGAGGCATAATTATCTGTTCTGGGACAAATTAGGATCTAGCCAACAAATGATAGTGGTCCATTTTAGGAGCTGTTGACGAGTAGGGCTTGCATGTGTGTTTGTTTGTAAGCAGGGCAAATGTTGGGCAGCCCATTGAACACCAGGCTGATGCTGATGCTTTCTAGTGCTTTGCAAAGCAAGCTGTGTCCTTACCATCTGGTCCTAGAGCTTTGTGAACTGTTATACATGACTGGTTTGGCACTAAGTAGCCTAGAGAGGTAAGAACAGTGGCGTCTATGGTGTTGCTTTTCTGTGAATTTTTAAATTAATTCCAAATAAAAAATGAGGGTGAATGGAGTGATAGAACTTTGTTCATTTTATGTTAATGATTTCAAATAATGTCTTTCCTCTTAATGTAAAGGATCGATAAGGGAAGAGGATGAGGATTAAGGACCATGCCAGTTCACATGTCTGGGGTGAGCTGGTTGTGGTAAAGAGATGCATCTGAGGATTTAGCTCTGGTAACACTTGATGAAAATATCAGTTATCTCTAGGGAAGCTTTAGATAAATAGGGACTTCGAATGAAATCTAGATAAAGATCCACTGAGAAACTATGAATCGTTTATTTATGTTTTTACTTGTTAGAAAATAATATCTTAAATTCACAACCACTCAATATTTATCAAAAGTTTATGGAGTGTTGCTTGAAGGATACAGTCCAACTACTTTTCTAGATCCTACAAAATGAATTCATGAGTTGTCAAACAAGAGAGACGTGCTTGCTTGTACTGCATCATTTTAGCACTCCTGTCTTCCCAAGTGCGTTTACTCAACTGGGTTTTGCTGTGTTTGCATTGCGGTTTTTATTGACTTGCCTTGAGGGACTTTGTTAGAAACAACCCTGAGCATCTTAGTTTTGTATTTACTGCAGGATTGTTGTTGAGAATACTGTTATTTACATTTCACACAATCTTCTACATAAGGACTCATGGCAAGAATATTTCTCAGGACTTAGTTTTAGTAATACTTTTTTTTTTTTAAGCAACCAGTTTTTTTTTTAAATTGAGTTGTATTTGACATATGATATTATATAAGTTTAAGGTGTACAACATATTGAGTTGATACTTTTATATTGCAATATAATTGCCATAGTAGGTTTGCTAACACTTCTATCATGTCACATAATTATGTGACACAACGTTTGTTTTTATTTTATGTGGTCACATACCTCATACTGGGGGTTACACAACATACTTTTTCTCCTTGTTGTTTTGGCTGCTAGAAAGCTCAGAGCCTGATTCTGGTCTCTAAGCAATAGAGTTTCTATTCTAACTTAACGTCTTGGTAGTATTTCTTTTCTTGACTTTATTTTTCTTTTTTCTGGATTACTGAACTCAACATTTTTTCTTTTTTATTCCATTGTATGTATTCTTAAAAGTTACTTCAAATTATTAGTGAACATAGTAAGGGTGTAAATAAACAAACTAAACAAGCCAGCAAGGAGTATTTTTTAATATATTTTTTGTGACAATTTTTTATGCCTACAAAGTCTCAAAGAAACAAAAAAGGAAAACCAAAAAATAGCGCTGGTCAAAATGTAAAATATTAAAGTAATTGATTATTGCATGGTTACATAGCAAAAAATAATGGTTGTTTGACACAATAAAATTGGTCCTCCTTTGTTTAGTTCATTCAAACTGGTTTATACGATTTGATCTGGACCATATAAGGCAGAATGTTCTAAATGTCTGGCAATCTATTCTAATGGAGCAGAATCATTAATGGACATTGGGTTAGCTGGAAGAAGAGCGGCTTTAGAAAGAAATTCTGGGGGCTAATGCAAGATGTGGGTTGACCAGAGATCTTCATTTTTGTTAATATGGTAGTAGAGTTATTAAAACATTAACCAAGTTACATATACAGTTATCTTTTTTACATTTGAAACAGTCATTCAACACAGAAATGTGCTTTATGTGCTATATTAATCCTAACAGAATATTTTGAATCAGTGGAAGGTAAGATACTCACAACATTTATACTTACTTAACTGGAATTCAGATTTCCAACCCGTAGATTTTTAAGGTTTTGAATGTTTGATTCTCAAAAATTTAAGATGAGGCAAGTCATGAATGATTAGCTGATAAATGACTAAATAGTTTTATCAAGTTTTGCAGAACTTATGAGTTCAACATCCAACTGGAGATTAAATTTAGAAAGCCAATGAGAGATGAAAAATTCTGGATGATTCATTTAATTGTGTAATTTATTTGTTTCTCACTTTCATGTGAAATATTCAAGTTTTCACGTTTTAAATTCTAACAGAGTGCCACAAAAGGTACACTCACAAGGCTAAAGAGAAACAGTTAAGCCTTCAAGGCAAAAAAATGGACTTCAATTCCCTGAGTTTAATAAAGCAGCACTTACATACTTATGGTGTCTTCACATTTCACATGCATAAGGGAAAGGTTAGCAGCAGTTCTTTCACTTCATTTTCCCTCCATGGACCATTTTCATTATTTGTTCTTGCAAACATCTGCTCTACTCGGGGCTATGAGACATGACTAGGATACCAAAAATAATGATGCTTTCATCCTGTCTAGGTGCAAAATGGTTGCACAAATAATTAGACAAGAATATCAAACCCCAAAGACATGAAATTCACATGACACAGTAATAGAGAGACTATGTTGCAGCCTGCATTATGATAAAATTTTGTCTACCTTTACTCGTTTATTTTTTTGGTTAGGACTGGAAAAAGCTTTAATTATGAGTCACTGCCTAAGTTGTAGTTCCAAAATACAGGGAACATTTTGATTTCCAGCAAATATGCTTTGTAAAAAAGTTAATGTAAGTGGCATCTAGTATTGGGAAACAGGAATAAAGAAACCTCCTACTTGAATTGTTGCTATGGCTTAAGCTACCTTCTATTTTGCTTCAGTGGTGGGGATGGGATGAGGTGGGGCTCAGGGTCTGCAGCATGAGTGACAGCTTAGCAGAGAGATCCTGCACCTGATTCCTGGTTTCGCTGACACCAAACACTCCAGATCTGAAAATGTCTGGAAGATAACACTAATGAAGTGGGGAGGTAGGGAGGTGTGTGCGTACACTTAGAAATTTTGGCCACATTAGTGGCTCTTAACTATGGCTGTACTTGAGAATTATATGTCAAGCTGTGTTTTACCTTACTATTTTTTTTAATGGCTTAATGTCTGCCTTGGTAATATCCTTGAAGGTCAAGCTTTAGTAGGTTTGCAGAGGGGTGTGGGTATTTGTATTTTTATGAAGTTCCTTAAAACCTACCATGTGCATCTGAAGCTGAGAACCTCTTGGCTTACATTTAACTGACATGAGAGTTCAGTCTGTGATATGACTTTCTCCCTTTCTGATTTAATCCTTACATATATGGATCTGAGTGTTTAGCTCAGGACTCAAAACACATCAGGTCTTAATTCACTACTTAGAATTATAATATTTACCACTAGGAGAAAAGAAATAAAAAGCCACAGTTTCCTGGCTCCTTAGTCTCAGTAATATGAATATCCTTTGAGCAGAACCTCTAACTTGCCATGTTTGATAATAGTGTAGGTGGTGTTGGTATATGTTGTTGATTGAGAAGGGGATAAGAGGTTACAGGTGCCAATATTCAGTGTTAAAAAACTAAGGAGTCCCATACATGTTGGTCTCCAGCTCAAACAACCTGTCAATCCCTCTCATTTCAGCCAGGAGAAGGTTTAATTTGGCATCACAGGGGGCCTCCAGAGCATCTGGTCATTCCTGAGGTTGAGGTACCTATTCTTGATTGTCTAAAGTTATTTCTAAGTATGCCTTTCTGTGTGGGAGACAATTAGAAGAGTAGAAGCTTAGCAGAGCAAAGATGGGAACTAAACTGGCCATTACAATTGGGGGCTTTCTTGATTGGAAGGTTTCTTTTGTTTGAAATATGGTGAACAATATTATTGCAAAAGTGAATCTGTGCACATGAAAATATGCTCAACATCATTAATCATCAGAGAAATGTGAGAGATATTACCTCACACCTGTCAGAATGGCTGTAATCAAAAACACCACAAATAACATATGTTGACGGGGATGTGGAGAAAGGGAACTGTAACACAATGTTGGTGGGAATGTAAATTGGTGCAGCCACTGTGGAAAATAGTATGGAGGTTTCTCAAAAAGCTAAAAATAGAACTAGCATATGACCCAGCAAAAATTTCACTCTTGTTATTATATCCAAAAAATAATGAAAACACTAATTCAAAAAGATACACGTGAAGAGACCTTCAAGATGGCGGAGACGTAAGACATGGAGATCACCTTCCTCCCCACAAATACATCAAAAATACATCTACATGTGGAACCATTCCTACAGAATACCTACTGAATGCTGGCAGAAGAGCTCAGACTTCCCAAAAGGCAAGAAAGTCCCCACATACCTAGGTAGGGCAAAACAAAAAAGAAAAACAGAGACAAAAGAATAGGGATGGGACCTGCACCTCTGGGAGGGAGCTGTGAAGGAGGAAAAGTTTCCACACACTACAAAGCCCCTTCACTGGTGGAGATGGGGGCTGGGCGGGGGGTGGGGTGGGGGAGGAAGCTTCAGAGCCATGGAGGAGAGCACAGCAACAGGGGCTCAGAGGGCAAAGTGGAGAGATTCCCACACAGAGGATGGGTGCTGACCAGCACTCACCAGCTTGACATGCCTGTCTGCTCACCCACTGGGGCGAGTGGGGGCTGGGAGCTGAGGCTCAGGCTTCGGAGGTCAGACCCCAGAGAAAGGACTGGGGTTGGCTGCATGAAGACAACCTGAAGGGGGCTAGTGTGCCACAGCTAGCTGGGAGGAAGTCAGGGGAAAAGTCTGGACCTGCCTAAGAGGCAAGGGACCATTGTTTTGGGGTGTGTGAGGAGAAGGGATTCCTGCTCCATGTGCCCACAGAAGGCAGAGCACCACCTAAGTGAACTCCAGAGACAGGCGTGAGCCGTGGCTATCAGCTTGGACCACAGAAATGGGCATGAACCGCTAACGCTGCTGCCGACGCCACCAAGAATCCTGTGTGCAAGCACAGGTCACTACCCACACCCCCCTGGGAGCCTGCGCAGACCACCACTGCCAGGATCTCATGATCCAGGGACAACTTCCCTGGGAGAACACATGGCGTACCTCAGGCTGTTGCAATGTCATGCTGGTCTCTGCCACCACAGGCTTGCCTCACATTCCAATTATGACTACCATACCCCTCCCTCTCCCCGGCCTGAGTGAGCAAGAACCCCCTAATCAGCTGCTGCTTTAAGCCCCTCCTGTATGGGTGGGAACAGATGCCTGAGGGCGGCCTACATGCAGAGGCGGAGCCAAAACCAAAGCTGAACCTCAGGAGCTGTGCGAACAAAGAAGAGAAAGGGAAATTTTTCCATGAAGCCTCAGTAGCAGCAGATTAAATCCCCACAATCAACTTGATAACCCTGCATCTGTGGAATACCTGAATAGACAACAAATGTTGCCAATATTGAGGCAGTGGATTATGGAAGCAACTGTAGACTTGGGATTTGCTTTCTGCACCTGATTTGTTTATGATTTTAAGTTTACCTTAGTTTAGTTTTTAGTGCTTGTTATCATTAGTGGATTTGTTTATTAGTTTGGTTGCTCTCTTCCTTTCTTTTTTTTATTTTTTATTTTAAAAAATTTTAATTAATTAATTAATTAATTTCCTTTTTTCTCTTTTTATGAGTGTGTATGTGTATGTTTCTTTGAGTGATTTTGTATGTTTAGGTTTGCTTTTACCATTTGTCCTAGGGTTCCATCTGGTTGTTTTTTTTGTTTTTTTGTTTTTCTCTTGGTTTATTTGTTTTTTGTTTTTTGGAGGTTTTTTGGTTTGTTTGTTTTTTGTTGTTTGTTTTTTCTTTTTATGACTGTGTGTGTATGTTTCTTTGTGTGATTTTGTCTGTTTAGTTTTGCTTTTGCCATTTGGTTTAGGGTTCTATCTGTTCATTTTTTTTCCCTTCTTTTCTTCCTTTTCTTCCAAGCCATGTGGCTGGCAGGGTTTTGGTGCTCCAGCT
Source organism: Balaenoptera physalus (assembly GCF_965194825.1). NCBI lineage: Eukaryota > Metazoa > Chordata > Mammalia > Artiodactyla > Balaenopteridae > Balaenoptera > Balaenoptera physalus. The sequence continues at coordinate 127,074,253 of NC_138890.1, forward strand.
GGGTGTCGGGCCTGAGCCTCCGAGGTGGGAGAGCCAAGTCCAGGACATTGGACCACCAGAGACCTCTTGGCCCTACATAATATCAATTAGTGAGAGCTCTCCCAGAGATCTCCATCTCAACACTAAGACCTAGCTCCACCCAATGGCCAGCAAGCTCCAGCAATGGATGCCCCATGCCAAAAACCTAGCAAGACAGGAACACAACCCCACCCATTAGCAGAGAGGCTGCCTAAAGTCATACTAAGTTCACAGAGACCCCAAAACACACCACCGGATATGGCTCTGTGCACCAGAAAGACAAGATCCAGTCCCATCCACAAGAACACAGGCACCAATCCCCTCCACCAGGAAGCCTACACAAGCCACTGAACCAAACTCATCCACTGGGGGAAGACACCAAAAATAATGGGAACTACGAACCTGCAGCCTGCGAAAAGGAGACCCCAAACACAGTAAGTTAAACAAAATGAGAAGACAGAGAAATATGCAGCAGATGAAGGAGCAAGGTAAAAACCCACCAGACCAAACAAATGAAGAGGAAATAAGCAGTCTATCTGAAAAAGAATTCAGAGTAATAATAGGAAAAATGATCCAAAATCACGGAAACAGAATGGAGAAAATACAGGAAATGGTTAACAAGGACCTAGAAGAACTAAAGAGCAAACAAACAGTGATGAACAACAAAATAAATGAAATTGAAAATTCTCTAGAAGGAATCAATAGCAGAATAACTGAGGCAGAAAACGGATAAGTGACCTGGAAGACAAAATAGTGGAAATAACTGCCTCAGAGCAGAATAAAGAAAAAAGAATGAAAAGAATTAAGGACAGTCTCAGAGACCTCTGGGACAACCTTAAACACACCAACGTTTGAATTATAGGGGTCCCAGAAGAAGAAGAGAAAAAGAAAGGGTCTGAGAAAATATTTGAAGAGATTATAGTTGAAAACATCCCTAACATAGGAAAGGAAATAGTCAATCAAGTCCAGGAAGCACAAAGAGTCCTATACAGGATAAATCCAAAGAGAAACACGCCAAGACACATATTAATCAAACTATCAAAAATTAAATACAAAGAAAAAATATTAAAAGCAGCAAGGGAAAAGCAACAAATAACATACAAGAGAATCCCCATTAAGTTAACAGCTGATCTTTCAGCAGAAACTCTGCAACCCAGAAGGGAGTGGCAGGACATATTTAAACTGATGAAAGGGAAAAACCTACAACCAAGATTACTCTGCCCAGCAAGGATCTCATTCAGATTTGATGGAGAAATTACAACCTTTACAGACAAGGAAAAGCTAAGAGAATTCAGCACCAGCAAACCAGCTTTACAGAAAATGCTAAAGGAACTTCTCTAGGCAGGAAACACAAGAGAAGGAAAAGACCTACCATAACAAACCCAAAACAATTAAGAAAATGGTAATAGGAATATACATATCGATAATTACATTACATGTAAATGGATTAAATGCTCCAACCAAAAGATATAGACTGGCTGAATGGATACAAAAACAAGACCCGTATATATGCTGTCTAAAAGAGACCCAATTCAGACATAGGGACACATACAGACTGAAAATGAGGGATGGAAAAAGATATTCCATGCAAATAGAAATCAAAAGAAAGCTGGAGTAGCATTTCTCATATCAGACAAAATAGACTTTAAAATAATGACTATCACAAGAGACAAAGAAGGACATTACATAATGATCAATGTATCAATCCAAGAAGAAGATATAACAATTGTAAATATTTATGCACCCAACATAGGAGCACCTCAATACATAAGGCAAATGCTAACAGCCATAAAAGGGGAAATTGACAGTAACACAATAAGAGTTGGGGACTTTAACACCCCAATTTCACCAATGGACAGAGCATCCAAAATGAAAATAAATAAGGAAACACAAGCTTTAAATTACACATTAGACAAGATGGACTTAATTGATATTTATAAGACATTCCATCCAAAAACAACAGAATACACTTTCTTCTCAAGTGCTCATGGAACATTCTCCAGGACAGATCATATCTTGGGTCACAAATCAAGCCTTGGTCAATTTAAGAAAATTGCAATCGTATCAAGTATCTTTTCTGACCACAACGCTATGAGACTAGATATCAATTACAGGAAAAAAACTGTAGAAAATACAAACACGTGGAGGCTAAGCAATATGTTACTAAATAACCAAGAGATCACTGAAGAAATCAAAGAGGAAATCAAAAAATACCTAGAAAAAATGACAATGAAAACACAACGATCGAAAATCTATGGGATGGAGCAAAAGCAGTTCTAAGAGGGAAGTTTATCACAATACTATCCTAACTCAAGAAGCAAGAAACATCTCAAATAAACAATCTAACCTTACACCTAATGCATTTAAAGAAAGAAGAACAAAAAGACCCAAAGTTAGCAGAAGGAAAGAAATCATAAAGATCAGATCTGAAATAAATGGAAAAGAAATGAAGGAAACAATAGCAAAGATCAATAAAACTAAAAGCTGGTTCTTTGAGAAGATAAACAAAATTGATAAACCATTAGCCAGACTCATAAAAAGGGAGAAGACTCAAATCAACAGAATTAAAATGAAAAAGGAGAAGGAACAATGACACTGCAGAAATACAAAGGATCATGGGAGACTACTATAAGCAACTATAGGCCAATAAAATGGACAACCTGGAAGAAATGGACAACTTCTTAGAAAAGTACAACCTTCCAAGACTGAACCATGAAGAAATAGAAAATATGAACAGACCAATCACAAGCACTTAACTTGAAACTATGATTAAAAATCTTCCAACAAATAAATGCCCAGGACCAGATGGCTTCACAGGTGAATTCTATCAAACATTTAGAGAAAAGTTCTAAAACCTTTCCTTCTCAAACTCTTCTAAAATATAGCAGAGGGAGGAACACTCCCAACCTCATTCTACGAGGCCACCATCACTCTGATACCAAAACCAGACAAAGACGTCACAAAAAATGAAAACTACAGGCCAGTATCCCTGATGAACATAGATGCAAAAATCCTCAACAAAATACTAGCAAACAGAATCCAGCAGCACATTAAAAGGATCATATACCATGATAAAGTGGGATTTATCTGAGGAATGCAAGGATTCTTCAATATACACAAATCAGTTAATGTGATACACCATATTAACAAATTGAAGGATAAAAACCATATGATCATCTCAATAGATGCGGAAAAAGCTTTTGACAAAATTCAACACCCATTTATGATAAAAACTCTCCAGAGTGTGGGCATAGAGGGAACCTACCTCAACATAATAAAGGACAAATATGAAAAACCCACAGCAAACATCATTTTCAATGGTGAAAAACTGAAGCCATTTCCTCTAAAATCAGGAACAAGACAAGATTGCCCACACTCATCACTATTATTCAACATAGTTTTGGAAGTTTTAACCATGACAATAAGAAAGAAAAATAAAAGTAATCCAAATTGGAAAAGAAGAAGTAAAACTCTCACTCTTTGCAGAGGACATGATACTATACATAGAGAATCCTAAAGATGCTACCAGAAAACTACTAGAGCTAATCAATAAATTTGGTAAAGTAGCAGGATACAAAATTAATGCACAGAAATCTCTTACATTCCTATACACTAATGATGAAAAATCTGAAAGAGAAATTAAGGAAACACTCACATTTACCATTGCAACAAAAAGAATAAAATACCTAGGAGAAAACCTACCTAAGGAGACAAGAGACCTGTATGCAGAAAACTATAAGACACTGATGAAAGAAATTATAGATGATACAGACAGATGGGGAAATATACCATGTTCTTGGATTGGAAGAATCAACATTGTGAAAATGACTCTACTACCCAAAGCAATTTACATATTCAATGCAATCCCTTTCAAACTACCAATGGTATTTTTCACAGAACTAGAACAAAACATTTCACAATTTGTATGGAAACACCAAAGACCCTGAAGAGCCAAAGCAATCTTGAGAAAGAGAAATGGACCTGGAGGAATCAGACTCCCTGACTTCAGACTATACTACAAAGAGACTGTAATCAAGACAGTATGGTACTGGCACAAAACCAGAAATATAGATCAATGGAATGGGATAAAAAGCACAGAGATAAACCCATGCACATATGGTCACCTTATTTTTGATAAAGGAGGCAAGAATATACAATGGAGAAAAGACATTCTCTTCAATAGGTGGTGCTAGGAAAACTCGACAGCCACACGTAAAAGAATGAAATTAGAACACTTTCTAACAGCATACACAAAAATAACTCAAAATGGATTAAAGACCTAAATGTAAGGCCAAACACTATCAAACTCTTAGAGGAAAACATAGGCAGAACACTCAATGACATAAATCAGAGCAAGATCCTTTTTGACCCTCCTCCTAGAGAAATGGAAATAAAAACAAAAATAAACAAATGGGACCTAATGAAACTTAAAAGCTTTTGCCCAGCAAAGGAAACCATAAACAAGCCAAAAAGACAACCCTCAGAATGGGAGAAAATATTTGCAAATGAAGCAACTGACAAAGGATTAATCTCCAAAATATATAAACAGCTCATGCAGCTCAATATCAAAAAAACAAAGAACCCAATCCGAAAATGGGCGGAAGACATAAATAGACATTTCTCCACAGAAGATATACAGATTGCCAACAAACACATGAAAGGATGCTCAACATCGCTAATCATTAGAGAAACGCAAATCAAAACCACAGGGAGGTGTCACTTCATACCAGTTAGAATGGTCATCATCAAAAAATCTACAAACAATAAATATTGAAGAGGGTGTGGAGAAAAGGGAACCCTCTTGCACTGTTGGTGGGAATGTAAATTGATACAGCCACTATGGAGAACAGTATGGAGGTTCCTTAAAAAAACTAAAAATAAAACTACCATATGACCCAACAATCCCACTACTGGGCATATACCCTGAGCAACCGTATTTCAGACGAGACATGTACCACAATGTTCACTGCAGCTCTATTTACAGTAGTCAGGACATGAAAGCAACCTAAGTGTCCATGGACAGATGAATGGATAAAGAAGATGTGGTGCATATATAGAATGGAATATTACTCAGCCATAAAAAGAAATGAAATTGAGTTATTTGTAGTGAGGTGGATGGACCTAGAGTCTGTCGTACAGAGTGAAGTAAGTCAGAAAGAGAAAAACAAATACCGTGTGCTAATACATATATATGGAATCTAACAAAAAATGGTTCTGATGAACCTAGGGGCAGGACAGGAATAAAGATGCAGACATTGAGAATGGGCTTGAGGACATGGGGAGAGGGAAGGTTAAGCTGGGACAAAGTGAGAGAGTGGCACTGACATATATACACTACCAAATGTAAAACAGATAGCTAGTGGGAAGCAGCTGCATAGCACAGGGAGATCAGCTCGGTGCTTTGTGACCTCCTAGAGGGGTGAGATGGGGAGGGTGGAAGGGGATATGGGGATATACGTCTACATATACTGAATAGACAAATAGGGGTTTGTCTCATGCATCAGTGACAGGAGGAAGATTCCAAAGAAAAATAAGAAAGAAGGTGAGAACTCTTTCAGAAACATAAGTTACAGAAGCAAAAGAGGGGAGCCATGTCTCCCAGAAGCCCAGATGTTTAATTGTTTTCCTCTACTAAACCTTTATGAGCATTTTTGAGTCAGGAACTTTCTTGACCTTGGTCCTGACACATCCTGGGAGAGAAAGCAGTCTGAAGCTGGCTCCTATGGGTCAATATTAAGTCTCAGGATATTTTTAGCTATGAAGGAACACCTTCATGTTTTTCTTTGCCAGACTGTTTTCCCTTCCCCCATGTCCCCAGGGTAATGTAATCTTATTTGGGGAACATTTTAAACATTGTCTACTCTGCCTAGGTATTAAAAAAACCAATCTTGGGAAATTACAAAATGATAGGGTTAATTTTAGGTAGTATCTCTTGAGAACCCCCTACTTATTAAGCACCAACTGCTCTCATGCATTTATTTTTTAAATTACTTGAATAACCCCATGAAATAGGTATACTAGTATTACTGAGATGAAGCAGGGCATAATGCTTTGAAGTATGAATTTTAGGGCTGACCTCCCTGACTTTGAATTCTGGCTATGTCACTTGCTAGACTAGCTGTGTGAGGTTGGGCTTTTTTCCTAAACGTCCTGTGCCTAATTTTCTCATCTGTAGGGAGGGAATAATAATAACAGTTTTGTTGTGAAGAGTAACTGATTTAACATCTAAATATTTAAAACTCTCAGAACAGTACCTGGCATATAGTGGACACACAGTGAAAATTAGCTATTACTATTTTCTTAATTTTTCAGATGAGGAAACAGGCTTGGGGAGGTAACATAATTTGCTTAGGACTATACAGATGGCCAGTGAGATAATTCGGCTTCACACCCAGGTTGTAAGTGTCTAAAGACCTCTAAGAAGTGCAGTCCTATTGCACTCACTGTGACAAAGGGCCAGAGATTTTCAGTTCAAAGTAAGTGTACCACATAGCCTCTGTCTGTCTCCAACAGTGATCGCTTTCCTTTGCCATGCTGCTCTCTATCTCCAAGAAGCTGCCAGGTATGAACTTCATCATTGGAGGCCCTTGCCCTCTAGGTGTGTCAATGGGGTGGGTCGTGGGGAAGCTGGCAGAAAATCAGAGGGAGAGAGGAGTATGGTAGGGGTATGGTTTTTCTCTTGATTTCCTGCGGGTATGATGCCCTTTGAGCTAACTGTATCCCTTTGGCATAGTAATTGCAGTGGATCAACAGGCTTGTTTAAAACAAGGCATGTGACATGTCAGCTTTTGGAATGGCGAGTCCAGCAACAATGTCAAAGGAATCATGGCACTTCAGTGAAAATGTAACAGAACAGGGAACAGACTCTCAGAGGAGTTGCAGCCTTCAAGTCTAATCCCAAGGCCTCTCTTGGATCTTTGCTTTCCCTCCCAAATGGGAAGAAATGTAACCCTGGAGTCCTAGCCTCTGCAGCCAGTGACTGACCTTTCTCTATATACCTGAGGTGGAGTAGGGCAGGGAATCATAGTATATTCCCCTTAGGATTAAAGACTTTATTATTTGATCAGGGCTCCTATAGCTCCACTGTGTGAGTTTCAGATAGACTCCTGACCCACCCAGAGTCTGGAGAACTAGACAGGGCACATCACATGTATTGAGAGTCTTGAGCTGCTTGCTAGATACCCTTTCAAATACATCACTAATCTAGAATCCTTATGAGGAAAGGGGTTTGCTCATTAGCATTGTAACTGCTAATATTTTATTATTCTTGATTGATTTAGATGGACTGGCCCAAGGTTTATTAGAACTGGCGTATTAATTTGCTTTTTTGTCAAGAAGCTGCATAATGAACTGGGCGCTGTCTGAGCTAGTGCCTATGAATGATTTATGTGGTCAGCAATTGATCAATCATCTTTCATTTGGAAACTTGCACTTCTGAGGGAAATATGAATTTGATCTAAATGCTCAAATTTAGACCAAAGTCTTGAAAAAAGAACTCAAAATGATTTGAAACTTGCCCTGCTGTGACATTAGCAAATGAGCATGTGGCGTTTACATTCAGGACCAGGTCCTCACTTTCCCAAAAGGGATACCTGGGTGAGATACTTAATGTTTGGCCTCAGTTACCAATTTGTGAAAAAGGACAACAGTATCCAGATTTTTTTCTTCCTTTCCTGAGATATTGAGAATTTAGTCACAAATAAAACAGACATGATATTTATTGAATGTCTACAATCTAGCCCTCATTTATAATGGTAGAGAAAATATAAGATAGGTTTATGCCTTTCTGAGAATTAGTTTTGCCATCTGTAAAATGGGAGCCTTGGATTCAACAAATAATTCTGTTAATCTCTACAGTTGGTGAAACTTATAGCCATTTATTAAGCATTTATTAGATGCAGGCACTATACTAAGCATATATATATATATATACATATATATATATATATATACACACACACTTATATATAGTATATATATTAATTGTCACTAATTTTTTACCCATATTTTAGAGCTGGGGAAACTAGGACTTGGGAAGGTTAGAGTAACTTACCCAAGATACACAGCCAGGAGAGCATGAACCTTAGCCTCTGACCTTAGCCACTACCCTACCCTTCCTCTTGAGAGTCTATCCTCTGCTTGTTGTTGTATTTGCCTTATGGGGTGCATTTCATCTATACCTAGACAGCTGTCTACCACTCTTCATTTTCTAAATTTTTTGTAACAAACGTCATGATCACCAGCCAGTGATGGAGGACTTTTGAGTTACTGCCTGTGTAATTAATCTAGACCAGGATTTCTCAACCTCAGCACTACTGACATTTTTGTCCAGATAGTGCTCTTTATGAGGATCTGCCATGTGTAATGTAGGGTGTTTAGAATCATCCGTGGCCTCAACTCACTAGATGCCAGTAGCAACCCTCCAGTTGTGACAACTAAAAATATCTCTGGAAATGTCCTCTGGGGGCAAAGTTACTCCAGGTTGAGAACCACTAAGCTAGACCTTGACCGTGGATTCCAGGTTGAGAACCACTAAGCTAGATCTTGGCCATGGATTGATAATATGTCTTGTGTGGTGTGTGTGTGTGTGTGTGTGTGTGTGTGTGTGTGTGTGTGTGTGTGTGTGTGTTATGTAAAGTACTTTGGACACTTAATAATGCTGACAGCGGCCAGCTGGCCAATGAATTTATAGTTATAGGAACCACCTGTTTTCATATTGTTAAAATGATGATTGCATTATTTGGAATACATGCAATAGGGTATGAGCTGGCTATAGTGTCAGCTTTCTGTGCTCTTTTGTGGATTCTGTAGAGTAGCCTATGAGTTATTCCATGGAGAAGCTGTGTAGGTTAGCAGTAAGGGCACAAGCTGGAGTGAGGTGACCTGGCTTCTATGCACAGCACCTCCACTGCTCCACAAAGCTTACACTTCTTTGGGCCTCAGTTTTATTATTTGCCAATGTAGGTAACTGGGCCAAATGACCTCCAAGGCCCTGCCTTGATTTAATAACTAACAATTTTCTATCCAAATACTGAATTACTCATATGGCAAATTAGTTCTTTCTGAGCATATTATAATTTGTGACAGTGAGACTGCTGATTCAGTTATAATGCAGCAATTAATGCCACCCCCTCCCAGTTCATTATTGGATTTTTTGATATCCTTTTCACATATAAATCTTAAATATTGCTAGTCAGAGCTTGGTTGTCAGTCTTGGAGAGGTCTGCCTCAAAGAAATTAGGAAAATTTTCCAGTTGGGCTACAACTGGCCTAATGGAATGAAGAAATCCTTCCCCAAACCAGATTTTAGTTTGTGCTACACAAATTGTATCCGGCAAGACCTCAATTTTGTAAAAAAAAACAAAAAACAAAAAAAAAAAACCAAGCCTAGTATATTGACCTCCCCTTGCACTATCCAAATAGGGATTTGTTTATTTTCTCCACCACAAATATGTAAAGAAGAGGGCAGCAAGAGTAAGCAAATACTACAGGGATTCTGTCACATGGCTGCAGAGTTCCATTGGTTGGAGATTCCATTAAAACATTTGTTTATGAGACAGAAGAGTACATTGTGACAGCAGCACTATAATGTGAATCATGCCTCCTAGAATTATGCAGTGCGGAGGTCCGATCAGTAGCCAAAGTTTCTGCCCAGCACAGGTTTCTGGTGGCAATGCTGGGGGGCTTTAAGTTAGGGGATCAGCATCTATGCTTGTGTGCAATTCAGGAAGAAAGACCATTACAGAGAATGCCATTGGATAGAGTAGTGCACACGTTGCCAAAGACCTTGTAGTGGCTCTTAAAGGGTGTCTCAAGCTCAAAATGCCCAAAACTCATCTGATCATGTACTTGCATGTATGCTACTGCTTCTATGTGCCTTCACCTAATAAATGACACCATCATTCTCCCTCCTGCCCAAGCCAGAAAACTGCATGAATTCCTTGATTTTTCTCGCTTTTTCTTTCCCTACACAAATATAATAACAAAGTCCTGTCAATTTTTCCTGCTTGTTTCTGTCACACTAGTTCACTTCTATGCATCCCCACTGTTGATACTTAGTCCAGGCCACCATTGCCACCTGCCTGAGCTGCTTCTATCACCTCCTAACAGGGGTCCTAACCGATAGTTCTTCCCCTATACAATCAAGGCTCCATGCTTAAATCACAGTGATTTTCCCTGAACTGCAATTTGAGCATGATATTCTCATGCTTGAAATACTGGAGTGGCTTCCCATTGCCCTTAGGCTTCCTATCGTGGTTTTTAAGGCTTATCTCTACCTGGCCTTGCTTATACCTCTGATGCTGCCTCTTCCTACTGTGTACTCTGTGCTCCAGCCACATGGAAATAATCCAAGACATTGAGTTCCCTCTTATCTCCAGGCCATTTTCCATACTGCTCTCCCTACTTCAAACACTATAAATGAACATTAGAATCTCATGGCCAAGAAGGTAGGAGTATTTAGTCATTGGAGAAACTGCTATCTGCAAAGCATTTCTTAACAGGCCATTTATCAATTGGAAATTTCTGGTTGAGATCACAGAAACCCTGTGGTTTAATTTCCAAAACTTCCACCTCAGGGCCTTTTCTTACTTTTACTTTTTTCTCTCTCTAATCTAAGCATATAAAAATAAAGGGATGCCTTTGTGAAGGTGGGATGTTAGTTTTTCTGATGATAATTAAGCCAAAGAAAGATTCTGAAGTAGAAAGACCTGATCTAAATTTTCAAAGTTTATACCATTGGTGCATCATGGTACCTTTCATGCCTATACTGATGGGAAATGGGTGTAAGTTGTGAAGTGTGTGGAATTAAAGACAAAGATAAAGTTAGAGAAAGAAGAGCAAAGCTTTGTGATGTGGAAGACAAAAGGAGTAAGGGTTGGGCTTCCTTGATGGCGCAGTGGTTAAGAATCCGCCTGCCAATGCAGGAGACACGGGTTCGAGCCCTGGTCCAGGAAGATCCCACATGCCGTGGAGCAACTAAGCCCGTGCGCCACAACTACTGAGCCTGCACTCTAGAGCCCACGAGCCACAACTATTGAGCCCACGCGTCACAACTACTGAAGCCTGTGCACCTAGAGCACGTGCTCCGCAACAAAAGAAGCCACCGCAATGAGAAGCCTGCGCACCGTAACGAAGAGTGGTCCCGGCTCGCCACAACTAGAGAAAGCCCGCGCGCAGCAAGGAAGACCCGACACAGCCAATATATACATACATATATACATAAATAAATAAAATTTTAAAAAAAAAGGAGTAAGGGTTAAAGTGTAGGTATAAAACTTCATTGGAAATGATCATTTAAAAACAGGGATTATTATAGGATTATATGAAATCATCTGTGAAACTTTAGAAAATTGTAAAGCACTATAGAATTTAAAGAATCTTTCATTCATTGAAAATATAAAGATTAAGTCATATACTACTAGAATTGGAAGGAATCCTCATATTAGTGATGAGGAAATTGAAGCCCAGAGAGGTTAAATATTCTGGTCATCATCACACAGCAAGTTAATGGTGAACTGGACTACCACTGTGGCCAGCAGAAAGGGGAGTTCTCAGAACATTTTAGATCCTCCCTATCATTTCTTGGCAGTCTTGCCTCTTCTCTACTGCCAGAGTTGGCCACTTCCCACTAACCACTGTTCTCCATCTCAAGTTTGCTGCATTTCAGAAGGAGAGGGATGGGTGGCAGCAGACACAGGGTTAGTGGTCTTTCATTCTCCTTTGAATTGAAGTGGGTCAGGTAAGGGCCAAAGTCTTATTTTCTCTTTGAGTGCTTTCTCCCTTAGAGATTAGTTAATATACTCACTATGAATAGGTTCTGAGATACAGAAAATTCTTTGGAGAACTCTTTGAGTTGTGCCAATTTTCCCCCTCCAGATTGGCTTGTTTGCACCACAACTACTGCAAGTCAGGAAAACGGCGCCAGCTTGGCATCACGAGGACTGCAATAATAGTGTTAGGGAGAAATTGGAGACATTGGCTGTAGTGAGGAGCAAAAAACTGAGCTCTTGGCCAGATCCTGAGAATATTCTTCTCCCTCACATCCCTCTTCTCTTACATCTAAGGGTAGGTGGTTATACTGAAGGGAGAAAATTACTTGGGAAGGATGGTGCCATGGTAGACATATAAGTGTCCTTCATGTAAAACAGATTTGTCTGGTAAGGATGGTGTGGTCAAGCCAGAGTGAGGCATGGGTGGAGAGCCCTGGGCAAGGCTCCATCCCTAAAACCTGCCAGACATGGAATATGGTAGAAGACTGGCCTTTGACCCACACCTTGGATGGATATTATTAACCAAAGTTACTAATACTCTCAGGAAAATGAGCACACATAAGACAGAGAAAAAAAAAAAAAGATACCTGAGCAGCACAACTGCTCAAAAAATGTTATTTGATAATTAAGTAACTTATATAACATTAAGATTTTATAAAAAACAGTTGATATCCTGGAAAATATAAAAGTGAAGTTTGTTAAAGTGAAGCAGGAACAAGTATTTGTAAGGAATAGCCAAGAGGAAACAGAGATGACAAATATAATAGCAAAATCAAGAATATAAGATATAATAAATAGCAGAATTAATATAAGCAACATCTGAGGAAATATGTGAGAGGAATTAAAAGATGGAATATATAAAAGAAATGCTAAGAGAATGGAATATAGACTGGGAGATCTCATAGAGTGTAAAACAGAAGAGATAAGGGAAAGCCACACCTGAACACACTACTCATTAAAATATTCAAATTGGAGAACACAAAACACAGAGAGAATACTACAAGTTTCCAGAAGGACAGTGTAGGCCACCTTCCAAAAACAAGAATTAGGTTTCCATCTGACTACTCAACAGTGACCACAAGACACCTTAGAGTAATAAACTTAAAATGGTGAAGTAGAGTAACTGTGAATCTAGAATTTTATATCCAGCAAAAATATTATTCAAATATGATGGCACAATAAATATATTCACAGGTATATAAAACCTCAGAATAACTGCAATACAAAATAACTTCTCTGGAAACATATTTGGAGGAAGTAGTCTAACAATGAGGATTTAGAAGGATCTAGGAGTCACCTGAACATTTAACTTGGTATATTTGATTGTCTAATTAAGCAAGGAAGCCCCTTATTCCAACTCTCAGCAATTCCACTTCTAAGTATTTATTCAAGACAAATGAAAACAAATTTCACACAACGATGTGTGCTAAAATGTTCATAGCAGCTTTATTCGTAACGACCAAAAATATAAGTCAGATATCCATCAACAGGTGAATGAATAAATTATTCATCTTGTATTCACAGAATGGAATTCTACTCAAATTAAAAGGAACAAACTACTGATACATTTGACAACATGGATGAGTCTCAAAAAGATTTTGCTAAGCCAAAGAAGCCAGGCGCAAAATCGTGTATACCGTATGATTCCATTTGTATAATATTCTAGAAAGGGGAAATCTAATCTATAATGATATGAAGTAGATGAGCGATTGTCTGGGGTTGAGTGTATGTGGGTAAAAATAGAGTAAGGTTTTCCCCTTGAATGTCCTGTATTTATAAATCTTGGATTCAAAGAATAAATGGAAAATACAGAGAAAACAGCCCTTACTAATATGGAAATATTTTTCAAAATGTTCAAGAGTTTTGAAGGTCATACTGGTAAGGCTTTTGGAGGGTAGTTGCATTTCCATTTGTTAGGAGTAGTATTAAGCTCATGCTATAAAATAGAGTTTGTCCTAGATGGTGATTTCAAAAACCTAGGTGGGCATGCCATTAAAGGCCTGTCCTTCAGTTTTCTGGGTGTTGATCTCCCACTGGTTCCTCTGTAACCTGATTCTTCCATTTGCAATAGCAAGGATCAAATTACTCCAAATTATACCCTTCTGTACTTACAGAGTCATTCAGAAAAAGACCTCAATGAACTGGAAGCCCAAGAAAAAATGCCAACAGAAGACACCAAAAAACAAAACAAACCATCAGTTCCCAGGGAAAGCAGAAGATCCAACTGAAAAGAACCTTTTATTCAATCTTGTCTCACTTGAGTAGATAATACTCCCAAAGGGAAGTCAGCTAAAAGGCAAGGAATTCTAATATAAGTGTCAATATCTGGGTATACTGTTCAAGTCAGGGGTGAAAAGTGTGAAATCCAAGTACAACAAATTTAAATGCTAATGTCACTAATAATTAAGATTTTAAAAAAGATTAGTAATTATAAGAGTCCCTTTGGGTCCTTCATGAAGCAGATGCATAAACAATATTAGACATGCAGATTTACTGGGGGAAACAAGCCTGAAGGATAGAGAGGAGGGGAAGCAGGAGGAGGCAGTGTAGAGTCTTCAGACCACAATATATGTCTGACACTTGTGAAAAGAGAGAGGGAAGGAAGAGGATTGGGTAGGTAGGACTTTAGTCTGCTGTATAGCTCTGAGAAACTTATGGCCAATAGAATCCCTGAGCAGAGATTGCCTGTTAGCAGAATCTTGTGTTGGTCAGAAATGATCTGGCTCTAGTACCTTGCTGTGCTTAGTTATTGGCTGGGAGGAGCCTGTAGAGAGCAGGACCTTAGCCTGTATGTATGCTACAATGCATCCAAAGATGCATTGCACTCTCAGTTAAAATCAAAGTCCATAAAAGTCTCGCTAAGTCATATAGTGTGAATAGAGAGGCAAAAAAATTTTTTAAAGAGAGAATTAAAGAAAATTGTATATTATAGGTTAATATCAATGGAAATTTCATCAGGAAACAGGAGTGTGCTCTCAATTATGGACTACTATCGATAGAAAACTTGTTTTTAATCCAGTAGAAGTGATGGACACTCACTCAAGATATTTTCACTCTCTTGCTTGGCTCTCTTGTTACCAAAAACATTCAGTTTTAGATACCTGGCTAGGCCATCGGTGCAGTCTATGAAAAATGTGGCAATTTTCTTGTCATCAACATGTACCATTACCTAACTAAAAACACGAAAGAAAGTGGGAATATCAATTTTGTGTATATTGGAGAGTTAATATTTATTCATATACATGACCAGTAGTTCGTCTTGTTTCCCAACTACGCTGATTTGTGAGGGAGTAAAAGAAGACAAACTCTTTTCAAATGATCAGGCTAAGACTTCCATTTAAATTTCAAGCTTATGAAATTTGTCTTTTTGTTTCCTATTAGGAAAATATCTAGGGTCTCCTTTGCAGTTGACTTTAGGATTCTGCTTACAGTGAAAAGTGCTCTCTTGTAGTATTTCTGTCTCTTCCAATACCAGTCCATAACTTCATGTAAGAAAGACAGAGTCTAGGAGAGGTTTCAATAAATCTGGAACAGCATTAACTCAAGATTACCCATATTTTCTTAATATCACAAGTAAGTCAGTGCTGAAGGAGAAGAGAAATACAATGTAAACCAGTGATTTTGTAGTTTATTATTTTTTAAATATTTGATAGTACTCTACGAGGGGAAAATATTTTTTACCTTGCAGGTGTTCTTCTATTAGGTTGTATATTATTTCAGAAAATGAAACTGAAAATTCTGTTTATGTATAGTGGTTTAATTAGAGTAGATACAAAAATAAGAACCAAATTGTTAGTAAATGGAAGCTCGGCATCCTATGAAAGCATTCATTTTATATGTGGAACACTTATATATGGAACAACTCTCTAACTATACAATGAAGTATTATTACAATTTGAAATCATTTTTCTTCCTTAGTTAATAATATGGGAATATGCTTCTGTGTTCTTTAGTGTACCTAGACGTTAACATTGATTTGAGCTATATTGCACCTAATTTCTCTTTCATTGAAGGAGGGAAAAACATAGGTGAAATAAATCACAAAATTTGTACTTATAAATATTAACTCCTAGTTTTTGATATGTGTCAATTAATGGCTTCTTTTCTGTCACTTTCCCTACATGCTAAAAAATCCCAGTATTTTGGTTTTTGTTTTCTTATCAGCTAACAAGTACTCCTAGATATGGAAAGGGTTGCCTCAGAGTTGAAGAGTTTCCCATCACAGAGATATTTAAGGGTAGGGATTCTATAGAGGATTCAAGCAAAAGATGGGTGTTTGATTAAGTTAAACCTGAGCCCCTTCATCTCTGGTTGCCAGTCATTATATAAAACTTACTTATGGTCATCAGAATATACCTTACTTCTCACTCTTAGCCCTCTCCAGTAAACTGTACTTCCATCTTTCTAAACCTTTCTTTGAATTAAGCCTAACAAGCATTTGTTAAATACCTGTTATGTGCAAGACTATATATTAGCCATTCTGGAAAAAATCAAATTAACTATAATGTATATGTAATGTAAAACTTTGTATATTTTTAAAAGTTTCCATTTTTTAACAATTAAAACTAGAACAAAAGCAATAAGCACTATATTAAAAATGTGAATAAAGTGAATAATAGATAGCTCCTGACCTCAAAGAGTTTACAATTAAAGGGAGATGGATACTTAAGAATGACTTCTTAAAGTTCATGAATATTTGGTCATTTCTATCATCCCAACAGTTCTCTAACAATACTGTATATTATACAAAACTTATAATGCATATATTTCATGCATGGTTTAGGAATAATTAATAATTTAAAATAATATACTAAATAGCCAAACTAACTAATTAAAGTGACTTTTATCCTTTACATAGAAAAATAAGTTCTTATATTAAAAACAAACATTAATTTTCTACTGTGTACTAAACACTGTAAGAATGAAGGATTTTTTAAAGCACAAGTTTCCAGTTATAGAAAATCAATACACATTCATCCCAATCTCCTGCATTTTCTCTATGGTGCAGCAAATACTTCTGGTTATAATAATGACTATGAATCACTGAAAAAGACTCAGTTACACAGAGGGATTAAATATTTACTACTATTTAGATCTTCTGCCCATTTTTGTATTGGGTTGTTTTTTTTTGATATTGAGCTGCATGAGCTGCTTGTAAATTGTGGAGATTAATCCTTTGTCAATTGCTTCATTTGCAAATATTTTCTCCCATCCTGAGGGTTGTCTTTTTGTCTTGTTTATGGTTTCCTTTGCTGTGCAAAAGCTTTTAAGTTTCATTAGGTCCCATTTGTTTATTTTTGGTTTTATTTCCATTTCTCTAGGAGGTGGGTCAAAAAGGACCTTGCTGTGATTTATGTCATTGAGTGTTCTGCCTATGTTTTCCTCTAAGAGTTTGATAGTGTCTGGCCTTACATTTAGGCCTTTAATCCATTTTGAGTTTATTTTTGTGCATAGTGTTAGGGAGTGTTCTAATTTCATTCTTCTATATGTATCTGTCTAGTTTTCCCAGCACCACTTATTGAAGAGGCTGTCTTTTCTCCATTGTATACTCTTGCCTCCTTTATCAAAAATAAGGTGACCATATGTGCGTGGGTTTATCTCTGGGCTTTCTAACCTGTTCCATAGATCTATATTTCTGTTTTTGTGCTAGTACCATACTGTCTTGATTACTGTAGCTTTGTAGTATAGTCTGAAGTCCAGGAGACTGATTCCTCCAGCTCCATTTTTCTTTCTCAAGATTGTTTTGGCTATTTGGGGTCTTTTGTGTTTCCATACAAATTGTGAAATTTTTTCTTCTAGTCTGTGAAAAATGCCATTGGTAGTTTGATAGGGATTGCATTGAATCTGTAGATAGTTTAGGTAGAATAGTCATTTTCACAATGTTGATTCTTCCAATCCAAGAGCACAATATATCTCTCCATCTGTTTTTATCATCTTTAATTTCTTTCATCAGTGTCTTACAGTTTTCTGCATACAGGTCTCTTGTCTCCTTAGGTAGGTTTATTCCTAAGTATTTTATTCTTTTTGTTGCAATGGTAAATGTGAGTGTTTCCTTAATTTTTCTTTCAGATTTTTCATCAGGAATGCAATAGACATTTCTCCAAAGAAGATATACAGGTTGCCAACAAACACATGAAAGGATGCTCAACATCACTAATCATTAGAGAAATGCAAATCAGAACTGCAATGAGGTATCACCTCACACCGGTCAGAATGGCCATCATCCAAAAATCTACAAACAATAAATGCTGGAGAGGGTGTGGAGAAAAGGGAACCCTCTTGCACTGTTGGTGGGAATGTAAATTGATACAGCCACTATGGAGAACAGTATGGAGGTTCCTTAAAAAACTAAAATTAGAACTACCATACGACCCAGAAATCCCACTACTGGGCATATACCCTGAGAAAACCATAATTCAAAAGGACACATGTACTCCAATGTTCATTGCAGCTCTATTTACAATAGCCAGGATGTGGAAGCAACCTAAGTGTCCATGGACAGATGAATAGATAAAGAAGATGTGGCACATATATACAATGGAATATTACTCAGCCATAAAAAGAAATGAAATTGAGTTATTTGTAGTGAGGTGGATGGACCTAGAGTCTGTCATACAGAGTGAAGTAAGTCGGAAGGAGAAAAACAAATACCGTACGCTAACACATATATTTGGAACCTAAAAAAAAAAAAAAGTTCTTATGAACCTAGGGGCAGGACAGGAATAAAGACACAGGCATAGAGAATGGACTTGAGGACACGGGGAGGGGGAAAGGTAAGATGGGACGAAGTGAGAGAGTGGCATGGACATATATACACTATCAAATGTAAAACAGCTAGCTAGTGGGAAGCAGCCACATAACACAGGGAAATCAGCTTGGTGTTTTGTGACCCCCCTAGAGGGGTGGGATAGGGAGGGTGGGAGGGAGATATAAGAGGGAGGAGATATGGGGATATATGTACATGTATAGCTGATTCACTTTGTTATAAAGCAGAAACTAACACATCATTGTAAATCAATTATACCCCAATAAAGATGTTAAAAAAAAAATTTACTGCTAAAGGCACGAAGTTTGACTAAAACAAAATTGAAAGTTGCTCTAAAATAATAGGTAAAGTAAAAGGGTTTCATGTTTAAAACTTTGTTTTTACTAAAAGTTCAATTTGTTGGAACACTTCATCCCCTTACTCTTCTGAAAAATTGTGGTTTCAGTAAATTCTTCATTTTATTTACATTTATCCACCTATATGTGCATCTACATTTAGTGTTAGCAACACTAGGAAATAAAAAGAGTAAAGAAATTCTGGGACTTAACAAGTATGGACCGTGTAATTTTTTCACATTCTTTTTTTTTTTTTAAACATCTTTATTGAAGTATAATTGCCTTACAATGGTGTGCGAGTTTCTGCTTTATAACAAAGTGAATCAGTTATACATATACACATGTTCCCATATCTCTTCCCTCTTGCATCTCCCTCCCTCCCACCCTCCCCATCCCACCCCTCTAGGTGGTCACAAAGCACCGAGCTGATCTCCCTGTTTTTTCACATTCTTAACCAATAAAACATAAAAATGAGAAGGACTTTGAACAAAAAAGACTGATTTAAATGGCCATAGGCAAGAATCAAATAAAAGGCATGGCTGCCACAACTTTTGTTTAAACTCCTGAGTGCATTGAGGTGTTTTAGAACAAAGATTCAGTTAAGGTTGTGGGACCCAGAAATTTCTTTCAATAAGACAAAATTGTTACTGTAAAAGACATGAAAGGTACGTCCCTCTCTTGAAATCCTAATTGATCCTTGTTTCCAGCAATGAATTAGAGAGAGAAAGATGAAACAAGGCATGGGAAAGAGAAAATAGAACTAGCACATTAAGAAGTAGGTATATAAAAGAACTGTAGGTGTGGCTAGTGGCACATGGACATGACTTGAACCAAATTGATTCAAAATGATTAATTATTTAATGTCAAAAAAAATCACTCATCTGGACTAAAAGCTACCAACCATCTGCAGGTAGGTGAGTCTAAGAAAGCTGTTGTCTCCTGAGGGACACACACAACTGCTCAACTCAGCTCTTAGCAGAATGGGTGTGGCTTTGTTCCAACAAAACTTTATTTACAAGAAGATTATTAAATCTTTTTGGCCAGATATCACCCAAGGGCCAGAGTTTGCCAACTCCTTGTCTAGCTCTTCCATTAGACTATAATGTTATTAACATTGTAAATCATGATTGCCTCATTTATCATGTACTCTCAGAGCCCAACACAGAACCTGGAACAGAATAGTCATTCAGCACATTTCTGTTGAATGAATGAATGAATGAATGGCAGTATAGCATTCCACTCTCCTTTTTAAAAGGCCAACATTGTTTCAATTTTATACCTAAAAAAAAAGGACATTAACATTTCATCTGGTTCTACTTTAGAAACAAAGTTGTTGGAGGAGGTCATGGAGAGGACATGATTGCCAGTTGACCTGAGAGCTGGACCCAGGCAATCAGAGGCTCCTCACCCCCTCCCTTGCCCTTGGAAAGTACAATATGTCCTGCCTACCATTCCCCATTCTCATAGTGGGACCTGTTTCAAGGACACAGTCTTGAGGAAGTAAGGTGTTGTTGAGAACATCTGGACTGAATACATGACTGAACCCAGTTAAGGTCTCTATGTAAGCTTTTAAGATTCTGGTGGGTGGGTGCTGAAATCTACACCTCTTGTGGCTGCCCAAGATAAGCCTTGTATGTCAGTTCCCTTGCTTATTAAACCTGCCACCTGCCATTCTTGAGTGATCTGCTTCTTTCTTTGGTATCTCCTTACTCTCTGTGTATGGAGACCAGTTTCAGATTTCACCTGGGACACTCCTGGGATTTTGAACTAACAAAAAAGACATAACAACATGAAGAAGAGGAAACGGAACAGATTATTAAAAAAGGAAGGGAAGAAAGAGCCCCTGAAAGTTCATCAAGATATGATATCAACACTGCCTCTTTTCTACATTAGAAAGAAATTGGTTGGCACTAATCATTAACAGCTGAATCCTTTCTTCTGAAGAATCAAAGTAGATTCCCTTATGATTGTGTGTTTTTCTTATTAGAACCGTTTTTAGCCTTGAGGTTTTCCTTTTAGCTATTATATATTCAGTTTTGGACAAACGAAAATCAGTGACTCATTTTGCACCTGGCTGGAGACAGGATGGTAGGCCCATCTGGGCAGGGTAGTAGGAGTTGCAGTATGAATGAATTCTCTGAAGAATCAGAGTACAGTAGAATGTGTTTACTAACATCATGTTCTGATTGTACCTCATCACCTTCCAGCTGATGTGTCACTAATAGGTTTGGTGGGTAATCTTCTACTTCCTATGATAAAGATGCTTTAAGAACACATGGCTCCTGTTGGCAGTTTTTTATTTCTGATAAGATCTCATTTTAAATACCCAAGCACCATGGAAGGGCAAGTAGAGAGCTTGGAAGCAATTGCAAGCTCATTAAATCTTATAAATTTAAAGCACTGGATCATTAGAAAAAATTACTTGACTTAAAAAACTCAGGAAAGGAAAATAATTTGAAAGTTTAATAACCAACGTATAGTAAGAAAATATCAAGTGCAAGACATTGAGGGAAAAGAAGTATTCACCACAATAATTCCCTAACATTTTGCAACTGCAACACGTTTTTGATTGTCTAAATTAGAAATACTTTCTCTCCATTTTCTTAAAAATGATTTGACCTGCACGTTAATTCTTAACCTAAACGTGGGTAAAAATTATCTCATTTTGATAACTTTGTAAACTCCTGTCTCAGATGAAACTAAGCTGAAGAGTGTCAAATTAGGTGTTGATACCATATTCTGGATAATTTCTTAGGTTCATATGTGAAGGAAATGAGTAACAGATGAACTACCTAACTTTTAAGACAGCGGTCCCCAACCTTTTTGGCACCAGGGACCGGTTTCACGGAAGACAATTTTTCCATGGACGGGGTGAGTGGGGGATGGTTTCGGGATGATTCAAGCATATTACATTTATTGTGCACTTTCTTTCTATTACTATTACATTGCAATATATAATGAAATAATTATACAACTCACCATAATGCAGAATCAGTGGGAGCCCTGAGCTTGTTTTCCTGCAACCTGATGGTCCCATCTGGGGGTGATGGGAAACAGTGACACCCGAATTGGGTTGCTTATGTCCAGTCTCCTCAGTGATCTCGTTTTGGTCGCTGTCACTCCAGAAAGCCCTACTTCACAAAGACAGGATGTTGGAAATGGAAGCAGGCTTTTCAGTGGCAATCTCAGGATATTCCGCCTTCACTTTAATCCAGAATGTATGGAGATTTGAAGTTGTCTCAAACATACTTTTAAGGCCACCGTCATTTGCGATCTCAAGCAGTTGATCCTCTTCTAGCATGGACAAAGTCGATTCACCTGGCTTATTCACAGATGGGTCGTGGATCCATTCCTTCCCAGTTCGGGGTCTTTTGTGGTTGGGAAGTAATGCTCAAACTCTTTTCAAAGCTGAGACAGGTGATAAGGCACCAGCTGGGAGAAAGAAGGCCCTGGCTCAGTCTCTTTCAAAATCTCTGCTAATGTTTGAAACATGTCAAAAATCCCAATGTTCACTCGTCGCCCCCATAATTCCAGTTTAGCTTTGAATGCAGCCACTTTATCTGCCGACTTGAACACAGTTGTCGTTCTCCCCTGAAGTGACAGATTGAGTTCATTGAGCAGGTTGAATCTGTCACAGAAGTAAGCAAGTTTTGTGACCCATTCTGTGTCACTGAAATGTGCTGCCAGTGGTGACTTTTCTTCTAAAAGAAATCTCTGGAGCAGCTCTCGTAACTCAGAAACTCTGGCCAGAGATCTACCTTTAGAAAGCCATCTCACTTCCGTGTATAAGAGAAGATGTGTGCTCTGCATCCATTTCCTCACAGAGCTGCGCGAACAGACATGAGTTAAAGTCATGTACTTCAATGTGATTGATAATTTTAATCACATCCTGCAAAATGTTGTTAAGTTCAGATGACATTTTTCGGCTAGCCAGCATTTCTCTATGGATGACACAGGGCAACATTCAGAAGCGACCTCTTTGACCCGAGTAGTGAAACCAGAAAGCCATCCAGTCACGGCAGCCATTCCACCCGTGCACATACCGACACAAAATGATCAATACAGTTTTCCTGGTATGTAATCATTCAAAGACTTGAATAGGTCTGCAGCTGTGGTGTTGGTTGGCAACAAAAGTGCATATAACATATCCTCATGCACATCCTCCTGAAAAATATATCCTACAAAAACAAGCATTGTTGCCTTGTTGTCAACACTGGTAGACTCGTCAACCTGGACTGTGTACCATGGTGACTCATTAATCCTCTCTAACAATTGTGCCTCAATATCCTCTGCTATTTCATCAATTCGTCTAGTTTTGGTGCTAGCCGAAAGAGGAACACGTGCCACCTTTTGAACTGCAGCCTCTCCTAAAAGTTCACGACAAATGTCCTCAGCAGCAGGCAGGATCAACTCTTCACCAATAGTAAAGGGCTTCTTAGCTTTAGCAATGTGGTTAGCCAGTAAGAATGATGCTCTCAGTGCAGACACATTTGATGAAGTGATGGCCTTCAGTAATTGCTTCTGTTCACGTTCCCATTTTTTTCTTTTGAAAAACTCAAAAGGCTTGTCTTTTAATGCAGGGTGGTTGGTCTCGTGGCAAAGCAGTTTTGAAGGTTTCATGGCTTCGTTGGATAGCAGGTCGCCACATATTTTCCAAAGCGGGCTTGGAGAATGTGAATCACCTGTTGCAATAAACCTGTAATTTAAGTAGGACTCTTGGTATTTCCTTTTAAATGCAGCTTTCTTTTTGTGGGCAGTCTTAGAGTCTTCTGCTGTCTCATCATTGGGTCTTTCCCCCTTTTCAAAGAAGCTCTCCAGTCACATTTGTTTTTTACTCATTTTGGCTAGGGTTAGCTTGTGGGCTTACCAAAACTGTGACTGAGACAAGTACACAGTGCGGGAGAGAGGCGAGGATGGAAGTAGTAAATAAAATAATGGGCGGGCCATGTGCAGACTAAAATAAGTGTCGGATTCTGACTTAACGCCTGCCACCAGCTGCAGCTGTACAACTGAAGTACATCAACTCACTTGCCACTATAAAGCCTGCCACCAGATGCACCTTAATTGTCACTTGCCACTCACTGACAGGGTTTTGATCTGAGTCTGCAAGCAATTGATTTATTATGGTCTGTGTGCAGTCACACCTCTCTGCTAATGATAATCTGTATTTGCAGCCACTCCCCAGCACTAGCATCACTGCCTCAGCTCCACCTCAGATCATCAGGCGTTAGATTCTCATAAGAAGTGTGCAACCTAGATCCCTCACATGCGCAGTTCACAGTAGGGTTCATGCACTTATGAGAATCTAATGCCGCCACTGATCTGACAGGAGGTGGAGCCCAGGTGGTAATGCAAGCAATGGAGAGCAGCTGTAAATACAGATGAAGCTTCGCTCACCCGCCCGCCGCTCACCTCCTGCTGTGCAGCCCGGTTCCTAACAGGCCACGGACCAGTACTGGTCCATGGCCCGGGTGTTGGGGACCCCTGCTCTAAGAGGATTCTGGCTTGTCTGGACTGGGTGGCTTATAGACAACAGACATTTATTTCTCACAGTTCTGGGGGGCAGGAAGTCCAAGATCAAGTCACCAACAGATAAGACATATGGCGAAGGCCTGCTTTCTGATTCATAGATAGTGCCTTCTTGCTGGGTCCTCACTGAGGGGAATGGAAGAGGGAGCTCTCTGGGGTCTCTTTTATAAGGCACCAATCTCCATTGTGACAGCTCTGCCCCATGACCTAATCACCTCCCAAAGGCCCCACCTCCAAATACTATTACCCCGGAGTCAGGATTTCAGCAAAATGAATTTGGAGAGGGAGACAGTGGGCACAAACACTCAGCCCATAGAACACTATTCCCTATCTTCTACCACATTCTTCAAAAGGAATCTTGCCTTGAGCAATAAAATATTCTGAGTTACAGAATCAGGAGAAAACTGTGAAGGAGAAGAACCTCGAGGGAAGAACTTGCAAAATTAGCTTGGGGGACAGCAGGAGAGTAAGATGAGGGAAAGCCGAGGTGTTTGTGGGATATGGGTGGGCAAGGAAAGGGGGAAGGAGTTTAAAAAAGTACGGGTCTGATCAATATATATCTACAATTTTTTGAGAAATTACAAGTAAAATTTTGCATTATTTTAAAATTATTTCTGCTTGCTGGAATTTTCTTTCTTTGATCAACATGCTGTTCACTGTCTTGGTATCCTGTGCATGAATGTCATAAGCATTACAGATCCACAAACTTCATAAGCATTATATCTTTATATGCATAAGACGACTCTCTCTTCTTGTCTCCATCATCTATGTTGGATAAATGCATTGATCACATGACATATCTATAGTCCTTTTATGCACATTACAGAGGTGTTACAGCTATATTTCTTTTTGCTGTCTGTCCATAGTCAAATTTTTCTGATATAATTTGGAAAAACAAAGGCTACAATGAGAAGCTTTCATTTGTGAGAAAACTGCACAACCTGTAAAGTATATTTGGCATAGTTCTTCACTTTATATAGTAGATTTCAGATTAAGTAACTGTGATGTTTTTAAGTGTCTGATATCATGATTTTTTTTTCTGAGTGGAAATACTTAGTTCACAGAAGCCAGACTATCAATTTTATATTGCTTTAAACACCAATTAAGGACAATACCTCTAATATACACTCAGAAACTGTGATATTAGTCACAGTTTGAATTCAGATGGGTTTAGGAATATAGTGAATGGATCACTGATCATCTCTTATCAAGACCCTTCCTCTCACTTTCTTAATTTACCTCTTAGAAAACTTACTTTTATTCTGAGACCAATTAGACTCAAAAGCAACAATAAACAATGGCCATTGGTCCAAGAACTATTATCATTGATGATAATAGTTGATGGATATCAACAATAATTGTCCAAATCAGAAAGGAGCTTAGTGTGCAGAGAAAACATGAGTTCAGTCATGGTTGACCTTGTGGTTTTCAAGCACCACCATCATCTCATTAAGGTAGAATCAGAATTCGATCTTGTCAATATAATCACTGTGAAATTGAAAAGTTCAAACACTTGCAGCAGGAAATAAAACCCTTGCCAACTTCCGTATTTGCATGAGACAGAATGAAGGAAAGTGACACTAATCATTGAATTTAGGGCTGGTTTGTTTCTAGTTGCAAGTTAAAAAGACATTCTTCTAGCATATTCAGTATTGGTCAGACACTCATAAGAATTAATTTGTCCAAATTATGGCTAACTTAAAAAAGGTTCTGGAGAGATTGTTCTCACTGGGAAATGAAGATGTCTCAAATGCTTTTCTAATTCTGATATTATGTGGATCTCAGAGATGTGTCAGAATTATTTGTGTGTTAGGTAAAAGACGTTTGATTTAGATATATTTTCCAAATGAAAAATTAAAACACAGTAGCTCAAAGGACTTTAAGGCCTTTTTGCAAGTGACACAAGAGGTCTAGGATATATTTTACTGGTAATTTAAGGGGACAGTAGAAAAGAATTTCTGAAAATAGAACTTTCCTAGATGATTCAGGGTATATGATAAATGACCTGTCTGGAGGGGTATGGTTCTCTAGCTGTACTATCTCTATTCTACTGGACTGATCTTATCTAAAAGATTATGCTTGGAGCTCCAAATACCTCTCACTGGCCTAAAATGCTACTACTACCTTTTCTACCTAAAGAACCTGAAACTTCCACTTGTTGGGTCTTGGATGGATTAGCAGAGGAGCAGAAGCCTTGACTTCAGAAGATCTTACTTAAAGTTTGACCTCAGAAGATCTTACTTAAAGATCTTACTTAAAGCCTCTCTAACTAGAGAGGCTTCATATGGCTTTTCCCTTTGGCCCAGTTTAGTGTACCAGATTAACTGATATAATTTTCATTGCTGAAGGGGAGGGGACAGATACAGGAGAGAATTGCAAGGAGGGGAGAATCTGTGGAACTACAAGTTCACCAGCATGTATAGGTTACTACTGTAGTTGTCTAGGCCGGGGAGAGTAACCATAGCTGTTGGCAATTAAGAGAGTTTATTTATTCCTGGGAGGCTCCAGGAATAACAAGGATGTTGATGGTGCTTGATGAACAGGGTAGTTGACAAGGCAAGGGGAGAGAGAGCCCTGAAAGTTAAGACTGAGCTAGGTAATGAAGGGCCTTGAATGCCAGATAGTTTAGGATGTCCTGCAGACAAGAGCATAGGGAAGGGGAAGTCATTGGAGGGGCAAAACCGGGCAATGCTCAGATTTATGTTTTAGATACATTATTCTGATTAGCCAGGCTGGGGGTGGAGGATGGACCAAAGGGGAAGGGGATGAGATCAGTTGGTGGGGGTAAAAATTCAGATAAGATAATGAAGGCCTGAAATAGGTCAGTGTTAGTGGGAATGGAAACTTCAGACTCTCCCCAAGTTTTGAGGAAGAAATAACAAGGATCAGGTGGGCAATATGGTTTCAATAACTGCAGTTTTCTCTAATGAGTAAGGGAATGCAGGGAGAGGGACACAGTATTCAAGCACAATCATTTGCAAAATATGGTTTCTACCTACCTACAGCCCCTACTTTAGGCTAAAACAAACAAAAAAATCAACTAAAAGCATAAAAATGATTTAGATCTTTGTGGACCAGTGGTTCTCAATGTTAGAGAGCATCAGAATTACCTGGAGGGCTTATTAAAACACGAGTTGGTGGTCCTTATCCTCAGAATTTCTGATTCAGTGAGTGTGGGGTGAGGCCTGAGAAGTTGCATTTTAAATGTGTCATGATAATGCCGTTGCTGCTTTTCCAGGGATCACACTTTGAGAATCACTGTCCCAGGTCATTGTTTTAAATGATAATTTTCAATATGTCTGTTTCTGGCAGAGGTGATCTACCATGATCTGTAGTGACTGAAGGAGTTACCAAAAAAAAAAAAAAAAAGAAAAGAAAAAAAAGAAATGGATGGTATCTGGTTTTCCTTTGCCCGATACATTTTTCCCCAATACATTTTAACTTATGTAGATCATGAATTATTTTAAATTGTATACTCTGGTCCTGTTTTTGTAAGATCACCATTAATTTCTTTTTATCTAAATCCCAAGGCATTGCCACTGTGATTCTCAAGGAATAAATCTTTGCCTTGTAATTTTTCAGGCAACAGTTAAAGTGGTAGATCAAAATAATTCTTTAAATCAATGTCTGGAACACTTATCATTGTGACCATTTAAGAACTATAATGTCTGCTTTTATTAGATTTATCACCATCATAAATCACAAGCCTAGAAATATACCTTTCTCATTTAAGGTGATTTCTCTTATGAATCTCAATATTCACTGTAGAACACTTCAATAAAATTTTTTAAAAGTATGGTGTCTTCCTGGGAGTTGAGAAAAGAACCAAAATAAGTATGAGAGTAAAGATGGTGTTAATGCTGAATAAGGAGAAGAAACAAATAAGTACCAGAGTAAAGATAATGAAATGCTGGAGCAGATTTCATCACTGAAAAGCGTAAATTGCCTTAATGCTTGTTACAGGAAAACTAAGGTAGAAGAAATATGCCTATGGTGAGATAATTATTGTGTTTATTTAACCAGTCAGAGAAATTTGAGGATAAGAGAGAGGAAATTTACAAGGAAATTAAATAATAGTATTGATGCAGAGAGATTTATTTGTTACAGAGGTCCTTGTGACTGGAACAATCAATGTTAGCTTGACCCTGGGACCTGGGAGGTTTCTTATGTGGAAAGAATCTGTGTTGCTTGGGGATACAAAATATTTTGTAAATTTCTCCTCTTGTGAATTTTATAGATAAAAGGCATGGCCTTCCTGAAAATGCAGAATTTTCATATTTTCCTTCAACTCTGGATTAACTTTTTCAACTCTTTTCCTAAGCTCTTGAGTTTTTGCTTCCTCACTAGCTGACCATCTCCTTTGTCCTTTCTAGCACTCACATTCCTCTTATATGTATACTGTCTCTGACCCACTTGAGCTTTGTGGAATCAGAGCAACCCACTTTCTAACCTGGTTCTACCATCCTCATTGAAATATATTTTCCATTTACTTGAGAGAGAATTTTGCTTTGTGGGGAAAATGGCTGAGAAAGTCTTTTTAAAACACTTGCTCCCTTAAAATTACTCAGAAAAGTTCCAGTTTTGTGACTCCTAGCTTTTCATCCATGTACTCCAGCAGAGGACTATACCTAGGGAGGACTCAGTAAGAATAGCTGATGATCTGTCAGCATCCCTCAAATATGCCTTTCCATTGAGGCAGAAAGATTTGCCAATATATTAAATGGAACTCTCACAACTAGGTAATAAGAGCTCTGGGTTTGGTTAACATAGCAATGAGTTTGCTATACAAAGTTCTTATAATCTAAGATCCTACTCTCCACACTCTAGGGAAATCATTTCCCAATTGGAGTATATAGTCTGTTGAATAAAAATATGCTTAGGATATGTTTGTTTCGAGGTAATTATTCTTTACCCTTTAGGTCAGCAATCCCTTTGTCTATGGATAAGATCTCTGGCCTCTCTATTTTCCAAAATTTACATATCCATGTGATGTAAAATTGTCTAGAATTTTCTGAAGTTCATAGGCCACAGGTAAAAAGTCTCTGGTAACCTCCCTGGATGTCTGAAGAACATTCATTCTCCTTTGAAACTCAAGGTTTTTAAATAGAAGGTACCTGCATTTGTGTATTGCCTTCTATGTATGCGTGTCTGACTTTGTAGCATAAAAACAAGGGAAATAAAAATGTGCTTTTGCCTTGATTTTTTTTAATTGAAAAATAAATGCTATGGAAACTTGCATTATGTTGTGAAGGAGCTGCTTTAATCTTAAACCATGATTTTTCTTCCTCTTAAGAGTTCACTGGGGAAACTTAAAATAGAAACAAAGTGTATATATGTGTATGTTTTCCCACTTCACAAATTTGTTACAGAACCTAAATCATCTATCACCATGTCACAGAGTCAATAGAATCCTCCCCTGTAGAGTCTTGCCTGGAGGTTTTCAGTGTGATTCTTGGAATAAAGGATTAGTTGAACTCAGAATAGCTAATATTATAGATCGCATGGTGACTCGGCTCTTTTTGACATGTGTCTCTTCTTTCTAAACTGCACATTAACTTCTTCCTAGTCTGAATGTTGATCCTTCTTAACTCCCATTGCTTGTAATCTCTAGTGCATGGTGCAGAGCTGCACATTCTCCCTTTATTATTCCCTGGAGATTTTCTGCATACTAGTGCTTCTCAACCTTGGCTACACATTAGAATCACCTGGGGAACTTTACAATCTATTAATTCTTGGATGGGTCTCACCCCCAGAGATGTTAATTAATTGGTCTGAGGTGTGACTTTAGTATTGGGATTTTTTGTTCAGTATTTTTAAAAACAGCTTTATTGTGGTCTAATTGACATTCAATGAACAGTATATACTTAAAATGTAAAATTTAATAAGTTTAATATACACATCCATCCATGAAGTCATCATCATAAAGAGGAAACATATGCGTCATCACCAAAGGTTTGCTCGTGCCCCTTTATCCTTTCTCTCTTCCTCTGGTTCCACTCTCCCCCACTCCTGTCCCAGGCACCAGTGATCTTCTTTTGCACTACAGATTGCATTACAGTTGTATTTTATAGGTTTTTATATAAATGGGATAATACAATTTGTGTTCTTTATTGTCTGGCTGTGTTCATTCATCATAATTATTTTTTAAGATTTATCTGTATTGTTTGTTTCATGTATCAATTGTTCATTTCTTTTTATTGCAAATTAGTATCCCATTGCATGAATATACCACAAATTGTTTATCCATTCACCTGTTGATGGGCCTTTGAGTTGTGTCCTGTTTTTGGCTATTACAATTTTATTTTTAAATTGCTATGAATATTCACGTACAAGTCTTTGTATGGAAGTATACTTTAATTTCTCTTGGAGTGGAATGGCTACGTCATATGTATTAGGTGTATGTTTAACAAACTGTCAAACTACTTTCCAAAGTGTTTGTGCCATTTACATTCCTACAAGCAGGATATGAGCAGTCTAATTCCCCCACATCCTTGCCAATGTTTCTTGGAATTATTCTTTTTTTTTTTTTAATTTTAGCCATTCTAATATGTGTGTAGTGGGATCTCATTGTGGTTTAAACTTGCAGTTCCCTAATGTTTAACAGTTTTGAGAAACTTTTTATGTGCTTATCTCCCATCTGTATATCTTCTTGGTGAAGTATTTGTTCAAATCATTTGTACAGTTTTTTATTGGATTGTTTGCTTTCTTTATAATTGAGTTTGAGAGTTTATATATTTTAGATAGAAATCTTTTATCAGATATATGATTTTCAAATAATTTCTCAATATCACCCTGTCTAGGTTACTGTAACTTTATCATAAGTCTTAATTAACATCAGGTAGCATATTACTGCACCAAATTTTGTTCTTCTTTTTACAAGTCGTTTTCCTACTTTAGGTTCTTTTATTTCCATAGGCATTTTAGAATGAACTGCCAACTTGTACAAAACCCCACTGGGATTCTGATTTTGTTTGCATCATTACCACTAGGTGGTTGGTTGAAGTTCTTTATCTCCAAGCAATTATAATACAGGGACCTTCTTTAGATCCTGACTCAAACAAACAAACTGGGGAAAAAAAAACCCTCAAAACATGCAATGATAAACATTGATAAGACCGTTGGAAAAAAAATAAGTAAATTAAAAAAAAAAGTTCTTTATCACCACTGCACCTCCTCTGACACCACCCTGGGGGGAAGAGGGGAACATATTACTGATGGATGGAGGTAGAAATCCAGGGCCCCTAAATGATCCTCAGTGATCCTGCATGGAGACAGGGTCTTCTTACCAACTAGTCTTTGCTCCACAAAGCTGGAATAGAGTAGTTACTATCTAAAAGTTTTATATTTCCCTAAGCTGTCCCTTTCCTGATCCCTTTTTTGTTGAGGGAGAGGCTGATCTTGTCTGTGCCCATTGGTGTTTGCCACTTGCCAGCTTACTAAACTGTATGTCTAGGATATATACGACCAAGAAAATCCAGGAGACTCTAGGTTATTCCTCAGATCTTGAGGTCCTCAGCCAGTCTGCCTTCTCTCCCCCTTTCAGAGTCTTCTTATATTTTTTAATATGTAAAACATCTAGGGATTTTTAGTTGTGCTTCATGGAAGGAATATGGAAAAAGTACATCTACTCCATCTTCCCAGAAGTAGAAGTAATTCATACACAAGTTTTTGATCAGGGAATTTTTGTGATAGAAAATCAAAAGATAATCTCAGTCATCATTCTCTGAACAAATTGGAAAGGGGTGCCCTGGAAACATGTGTTATCCCTGGCTTGTGGCGTAAAGGATTCCACAGCAAACCCTCATCCCATGGCATGTTGAATGATAATCTGATTGCCCATTATAAATAGGAGCTGTACTTACCCTTAGTCTACACTGCTGCATTTTGACCTTACCACACTGGCCATGAGGTAGGTATTGGAATTATTATTATTATTATTTTTAAGTTTGTATCCTTTTACCAACATCTCCCTATTTCCCCCACGTCTCAGTATTTGAACTTCAGGGGAATTAAATAACTCATAGAAGTCACACAACAAGCAAGTCACAGAATCAGATATGGAAACTGGTCTACCTGCCTGAGGCTGGCAACAGTGGCAAGATAAGGAAAGATAGTTTCATAAGATATTAGAGGAGATGCATCAATATTACTGGAGACCGTGTAAAGGTAAGAGGTGTTTGGGGGCCTCAGTGTAGAGTGCATGTACCTTTGGTTATGATTTCTTTAACCTCAGCCATTCCAGTATCACCTTTGTATTTATGCCATATCTAAAGGCCACCTGGATTATTATTTACTTATGATTTTTCTTTAAGTTGACTCACTTATTTTACTTAATTAAATATTTATCTTAAAATATTCATATGATCATATACTAGTTATATTTATTTTTAATATTATATGTATCTTATTACATATTGAAATACGTCTATAACTATTAAAACAATAGCTGATCTATGTGTCAGCCAAAAGTTTGTTTGGAGTCACCTTGTTGTATAGTCCATATTTTGGGACCCTGACTTTGGTCCCTGAAGGGCTCTAATGGAGGATTACTGCAAACATAGATCTAGTACTGGGACAAAGGGGTGAGAAGGCTCTTTCCCACTATTTTTGCAACTGGAGGGATGAGAAGGTTTGCTTGGAGAACTACATTTCTCTTTACTGCTGAATAGCAGCTTCTTCTGTGTTCCAGGTCACCCTGTACAACCCTTTTAGTAAGGTTTGTTATTAATCAAGGGTTAGGCTTTACACAAAATTGTCTCATTAAATAGAAACTTACTTGTTGGTATCTGTCTGGCTTGTCCGGATCTAAGATTTAGAGAAGACTAAATTCTCTCTTAGTACAATAAATCAAGACTATTCTTTAAAAAAAGATATCTAACTCTATTTCACTTTCAGTGTACATTTGAAAGTACATTATTGTGTCCTAGTTCTTACTTTCAGTCATCGCGAGATGAATATAGATTTTATCCAGTGATGAGTTCCTCAGATGTTGAAAAAAAGGTCCCATATAGGAAATTCAGCTTTACTAATCCTGAAATAATGTCAGCAGAATAGAATCTAAACCCAGCTTTGATCCACAATACAGAGGAAGAAATTTGGTTCATGTGGAAAAAAATACAAACCTTAAAAAAACAATCCTGTAACGATCGTATCACCAAGCAGCTGGACTGTTGCAGGGGAATGGCGTAGCAGGGGTTTTATTTATTCATTTAGAGGAGTTCAGTCTCATTGGCTTGGACACAGGGAATACCAATCAAAATAAACTCATTTCACATCCGTTCTCCTGCTGATAAACTATAATTGGTGACTGATTGCATTGAGGCATTTTCTTTATTCCGGGACCCTTTTGTCCCATAACCTGGCCATTTCCTGCCAGGGGTTGGAAAAGGTCTTTTCCTTTACAGAGAAGAAACACTCACTCCCCTGGCAGCTCAGAATGCTTCTCATTTGTACTATGAAACGAATTGCTTTGTAATGGAAGTATTTAGAAAGAACAAAGCACTTTTAGACCAACTCTTAATAACAGATAATCAACCACACACTTGGCTGAGGATATTACCATCTATATACAGATTGCTCTAGCCAGAGTATCTGACTTCCTCATTTTTTTTCTCCTGCTATAATAATATTCAATATCAAACAAATATCAGCCATTAAAACAGAAGCTAAAGGCAAATATGAACTGTCTAGTTCTTGGATAGGAGAAAGTTGCTGTTTTCTGGAACTGATTCACCTGAAAAGTGCAAGTTTGGGATTTTACTTTCATTTGAAGGGTAAAGTAGTTGGTTCTGTTTCTGGAACTGGATAATGTAATTTCAGAGAATAGTGGCTTTCTTCCTCTTATACTAACATCAGGTCTTATTTGAAATTATTTTGCTCAGCTTAAGTACCGAAAATAGTGGCTTCTGTTGCTGTTTAATGCTTTTGCCAAAAAGGGGAGGTCCAGAAGGTGAAGATGGAGACTGAGCACAAAATTTGAAATCAAGAAGGAAAGTCTTGAGACACATTTGGAAGTCACCTGTGACAGTTTGGATTTTTAATTTTTTTTAATTTTAATTTTTAATTTAACTGATAGCTGGCTGATTCTACATTTGTTGAAGACTGTCAGTATGCTGGCCAGTAATCTCGTTTCTGTTCTTTATTTAAAGAATAAATCTGTCTCTTCCATTATATAGAGACAGCTTAGAACACGCGTGCCAATATGTCTTCTTATTTTTCTCTTGAACAGTTCTAAATGGATATTTGAAGTTCACTTGTCATTTAATTGTCACTTTTATTGCTGATTAAAGACATTTAATAATTTTCTTTATTATTTCAAATCATAAATGTATTATATGCATATTGTAAAAATGGAAGGAACACAACTATGTATTAAAAAAAGTAAATTGCCTACCTACCCCAGGCCCTAGCCTCACCCTTTTGAAGTAACTAGTAATTACAGCTTGGTATATGTCCTTCCACATCTTTTTCTATACCCTTCTAAAAATATGCATATATGTATATATGCACACACACACATACGTATACATCTCTATCCCTTAAACTGGCGTGATACTCTACACATGTAGATGTAACTAGTTGCCTACTCAATGCATATTTTCAAGTGTAGTCTTAAAATACACTTTAATGAATAGCTATGCCCCACTCTCATTCCTTTGTTACAAAAAAATTTCCAGGGCTTCCCTGGTGGCGCAGTGGTTGAGAATCTGCCTGCCAATGCAGGGGACACGGGTTCGAGCCCTGGTCTGGGAAGATCCCACATGCCGTGGAGCAACTAGGCCCATGAGCCACAACTACTGAGCCTGCGCGTCTGGAGCCTATGCTCTGCAACAAGAGAGGCCGCGATCGTGAGAGGCCCGCGCACCACAATGAAGAGTGGCCCCCACTCGCCACAACTAGAGAAAGCCCTCACACAGAAACTAAGACCCAACACAGCCAAAAATAATAAATAAATAAATAAATAAAATATTAAAAAAAAAAATTTCCAAGTCTCATCCATTTGCTTCATTGGATTTGAAGTCTAGGGTCTCCAGGTTAGGGACAATCCTCTCTATCAATTCTTCATGGAGCTCTTCATGGTCCAGGGAACTGTGGAAAAATATTGATATGTTATTTATCTTAACACACTCAGTATACCATAGTGATGAATGAACAAGGTAGCTACAGTAAAAATTTCTGTTTGTGGAAGGGAAGATGGGGAAACAACACACATATGTCATTGGTCCATGGAACATGTCACAGTCTACTGGATAGGAAGGTATGATTGATCTTCCCAAGCAGTGCAGTGTTTTTGTTTGCTTTTGGTCAGCAACATATAAGCATTTGGTTCTGTTCTTTGGGGCAAACTTCCTTGCCCATATATAAGGTGTGCGTTAGGGATGCTCTTTTGAGGGATGTATAACTTTAGCAACTTCTTCCTATTGGTACAAATTCAGGAAACTGAGGATTGCCTTGGGTTTGAATATTTGCAGATTGTTACAGGCCAGATTTGGTGTTGCTTTGGAAATACAGACCCCTTGAAATATAATATATTTCCTTTTAAATAATTCCATTGGCTAATGATCAGAAAATAAAAACAAAAGCAACCTTTGGTTCTGAGAACTAGGGATGTCTGACCACAGGTCCCTTGGCTTAATAGCTTTAGTGCTGAAGCAATTTAAACCCATAACCTTCACAATCTTATTTCTGCCACCAGACTTGACCCCCTTTTGAAGAAGAGAATCCACCACATGCCTACAGGAAGTTTTTGGGAGCTTTGGCTTTTTCCAAGTCCTGTGTTTATATTCTGCTAAATCTGCATTCTCCCCCTCAGCTATCGGGGTCACCTTCAGCCTAAGCTTGTTCCTTTCTTTAGTTTGGGCATCACTGTAGACAATAAAAAGTCTCTAACTTCATGCAGAATCCTAAAGGTCACCTATGTTTTTTTCTCGATTTTACCACCTTTGTAAGCATTTTGCAACCATATAGCAAAATTTACAAAATCCCCATTCTATAATGACAGGGTCCTCACAGCCCTCAGCCTTATCTCCATCACTTAGCCAAACTCAATATTAGCACTTTCTCCTGATAGCATATTCTGAATCAGTCAGTGTTCTTAGTTGTAACAGAAAATGACTTTTGCTGATTGAAGAGCTGAGAAAAAAATTTAGGAAGATATAGGGTAGTACACAGAGTCTCTGGGAGAGCTGGAGATGTGTACTTGGAGGTTAGGACTTTGTCAGGAAAAGTGCCCTATGTCACTTTGCTGGACTGGTCCAGCTACTGGTCTAGGGAGTTCGTCCTGGTTGACACTGGATATTGGATGCTGCTGCGGACATCGCTGTTACCAATCCTTAGTAATTCGAACTTACTGCAACCAGCACCAGCTGCCTAAGTAGACTCACCTTTTTCTTGCTTCCTTGTGTGTATGTGCTTGTGTGTGTGCATGTGCTGTGTGTGTGTGTGTGTGTGTGTGTGTGTGTGTGAGATAGGGCGAAAGAGAGGAGAGAGAACTTTAACAATACAGATATGATGCATTTTTGCTAAAAGCTCAATCATTTTCTTTAATATATTTTATTCTGTACCTTTAGCCCTCTATGATGGCTAATTTTATATGTTAACTTGACTGGGGTACAGTGCCCAGTTTTTGTGTTAAACACTAATCTAGATGTTGCTGTGTAGGTGTTTTTTAGAAATGATTAACATTTAAATCATAGTCTTTGAACGAAGCAGATTGCCCTCCATAATGTGGGAGGGCCCCATCCAACCAGTTCAAAGCCTTAAGAGCAAAGACTGAGGTTTCCTAAAGAAGGAATTCTATGTTTCAGCCTCCAGACTGAAACATAGAAACCTTGCCTGAGTTTCCAACCTGCATATTTCAGGCTCAAATTGGCAACATCAACTCTTCCTTGAGTTTCCAGCCTGCCAGTCTGCTCAACAAATTTCACACTTGCCAGGCCTCACAATTGCATGAGCCAATTGCTGAAAATCAATCTTTCTCTCTCTCTCTCTCTCATTTAGTTCTGTCATTTTGGAGAACCCTAATATACCCACTTAGCACATGAAGGATTATAGGTTGTCTAGTTCTTTTTCTAATTTTTTGTTTTGATAACATTTAAAACTACAAAAATATGCAAAACATGCATAATGAATTATATAGCTTTCACCTAGATTTACTAGTTTTAGTATATGTATATGTGTGTATATTTATACAGTTTTTTTTGAACTATTTGAGAGTAAGTGGCAGACTCCTAAACTTTTCAGCATGTTTCTCTTTCACTCCTAAATATTTCATCCTTTCTCCTAAGAATAAATGCTTATTAGCATTTCTGATCAAATTCAGAAATTAAACATTAATATAAGTAATATACAACTGTTATTCAAATTTCACTGTTACAAAGTGTTTATAGCAATTAAAAAAATAATCTAAGATCCAATCTCAGACCATGAAACACATTTAGTTGTCATATCTTTTTAGTTTCCTTGTCATATTCCTTTAGTTACCTTTATTCTGAAATATTGCTTAATCATCTTTTTATCTTTTATTACACTAGCATTTTGAAGAGAAAGACTTATTGTTTTGTAGCTGTCACCCAAGGATTTCTCTCATGATTATGTTTTTCTTATGATTAGATTCAGGTTATGTATTTTTGGCTAGAGCACTACATAAATAATGTTATGTCCTATTCAGTGCATTACCTTAGGAGGTAGAGGGTGTAATTTTTTCCCCATTAGTAGTGATGTTAACTCTGATCTCTGTGTTAAGTTGGGAGAGAAATAATTTAAACAATGTGGGTTATTCCACTTGCCCCTGTATTCAGTGATCATATGCCTCAAAACAAAGGTGAACATATGTCTACAGACAGGAAATCTGTTACTGTCTTAATTGGGTTCAGTTTCCCACATGCCATTTATTGTGAACATCTCACTGTACCAAGTTTTGCTAACTATTTTTGTGAGAAATTTATGGTATTATTTGAGGGTAGTTTTGTATATGCAAATTGAACCTCACTTACGAATAACCTAACCCCGGAGTTAGAATCAAGTCTACCGTCTAACCGTCCTTATACGTCTGTCTCTAGGGTAAACACCCCAAGTCATCTTGCAGGTCAAGTATTATAGATTTTAAATTTCAGCAGATATCAACAGACTATTTCTAAAAACAATGCCGTAGTTTTTAGTTCGACTAGCAGTATATGAGTGCCTATTTCTTCATTCATAGTCCCACAGTAAGCATTATCATTCTTTATGTTTTTGCCAATCTGATGCATTGCAATGATTTCTTTGTTGTAATTTACATCTCCCTGACTATTAGTGATACTGAGTTTTCATATATTCATTGTGTTGCCAAACCAGGTTCATTTTGCCCCATGCACAGCAAGCCAAAACGCTGAGACAAGGTTTGCAGCAAAGAGAGAGTTTATTCGTCAGGCAGCCAAGCAAAGAGATGAAAAAAACAAATCTCAAATCCACCTCCGTAAAAGCGAGGGTCTTGGCGTATTCATGGGATAAGCAATAAAGAAGCAGGGCGGTCTGAGGCATGGGCAGCGTGAAGAGAGGTGATTGGAAAAAGCTGCGGTAATCTTCATTCTGCGCAGGCTTAATTGAGCTACAGTCCTCTTCACATTCGAAAGGTTATCCAGCGGAACAGTATAGGAAATGGCCTGGGAGATAAGCAGGAGTGCAATTTCGTGGAGGAACTGATATTGTTACCATATGACTGGAGCACAGAATACAAGGTAGGAAGTGGTAGGAGGTGGCATCAGGGGTGTAAGCAAGGCCAAGTTGAGATAAGCCTTGAAAACCGTGATTGGAAGCCTGAGGGCAATGGGAAGCCACTCTATTTCAAGCATGAGAATATCATGCCCATCTTGGAGTTCAGGGAAAATCACTGTGATTTAAGCATAGAG
Organism: Balaenoptera physalus; assembly: GCF_965194825.1. Classification (NCBI taxonomy): domain Eukaryota; kingdom Metazoa; phylum Chordata; class Mammalia; order Artiodactyla; family Balaenopteridae; genus Balaenoptera; species Balaenoptera physalus. The sequence continues at coordinate 127,113,560 of NC_138890.1, forward strand.
TCTCCATTGCACAGGGGAAGAACTGTTGGTTAGGACCCCTGTTAGGAGGTGATAGAAGCAGCCCAGGAAGGAGGCAGTGGTGGCCTGGACTAAGTATCAATAGTGGGGATGCATAGAATTGAGCCAGTGTGAGAGAAATAGGCAGAAAAAATTGATACGACTTTGTTATTATATTTGCGTAGGGAAAGAAAAAGGAGGAAAATCAAGGAATTCATGCAGTTTTCTGGCTTGGGCGGGAGGGAGAATGATGGTGCCATTTATTAGGTGAAGGCACACAGAAGGGGTAGCATAGATGGAGGTCACTTGTGTTTTGGGTATTTTGTGTTTGAGACCCCCTTTAAGAGCCACTACAAGGTCTTTGGTAACAAGTATACTAGTCTGTCCTACGGCATTCTCTGTAACAGTCTTTTTTCCTGAATTGCACATGAGCATAGTTGCTGATCCGCAAACTTAAAGCACCCCAGCACTGCCACCAGAAACCTGTGCTGGGCAGAAACCTGTGCTACTGACCAGACCTTCCCACTGCATAATTCTGGGAGGCATCATTCACATAATCATGCTGTTGTTATAATGTATCTTTCTGTCTCAAAAACAAGTGTTTTAATGGAATCTCCAACCAAAGGAACTCTGGGGCCATGTGACAGAATCCCTGTAGTATTTGTCTACTCTTGCTGCCCTCTTCTTTACATCTTTGTGGTGGAGGAAGTAAGACAAACCAGAGCATCCCTACCTGGATAGTGCAAGAGGAGGTCAATCTACTGGGCTTATTTTTTTTTTTTTTAACGAAACTGAGGTCTAGCCAAATACAATTTGTGAAGCACAAACACAAAACTGCCTGGGGTCAGGGTTTCTTCATTCCATTAGGCCAGCTGTAGCCCAACTGGAAAATTTTCCTAATTTCTTTGAGGCAGACCTCTGTAAGACTGACAAACAGGCTCTGACTAGTAGTATTTAAGATTTACATGCGAAAAGGATATCAAAAAATCCAAGAATGAACTGGGAGGGGGTGGCATTTATTGCTGCATTATAATTGCATACACAGTCTCACTGTCATAAACTATAATATGCTCAAAAAGAACTAATTTGCCATATGAGTAATTCAGTATTTGGATAGAAAATTGTTAATTGTTAAAGCAAGAAAAGACCTTGGAGATCTTCTGGCCTGATTTCCTCATTTGGTAAATAATAAAACTGAGGCCCAAAGAAGTGTAAGCTTTGTGGAGCAGTGGAGGTTCTGTGCATAGAAGCCAGGTCACCTCACTCCAGCTTGTGCCCTTACTGCTAACCTACACAGCTTCTCCATGGAATAACTCATAGGCTACTCTACAGAATCCACAAAAGAGCACAGAAAGCTGACAGTATATCCAGCTCATGCTCTATTACATGTGTTCCAAATAATGCAACCATTTTAACAATATGAAAACAGGTGGTTCCTACAACCATAAAATCATTGGCCAGCTGGCCACTCTCAGCATTATTAAGGGTCCAAAGTGCTTTACATAACACACAAAAAAGACATATTTAATCCTCAGGCAAGATCTAGCTTAGTGGTTCTCAACCAGGGTCAGCTTTGCCCCAGGAGAACAATTCTAGAGACATTTGAATCGTCTCAACTGGGAAGTTGCTACTGGCATCTAGTGAGTAGAGACCAAGGATCATTCTAAATATCCTGAAGTGCACATGGCAGCTCCTCACAAAAATAATTATCCAGACCAAAGTGTCAGTAGTTCATGGCCAATTGAAGGGTCAGTGGCCCTATTCAGTCTTGACCTGCTCAGCTTGAGCTAGACCCAGCTGACTCCCAAGTTCCTGGAAAACAACTTGAAAAAAACATCTTATTGTTTAGGCTTCATGCTGCTTGGAGGACATGCAAGTCTTAAAATGATCTTGATAAGTGAAGGCAGATGAAATAGATGAAATAGATTAACCCATGATTTCAACTGGCATTTAAATTTCCTCTTTTTAAGAAACTAGCTATTTGTAATCTTTTCCATTTTTATTTGATTATACTTAATTTATGAATACTCTTTGTATATTAGAGATGATAATCTTTTGATTGCCATGTGTATTACATTTTTTTTCTCCCAGTCTATTATCTGTCTTTTATCTTTGGACAAAATTTAAATTAAAAATCTTTTATGTAATCAATTTTATATTGTTTCAAAATTTTCTATCTTTCTAAGGAAATTGTTTTCCACACCAAGAATGTATGAATGTTCTTTGTTATTTTCATTGTATAAATTTATTGTATTATTATTTAACCTTAAAATATTTAACCATCCTGAAACTTTTGTGTATATAGTACAGAAGGATTCTACTGTATCATTTATTAAACAGATTACTTCTGTCCCCCTAAAGTAAAATACTACATTTGTCATTTAAGTTCCTTTATATTTTTGGAATTTTTCATGCTGTCATGTTTTACTGATCTATTTTTCTACACAAGTATCAGTATCTTTTGTTAATGATTAAATTATAGTATTATAATAATGTTTAATTTAATATTGAGTAAGGCAGGGGTCCTCCCACTATTTTTTTCCAAATTGTTTTAGCTATTCACAGACTTTTATTCTTTCTTATGGCCTTTGAAGTCATTTTTTCATCCAGCTTAAAATAAAACAAAATTGTGAATCTGCGATTGCTTTACATTTGTAAATTAATTTCTAAAGAACTGATATCAGTAGATTTCTCAAGGATTTTTTTAAAATATGAATTTATGGCTTTCTTAGGTTATAAAGGGTTAGAAAGATTGTATGTATTTTTGTTAAAGTCATCCCTACATATTTTACAATTTTTTCACTATTATGAAGATATTTTTCATATTTCTGTTTCTTACTGGTTATTGCTAGCAGAGAGAGAAGTAATAAACTTTTCTATATTTGTCTTGTCAGATTTTGCAAATTCTCTTATTAATTTTAATGCCATTTTCATTGGAATTTTTTGTTTTTAAGAATCACAGTCCTATCTCAAAGACTTTTGTCACTCTTTTCCAATATTTAAATATTAATGTTCTAATATCATTTTTTACTCACTGAATTACAGCCTCTAATAAATGTGGAATTATTGTGATAACTGTAGCCATGGCTGTTTTGTTCTTAATTTTAATGACAATAGTTTTGTTTTGTCCCACAGTTGGAGTGCTGACTACTGTTGGTTTTTGGTAAGCAGTCTATCGTATTTAATTCAAATATTACTTACATTTTTATTTTAAGTTTGGAATGACTGATGAACTTTATCAAATAGTTTTTCAGCATCTACTTACGTAATTACATAATACTAACCGTTTACTCTGTTTCTATTGATATATTGGATGTTGGTTATTTATTATCATTTTTATCACAGCTGGATTCTATTTTCTTATGTTTTACTTAGAAGTTTTGAATACATATCCATAATGAAATTTGTTTCTAGTATTTTTTATAGACTTATTGAAGTATAATTTATGTACTATAAAATTCAACCATTTTAACTGTACAATTCAATGAATTTTACTAAATTTAGGGTTGTACAGCCTTCACCATAATCCAATTTTAGAACATCTCCATGATTCATAAAAGCTCTTTTGTGCCCCTTTGCAATCAGTTCTCATCCTCTACCACCACCCTGGGCAACCACTCATTTTCTTCCTTGTTTATAGATTCACTTTTCCTGAACATTTTATATAAATATTGAAATACTAAAGTAAAAGTCTCTTGCATTTCGCCTCTTTTACTTGCCTTAATATTTTTGAGATTCATCCATGTTGTATGAATGTTCATATTTTGTTCTCAGTAGTTTGTTCCTTTTTGTTGCTGAATGGTTTTGCATTGTGTGGTTTTAAAAGATAAGTGGAAGCATATTAAAAATTCTAAGTTTATTTGAACAAAAACTGATTCAAATCAGCCAGCATCCAATCTAGTAGATGGAAAAGAGATTCAAGAAGCTGAACAGAATGAGTGGGGCGTCCCAAAGGGTCTCATCCTGGTCACCAGAAGCTGTAGCGGAGGAGAAATAATTTCCCCTCTACCCTTATGGTGAGTGCTTGGCTGAGACCCCTTTTTCTGTAGGAAACTTCATAAATGGATAAGCTTATCTAAGCTAAAATTTCTCTACTGCAGCCACTGTAATTCAACGATTATCTTTGGTAAGGTTAACCTGCTTATCCAACCTTAAAACAACATTTTATTCACCTGAGAACTCACACTCGGTCCACTCCAGCTTAAGTAGGACACAGTCTGACCAGAACCCAGTCTGGTTTCTAAGTCGGACACAATCTGACTGAGGCCAGTTTCCGGACCCAGTCTGAAAAAAAAAAAAAAAAAAAAAAACTACTTAAAGTCTAAAAGTTCATAACATAAAAGCTGTGGAGCTAGGATCCAAGAGGGATTTCCCACCACTGCCTGAGGCAGCAAGAAAGCAGCAAGCTCAAGGGGCTAAACGGGTCACCACCCTGAGTATATTTTTAATATAAGTATGTCTTAGACAATATTTGGGGCATACTTATACTAAAAAATAATTCATTGTTTATCTGAAATTCAAATTTAACTGGCATCCTGTAGGACTCTGGAGGATGAAAGAGAGAGGTGAGACAAAGAAAATTACAAGCTGCTATAAATATTTAAACAAAATGAGGAGACATACTCTATCCTTATAGTTATCAAAGTCTGTAATAAAACATATATAACACATACTTGGTAGTGAAGCTTGGATATCTTGAGCATGTGATATTTGTGAAACCTTGTTAAAGGTTTACTTTCCCTAGGTTTCACATTAGGAAAATAAGTCTCATGTAGTAGGCAAAAATATGAGTAAAATCTTGCACATTGGAAATGGAAAAAATAACATTGGGGCTAGATTCTCTATGGAAGCTTTATCAAGGTCTTCTGGCAATTCACGAAATTAGCCAATTTATAATTCAGCTGGTTGATGAAGATATCAAAAGACAGTTTTCTTAAAGTAGATATTTTCCTAGGTAAATTTTTTGTTATAGTTAGGAGTTTGTATGTAAAGGATACAGAGATCATAGAACAATTCTTGCTCTGTGACCATTGAAAATTACAAAAGCAGTTGACGTGATCAATTTGTTAGAGGCCTTGTTTTGGAGCATAATACTTTATACACACCGATCAGTTCTCACTGAGAGTGTGCCTACTTTGCTAGAAAAAAAAGATAAATTTGTTGCTCAGGTAAAGATTTTCAAAAGCAACAATATTCCACAGTAATGTCCCATGAAAATGAAATTTGGCTATAATATGATTGACAATTTGGTTCCTGTCCTCTGCTCAGCTTAGTAGGGTTAGGAGGTGGTGGAAGGTTAGGAGGATGGGGAATGAGCTGAAGTTTTTATCTTCTGCAGGAGGCCAAAGGAGGCTTAGGAAGCAACTGCCTTGTGACTGTTTGGGACTTGCTGAATTCTGGGTACAGGCAATCTTGTACGTAAGCTTAAATATTTTTAATTTAAAAAATTTTTCCATTAACTTTGCAATAACAAGAGCACATGTTTTATGCAATTGATGTTTTGGTCCCCACTATGAGCATTATATAGGGTTTAACTGTATCACTATGCACATGCTGCAAAGATTAGCATACGGATTTGGAGTACGCTGCATATCTATGGTGAATAAAGTAAATGTCAGTAGATGAGTATTACAGGTCGGTCTTCCCCTGCTCTTTCTTCTCTTCTTTATTTTCAACACAGCAGCCAGGGTAATTGTGTTAAAAATGTAAATTAGATTTAATCTACTCAGAACTCTCTAAAGGCTTCCCATCTCACTCACAGTGCTGTGAACACCTACAAGGGTCTCTGTGATTTCCATCTCTCCCCATCTCTGGGACCACATTCCTTATTATTCTCTTCTTCATCACTATGCCAAAGCCACACTAGAATTTTTGACCATGTCAGATTCTCTCTGGCCTTAAGGTTTTGGTATTTCCTTTTCCTCTGCCTTAAATGCTCTTCCTTCAGATATTTTGTAGACAAATATCTTACTTCTTTTCGTTTTTTTTAAATAGACTTTTTTTTTTTTAATTCTTTTTTTTTCTTTAAACCCCACATTTGTTTATTTATTTATTTTTGGCTGTGTTGGATCTTTGTTTCTGTGCGAGGGCTTTCTCTAGTTGTGGCAAGCTGGGGCCACTCTTCATCGCGGTGCGCGGGCCTCTCACTATCGCGGCCTCTCTTGTTGCAGAGCACAGGCTCCAGACACACAGGCTCAGTAGTTGTGGCTCACGGGCCTAGTTGCTCCGCAGCATGTGGGATCTTCCCAGACCAGGGCTCGAACCCGTGTCCCCTGCATTAGCAGGCAGATTCTCAACCACTGCGCCACCAGGGAAGCCCTAGACTTTATTTTTTAGAGCAATTTTAGGTCCATAGCAAAACTGAGCAGAAGGTACAGAGAGTTCCCATATGTTCCCTGTCCCCATACATGCATAGTCTCCCCTATTATCAGCATCCCCCACCAGAGTGATACATTTGGTACAATTGATAAACCTAAATTGACACATCATAATCACCCAAATTCCATACTTTATATTAGGTTTCACTCTTGGTGTTGTACATTCTATGGGTTTGGACAAATGGATAATGACATATATCCACTGGTGTAATATCATACAGAGTAGTCTCACTGTCCTAAAATCCTCTTTGCTCCACCTTTTCATGCCTCCTCCCCTTCAGATTGACTTCTTTCCCTTAGTAATATACATTTAAGGTTCCTCCTTGTCTTTTCATGGCTTGATAACTCATCTCTTTTTAGTGCTGAATAATATTCCATTCAGCATTTATCACCTCACCTATGAAAGGACATCTTGGTTGCTTGAAAGTTTTGGCACTTATGAATAAAGCTGCTATAAGCATGTGTGTGCAGGTTTCTGTGTGGACAAAGTTTTCAACTCCTTTGGGTAAATACCAAGGTGTGTGGTTGTTGGAGCATATGGTAAGAATATGTTAGTTTTGTAAGAAACCACCAAACTGTCTTCCAAGGTGGCTGTACCGTTTTGCATTCCCACCAGCAATGAATGAGAGTTCCTGTTGTTCCATATTCTCGCCAGCACGTGATACTGTCAGTGTTCTGGATTTTGGATTTTTATCATTCTAATTGGTGTGTAGTGGTATCTCATTGTTTTAATTTGCATTTACCTGACGGCATATGATGGGAGCATCTTTTCATATGGTAATATACCATTTGTATATCTTCTTTGGTAAAGTGTCCATTAAGTTCTTTGACCCATTTTTTAAAAATCACGGTATTTGTCTTCTTATTGTTGAGTTTTAAGAATTCTTTGTATATTTTGGATAATAGTCCTTTATCAGATATGCCTTTTGTGGATATTTTCCCCCAGCCTGTGGCTTGTCTCTCCATTCTCTTGATATAGTCCTTCACTGAGCACAAGTTTTTAATTTTAATGAAGTCTAGTTTATCTGTTCTTTCCTTTATGGATCCTGCCTTTGGTATTGTATCAAAAAAGTCATAACCAAAGCCCAAGGTCATCTAGATTCTATACTATCTTTTAAAAGTTTTGCATTTTATATTTACATGTGTGATCCATTTGGGGTGAATTTTTCTGAAGCACGTAAGGTTTATGTCTTGATTCATTTATTTGCATGTAGATATATAGTTGTTCCAGAACCATTTATTGAAAATCTTTTAGGTTTTAATCAAAAGCATCTCATGAGGGAGAATTTCTCTGTTGAACCTATCACAATGTAACATTATACCCACTGCAACACAATTATCTCCATCCCCAGATTTATTTTTTTCCTCCTTAGCACTTTTCACCAACATCCCATATATTTTACTTACTTATCTTGTTTACTGTTTGTCTTCCTCAGTTTATATCTTTGAGGGTACTGATATGTCTTTCAATGCAGCATCCCCAGCACCTAGAACCATGACTAGCACACAGTAGGTACTCAATAAATATTTCTTGAATTAATCAATAAAAGAAGAAATGCTCTAATCAGTGGTGTGGTAGCCTCACAAGCACCACCGGCAGCCCTGGGAACTTGTTAGAAGTGCAAATAGTCAAGCCCCATAAAACCTACTGAATAAGAAACTCTGGGGTGGGGCTCAGCAATGTGTTTTAACAAATTCTCCAGCTGATTAGGATGTATGTTAAAATTTGAGAATCGTTGCTCTAAAGTTCTTCCTTATCCATGCTTTCTTTGGTATTGAACACACATTGTCTCTTTTCTGTAAGAAGTGAGATTGATGGCTTTTCTGGAACAAGGTATTTACCTGCATTTTTAAATGTTAAAAAAAAATCAGTTTATTGGAAACCAAATCAGTTATTTTATTTTGATTTATAAGATGGCATTTATCCATTACTTAGTGTTCAACCAACTCAATAAATTCAATACATGGAAAAATGGAACAAACTCAGTAATGACTGGAGGGAAGGTGAATGCTCGTAGAAATCTTTCAGTTTGGATTTAAAAAGTCCAGAAAGGACATTTCACTAATTTATCCTTTCTTAAAGAAACATTTCCAAAAAACAAAGGAATGGTCATAACAAACAAAGTAAATTTGCAAAAGTTGAAAGACAATTTACATTTTTTTTAATTTTACAAATATGCATACTGGGTTTCTTTATTTTGATCTAGATCCAATCAATGATAGTTTTTGTTTTTTAGTTTGCTTGTGCTTTAGGTAGAACATGAATTATTTGAGCAATGAATTGCCAAATTAAAAAAAAAAAATCTAGGTTTATGTAAGGAGAGACTTCATTCAAAAATATTATTTCAAGGGAGAAAAGGAATGATTACAATATGGGGAGGGGGCTTTTGCAATGGGAAAAACACTCTGATCATGAGATTTGCAAGAGTCCCAAGGATTAGGCAAAAAGAGGTTTTTTTTAATAAGGAGGAGTAAACAAAGCTGGAAACAACCTGTTGGTGGAAGTGGGAATGAAAGTGATGAAAAGGTATAGGTAGTTTGATGGTATAGTAGATCAGAGAATGTTTTACTCTGAGGTCAGCCTATTCTCAGTAGGGAATTTTTAAGGGGATGTTCTATGCTGGCTCAGTAATAAGAGGAAATGACCACAGTCAGCTAATTGCCCAAGATCAACAGCTGGTGAATGTGATGCTGGGATTGAGACTAAGGCAATCTACACTGTAGAGTCTGTGTTTTTAACCATAAGCCATAATGACTCTCATAGATAATATGTGTGTTATGGGAAAAAGACAATGGAGGTCATTTATTTTTGATGAGGGCTCACGAGAACCTATTCTTATAATCCATAGATGACAGTATAGTAACAACCTGATGCCCTTGTCTAGCCCATGCCCCTAATCTTCAATCAAAAATCACTATCAATGGCAGCAGCCAAGGAAAGGGGAGGTCTGAAGAGACTGAGGAACTTCTATATTCCTCAGTTTAAGAACTATAGGTGAGGTAGATTAAGAGGTACAAACTTCCAGTTGCAAAATAAATGAGACACAGATTATGAAATGTACTGTGTGGGGAATATAGTCAATAACTATGTAAGATCTTTGTATGGGGACATATTATAACTAGACTTATTGCAGTGATCAGTTTGAAATGTATAGAAATATTGAATCACTGTCTTGTGTAACAGGAACTAATATAGTCTTGTAGGTCAATTATACTTCAAAAACAAACAAACATTAAAAAAAAAGAGATAAGATTTGTGGTTACCAGAAGTGGGGGCATGGTAGGGGGAAGAATTGGATGAAGGCTGTCAAAAGGTACAAACTTCCAGTTATAAGATAAATGAGTACCAGAGATGTCATGTACAACATATTAAATATAATTAACACTGCTGTATGTTATGTGTGAAGGTTTTTGGGAGAGCAGGTGCTGGAAGTTCTCATCACAAGATAGAAAAATTGTTTCTATTTCTTTAATTTCGTACCTATGTGAGATGGTGACTGGACCACTTCATGATATATATGGGTCAGATCATTCTGTGGGACACCTTAAACTTGTACAGTACCATATGTTAATTATGTCTCAAAATGGAATCTAAGCAATTTAATTTGTGCAACTAAGTCTTGATGCAGAGTTTACTTTTGAAAATCTAGGTTAGAACATGGAGTAGAGGGTAGAAATCCTGGGATTTACCAATAAGGTTATTGTGCTTGCCTCAAAGTCCATGGGTGGAAGTTGTACTTTTGAATTATATTAAGAATGAAATAGAGAAAGCAGAGGTAAAGCTCCTTATTGCTGGCAACCAAATGCCTGCTGACAATGACAAACTACTGGAGAAATTACTCCTGGCTCTTTCCTCTGGCAATATGATCAGCTCCTGGATAAATGATATTAAAAGCAGAAGTCTACCTCCAGGGCTTTGCTAGGAGAGCAGCTCCTATCTGATTGTGTTCTTTTGTTCCTTTAGTGCCGTTGGGTAGACAGGGCTACAGACTAAAGAGATTCTATAGGATTATCCCCCTGAATACTGACCAAAGAAGCAATACTTAGGCGGCTCACATTCTTATAGCCTCTTCTCTGAAACAATGAGCATGTGAAAGGTTTGGCGATAGGGGAAAGTTCTCTACTCTTTCGGATACTGACAGCTATTATTCATAATTTTAAAAGTTGACAATGAATTAGGAAGCAGTCCCTCAGAGTCTCAGGCGAATTCTTGTACTCATCCCAAATAGCTTTCAGCTGTTTTCTGGACTTAGGTTCTTCTGTTAGACTCTTGGCTTTCAAGAGCCTCATAGATTTTATTCCCATTCTGAGTTGACTTGGAGAAAGCTCCATATATTGTATTTGTTTTTGCCTGGAATATCTCTTTGTCTCAGCCTGTGTAGAGTGAAGAATGGTGCACTGGATTTCTAGGCTTTGGGGTATTAATATATATTCACTGTACGGGAGAGCATCTGTTCCTTCTCCCTTTGGGTTCAGGGAACCTAGTGGGACCCTGATTTGGGCACATGATACCACACTCACAGGAAAGTGTCACCTACACACATATAGCACACTCCTTGATTAATGTGAGTTCCACAGTAATTCAGGAACTTCAGCAGGATTCTTGTTATTATCTCCCTTTGATAGATTAGAAAATTAATGTTTATAGAATTAAGGTGGCTGTGTGACTTGGATGAGGGTAGTAAGTAGCGGAGTTGATGCAGGAATGCAAATCCATGGACTTACCTGCCTATCATGTTCTCTTCCTTTCTGCTTCACTGCCCCAAAGTGCCTCAGACACAGGCACTCTGTGAAGCTTTTATTTGGAAATAATTTAAAACTTACTGAAAAATATGCCATTTAGCATAAAGAACTCTGGTGTTCCCTTCACTGTTAAAATTTTGCCACATTTTCTTTATCATTTTTGTTTGATCTGTTTTTCTTTTTTTTTTCTTTACCATTCTCCTCTCCCCGCCCCTTTCTGTATATATAAAGTTTAAAAACTCACCCAAGAGAGCTGCTGCCTGCAAGAGTGAAGGGGAAACAGCAGAAAGGGGTTGGAGGTGTACCCTGGGACCAGAACTCAATATGGAGGTGGCTCACAAGAATCAGCCAAAGAGTTCAGTGCAAAGATGCAGTGTGGTGGTCCTTGCTTTGCAAGGGTCTGAAGAATATACTAATGCATTCAATGCGATAGGGCTGCATTCAGATGCTTGCTGTGGCAGAATACAGAACAGCCAAGAGAGAGACACACACAGGTCCAGCTAAGAAAAACTGCTTTGTCCCTTCTTGTCTCAGCCTTCTTCCCCTTATACTGATCCTGAAGGATGGAGAGGCAGCTAAAGGAATAGAGGAAGAGAAATGGGACAAGGGGAATAAAAGAGCAGACTAGGTTCTTTCTTATTTACTTGTTTCCCAAGTCGGGGGTCAGAATCATGCCAGGGGAGGGTGGAGATTTATTAAGATGGGAGACAAAAGTTTGGAGTTATATTGGAGAGAACCTTTTAAAGCTGAAAACAAAGTCATTTAAGTTCCTGAAAGTGATGGGAAAGACAGTGGGATCTGCCCTAAATATCACTAAAGAATGGAGAAAATCCCACAGGTCATGTGTGAAGGAAGTGATGGGAGAAAAATGACACTTTTATTCTCATAACTTATCAGTTTCAACATGTTCAATAAACTGGCTACACATGCTTAAAAAATTCAGACACTGACTAAATAAAGTAGAACTAAAATCCCCTGGTTCTTATTTTTCTCCCTCCACAGCCCTGTGGAAAGCTATGGTTTACATGTTCGTATTATACTTATATTCTTCCCACCTTTTATCTATCATTAATATCTATCTATCTATCTATCTATCTATCTATCTATCTATCTATCTATCTATCTACCTATCTATCTATCTATCTGGACATCCTGTTCTAAAAGCTACTTTGTTCACTTTACAAATACTGTGGAGATCTTATAACATACCATAGGCTCTTCATATTATAAAATATAAGGATCTACCTCATTGTGTGTACATAGCATTGTGTAGATGATTTACTTAAGCAATGTGCTATGGATGACAATTTGTTTTCCATTGTTAGCTATAATAAATAATTCATTCAGTCATTTATTTAGGATAAATTCCAGAAGTGTACTTGTGTCCAAAATTTAGACTTAAAGATTTGATATATATTATCACATTGCCTTTCGTAAAGTTTGTATCAATGCAGTCACATTAGCAATACACAGTGTGCCTCTTTCCCCACATCATTGCCAAAAATGTAGTACTTATGTGTCCACCAAGTACTTAGCCATCCCCAAAGGAACACACTTCAGTTTAGCTTCCGGTGATCATAATCAGAAATAAGAGTATCATAGTATACAATGGAATAATAGTTATTATTGTTTTTGCATAGAGCTCTTTAAATGTAAATCCTGAGAAGTAATGGGAGAAGCAAACAAAATAATTCTAAAGCACCACCAATGTTGAATATATTCTCAGCTTTCTAAAATGTGATAGCTGGATCTGAAATTGTTTTTTGTATTAGTACAATTTTGTTCCTGACTCATCATATGGATCATTGTGGAACCCACTTCCACTGTTGACTGGTTACTTCCAGTGACATCTGTGTGACTGGGCTGTTAGTATATTATGCAAAACCTGCATTAGGACTGTGCTTTATTTGATGCTATGCCAGTTCTCTGCTTTTCTTTTTCCCTTGCCTTGCCTCGCTAAAGACTAAAAATTTAATAATAACAGAAATGAGGTTGGAACAGCAGAACTGTGGCCCTTCACAGAGCTGAGCACTTAAAAGCATTTCAACTATGAATTTGCACTCCATATACTTTCCTTATGATAGGAAAATTCAAGTCATTTATTTTCCTCATGAAGCTATATTGTCCACAAATGACCTGTTTCTTGCTTACTCTTGAGCTAAAGTCCTGCTTAAGTTTCCAAGGAGAGTGTACTTAATGGAGAAGAAAACTGAATCAGGTGGGTGTGTGGGACTGAGAGAGACTGGCCTGCTGCTTCCACGAACATCTCCCAGTGTGCCTCTTCTGTGGCTCTGAAAGAAGTAAATTGCTCAGTTTGGAGTTATTCTTTGTGCCTTGCAAAGTCCGTTTAGGCCATGGAAACAGTGATTTTGTGTTTGCTTTTTTTTGTTTGTTTGTTTTGTTTTTAAACTGAAACTGTACTCGATTAGAGAATGAAAACCTCTCTAAAAGAGAGTAGTAATTCTTTGCCCTCAGGCCATGCATGTCCAAAAGCTGCATTGCTGAAACATATTGGCTATCTATAGGAAGTTCTCACAAACATGGAAAAAATGAGTAACTTTTCTGAGTAGCTGAGGAGTTTTATGACAGAAACAGCCTACAAAATACAATGCCCGAGTTCTTACCCATAGATGCCCTTAAGGTGCTATTAATCTGAAGTGAAAAACTAGAGGTTGCAAAGTAGTGGCCAGTGAGCCAGTCTTCCCTATAGGTTTTTAATTTGTCTAACACAAGGCTTTAAACAATATTTTTTGGTAACCAACCTTTAAAAATTCGGATTTCAAGTTTCTTTTGGAAAACTGAGTGATCTTGTATAACGAAGGTGGCATTCCTACAAGATAATAGTTTACAGAGTGGAAAGTCACTGCTCCTTCAGGATAGAATATGGGCTTCACTCATTTATATCACTCACTTACTTCCTGTAGGCCCTGGTGAGTTCTGGGAAGGCAGAATATATATATATATATATATATATATATATATATAGTGAAGGTCCTTAACGATCTGCTTTCTGAGTGAGTGAATGCCTGGATGAACAAAAGGTCCCTCCGGGATATTCATGATGACTTGGACTTCCAGAGTGAGTGGAATAGGAATGACTCAGGATGGATTTTTCTCAACATTTGGCACTGTTGGGGTAGTTTGAGTCTCAGAGAATTTTGAATCAATGCCCCCTGAGGCCTGAGCTATACATTAGAGCAATACTATTGCCATGGAGCAGCTTTATTTTTCTCTGAATATTGGGAATACCGATTCTTATTTGATCATCCTATTAAAATTAACACAAAACCTAACAAAAGCTCATTATTCCTGTCAAGTTTTTAATCGTTACCTGACAAAAGAAGAAGCTGAAGTCATCCAAAAATATAATTTCTGTCCTCCCTTTGGAAGAATAACATGTTCAGGTTTTCTTTCATTGTAATTTCCTTTGACTAAACACTTCTGTTTCTAGTTAGCACTTTATAAAAGGCGGTAAAATGTTGCCAATCTCACCTTTGTCAAGAACATAAATACAAAATGTTCAATGTTTTAGAACAGTTTTGATATATTTCTCCTTTAAATTAGGATCGGGACAGCTAGAAGATGTCATGACCATTTAAGCAAAGAGTAAATATTTTAGTGACTGCAATAAAAGAGAAGCTATTGAACAAATTCTATCTGATGGTGGTTATTCTAATTGGAATTGTTGCCTAAGAAAAGCAAAAACAAGTCCCTGTATAGAAAAGGCAAAGCTGATTTAATTCAGTCATATTCAAAACTGGTCTGTTGTGAATGAGCTCTTAATCGTTTTATAACAAACCAGAAGTTACTTTAATATCTGTTTCTCACACAGAGACTTTAATATTTCCATCACTCTTATCTCCTGTGGCTACCAGTCACTTTGACATTGATACATTTTAGAAATTAAATTTAAATAATGTGAAATTACATATATTTAATTCTATTTTGCATGTGCTTGCATTGTAAAACTGGAAATAGATTCATTTCTATGGGGGTGGGTGGGGAATCATCAGAGAGCTGATTATAAGGAAAGGGTTACCATTAGGTCTGGCTGTGAGAAATTCTGAGTAGGTTCTATCTTCTGGGAGTAGTTAGTAATCACTCCACAAATATCAAAGTCTTGCTAAAACAAGACTAAACTCAGAGAAGTTGCAATTAATGTTTATTACTCAATTTTTATTTACATATCTCTGAAAGCGTATTTTCATATCGTATACTTAATAATAAAAATACTACATATTTCTTATGTTAATTATTTAAGAAGCTATTTTAAGTATATATTGGATTATAATATCATTAAAATAAAAAAAAACTTGCTCAAACACAGAATTTACTTAGTGTTCTTGACCACAGAAAATGACATTTTTCTCTGCTAGTAATCCTTCGGTAAGGTTAATCTCTTTTCTAGACAGTTGAAGCTTCTTTCCCATTTTAGAATGAGAACATGCCAACTTACACTGAAAATGTTGCTTCAATGCTCTTTGTTTGACTATTTAGTAAAGAAGGAGTGCAAAGGAAAGTCATCCAACTCTCCACTGGAAATGAATTCCCCATCATTCCACTGGTGAGTTCCTATGGTGTGAAAGCACTGTAAATGTAGAGCAATTATTGAACCCGTGGAGTAGCAATTTTCCCCACAGAAATATAATTTTATGTTTCTTTAAAGAAGATTTTAACAATACCTAACAAAGAGAACTCCTGCCAAGGTAATCTTCTTAGGCAAATCCTTGTTTGATGTGGAACAGTGGGTGGGAAAATAGGACCCACAGACCACATGTGGTCTGCTAGGATGTTCTGTCCAGCGCTGGTCTTCTTCTCAAAGCAGCTCTGTCAAGGGCTAGTTCTTAGGCCCTCACGATGTCACTGTAAAGTTATGTCGTGGCTCTCAGGTGACTCCTGGCTGTGGGAAAGAAAGGGTATGAAGCTCACCTTGAAAGGTCGGGCTATGACTTCCACTGGCCCATGTCTAAGAGTCTGTAAAGGGCCCTTTCTAAGAGCCCTGGATTCTCTGCTGTTCCTGTAGGGCTCAGGGAAGCCTGCATTTCAAAACTGAAACTCAAAAGGACTTCTCATTTACCTCAAATTTCAAATTACTGCTTGGCTCTGGAAGTGGGTGGGGTGGTGCCGTTCAAGGCCAAATGGAGTTTTTCTAAAGATGGGCTCTGTTGAAAAGAAGGCAGTCCTTTTGCAGGCTCTGAGGCACCTGCCACTGGACCCAGCCTCCCTTCATTAAGCTCCAGAGCAACTTCCCCAGGTCTTGTTCCTGAATTATGAATTCCCATTTCTCTGGCATGGAAGAGCTGTGCCAAACCCTCAGAAATCCAACCTCTCTCGCAGATTTCCTTAACCAAACTCCAGACCCAAACAATAATCGAGGTACTCATTTTAAAATAAAAATGAAGATACAAAATTTACTCCATACTTTTAGGCTTGCAGTGGCAAATTGATGTAGTTTTAAGAAATATGTATATTTCATTATTGATACTATGTATAAAATAGACAACTGATGGGAACATACTGTGTAGCACAGGGAACCCTACCTAATGCACTGTGGTGACCTGAATGGGAGGGAAGTCCAAAAGGGAGGGGATATCTGTATGTGTATGGCTCATTCATTTTGTTGTGCAGTGGAGTCTAACACAACATTGTAAAGCAATCATACTCCAATAAAAATAAATTAAAAATTTTTTAAAATTAAAAAAAATGTATATTTAATTTAAATAAATTTTATTAATCTTTCTCAGTTATCGGGATCCCATTTTAGCAAATTGATTCTAAGACACTGTGCCAAACAGTTGTGTAAACTTCTGATGAAAAATTAATGATCTGTTTTCTGAAATTTCATCCCTTATTCTTTAAGAAAATTCTTCACTGTGACTACTCAATTTCTACAACTTATTACCTTACTCTTAGACTATCAAAATACCTTTTCAGTGATTCTCTTTTTTCTAGATTCTTCTCAATTTGCAACTCTAAACCATCATGATAATGGTGTTAGATTAATTTTCCCCAAAACAAGTGAGTTACATGGTGAAAATCCTTTTGTAGGTCCCAATATTTAGCCATAAAGTAAAAACGTATATAGTTATTAAAAGAGAAAATTTGATTATGCCATTTTCCTGTTTAACAATCTTTGTTGGCTCTCCATGGCCCTTAGAGTAAAACACAAACACTTTAAAAATGGTTCATCTAGCTCTTTATGACCTATCCCTGACTACCACTATACTAACTTCTTGTATCTATATTCTCTTCACTACATCCGAGTTGCCCTGGAATTTGTTGAGGTGCTGTGAACTTTGCCACAATTAGCCGTGGCTTACTTAGAGTCTACTGGAAATATAGGGAAGACAGAGTCAGTTCACAGAGGGCTTTATTGGAGAGAACTATCCCTAATCTGGTTCTCCCATCACAACTCTGCCAACACCATAGTCCAATTCACCATTACTTCTCATCTTGACTACGCACCTTCTATCTGATTTACTCCTATCCACTCCTGGCTTACACACAGTTTTCTTTCAGTCCTAAGAATTTGTCATTCTTGGTCTTGCCAAAGAGCCATTGCATTTGTTGATCACTCTGTCTCAAATGCTGCTTCCTCTCCTTTATGCCTAGTTATATCAAGCTCATTATTTACATCTCAAGTCAATTATGCCTTTCTCAAGAAAGGCTGCCTTAATCTCTGACTATATCAAAAGCCCTTCTTATATGCCATTTTAGCTATATGTGCTTCTTCTTTATGGCACTTTTCACAGTAACCGGTTTACATTTATTTTTTTCTAGTGTTTAATTAGTATCTGTCTCATCTATGATACTGTAAGCTCCACTAGAACAAGGACTATGTCTGTTTTGTTTTTTCCCCCCGTTTTAAAAATTACTCTACCTTTGATGTCCAGTGCAGTACTTGGTCAAAAATAGGTATGATCAGTAAATATTTTTAGAATTAATATTGAATGACAGATCAAAATCATGCCTTAAGCTTATTTTAAAGGAATAAATATTAACAGATTTACAACCCTTTCCCCTGTAATGAACATCAGAATAAGAGATTTTATTAATGTTCAACTTCTCTGGAATATTAACTTTTTTCTGTTTTCTGAGAAAAGCCAGATTCTCTTATGTCCTACTATCTTAGCTTTTCTAGAAACAAGATAGGTTTCTTGTGTGTTTGATTATTGTTTTGAAAAACCAGGTTCCAAGTTACCAAACTTTTATATGACAGGAGTTTTTCTACCAGTGTTTCTAAAAAGTTATAATCAAATAGTAACAATAAAAATATGAGCTTTATTAAACAACTAACTAGGAACAGGAGAAAAAAATCAACAAAAGTAAAGTGTACATGCAGATATCTGGGCATTCAAGCTATTCTGTCATAAACAGGTTAGTGAAGAATGATGGCTCAAATGTGTT
Organism: Balaenoptera physalus; assembly: GCF_965194825.1. Classification (NCBI taxonomy): domain Eukaryota; kingdom Metazoa; phylum Chordata; class Mammalia; order Artiodactyla; family Balaenopteridae; genus Balaenoptera; species Balaenoptera physalus. The sequence continues at coordinate 127,132,084 of NC_138890.1, forward strand.
TCTGCTTACCTGGTTTATTTCATTCTATTTTTCTTTCTTTAAAGATTTTTTTTGGATGTGGTCCATATTTAAAGTCTTTATTGAATCTGTTACAGTACTGCTTCTGTTTTATGTTTTGGTTTTTGGACTGTGAAGCATGTGGGATCCTAGCTCCCCGACCAGGGACTGAACCCACACCCCCTGCATTGGAAGGCAAAGTCTTAACCACTGGACCGCCAGGGAAGTCCCTTTCATTCTTCTTTAATATTGTGCCTCTATGATCTTAAATCTTATTTTAGCTCCCCAATTATTCTTAGATTCTGGGTTCTTTCATAGGCAATTTTCTACGCTTGGCATGTTCTACCCTGCCCCCTTTCCTTCCTTCCTTTGCCACACATTCTTTAATTCTAAGTGAAAATAGCACGTCCTAAGGGTATCTTTCTAGGACAAACTTTTCCTTCTCCACTATAATCCTTATTCAGTATACATATATTTTTTCCTTCTGGTCTATCAGCTCCCTGTGTGTGGAACCATGTCAAAATTTTTGGCTGCTGTATCCCCAAGTATGATGCCTTGCACATAAGAACTGCTAATTAGTATTTATTGAATGAATGAATGAATACTAGTTACCACCTGAGTACAACCTGTATTTTACACTGCTGCTGACACAAATATTATACTCCATTTCTGTCTGTGATAAGTATTGCTCCTACCATCTCTAGCCTTTCTAGGATATTCCATCTTCTTAAAATAGCTCTCTATTTCTCTATATCTATCTATCTATATCTGTACCTACAGATATATAGATATACAATAGTTATAGATATTTTTTGTTTTGTTTTTGTTATAGAGTCCCTCCATCCTTCATCCCTCATGGTCTATCCAACTCAAAATACCATCTGCTTTACTGTACCTTTGTATTTTCCTAGCTAAAATAATCCTATTCTCTTCTGTGCTCTCAAAGCAATTAATTTGTTACATCTCTAAGGTAAAGACAGTTTGTGCTACAGGTATTCAATGAAAGGCTCATGTATCTTCAATTTGATTGTAAACTCTTTTAAGAGCACAGGTGATTTTCATTGCACTCTATCTCCCATAATTCCCAACATAACATCTTGTACATAATACTCATGTATTCATTCAATATTTGTTGTAAGAATTGAATAATGGCCATTCTAGGTAACCAAAGGTATTCCTGGTCATATTGCTTAGTTTGTTTGCTTAATTTATGTGTTTAGCTCCCTTTGTGTAGTAGAGATTCTTTTATTATAGAATCTTATTTAAGCAGTTTTTTTTCTAACTTCTTTTCTGTCATCTGATTTTAGGAACTCCTTTTAGATTTAGTGGAGTAAGAATCTTTAAATAAATAAAAATAGCTCAAACCCTAGTCATGAATCTCCTACATGGTAGACTAATAATAGAACCATTTTCCCTGATCTACAAAGAGGTTACTGCATGTAAGAGTGGATCCTAAAGCCAGCATGATTGGACTCTATCAAGAATTACTAGAATTAAACTGAGCACAGTAAGTAAATTGAAAAGTCAGCATGGTTCCAAGTCTGTTCAGTTTCCAACTAGCAAAGAGAAAAGCATATTTGAGAATGGCTAGTGTGATTAGGAATTTGAGGGGCTGAGAAAAAATGTTGATAAAAGTACTTTGGGAGAAATCCTTTGCTTAAAAAAAAAAGAGGATTCCTGAAGGAATGGTAAGTGATGGTTCAGAAATAAAGTGCATCCACCACCACCCTCACCACCATCCCTCTCTCTCTCCTTCAAGAAAAACACCCTAAATTCAGGAAAACTAGGAACAGTTTTATAAGCAGAACACACTCAAGTCTTCAGGATTATGACTGAAAAGCCACAAGGGGACCAAGTATGCCAAATATTCTTTTTTTTTAATTTTTATTTTATATTGGAGTATAGTTAATTTACAATGTTGTGTTCCAGGTATACAATGGAGTGATTTAGTTATACATATATTCTTTTTCAGATTCTTTTCCCATATAGGTTATTACATATTACAGATATTGAGTAGAGTTCCCCATGCTATACAGTAGGTCTTTGTTGATTATCTATTTTATATGTAGTAGTGTGTATATGTTAATTCCAAATTCCTAATTTATCCCTCCCCCTACCTTTCCCCTTTGGTAACCATAAGTTTGTTTTCTAAGTCTGTGAGTCTGTTTTTGTTTTGTAAATAAGTTCATTTGTATCATTTTTTAGATTCCACATGTAAGTGATATCATATGATAATTTTCTTTCTCTGTGTGACTTACTTTACTTAGTAGATAATCTCTAGGTCCATCCATGTTGGTGCAAATGGCATTATTTCGTTCTTTTTTATGGCTGAGTAATATTCCCTTGTATATATGTACCACATCTTCTTTATCCATTTTTCTTTCGATAGACATTTAGCTTGCTTCCATGTCTTGGCTACTGTAAATAGTGCTTCAGTGAACACTGGGGTGCATGTATCTTTTCAAAGTATGGTTTTCTCTGGATATATGCCCAGGAGTGGGATTGCAGGATCATATGGTAGCTCTATTTTTAGTTTTTTAAGGAACCTCCATACTGTTCTCCATAGTGGTTGTACCAATTTACATTCTCACCAACAGTGTAGGAGGGTTCCCTTTTCTCCCCACCCTCTCCAGCGTTTATTTTTTGTAGATGCTTTAATGATGGCCATTCTGACGGGTGTGAGATGATACCTCATTGTAGTTTTGATTTGTATTTCTCTAATAATTAGCGATGTTGAACATCTTTTCATAATGATTATACAGAAAAGAGTATAAGGATGCCTTCACATTTGCCTGGTAGTCATTTGCAAATGCATTCGGGGGCCTGAAGCAGTGAGTGAGAACATCTCAGGGATCAGATGTCCCATTCCTATGGTACTGAGTATTTTTTAAGGGCAACGTTGCCTCTTTTTATATTAGGGGAGAGGTTACAGAATATGAAATGATCTAGAATGAGAAAAGGGAGTGTTTCTATGGGTCTAATCCAGACTTAGTTTCTGTGAATTTTTTCCTGGTTAGAAAGCGTATGTCTGTCTGTCTCTAGCTTGGAGTTATCTTGTGAGCAGTGAGGAAGTAAGCTGGACTTGTCCTGCACAGGATTGATTTTTGGAACTATAACACTATCAAGGTCTGACCTCCCTTCTACCTTATCACAGAAAGAGCTAGGAGCTCCATGTTACAAACCTGCTGTCTCCCCTATTGGGGAGCAATGGCAATGGTGACAGTTGAAATTACAACCATTGCTGGCTCACTGGTAGACTTTCAGAAGCTTTTCTCTATGGATTAATTTCTCTCAGACCCAGTAGCAAACTCCTACCCATATATTTTCCACCTTTATCACATACCTTGAAAGGCTCTTATTCTACATACCTGCAGAATGGGAGAAATAGGAGCATTTCTAGAGTTACTTGAGAGACTTCAGTCAGTAAATAAAGAGTTCTTGGGTTTGGAGCAAATAAGCAGTGGGACATACTTAAGGAGTCCTGAGACTGGCCATGAGTTGTGTCAAGCCAGATTTCAAGAGTCCCAAGGGACTGAGCAGAAACCTCAGTGATGGGACATGACAAAGAGTATAGACTTTACAAAAGTAATTTAGGAAGGTTGCTAAACAAACAAACAGCAGAAACAACAAACTGAAGAATGATGAAATCTGATTTCCAGAGTTTCCACATTATATTATCTCAGATGTTCACTTTTTAACAAAAATTAGGAGACATAAATGAACAGGGAAGGGTGGCCCATAAATAAGAAAATCACAACAAAAACACAGTCAACAGAACTTCCCCTAAGGAAGTCCAGAGGTAGAACTTCTTAGACAAATAACTTAAAGCTGCTATTATAAGTATGCTCAAAGAACTAAAGCAAATTATGTCTAGAAAAATTAAAGGGGGCTTCCCTGGTGGTGCAGTGTTTGAGAGTGTGCCTGCCAATGCAGGGGACACAGGTTCGAGCCCTGGTCTGGGAAGATCCCACATGCCGCGGACCAACTGGGCCTGTGAGCCACAATTACTGAGCCTGCGCGTCTGGAGCCTGTGCTCCGCAACAAGAGAGGCCGCGATAGTGAGAGGCCCGCGCACCGCGATGAAGAGTGGCCCCCGCTTGCCACAACTAGAGAAAGCCCTTGCACAGAAACGAAGACCCAACACAGCCATAAATAAATAAAATAAATTTTAAAAAAAATTGAAGGAAAGTATGAGAAAGACCCCAGGGAACTCATTTACTTCTTTCTGCTATGTGAGGATACAAAGATCTGAGGTCTGCAAGCTAGAAGCGGGTCCTCACCAAAACCTGACCATGCTTGCACCATGATTTTAGACTGCCAGCCTGCAGAATAATGAGAAATTTATGTTGTTTATAAGGTACCCACTCTATGTTATCTTGTTATAGCAGTCCAAACGGACTGACACCCATAAAGGTAACTATATAGGTAAATATGAAAGATAATATAAATGTATTTTTTCATAGATATAGTGCTAAAAGAGAAAAATAATATATAAATAGAAAAAATAGATAAATTGGACTTCAGAAAAACTAAAAACTTTTTTTGCTGAAAATGATACCATCAAGAAAGTTGAAAAGATATTCCAAAGAATGGGAGAAAATATTTATAAATCATATCTCTGATAAGGGTATCCAGAATACATAATGAATGCCTACCCCTCAATAGCAAAAAGACAAATAACCCAATTAACTAATGGAAAAATGATTTGAACAGACATTTCTCCAAAGAAGATATACAGATGTCCAATGATCCTATAAGAAGATCCTTAATATCAAAACCCAAATGTAAATCAGAACTACAAATGAGGTAACACTTAACACATATTAGAATGGCTAAAGTACAGAAAGACAGACAATATAAATTTAAGAAATTAACCCATAGACCCATAGGCTTATTGAAGCTGTTATCATTTACAACTCAAGTCTTTTACACTGATCTTATCCTCCATTCAAATTCTTGGCAAATTCATCCCCCAACTTGTCAAACTAACTAGTGGTCAAGTACTTTGGAGGTCACTTCCACCCAGGGTTCTGGCCCCCAGCCCAGAACCAGGTCTTTTAATGGTGGTGAAGAGCAACAACCTTCTGGTGATATTGAGGATATTGAGCTTAGTTTAGTTTCTGGTCAAGAGACTATTTCTTTGTCCTTCTACCACTCCAGGCCCTCAGCCTTTCTTACATCTTTTTTCTTTTTTTTTTTTCTTTTTTGAATTATAGTTGACTTACCATGTTGTGTTAGTTTCAGGTGTACAGCAAAGTGATCTAGTTATACATATATAATATATCTATTTTTTCATATTCTTTTCCCTTATAAGTTATTAAAAATATTGAGTATAGTTCCCTGTGCTATATAGTAGGTCCCTGTTGGTTATCTATTTTATATTATGTATAGTAGTGTGTATATGTTGATTCCAAACTCCTAATTTATCCCCCAACCCCTTTCCCCTTTGGTAACCATAACTTTATTTTCTATGTCTGTGGGTCTATTGCCGTTTTGTATATAAGCTCATTTGTATCTTTTTTTAAATTATTGTTTTTTAGATTCAGCATATAAGTGATATCATATGATATCTGTCTTTCTCGTCTGGCTTACTTCACTTAGTATGATAATCTCTAGGTCTACCCATGTTGCTGCAAATGACATTATTTCATTCTTTTTTTATGGCTGAGTAACATTCCATTGTATATGTACCACATTTTCTTTCTCCATTCATCTGTTGATGGACATTTAGGTTGCTTCCACATCCTGACTACTGCATATAGTGCTGTAGTGAACACTGGGGTGCATATATCTTCTCAAAGTATGGTTTTCTCCAGGTGTTTGCCCAGGAATGGGATTGCAGGATCATATGGTAGCTCTAATTTTAGTTTTTAAAGGAACCTCCATATTGTTCTCCATAGTGGCTGTACCAATTTACATTCTCACCAGCAGTGTTGGAGGGGTTTTTTTCTCCACACCCTCTCCAGTATTTATTATTTGTAGACTTTTTGATGATGGCCATTCTGACTGGTGTGAGGTGATACCTCATTATAGTTTTGATTTGTGTTTCTCTAATAATTAGCAATGTTGAGCATATTTTCATTTGCTTTTTGGCCATCTGTGTGTCTTCTTTGGAGAAATTTTCTATTTAGATCTTCTGCCTATTTTTTGATTGGGTTGTTTGTTTTTTTGCTATTGAGATATATGAGCTTTTTGTATATTTCTGGAAATTAATACCTTATCAGTCACATCATTTGCAAATATTTTCTCCCATTCTGTTGGTTGTCTTTTAATTTTGTTTATGGTTTTCTTTGCTGTGCAAAAGCTTTTGAGCTTAATTAGGTCCCATTTGTTTATTTTGTTTTTATTTACATTACACTAAGAGACAGAACCAAAAAGATATAACTGTGATTTATGTCAAAGTGTGTTCTGCCTAAGTTTTCCTCTAGGAGTTTTATACTATCTGGTCTTCCATTTAGGTCTTTAATTCATTTTGAGTTTATTTTTGTGTGTGGTGTTAGAGAATGTTCTAATTTCATTCTTTTACATGTAGCTGTCCAGTTTTCCCAGCACCACTTATTGAAGACCCTGTCTTTCCTCCATTGTATATTCTTGCTTCCTTTGTCATAGATTAATTGACCATAGGTGCATGGGTATATTTCCGGGCTTTCTATCCTGTTCCATTGATCTATATTTCTGTTTTTGTGGCAGGACCATACCGTTTTGACTACTGTAGCTTTGTAGTATAGTCTGAAGTCAGGGAGTCTGATTCCTCCAGCTCCATTTTTCTTCTTCAAGATTACTTTGGCTTTATTTGGGGTCTTTTGTGTTTCTATACAAATTTAACAATTTTTTTTCTAGTTTTCTGCCAGTTGTAATCTGATAAGCTTCTCTTACATCTTAACATAGGCAGTTTTCCCAACTTCCCTTGGGAAAAGGAAGGCAGTCCCCCAGCTGCTGGCTTCAAGTGTTACCTTGGCCCTGGCTCTTCATGTCATTTAGAACTGTTTTGTCTCCAGTCACCCTGTTGTCCTGTCTCAATGAAACCTTGGCCAACACTTGCTGCTTCCATGTACTAGCTCTCACAGGCCTAGGGTTGTTGTGCTTCAACTTTATGTTCTGTTTCTGGTTTATAGAGATGTCTATTATGCTTGGAGCTGGACTGTGTATTCAAGTTTTGACATTTTGTCTCTCATTGTCAAAGGTCTGAAGCAGAGGGATGAAACAAAGTCAAAACTTATAGCAATATCTTGACCAGGGTCTCCCTGCTCCTATTTAGCTCTCTTAGTTGGTGTATTTCTAGAAGTTATTTGTAGAAGTTGCATGGTGTCTTCTTTGTGCCCACAATAGACACTAAAATCTTGCCTTTAGTATCATTTTGTTTATTTATCAAAATATTCAAAAAAGTTCTTCAGTTTGCAACTTTATATAGACTATAAACAGATTAAATAAAAATGGTTGAACAAACACTAAGGAATTAGCATTGGGTAATAGTTTCCTAAATGACATATTGATATCATAAAATATAATAATATCTCATAGGATTCTGATGTTAAATTTCCAAACATTTTCTTCCAAAGAACTGGTTAAATTCTTAGCCACGTGTGCTTTATGGACTAGTTTCTCTAATCTTGTTCACAACTTTTTCTTCTATCGCCATCTTGGCTCTGGCATACACTGAGCTTCTTTTCTAATCTATTCTACCCTGCATAAGGATGATAATTTCTTTGTTTTAAAGTCATAATCATATGGTTCTGCTTGTACTCTGTCATACCACTTTATCTCCCAGGGATGCAATTGCCCCAATCTGAGAAATGGTGATTTTAAACAGAGATCTAGGGGAAAAAACTTATCATTTAATAAGTTTTAAATATCTCAATAAACATATATATGTAACTGGCTTATTCAATGAGTATGACTCAGTATGGAACAAGATAAACACAATTTTATTTTTATTATTGTTTTTGCTATCTCATTTCCTTAATCCTTAAATTCACTATGAAGAATTGTTCTTCCCAGCTGCTGAATGAAATCTTGGATGGATCCAATTGATTTTCTAGTTACTGTCAAATATTAAATAGTCCAGTCAAGTTTATTAGCAAAGCTTCAGTGGTTTTGAATTAAACATATTCTTCAGTTCTTCAATTCTCTCAACTCAGGATTCAAAAGCTGCAGTAAAAAGAGGGGAGGGTAGACCTTTTTTCTTGTTCCATCTCCTATCCTCTTTCTAGGTGCTGGTTCTAGCCCCCTTCATGGAGAGTCCTAGGGGTGAAGTTTAGAGGTAATAATTACATATTTGTGCTTCATGTGCATGGCAGATGTCCAAATGCAGGCTCTTTCCTGTGGGACCCTTTCATGGTTTTGCCACTATAGGATCTTGCTCTTACCTGGGTTCCTTATCTACATGACTCATATGTGGGTTCCCTTTGTTGATGGAAAACAAATGCTTTCTGGCCTTCTAAACTTGGGAAGCATAGTCCTTTCCCAACATACCTACACATTACTGCTACCATACATAACAATAGCCCCTTCTGACTATTTATCTTTTTCCAGTATGAGTCAGGAACTGTCTCAAACTCCAGGGAGCACAAGGCAAGCTTTCTGAATGGTTCTCTTGAAGTCCCAATTACTTAGGAAGGAAAGGGAAATGGAAGACTCCCCAATGGCTTTCTCACTGTCCAATCCTCCACACCAATTTTTACCTTTGTGGTGGGTGATGAGCTAAGAATTTTAAAGCCATTTTGAAATAATTTATACAAATTTTAAAAAGATTACCTTAATACCTAAAAATATGTTATTTTTAATTTTTAGAAAGCATGTCTTTGAAAATAGTTTTTGAATAAAATGTTTTATAGGTCTACCAATAAAATAAAACAAATTTTGAGTCAATCAATAACTATTTAAAAAGTGCTTTAATTTCAATTACTTCAGTGACCATTTCACACTGAAAGTATACTGATTTGGATAAAAAATTACATGGTCACTCTATTTAAAGAACATGTTCAGTTGTACAACTCAAGTTGACCAATGCCTAATTGGTCTTGACTGACTTTTTTTAACTTAAGTTTTTTTTCTGATTTGATTGAATAACTGAAAATATTCAAACCAATTTGATATAGGCCTAAACAGTGAATTCATTTTTATCCCCTAATAATTTTCATGATGTTTATATTTTTCTAGACTGCTCTGTCTAGGCGCATCCCAACATTCTTCCTTGGATAGCTTGAGCCACTCTGTAGCCCTCTGTCAAGGAAGGTACATGGAGTCTCAGGTGCTACAGTGAATATAACCTGTCTGTTCCCTGTAAGACTGTTCACAATGAGGATGTCTGTTTGCATGCATACATGTACACATTTCCTCTTCAGGTTTTTAAAAATTCCTTTTATTATTTTTGCTTTCCCACACATTTCATTATATATATATATTTATATAATATATATATACATTTAGTAGAGTTATTTCAGAGAATACTTCAGAGCTACAATTATATCTGAATATTTAAAATTGTTCTACTAATTGGCAGTACTGATAGAAGCAACTTGCCTTAAAACTTTCCAAACTACAAGATTTGTACAAATGATAGACCTAGGGTGTTTTTTTTTAAAGTACTACAAAAGGATTTTTCATTCTAGAAAGATCTCTTTAAGTACTAAGAAACCCTCTTGAGGCATTGCAATATAATTTATAAATTATATAAATATAATATAATTTATAAATTTTGAAGTTATTCAGATTTTTTTTTAAAAGAACACATCTGTTGCATAAGAGCAAGGTGCATTTGTAATTACCAAGAAGAATTACAAGTAAATGATGTTAAGAAATTGAAATATAATTTTGCTGAAGTGAAAACCTTCCCAGCAGGGTAAATTATGATGCTCTTCTGTTGTTAAATGTTTATTTCCTTACTTGTAACAAGAGTGGGCCATTTCTATCTCAAATAAAAAATATTCAGTTTTAGACAGAATATTGGATTTCTGGTGCTAGACTCACATTCCCATATTTTGTTGCTATCCAGACAATTGTAAATACTAAGAGGCTCAATAGGGCATTTCCCTTTCCACACTTGCTATGACCCTTGCTTTTTTTTGAGATTCCACATTCTGTAAAATTATATTTGTTTTCTGTAATGGATATACTTTGATACATTTTTTTTTCTTTAATATCCTTAAGAAGCAGGTTAATCTGCTCTTCTTCTAGTACTTGTAATAGTGGCAAAGAAATTATTAAGTGGTAGGCAAGTGAATATTTACTTCCTTTCTTCTACCTGTTTCTTAACAATAAATCCAGACATATATCCACAGAGATATCTTATTTGTAGAATTATTCTGTTTCCTAGGTATTTTTAAGTTTTAAGCCCAGGTGTTATCAGTTTAACACAAAGTCTCTGTACTGATTATTTTATAATACTTTACCCTGAAGCGACTCAAAATATAGTAACCATGGAAATACTCTACAACTCTCCTCCTTTTACTTTCTCTTATTTACCTTTTGGTTAAATACAGTTAAACAAATGCTCTCATTTGAACTTGTCTGCTGAGAATACCAAAACTCTTCCATAATTATATGTAATTTAATTTCTGGAAAATTAAGATGGTTGTTTTATTTTCCTTTTTTTTTTTTTTTTTTTTTTTTTTAGTCATAGGTGGGACAGAGTCAGCACTGATGTAGGTCTAATTGAATATAATCCATTTGAGTCAGAAAAGATGCTTGTGTCTTTTCTGAGGATAACAGTTTATAATTTCAGAATGGAGGGAAGCAAGGCTAAGTGATGGTTGGAAAACATGGTGAGACAAGCTGGAAAGAAGAGTGAGAACTGCTGGGATGAGGGAAGGATAAAGAACCCCTTGCTGTGGGGAACAACTCACCCGCCTGGTCTACTTCAAATGGCAGTGCTGGCTCAGAGCCTAGTCCTGAAATCGGCTGAGTTACCCCATTGTGAGACAGAAAGCTGCTCTGCAGGAATCTCCAGATCTTGTGGTCTGGAAGATATGCCCTTGTTCCACAATGGAACTGGCCATAAGTATAATTTATTTCTTCCATTTAGAAACACTCTGGGACTTTGAGGCAAAAAAATAATCCCAGGTAATCTGAATTTTTCTCTGAGATTTCCATTTCATCACACTGAAAAGCTGGTGCTTATGTTGAACTATATTCATTCAAAAAGTCTTTATTAATCCCAGTCTGTATGTGTGGTAGCAGCAGTAGTAACAACCACTTATGAGTGTTTACCATGTGCCTGGAATTGTGCTAGGTGCTTATTTCACTAAATGTTCACAGGACCCATTGCATGATTATTATTATCAGCATTTAGCTGGATGAGGAAATTGAAGTTTCAAAAGGAGTAGTAATTTTCCTAGAGTCACATGACAAGTAAGTAAAAGTGCAGAGGTTTGAATTCAGAATTTTCTGACTTCTGAGCTCTTTTTCTTTTCACTGCTTCATAATGTCCCCCATATAGAGTTATTCTGAGTAGGTGCCCCAGGCAGAAGGAAGAGGACAATATGGCTGCTTTTTCTGGTGTGCATATGATCTAGCTGGGCAGAAAAAATATATTTACCTGTAAAACAACTAGAGACAAATTTAGTAAGTTGAATATCAAATGGACCTGCACTGCAAAAGCAGAGGTGATTTTGATTGAAGGTATAATCTTTGTTCTAGAGACCCTGCATTTGAAGTAACGAAAAGAATTTCTGAAGAGATACACATCTTATTTTAATTCTTTTATGGGATATTTTTTCTCAAACTGACATTAAATATTCTAAATCATATTTATGCTATTCTGGCCTAATCCTAAACTCAACCCCCTTTTCTTTCTCTAACCCATGGGCAATTGATGGATTGAGGTCATATATAGGATCTGGCAGGTTACATAGAATAGTTGACTGGCAGGTTGAATCCCTGCAAACCCTACCCCTCTCCCCATCTCCCTGAAGCAATGGAAACACAAAGTGAAAACATCTTGGTCCTTGTCATGACTCAGCATTGCTTGATTTCTAAGATTTCCAACTCTTAACATCTTTTCTCCTTGATGAAAACCTCCTTAACTCCAACTATCTCTCACTATGTGAGCCTGCTCTTTTCTTGTATCCCTCCATCAATCCTTGTTCTTCTTATCAAGAAATCCTCTCTGGCACCATCTCTGTCTCTCCCCAGGCAGGTTCTCATCTTCGTAATTTCCATGTTGCTCTTATTTATGTTCTAGAATCCATCATTTCCTTAAGCTTCTACTACTCCTACCTTGCTCTCCCAAATCCCAAATGACTCTAGTAGGTTATTCTTTTCTGCTTTTATGACAATTATGTTACAATTTGGGGGTAGAGGACCTCACCAGGGACCTCACAACTTGTTGTCAGTTTATCTGTCGGTCTCTCCCTGTTATATTTCTTGGAGTAATTTTCCAAGGGCTCTTTATTTTCCTTGTCCACAAGCCTATGCTTATCTTAAAGACTGAACTCAAATAATATGAAGACTTTCCTCATTTCCTGGCTCCTTGAGGGCAGGGTTAGTGACCATTTCACCTTCTTTGAAACTGGTACCATTTGTTGAAGAAATGAACAGAAATCTGAAGATATTATGGGATCCTATGTTAAACTACATGACTATGTAACATTATTAGTGGCTACTGCACTCAGACTGACACCATTAGATACTTTTCTGCCAAAGCCCAAGTAACTCAGTGATTCAAGAGCCTACTCTTTCAGTCTCATTGATTTATAGGCGAGTTGGATGGTAGAAACCTCTTATATTAATGTAACTTTTATCACAGTAGAATACCAAACAAAAATGTCTTGGTGACTTTACTTACATTGAGAAATTTGAAGCTTACTTTAAAGTACTCTTGTGGTTCCCTCTGGTTTAGTGTAATTAATAGATCATTTTGAAGTTCTTCAGTCATGAAGAGGTAGCTCTTTAAGTGGTACAGTAGTTGGTGCTTATGGTTACATGATATGTACATTTAACAAAGTAAATTTTTATTGAATGTGTTTAGGTAAAAGGAGAAAAGTATGTAAAATATGCATGATGCATAAAAAATTGCATAATGTGCATGTCTTCTAGGAGCTTTCTTACAGAAAGCTGACTCAGTAAGACACTTTTATTTGAACTTACGCGTTTGTGAAAGATTTACTGACATCATGGAACAAATAGCTAAATAACTAAAACTTTGAAAATCATTTCTATTACTTTTTAAAACTTTTATGGATAAATACAGTCATAATTCATTCAAAGAATGACAATGGTATACTTTCTATAGCATTCATGTATTTTTACTTCTAATGGAGGTACATTGATGAGTTTTGTTTTTTAATCCTTTGAAAGTAGGTTAATCTTCTACTACTATATATGAAATGCTGTCTCAGTCAGGATCCCATCAGGAGACAGAAACTATGCAGTAATTTGAACAGGAAAACTTTAATATAGAAAATTATTAAAAATTTCTATATGTATGTATGTATGTATCCATCTGTCATCTATCCATCTATCTACTTATAACAAAGAGGGAATAAAAGAGGTTTCCACAGAATATCATGGGTCTGAGGGAGAGTACCTAAAGAAGAAACTAACTTGGAAAGAGACGGATTCTCTCCAAGGCTGGGATGCAGACTTTGTTAAAGAGGATGTGTTTACTGTTCACTGGATAGTGGAGGAGTTCCCTGGCTTGCTGAGTTGTCAGGACCAGAACTGATCCAAAGTCAGTGGGTCGAGGTTTGCTGGTGCTGCTGTGAAGCCATTTGAGGTTGCAATGAAACTTGCCTGAAAACTTGCTGTGGAGGTAAGCCGTACTGGGTGTTCTGCACCCCAGCTCAATACTGCAGGAGCAGTAAGAAACAAAACACACTAGGAACAATCCCTCAAGCACCGACCACTGACAGATATTAATATTGTACCAGCTTGTAAAGGAGTGTAAAAATTTGGTAAACAGAAACCTCAATTAAATAGAGTCGGGAGATCAGAGGGGAGAGCACTCACACCCTATAGCAATAGTAGGACTCAGCAGGAGGAAGAAAGACCCCTGTTCTTTCCTGGCAAGGACTCAGCCAATGAAAAGCCATGGGCTGTTTGTTTATTACAGCCCTTCCAACTTTCTTTTCCCCTCTATAAGAGTGTTCTCCTACCCTTGTTGTGTGGGGATTTGCACGTGGCATGCCATTGTTGCAGATCCCAAATTGCAATTCTCTTCTGATCCTGAGTAAGCCCATCTTTGCTGGAGAAATATCTATTTGTTTTTTGGCAACATTTTAGTGGCCTGTACAGGAACCAGAGATGGCTCCAGGGATGGTGAGCAAGCATGTGGGGTACCCACCACTGAGCCCACTGAGCTCACTGCTTTTCTTTGCCAACCTGGGAGTTTGAAGGTATATCTTTCTCCTGGATCCAAGCTTATGCTCTCTTTGTGTTTGAAGTTCTCCAGGCTTTAGTTGGGATTTATTTTAAGGTTTTGTCTTTCCAGTTAAAGCCTGGATCTGTATGTGAGTAGTCACGTGGCACTTCAGTCTGATTTTGAGATCAGACTGTTTCATCTGAAGCTGGCTGAAGCATCTTTGGTCCATTCCTTTGGGAACGGGGCTCTTCACTGAAACTGTGATGGCTTTTTAGCCTTCAGAACAGGGCCTGTTCTATGGGAACTGGCTGAAAAGACTTTGGCCTGGCTCCTCTGGGACCAAGCTATTTCTTAGAACTATAGGCTGTTTAAGTTGCAAGCTGTTTAAATTGAGCTGTTTGATCTGTAAGCTGTTTAAGCTGTTTGAAAACTATTCTCTTACTCTAGAAAAAAAAATCTGAGAAATGGGATTCCAGTTATATAAATATTTTGAGGGCACCACCTACTCCAGGAACTTCGGCTGATTTTATGTTTAAAAATCGTGGTCCTTTCTTACGTGCATTTCTAACTAAATGGACCCACCTGATCAAAGGCTATTTAGAATATCAATGGCCATTATGGGGAACATTTGTAATCACCAAATTTAATTTTCTTAAAACTGAATTGGATTATTAGTTTTCTTAAAACCAAAATTTCCAGAACTGAAGAAAATGCCTATTTTGATTGGTATTTTGAGGCTTCCCAACGTTATCAGGAGTTTAAAATTGCCTCTCTGAAAAATAAGATTTTAACATTCACTGAGGTAAACAAACAACCAAAGAAAGATAAAATAGCTCCCAAAGCATCAGGCTCTTCTTCTTGGGCTTCTTTGTCTCAGGATCTGCCTCTGGTTCCATCTTCCTCCTTCCCTTCTATGCCACCTATATAGTCCACTGTACGTTCAGTTCCCCCATACTAATTACCTCACTGAACTTCCCTTTTTTTCTGAAAGCTACCCACTCCCTTTTCCTCTGAACTTATCAGAACCTGGTCCTTTGAAATTAAGCCTTCTGAGAGTCCAGAGGTTAAACTTTTAATTTCTTATAATCTCTGGACTAAAACTGAACTGCAAGCCATAGTCAAAGATTTTCCCAAAGTAACCAAAGATTCCCCACATATTTGCAAAGGAATTTAACACAGTCACTCAAACCTATCAACCTGTTTTTTTAAATTTATATCAACTAGTTTGTATGCTTGTCAGCGAAGGCCAGTCCAGCATTGGATGAAAATCACAACTTGGGAAAATCCTGGGAAAATCCTGAAGGGTCTCTAGAATTGCAACTGGGGAACCAGCCATTAATTTATTATATGATCAGTCTCAGGCAATGGCTAGGTGACTTCATCAAGCACTTCCCAGGGCTTTTCCAAAGCCTGTTGATTGGAACAAAATTCAAGCTTATAAACAAAAATCTGATGAATCTGTTCAAGACGGTTACAATTGACTTCAGTTTAAAGTAAAATTCTGCTCTTCCTTCAGATGTTGATTCCTCCCAGGTAGCTTTTAACTTTATTTATATTAATGGGCTGAACCAAGACCTTACCCTTCTGGTAAAAAGGACAAAGATGGAATGGAAAACCACTCCAGATTTAGTTAATCTGGCAAACCAGTTCCCTCACTCTTTAGATGAGTCACGTAAAATGGAGATCACCAAAATTCTGAATCTTCAACTCCAGCAATTGAAGGCTCCTAAACAAAACCAAAACTCTCTTAATTTCTGCTATTATTTCAAAAACTCAGGACATTGGAAAAGAGATTGCTACAAATGTAAATGCTTTAGACACCTTCGACTCTCTACCAACCTTTCCAATATCTTCCCGATTTTCAATGATGGGGCTTCAAGAAAATACAGGGGCTCTTTCCAATCCTCCCTCTTAATCAGCCTGGAGAAACATTTCTCCAGATTGGGTGTGAATCTCTTCCAGTCCTAATTGGGCTGGAGTGTGACTGGAGTTACACTCTCAGTGCTCAGATTGGGTGTGAATCTCTTCCAGTCCTAATTGGGCTGGAGTGTGACTGGAGTTACACTCTCAGTGCTCAACCCCACAACTGTAAAAACGGCCCCTGCATTGGAGTACTAAAACAGTTCAAGTAGTGAGGATCACTAATGGAGCTCAAGAGGCTCCTGTCTCTAATCATATTCTCTTTCGTTTTGGCCCTTGAGAGATACACACCCTTTTCTTTTCAGTGCCCCCACTCCCCATCAATTTATTAGGCTGGTACTTCTTAGAGAAGTATCATGCCAGAATTTCTCCCCAAAAGGGAAAATAATTCTAGAATTTGATGGTAGTTATCAAAGTAACCAAACAGGTGAATTAAATGACCCTTGACATCTTTTCTTTGTTTCGTCTCTGACAGTACTAGAACTGATTCTGAAAACACTGATCATTTATCCCTATTGAATCCTCTACCATCTTCCTTATGGGCAAAATCTCCAACTGATATTGGCAAAATTCACAGTGCACCTCCCATCAAGATTCAGATAGATCTCTTAAAACCTCTTCCCAGAATTAATCAATACCCCATGAGTAAAGAAGCCCTTCAAGGCATAAAGCTCATAATAAAATATTACAAGGCTCAAGACCTTATTATCCCTTATAGTAGTTCATGTAATATTCTTAATTTACTGGTGAATAAACCTAATAGCCAAGAGTGGAGGTTTGTCCAGGACCTCCAAGCAATGAACAACATTGTTATCCCAGGACACACTGTTGTTCCTAACCCTCATATGTTACTAACATTCATTCCCACCAGAAGCCATTTCTTTACTGTAATTGATTTATGCAGTGCGTTCTTTAGTATTTTAGTTGATGAAGATATAATACAATACATTTTTACCTTCAACAATTCACCTGGACAGCAATGTCTCAGGGTTTTACTGAGAGACCTTATTTCTAGGAAATCATGAAGGCTAATCTGGATGACACAAAATTCCCTAGGGATTTTTGTTGCAATGTGTCAATGATTTGCTTCCACGCTCTCCTTCTCAAGCCTCCTCACAGGAAGGCAGCATCCATTTGCTAAAGCTTTTAGACTTAAACGGACATAAGGTTGCCAAAGAAAAATTGCAGTTTACCCTAACCTAGGTTCCATATTTAGGGCTTCTGATAGCAGGACAAGGGCTACACCTAGATCCAGATAAACTTCCTGATGTCCTACATTTCCAAAAATCCAAAACTAAGTGCCAACTATGAGGTTTTCTAAGGCTACTTGGTTTGGTTGTTGCTGAAATTGGGTGCCAAATGTTTCTCTTATATCCAGACCTTAGTATGTTTTACTAAACAATGAAAATGCCATTTTTTTTTTTTTTTGGATTTTTTTTTTTTTTTTTGTAAAACATTCTTTTATTAAAAGAACAAGTGCTGTTTACGAACTGCCCTTCGTACAAATAACATCCGTTATACAAAGATACAAGATCCGGGTTATGCACAATTCCAGGCTTGGAGGTGGCAGGGGAGAGGCATTGCCTTTTGGGTTGAGGATATAAAGGAGGCTTTAGAAAGAATGAAAAAGGAGCCCCTGGGTTTACAAACTGTAGCTTCCCCTCCCTGCTCCCCTAGGAAGGGTCTGCTACATTGAGACAGGCTGGGGCGGAAAGGGGGGGGGGACAGGCGGGGAGCCAGGGCTTGGGTCTCCAGTCCCACCACCTAAGTCCCAAGTTGGGCTGAAGGACGTGACCAAAGGGCAATGAAGGCACCCCCTCAGTCCCCAACTTTTCAGTAGATCAAGTCAAAGTGGTTGGGAGCCAGACACACTTTTAATCTGGTTTGATGTGACCGGAGGGAGCCAGGGTACTATGCCCCACTTTCCTGCAAACTCCCAATTGAAGTGACCTTAATCCCTCCAGGCACCTCTCCCCAGGAAATAAACTGGGATAAAGGAGAACTGGAAGCAAGCTGCCTACCCTTAACTCTGGCCCACCACACACCAAGGAAGAACTGGATGATATAACATTTAAGGCCTTAATGGAGAATGCAATGAACCCACCTGCCCTTGGGCATCCCAATCATTAGATTTCCTTTTTGTTTTTTATATATGAAAAGGAAGGAAGTGCCCTTGGTGTACTCACCCAACAATACAGGGAACACCGTTAACCTATAGGATATTATAGCCAGCAACTGGACCCTTGCCTTAGGGCCATTATGGCCACTTCCCTTTTAGTTAAGACTACTGAGAAAATTGCTGTAGAACTACCTTTAGCCATTTTTGTACCTCATGCTGTAGAAAATTTCCTGAATTCTCATCACACTCAATATTTCTCACAGAGCTGTCTGTAAAGGGTTTTGTTAACTGCTTCTTACATAAATCTTTTATGTTGTAATAATCTTAATCCTGCTACTCTCGTCATCTCCATCATAGACTAAGTCCCTCACAACTGCTTAAGGCTGACAGATCACCTCCTGACTCCTCATAATGATCCACAGGAAACTCCTCCGGGTAGTACTGACTTCTCATGGTTCACTGATAGTTCGTATTTAAAAGGTGACAATGGCAAATATTGTGCTGGCTATTCTATTGCAACTCCTTTTGATGTCATTGAGGTAGCATATTTACTTATGACTACTTCAGCCCAACAGGCTGAATTACATAGGCTTTTACTTTAGCTAAGGACAAAAGTGCCAATATTTATACTTTAAGTAGATATGCTTTTGGACTAGCTCATGATTTTAGAATGTTGTGGAAGCAACATGGCTTTCTTACTTCCAGTGGAAATAAAATTAAAAATGGTCCTATGTTCAGGATTATTGGATATGAAACTTTTACCTGTCACTTTAACTATTATTAAAATTCTGGGGCATTCTAAACTTGACCCTCTGCAAGCTAAGGGAAATTACCTTGTTGACATTTCCACAAAGAATGCTTTCCTTAAAGAGACCAACAGCAGCCAAACCTCTGTCATGGTCTAAAGGGATGCTTCCCCAAATGATAACTTAGAAAAGCTGGCTAGAGAAACCCAACAATTTATCAGAAAAGGATAAAAAGATTGGAAATTCAACATTTATTGATTTAATAAAGAGAGAAAGCTCTGGTTTAGAGTAAATAACAACCCAGTCCTGCCAGAGACTCTAAAATTCCCAATTCTTATCCATATATATACATTAAACCATTGGTCTACTGACAAGATGATAGCATTCATTAATCAGTATTGATGAGGAAACATTAACAAGGCCCCACAAAATGCCCTCACCTGTCCCACTTTTCCAAAGTACAACCCAAGGAAGCCTGTTGGTACTGCTCCTGGACATTTTAAACTGCCTAATGGACCTTTCAAAATCTGTCAAATGGATTTCAGACAACTTCCTCCATTTAATGGATATAAATATGTCTTAGTCGTGGTCTATGTGTTTTCCACACTGGACTAAAGTCTTCCCTTGCAGACAGACTAATGTCTCTCCTGTGGCTTAAGTCCTTCTGGAAAAGATTATCCTTACCTGAGACACTCCTTTCGAACTTCATGGTAATTGAGGAACCCACTTTACTGGCTAGGTGCGTCAAGAAGTCTGCAATGTTTGTCCAGTTTTGCGACGCTTTTACTGTGCTTACCACTCTGAATCCTCTGGTTTAGTTGAATACACTAATGGCATTATTAAGACTCAGTTGGCAAAATTTGTAGAAACTCTCCAAATACCTTGGCCAAAAGCATTGCTATTGGTCCTTCTAAACCTCAAATCCACCCCTTTTGAAACTTATAAACTTTAAGACTTTAAGATAGTCACAGGAGGCCCAATGCACTTGGCTCCTGCTTTCTTTTGACCCACAACTGATGAAAGGAGAGATACTGTAATATTGCAAAGGCCTAATTGCTTCTATTAAAAATAACCATGTTTTGACAGAACAATCTTTTCACAGTGCACTCTCAGGAGACAAAGATATTAAACATCACCTTGCAACCTGGAGATTTTGTCTATTTAAAAAGACACCTCCAAAAGAAATCTCTTTAACCTTGCTGTAGAGGCCCTTATCAGAGGCCCTTGTGTTGCCAAACTCCAAGGAATATACGCTTGGATTCACATGACACATCGAAACAAAGCACAAACACTGGCTGGAACTACACATCATTTGGTGACCTAAAAGTAAGGATTTCCTGGAATTGAAGCAGACAACATCTGATGAGATAGCTTTCCCAAGATATCCAGGCCAGACCTGTAAGAAGTTTCTCACCAAATCTTTGATGATGACATGATGCTTCAGTTGATCTCCAATGTCTATGATCTTGATAACATATGGGCTTTAGATAAAAAGCGCTTGAGAGTTCTCCCTCCTACTCTTTGTTACTCAAATGTTACCTCAATAAATTTCCAATCTGTGCACTTTCCCTCTGACATGTGACACTACACCCAGGAAAGATCCTTCCTGGCATTGAGGGACAAAAAGCCATGAACCTGGAAAACCTGACTCTTGATCAGTGATGCATTCAGAGAAAATCAAAAGGGGGAAAAGTAAAAAATTAATAAACAGAGACCTCAATTAAATAGAGTCAGGAGATCAGAAGGAGGACCTCTCATGCCCCGCAACAATAGAAGAGCCCAACAGGAAGAAGAAAGACTCCTCTTGTTTCCTGGCAAGGACTCAGCCAGTGAAGAGCCATGGACTCTTTGTTTACTCTAGCCCTTCCAGCTTTTTTTCTCCCTTTATAAAAGTGTTCGTCTTCCCTTTTCACCACACACTTGCCAGCATTTATTCTTTCTAGATTTTTTGATGATGACCATTCTGACTGGTGTGAGGTGATACCTCATTCATTTCTCTAATAATTAGTGATGTTGAGCATCTTTTCATGTGCCTCTTGGCCATCTGTATGTCTTCTTTGGTGAAGTGTCTATTTAGGACTTCCGCTGATTTTTTTGTTTAATTTATTCAATTTATTTATTTTTGGCTGCGTTGAGTCTTCGTTGCTGCACGCAGGCTTTTCTCTGGTTGCAGCAAGAGGGGGCTACTCTTCATTGTGGTGTGCGGGCTTCTCATTACAGTGGCTTCTCTTGTTGTGGAGCATGAGCTCTAGGCACGTGGGCTTCAGTAGTTGTGGTGCAAGGGTTCAGTAGTTGTGGTTCGTGGGCTCTAGAGCTCAGGCTCAATAGTTGTGGTGCGTGGGCTTAGCTGCTCCACGGCATGGGGGATCTTCCTGGACCAGGGCTTGAACCAATGTCCACTGCATTTGCAGATGGATTGTTAACCACTGTGCCACCAGGAAAGTCCTGCCCATTTTTAAATTGAATTGTTTGTTTTTTAGATATTGAGGTCCATGAGCTATTTGTATATTTTGGAGATTAATCCTTTGTCCGTTGTTTCATTTGCAAATATTTTCTCCATTCTGAGGGTTGTCTTTTTATGTTGTTTATGGTATCCTTTGCTGTGCAAAAGCTTTGAAGTTTAATTAGGTCCCGTTTGTTTATTTTTGTTTTCATTTCCATTACTTTAGGAGGTGGGTCAAAAAAGATCTTGTAGTCTATGTCAAAGAGTGTTTTTCCTATGTTTTCTTCTAAGAGTTTTATAGTGTCTGGTCTTACATTTAGGTCTTTAATCCATTTTGAGTTTATTTTTGTGTATGGTGTTAGGGAGTGTTCTAATTTCATTCTGTTACATGTAGCTGTACAGTTTTCCCAGCACCACTTATTGAAGAGGTTGTCTTTTCTCCATTGTATGTTCTTGCCTCCTCTGTTGTAAATTAGGTGACCATATGTGTGTGGGTTTCTCTCTGGGCTTTCTATCCTGTTCCATTGATCTATATTTCTGTTTTTGTGCCAGTACCATACTGTCTTGATTACTGTAGCTTTGTAGTATAGTTTGAAGTCAGGGCGCCTGATTCCTCCAGATCCATTTTGCTTTTGCAAGATTGCTTTGGCAATTTGGAGTCTTCTGTGTTTCCATACGAATTGTAAAATTTTTTATTCTAATTCTGTGAAGAATGCCATTGGTAGTTTGATAGGGATTGCATTGATTCTGTAGATTGCTTTGGGTAGTATAGTCATTTTCACAATAGTGATTCTTTCAATCCAAGAACACAGTACATTTCTCCATCTGTGTATGTCATCTTTGATTTATCTCATCAGTATTTAAAAGTTTTCTTAGTATAAATCTTTCACCTCCTTAGGTAGGTTTATTCCTAGGTATTTTATTCTTTTTGTTGTGATGGTAAATGGGATTGTTTACTTAATTTCTCTTTCTGATTTTTTGTTGTTAGTGTATAGGAATGTCAGAGAGTTTTGTGCGTTAATTTTGTAACCTGCAACCTTACCAAATTCATTGATTAGTTCTAGTAGTTTTCTGGTGGCATCTTTAGGATTCTCTATGTATAGTATCATGTCATCTGCAAAAGGTGACAGTTTTACCTCTTCTTTTCCAATTTGTTTTCCTATTATTTCTTTTTCTTCTCTGATTGCCTTGGCCAGGATTTCCAAAATTATGTTGAATAAGAGTGGCGAGAGTGAAAATCCTTGTCTTGTTCCTGATCTTAGTTTTTCACCATTGAGTATGTGTTTGCTGTGTGTTTCTCATATATGGCCTTTATTATGTTGAGGTAGGTTCCCTCTTTGCCCATTTTCTGGAGAGTTTTTATCGTAAATGGGTGTTGATTTTGTCAAAAGCTTTTTCGGCATCTATTGAGATGATCATATGGTTTTTATTCTTCAATTTGTTAATATGCTGTATCACATTCATTGATTTGCATATATTGAAGAATCCTTGCATCCCTGGGATAAATCCCACTTGATCATGGTGTTTGATCTTTTAAATATGTTGTTGAATTCTGTTTGCTAGTATTTTGTTCAGGGTATTTGCATCTATGTTCATCAGTGATATTGGTCTATAATTTTCTTTTTTTGTGATATCTTTTTCTGGTTTTGGTATCAGGGTGATGGTGGCTTCATAGAATGAATTTGGGAGTGTTCCTTCCTTTGCAATTTTTGGGAAGAGATTGAGAAAAATGGGTGTTAACTCTTCTCTAAATGTTTGATAGAATTCACCTGTGAAGCCATCTGGTCCTGGACTTTTGTTTGTTGGAATATTTTAAATTACAGCTTCAATTTCATTACTTGTGATAGGTCTGTTTATATTTTCTAATTTTTCCTGGTTCAGTCTTAGAAAATTGTACCTTTCCAAGAATTTGTCCATCTCTTTTTGGTTGTCCATTTTATTGGCATATAGTTGTTTGGAGTAGTCTCTTATAATCCTTTGTATTTCTGTGGTGTCAGTTGCGATTTCTCCTTTTTCATTTCTGATTTTATTGATTTTCATCCTCTCCCTTTTTTTCTTGATGAGTCTGGCTAACGGTTTATCAATTTTGTTTATCTTCTCAAAGAACTGGCTTTTAGTTTTATTGATCTTTGCTATTGTTTCCTTTGTTTCTGTTTCATTTATTTCTGCTCTGATCTTTATGATTTCTTTCCTTCTACTGACATTGGGTTTTGTTTGTTTTTCTTTCTCTAGTTGCATTAGGTGTAGGGTTAGATTGTTTATTTGAGATTTTTCTTGTTTCTTGAGGTGAGTTTGAATTGCTATAAATTTCCCTCTTAGAACTGCTTTTGCTGTGTCCCATTGGTTTTAGGTCATTGTGTTTTCGTTGTCATTTGTTTTTATTTAGTTTTTTATTTCTTCTTTGATTTCTTCAGTGATCTCTTAGTTATTTAGTAACACACTGTTTAGTCTCCATGCATTTGTGTTTTTTACAGTTTTTTTTCCTGTAATTGATTTCTTATCTCATAGCTTTGTGGTCAGAAAAGATGCTTGATATGATCTCAGTTTTCTTAAATTTTCTGAGGCTTTATTTGTGACCCAAGCTCTGATCTATCCTGGAGAATGTTCTGTGTGCACTTGAGAAGAATGTATATTCTGCCACTTTTGGGTAGAATGTTCTATAAATATCAATTAAATCTATCTGGTCTATCATGTCATTTAAAGCTTGTGTTTCATTATTTATTTTCTGTTTGGATGATCTGTCCATTGGTGTAAGTGGGGTGTTAAAATTCCCTACTATTATTGTGTTACTCTCGATTTCCCCTTTCATAGTTGTTTGCATTTGCCTTATGTATTGAGGTGCTCCTGTGTTGGGTGCATAAACATTTATGATTGTTATATCTTCTTCTTGGATTGATCCCTTGTTTATTATGTACTGTCCTTCCTTATGTCTTGTAACAGTCTTTATTTTAAAGTCTATTTTATCTGATATGAGTATTGCTACTCCACCTTTCTTTGATTTCCATTTGCATGGAATATCTTTTTCTGTCCCTTCACGTTCAGTCTATATGTGTCCCTAGATCTGAAGTGGGTCTCTTGTAGACAGCATATATATGGGTCTTGTTTTTGTATTCATTCAGCCAGTCTGCTTTTCGTTGGGGCATTTAATCCATTTACCTTCAAGGTTATTATCGATATGTATGTTCTTATGACCATTTTCTTAATTGTTTTGGGTTTGTTTTTGTGGGTCTTTTTCTCCTCTTGTGTTTGCCACCTAGAGAAGTTCCTTTAACATTTGTTGTAAAGCTGGTTTGGTGGTGCTGAATTCTCTTAGCTTTTGCTTGTCTGAAAAGCTTTTGATTTCTCCATTGAATCTGAATGAGATCCTTGCTGGGTAGAGTAATCTTGGTTGTAGGTTTTTCTGTTTCATCACTTTAAGTATATCCTGCCACTCACTTCTGGCTTGCAGAGTTTGTGATGAAAAATCAGCTGATAAACTTATGGGGATTCCTTTGTATGTTACTGTTTCTTTTTCCCTTGCTGCTTTTAATATTTTATCTTTGAATTTAATTTTTGTTAGTTTGATTAATATGTGTCTAGGTGTGTTTTTCCTAAAGTTTATCCTGTATGGGACTCTCTGTGCTTCCTGGTCTTGGGTGACTATTTCCTTTAGCATGTTAGGGACGTTTTCCACTATAATCTCTTCAAATATTTTCTCAGTCCCTTTCTTTTTCTCTTCTTCTTCTGGGACCCCTATCATTCGAATGTTGGTGTGTTTAGTGTTGCCCCAGAGGTCTCTGAGATTGTCTTCATTTCTTTTCATTATTTTTTTTCTTTATTCTGCTCCTTGGCAGTTATTTCTACCATTTTGTCTTCCAGCTCATTTATTCGTTCTTCTGCCTCAGTTATTCTCTTATTGATTCCTTCTAGTGTATTTTTCATTTCAGTTATTTTGTTGGTCATCTCTGTTTATTTGTTCTTTAATTCTTCTAGATCCTTTTTAAACATTTCTTGTATTTTCTCAATCTGTGCCTCCATTCTGTTTCCGAGATTCTGGATCATCTTTAGTATTATTACTCTGGATTCTTTTTCAGGTAGATTTCCTATTTCCTCTTCATTTATTTGGTCTTTTGGTTTTGACCTTGCTCCTTCATTTGTGATATATTATTTTGCTGTCTCATTTTTTTTTTTTTTTATGAGTGGGATTGTGTTCCTGTCCTCCTGGTTGTTTGGCCTGAGGTTTCCAGCACTGGAGTTTGTAGGCTGTTGGATAGAGTTGGATCTTGGTGCTGAGATGAGGACCTCTGGGAGACCTCACTCTGATGAATATTCCCTGGGGTGTGAGGTTCTCTGTTAGTCCAGTGGTTCAGACTCGGAGCTCCCACTGCAGGAGCTTCAGCCCAACCCGTGGCTTGTGAACCAAAATCTCACAAGCCACACGGGGCACAAAAAAAAAAAAAAAAAAAAAAGAGAGCAATAACAAAGTAAAATATAAAATTAGACTAGGAAACTAACAGATATGTTAGAAAAAATATAAAAATAAAATATAGATGAAACAACTGGAAGGTAAAACAAAACCACAGTAGTAAAAAAGAGGAGGAGAAAAAAAAAAGGTGGAAAATGCGTTGGCTGTGGAGGGAGGGGCTCAAGCAGAGCTGAGGTTTGGGCGGTGGGCAGAGCCTATGCTTAGGACTCACAGGGCTGGAAAAGGACATGGGGGGGTGTGGGGGTGGGGCTTGGGCTCAACAGAACAGAAGAGGACCAGGCGTGCCTCCCACCTCTGGTGTCAGAGGGCGGGGGACCCCACCTGGGAACTCAGCAGGCTCCCTGAGACCAAGTGGGTGGGGCAAACACCCTCCTCCTCTTCTGCTTCTCCCATCCTGGAGGGGCCCTCTCACCTGCCTCTCCTGATCTCCCTGGCCTCTCTCCTATGCCCCCAGGACCAACCTGGCCTGGAGGGGACCTTTGAGGGAGTAGGACCTCCCCGAGAGCTGGGCAGATTTCCCCCGGCTGATTGGGCAGGGGAAACACTGGGTGTGCTGCCCCCTGATCTGAGCCCCCGAGGGTCCCTCCTGGCATGGGAACCCCTCCCACCCTCAGCCACCCCTCATGGGTGCTGATACTGTCTGGCCTCCACTTCTCCTCCCCCCATCAGTCCCCCCACATCCTACTGGTTCACTTGGGTGTTCTTTCCGTCTCCTTGGCTGTCAGGGTCCCCCACCTGTGTCTGGCAGGTGCCCTAGTTGTGGGGAGACTCGAACTCTGTGTCTTGCCACACTGCCATCTTGACTCTGCCCCGCTAAAGTCATTCTGTACTTCATCATTTTCATCATCGTTTTCTCCATTGTACCTACTCTATCTTCACTATATTCAACAATGCTGCCTGCTCCTTGTTTGGATTTATTAAGTATTAAAAAATGTTATTACTATTTAGTTTCATTACTATCCTCTTACACACTAGGCTAAGCATTTCTCATGATTATCCCCATTTTATAGAAGAGAAAATGTGAAGTGGCTTGCACAGGTCACACATATGATGACAATCTTTTTTTAATCATCTTCTGCCAAAGTTATTCTGACTTTGATCCCCTAGACCAATGGCTGGATGACTTCAAAATTAAATATTTAGAATTATCTGATAAATACTTTCATACACTTAAATGTATTTTTAGTTTACATGTTTTTATTCATCTTTTACTTCAGTTATGTGTTTTGGAGATAAAATATTGGAATCTAGCCATAAAAGTGGGGTGTAAAATGGGTGCCTTTGCATTTTTTTATGTGCCTGTTGGACATATAATGAGGTAGGATTCCATTCTCTTTTTTTGAGTAGGGTCTTTTGTAGAGACTGTCTTTCAGAAGTCTAGATGAAAAGGACTGGTTCTATGTCTGAATAACCACATTACTCTTTTCCCACACTCAAAAGCTCTGTCATAGGCATTCAGGTGAATCCTGGAGTGAGTGACAAGCAATAAGAGCCATCAGCCCTAGCTCTGTCTCTTCTACTGGGTACAGTTCAATAGCTATTTATTAACTCTCACTCTTCATTTTAAAGGTGAAACTTCAGAGTAGCACACAAAAGCCAAATAAATTTGAGTCCAAAGATGCACAGTAGTGTCTGGATGAATTTCTTAGTGTTTATTGATGTGCCAAAAAGAGAAATAAAGAAAAAAAATCGGCAAACACAGGCTAAGCTGCTTGGAGTTGGGGTGGGGGAGTATATCCATGCCCTGCAGTATTTGCTTCATTGGTTTTATGTTTAAAAATTTTATGCAATGTCTGCTTTTTGCTGGTTGCCAGTGCAAGTTTATAGTTTTATGGCAGATGCTTGAATTATTCACTTAAAAAATGTTAGCCTGAGCAAGCCAGCCAAGAAAATAGCAAGCCATATAAAATAGATTGTAGTTTTACTGGAACATGAACAAAAGTATAAATGTAATTTTGGATACATTTGTGCAGGGATAGCCACAGCTGGAGGATTTCTGGTCAAACTGTTTATTTTTCTTTTACACATTATAGCAAAGAGCATCAGCTCCTTTTTGTGCTTAGTTTGCAAGTTTTAACAATTCTTTAGGGTTTATTTTAGTTCAGATACAGATCTTCCCCTGGCGATCTCCTCTGGGCCTCCTTATTAAATAGTATCTCAGTTTTCCCTGACAACATTTGTGGGTTTTTTTGTTGTTTTTTTTTAAACATCTTTATTGGAGTATAACTGCTTTACAATGGTGTGTTAGTTTCTGCTTTATAACAAAGTGAATCTGTTATACATATACATATATCCCCATATCTCTTCCCTCTTGCATCTCCCTCTCTCCCACCCTCCCTATCCCACCCCTGTAGGTGGTCACAAAGCACCGAGCTGATCTCCCTGTGCTATGCAGCTGCTTCCCACTAGCTATCTATTTTACATTTGGTAGTGCATATATGTCCATGACACTCTCTCACTTTGTCCCATCTTACCCTTCCCCCTCCCCATATCCTCAAGTCCATTCTCTAGTAGGTCTGTGTCTTTATTCCCATCTTGCCCCTAGGTTCTTCATGACCATTTTGTTTTGTTTTGTTTTTTAAATTCCATATGTATGTGTTAGCATACAATATTTGTTTTTCTCTTTCTGACTTACTTCACTCTGTATGACAGACTCTAGGTCCATCCACCTCACTACAAATAACTCAATTTCGTTTCTTTTTATGGCTGAGTAATATTCCATTGTATATATGTCACATCTTCTTTATCCATTCATCTGTTAATGGACACTTAGGTTGCTTCCATGTCCTGGCTATTGTAAATAGAGCTGCAATGAACATTGTGGTACATGACTCTTTTTGAATTATGGTTTTCTCAGGGTATATGCCCAGTAGTGGGATTGCTGGGTCGTATGGTAGTTCTATTTTTAGTTTTTTAAGGAACCTCCATACTGTTCTCTATAGTGGCTGTATCAATTTACATTCCCACCAACAGAGCAAGAGGGTTCCCTTTTCTCCACACCCTCTCCAGCATTTATTGTTAGTAGATATTTTGATGATGGCCATTCTGACTGGTGTGAGGTGATACCTCATTGTAGTTTTGATTTGCATTTCTCTAATGATTAATGATGTTGAGCATCCTTTCATGTCTTTGCTGGCAATCTGTATATCTTCTTTGGAGAAATGTCTATTTAGGTCTTCTGCCCATTTTTGGATTGGGTTGTTTGTTTTTTTGATATTGAGCTGCATGAGCTGCTTGTAAATTTCGGAGATAAATCCTTTGTCAGTTGCTTCATTTGCAAATATTTTCTCCCATTCTGAGGGTTGTCTTTTTGTCTTGTTTATGGTTTCCTTTGCTGTGCAAAAGCTTTTAAGTTTCATTAGGTCCCATTGGTTTATTTGTGTTTTTATTTCCATTTCTCTAGGAGGTGGGTCAAAAGGGATCTTGCTGTGATTTATGTCATAGAGTGTTCTGCCTATGTTTTCCTCTAAGAGTTTCATAGTGTCTGCCCTTACATTTAGGTCTTTAATCCATTTTGAGTTTATTTTTGTGTATGGTGTTAGGGAATGTTCTAATTTCTTTCTTTTACATGTAGCTGTCCAGTTTTCCCAGCACCACCTGACAACATTTGAATGAGAGGTTGTCTGGGAGTACCAATCACCTAGTAAACTTTTTTTTTTTTTCCAAATACATATTCACACTCTCCACCCTGACATTTTTGTTTCAGGAGGTCTGTCTTGGCTCCTTAGAATCTCCATTTTGAATTCAAAGCACCTCAGGCCATTCTAATATAAGTGGTTGAGAATGAATTAAAATTATAATTGTAAAAGTGAGACAATACCAAAGTCAGTGACCTTCCTCAGCAAGTACAAATTCAGATTGTCTCAACTTTTTACTCTTAATTTTGGTCTCTTCCCACAAAAATTCAGACTGTAGTTGTCCTTGGATATGACTGTTTCATCTGGGTAGCTTCCCTAGAGCGTGGTTCTGTGTAAGGCCCTCTTGTAAATAGTGAAATCTTGCAAAGCAGATGTTCTTGGTGAAAATGATATGTTTCTGGTGAGCAGAAACAGAGGATCTTGTAACTGTGGTCAGAAACCATGGAAGAGATACTAGAGGTGTATTCAGTGGTTAATTTTGCCCAAAGGAGACATCTAAGAAAAGACAGGAAAAAATGAAAACATAAACAATCAAACAGATAGCTAAATATTATATGTAGTGGGTTTTGCTGATTAGGACATAAGTATTTAATAGCATTTAAAAGTTACTGAATACTTTCTCTAGCTTTTTAATTATAACTTTAATCATTAATCTATTGGCTTGAATGTCCACTGGTTTTATTTTGACTCAGTTGAGCGGCACTGGGGTTAAGTCTCTGATATCTGTGTTGGCATATTACACATACAAAAAGTACAAGTTTATTTACAAAAAAGAAAATACAAAAGAGGAAGCAGTGTATTGCCTCTTGATAAAATTTTATAAATTTTTTTAATATAATTATATAATGTTTTACCTCCTAATTTTTAACACATTCTTATAATTTGGTGATTATTAATATTAACCTTAGCCATTTTGGTGTGTGTAGATATTTTGCACTAGATATCTAGTCTCAGTTTCCAAGAAGATACATAGATATTTGAGTTTTCATTAGCTGAGTGAAGGCACTTTTTATAAGTTGAAAGATAATTTGTTTTCAAATATAGTTGAAAGTAAATCTTCTTTTAAAACTCACCTGATTATTTATATGTAAACTTAAAATAATTTTTAAAAACTGAGGCCTTTTTATGAAACTCTGAATTGACAGTCTCTAAAACTAAAACTCAGACATCAACAGGCTGTGTATGAAATGGTTTTGTTTTCAGTATTGCAACACACAAAACACTGATTAGTATATATAAAGAAGCACGGGAATCAACTCTGAGTCTCACCTGATTCAAGTGTTCCTGGATTGACATCTCTTATATGTTGGGGATTGGGGAACAGAACCAGTTATTTGGCTTCCATGTATCAATTGCTTAGGTTTGTTTCTATTGTCAAAACTATCCAAAAATATGAGTGACATACGGATAAAATGTTAAAATAAGTACACTCTTATATCTGTTTTTATTTGTTTTCAAAATTGTCAATATGCTAGGGGTAGTCAATGTACCACAAAAGTAGAAAAAATAGAATAATTAAAAAGAAAAAAGAGATCACCTTGACTGGTATGTTGAGACAAGATTTTAGGAGTCATGGGGAAAGGTTGGGAGACCTGTTAGGAGGCCATATCAATCTACGCTTTCTATAATAATAAAATCACAAAATTTCCATAGCATACAATAGTGAGCATTTATATCTCATACATCTGTGGGTTGGCTGGATGTCTCTGTGGATCTTAACTGAGCTCATGCACTCATGACTTGTCTGTAGTTTGGATAAGGAATTTTCCAATTTAAGTTGCACTTGAATGAGGTCACTGAGCTCCATGGGTTTGTCATCTTTCTCTTGGGACCAGCAAATCAGGTAAGTATATTGTTATGTCAGAGGCACAAAAGAATTACCCTTATTACACAAGTGCAGTGGGAGTTTTTGTCACTTTTCCTAAAATTTCATTAGCCAGAGCAAGTCATATAACCAAAGTCAAGGGGTAGGGAAGTAAATTCTACTTTTGGTTTTTGGTTTTTATTGGCCATGTCTTGCGGCTTGTGGGATGTCAGTTCCCCAACCAGGGATTGAACCTGGGCCACTGCAGTGAAAGCACTGAATCCTAACCACTAGACCACCAGGGAACTCCCTCTACTTTTGTTTTTAAGGACCTGCAAAATTACTTAGTGGGAAAAGGCATGGCTAAAGGAGTAAAGAATTGGGCTTAATGATGCAGTTTTCCACAAGTATCTTGCAGTTGTTCAGACAAAGGATTTGGGGTTCAGACCAGGCATGTAGCTATAGTAGTGATAAGAAGTATAAGATTATGAATATATTTTTAGGTAGAACCAGTGAGATTTATTGAGCTGTGGGAGAGATGTTAAGGATGGTTCCAAAGTTTCTGGTATGAGCAACTGAAAGGATAGGGTTGTCATTAACTGAGATATGAAAAGTTGTAGGTGAAGGATTTGGGGAGGGGATAAAAAAAATCAGTTCAGGACATGTTGAGTCTTGGATGTTAAAAGGCATCCAATTGGAGATAGTGGGTAGCACATTTTATATATGAGTCTGGATTTATGGAAAAATGGTCTGGACATAGATATAAATTTGAGAATTGGTTTCCATAAACATAATATTTAAAGCCATGAGTTTAGATGAGATTGCTAAATGATAGAGTGTAGATAGAAAAGAGAGAGGGGGCAAGGACATTTTAACATTAAGAGGTTTTGACAAATGTGTGAAATGAGCAAAAAAGACTGAGAAGAAGTGACCCATGAGGTAGAAAAAAATCAAATGAGCACAGTGTGCCATGTAAATAAAATATATCAAGGATGAGAGAGTGTCAACTGGAGCAAGTGTGACTTATAGGCCAAGAAAGATTAGAAATAAAACTTTCCATTAAGATTGAACAACATAACAACGTGAAGGTTGCTGCTGACTTTAGCAAGGGCTGCTTCAAAGGATTGCACCAGAAGGAGAGATTATATTTGGGATTTGCTGGTCTCCCTAAGTCTGAGGATTGGATTCTTTAATAAACTCTGAAGAATTTTAAGCTATTATTCTTTAAAATGTTGACTTTTCCTCCCCCCTAAATTATCTTTATTTGTTGCCTCCGAAGTGTCTTTTAGAGATGTAATGTACCATGTCACTCTATTCTCTACATGTTTTCACTACTCTATCTTATTTTTAAAACTCTTCATCCTTTTGTTTCCCTACCTTAGGTAACTTCTTCAGCTCTGTCTTCTAGTTTGCTAATTATCTCTCTAGTTTTTTCTAATCTGCTGTTCATTCAATCCATCGAATTTTATGTTCAGTGATCATTTTTCCTCAGATCTGCCTGTTTTTGTTTTCTCATTCTTCTGATTCATTTTTAACATAATCATTTTAAACATAGATTTTATGATCTATATAATTCTATCACTGAACTTCTGAGGAGTCAAATTCTGTTATTTATTTTTTATAAAACTCATACCAACTTTTTTCCTGTATGTTTGCTAATTTTGGACTGGGGTCTCATGTTTGGTATGGTCTAACCTTGATAATACTGTGCAGTCTAATTTGTGAAGTTTCATGTGTGACTCTGCCAGTCCCTCCAGGATTATAGCAGATCCTCTTGGTGCCTTGACAATTTTCTCTCAAACCTTACCATTTCTGTGCATGCAGGACCAACTTTCATCTGCCAGCATCTATATCTCTTTGCATAAGAGTTTTCTCTGGCGACTTACTCTTACTGTGTGCACAGTGGGCCAGAAATTTGCAAAATTAATGCTCCCTGCCTTGCCAAATGACTGACAGGAGTTGGTATATAAACACCACAGCTCCCTTGCCTTTTGGGTAGGATAGTTCTGACATGTTCTCTATTAGCCCCCAGATTTCCCCCATGGGAATAAGATCCACTTATCCTCAGGGAAAACTCACTTGATAATGCACCCTTTATTAGGCTGCCTTCCGTTTCCTGCCTCAAATACTTACTGTCCTACTCACTGAAATACTTATCTCAGGGTCTATTTCAAGAGTATCCAAACTGAGACAGTGGTTATGAGCCCAGAACAAACTTTTTTCAAAAAATCTAATTTTCAGAACTACTTTTTAATGTTAAGTATCAGCTTTGGGTTCTCTGACACATGAATATGGTGTGGGAGTGAATCCTGAACAAGTGCAAAGTAATACTCTGCTTCTGAGGCTTCAGGAAAGACTTTTTCCCACCACCTAGTGACTAAGCAGAGGCAGAGAAACTATCCTGATATCAACTTATGCCCCTGTAAAGACTATTTTCTAGTCTATATTTATAGCCCCTAGGTTGAAGCAAGAGTATCACTCATGTTCTGTGTCTTGCTCTGGGTCCAAACTGAGACTCCTGAGCCTATGATATATTTCTGGAAGTGGAAGTATACCCCAATTATTTAGGAAGGGTGGTTACCAGGATCACAATGAAGACATGTGCCTTCTTGGTCCAGGAAACTGGAGATTTCAATCAGAATACAAGAATACACAATACAATACAGAATACAAGTTGATACAAGAATTGGGGTTTACTGATGGGTCAAAAATGAGGAAATCTTATGTTTCTTTTCTTTTAATTAACACCTTTGATCCTGGAGAGTTGCCTCTGGAGAATTTTTCTCCAATTTCTCCTCTTATAAGTCTCTATGGTATCAATAAAATAGTGAAAGGAAAATTTTTTTACTCAAGGTATTGACATCCATTTGCTGCTGTTTGTGCTTATGGGGAGAAGATGAATAACTGTCTTATTGGATGTCTATATTTCTATTTTCCTCATTTGACTATGCATAGATATTGGTTTCTGTCAACATTATTTATGTATTGGTCACCTTCAATCAAGTAGACCCTGACAGTTTGATAAGATGATAACTTTGAACACTAAGTCATATCTTGTCCTTTCTCATTTGCACTGTGTTGGCACTTCACAGTTTGACAAAAGCTTGCCTGCAAATGCACAATGTCTTAACTCTGTTGTATTTATTTGAGAGAGAGAAATAACTGGAGTGAGTAGGTTTCTGTATTCCATCTCTACACATAATTTCTTTAACAGGAGCAGGGAAATGCATTTTCAAAGCTGAACAAATAACCCATGACTTAAGTAGTAGATATGATAAGAAGAACGAAAGCTCTCAAGCTTAATTTGTCATAGGAAATATGTTAAAAATAGTAGCCTGAAAAAAAAAAAAAGTAGCCTGAAAGTGGGAAAGATCAGCCTTTGATCAGATAAAAGTATCTACAATAAAGCAATTCCATGTAATTAAAGCTGTAAATTTGGTTATCATCTTGGAAGTCTTCTGTGCAACCTCTCTCTGAATGCTAGAATTCTGTAGGTGTTTTCGCTTAGCTTGATTAATTTCCCTTGATGTTGGGTCTAGCCCATTCCATTGCAGGATAACTCTAACCATTAGAAAGGTTAGAAAGGTCTTCTGTTTATTGATTCTAAGTCCTAACTCCTTACTGGTCCTAGTTTTGCCCTTAAGGATAGCATTGTCCATAGAACTGTTCTCCCTGTGTACTATCTGATATGGTAATCACTAGTCAAATAAGGTTATTGAACACTTGAAATGAAGCTAGTGTGACTGAGAACTGAATTTTTAATGCTCTTCAGATTTAAATGTTCTTCATTTAAATCCTCTTTAAACCTTCCACTTATTCTAAGTGATAGCCATTAAAGTATTCAGGGCACTAAGATGTCTCTTGCAGTCTTGTGTTTCGAAAGGACAGCTTGCTCTAGTGCCTTGTGGATTCTAGTATCTTCAGTCTCTTCACTACTCTCCTCTAGATTACATTGTCTATTAATTATCTGCTTAAAGTTTGGTGCCCAGGATTGGTCACAGTAGCTCAGAATGATCTGATTAGTCCAGAATATAATGAATACTTCACCTCACTTGGAGTGAGCACTGGAGTTTATTAGACCTTCATATTGTATTTATTTTTGACTGTCTTAAAGCACTTCATATTTGGTTGACAATAAATCATCACCTTCAGGAAAATCACTGGATTTTAGAATTAAAAGATATATTTCAGATCTCCTAATTCAGTGTTTTTCACAGTTTATTTTAGTTAATGAACTCATTATTAAGTGAAACTTTCCCAGCAGATTAAATAGGTTAATCTAGAGCTGTTTTAATTACAACAGAAGTGGGCTACCTGGCCTGTGCTTCCTACCTAAATATAGCTCCTCTCCCTTAACTTCAGACTATGAAAATTTCTGATTTAGCCCAATCTACCATGCAAATCTTAATGTCAGTGTTGATGTGGATTCAAATCCATACAGCCATGGAGTCAAATCACTGCAGTCAGTAATAAGACTTTCTAACTGCATTATTTAAGAAGTGTTGATGGCTGCCTGAAAAAAAGACAAGCTCAAGTTGAACAAACAACAGATGCTTAAACTTACACTCAGTTTACTCAAGCATTTAAGATCATACTTCCTGTATGAGTCTTGAGTTCTCTAGAGCAACAGAACCAATAGAATATATATACCATAAGGAATTATCTTAAGTGATTTTAGACTTTGCAACATTCAAGATCTGCAGTCAGTAAGCTGGAGACCCAGGAGACCTGATAGTATAGTTCTTGTCAGATTTTGAAGGCCAAAGAACCAGGAGAGCTGATGGTGTAAGTTCCAGCCCAAGTCCAAGTCTGAACACAGAAAACCAATCCCCCTGCTCAAAGACAGTCAGGCAAAGAGAAAAAATTCTTTCTTACTCAGCCTTATTCTACTTAGGCCTTCAACAGTTTGGTTGTGCCACCCACACTAGGGAGAGCGATCTGCTTTACTCAGTTTACTGGTTTAAATGTTAATCTCATTCAGAAGTTCCTTCAGAGACACAGCCAGAATAATGTTTTGCTAAATGTCTGAGCACCCCGTGGCCCAGTCAAAATGACACATAAAATCAACTATCACAAGTTCACCCCTTGTCAATATGGTACACATCTTTTCAAATCATATTTAATCTCCATAAAAGACAACAAGGTAAAAATTCACCTAACATGAAATATCTATTCTATGTATAGCTATTTAAAAATGCACTGACCCCTTGTCTAGAAGAGGAGGCAAAGTCCTTCAGTGGTATTTAACCTTTGCACTGATATCCTCTAACTTAAATACTATTATGTAAAATTAACAATACATAAATACTGATATAAAGTCAATGCAATTTATTGACTTTATATATTTATAATAATATATGGAAACAATTGACTTTATTGTATTCAATTTATGTTACATGATAAGAGAATAAGAGAGAAAAGAAAACAAGAATGTCTAAAATACATATATTTATTTTGCTATGTATACATGCACAAATACACTCATAACAAAATAAGGAGGAATACTCACGACACTTATTGGTCTTTATGTCTGTAACTGGTCACATGATCATAGCTGATATAATTTATAACTACCTTTTTCCACTACCCACTCCCTTTACCTTCAGCAAGCAATTCAGCTAGTCACAGTTCTTTACCTAGTAGAGTGACCTGAACTTTCATTCCTGAAAGGTAAGGGCCATTAGTAGCCCTGCCTGGATTGGGTTGTTGTAGTTTAACATTTGGCCTTAATCACAGGGCATGGCAATATAAAGAGATGCCCAAGGGGATCTCCAATATTCTAGATCTCAATTGTGGAGTAGCAGTGCAATTTTCCCTTGCTAGTCAGGATCAGTCACCCCAGCCATCATGGTAACTCCCTTCTTTGATTTTTTTTTTTTTAATTATTTATTTTTATTTAGTTATTTTTAGCTGTGTTGGGTCTTCGTTTCTGTGCAAGGGCTTTCTCTAGTTGCGGCAAGCGGGGGCCACTCCTCATCGTGGTGCACGGGCCTCTCACTATCGCGGCCTCTCTTGTTGCAAAGCACAGGCTCCAGACGTGCAGGCTCAGTAGCTGTGGCTCACGGGCCCAGTTGCTCCGCGGCATGTGGGATCCTCCCAGACCAGGGCTCGAGCCCGCATCCCCTGCATTGGCAGGCAGACTCTCAACCACTGCGCCAACAGGGAAGCCCCCTTCTTTGATTATTGATTCATAGGCATAAGGAGTGCAAAGTAGCCAGGTGGCAATCTTAATTTCCATTTTAACAGAATCATTGTTGTGTTTCCTGGTGAAAGCATTTCTCCCTTTGGAACTAAGACTGGCAGAACATAAGGTCACCGGAACAGGAAGCAAACATTTTACTAGTGGGTCACTAGAGGTAATGGTAAGTGATACCACTTTCATATATACTCCTTGCTTCCTGAATCCATGAATCATGGCTATGGGAGAAATAACACCAGCTACTGAATTGAGATTCAGAGCAGATAAGGCCTTCTGGAGCACCTTGCCCCAGCTCTGTAAGGTATTGCCACCTAGCTGTCACTGTAACTGAGTCTTCAAAAGGCTCTTCCACCATTCTATCAAGCCAGCTGCTTCAGGATGGTGGGAAACATGGTAAAAATCGATGAATTTTATGAGCATGGGCCCAGTGCTGCTCTTCTTTTGCTGTGAAGTGAGTTTCTTGACCAGAAGCAAAGCTGTGTGGAATACCACAATGATAGATTAGGTATCTGGAAACCATGGAAGATAGTTTTGGCAGAATCACTACATGCAGGGAAGCCAAATCCATATCCAGAGTAAGTGTCTACTCCAGTAAAAACAAAATGCTTACCTTTTCATGGTGGAAGCAGTACAATGTAAAAAGTGGCCTGAAGAAGCTTCCTTGTCCTTTCTGCCATGTGAGAACACAGGAGAAGTCAGAAGTCTGCAAACCAGAAGAAGGCCTTCAGTAGAACTTGACCATGCTAGTACCCTGATCTTGTACTTCCAGTCTCCAGAATGGTGAACAATAAGTTTCTGCAGTTTGTAAGTCACCCAGTCCACTGTGTTTTGTTATAATGGCCCGAAAAAACTGACAATGAGAAATCAGGTGCTCTGCTTGAAGTTCTGCCTACTGGGAGGATTTCCATTTATCACTGTCCTTCCAGGATGTTCCAGAAAGGGGTTGTAGTGCTGCAGCTGTCTACTCTCAGGTGGTGCTCACATATCGTGCAGAACCATCTGTAAACCAGGCAAGAGTCTTCTCTTCCTCCGTCAACTAATGGTAAGGAACTTCCCATGAGGACATAGGTACAGGCTGGGAAAGAAAGGGTAGTATAACAGGAGTGGGGACCATGGGCATTTGAGTCATTCTTCATATAAGTTAGTTGTGCCTTCAGGGCCTATTCAGGCCCAATCACATGTATACCACTTCCATTTAATAATGGAGCACTACTGTGCATACCCAACTTTACGGGTCAGATAACACCCAGTTCATGATGGGCAGCTCAGACTGCATGGTATTTGATGGCTCATGGTTAAGTGTTCAGTCTCCACTAAGACCCAGTAGGAGGCCAAGTGCTGTTTCTCAAAGGAGAGTAGTTACCTGTGGAAGATGATAGAATTTTGTTCCAAAATCCTAAAGGCCTGTGTTGTGTGTGATTCACCAATAGGGATGTGTCAAAGGATCCAATCTGCACCCCTATCTGCTGTTGACATCTTCAGTCAGCACTGTATCTGATGGATCATATTACTCAAGTGACAGAGCAGCTTGCACAGCAGCCTGGACCTGTTGCAGAGCCTTCTCTTATTCTGGGCCCACCTAAAACTGGCAGCTTTTTGGGTCACTCAGTAAATAGGCTGGAATAACATACCCAAAATGAGGAATATGTTGCCTCTCAAATCCAAAGAGATCCCCTGGGCATTGCTTCTCTTTCTTAGTATGAGGAAAGGTGAGATGCAACAACTTATCCTTCACCTTAGAAGGGATGTCTTGACATGTCCTCACCACTGGACACCTAGAAATTTTACTAAGGTAGAAGGCCTCTGATTTTTTGTTGGATTTATTTCCCACTCCCTGATATGTAAATATCTTATCAATAAGTCTAGAATAGTAGCTACTTCTTGTTCACTAGGTTCAATCAGCATAATGTCATTAATGTCATGAAACAGTGTGATATCTTATGGAAGGGAAAGGAGATCAAGATTCCTGTGAACTAAATTGTGACATAGGGCTGGAGAGTTGATATACCCCTGAGGTAGGACAGTGAAGATGTATTTCTGGCCTTACCAGCTGAGAGCAAACTGCTCTGGTAGACTTCATGGACAAGTATGGAGAAAACAACATTTTCCAGATCAATAACTGCATACCAAGTACAAGGGGATGTGTTAATTCACTGAAGCAATGAAACCATATCTGGTAGAGCAGATGTAATTTGAGTTACCACCTAGTAACTTACAATAATCCACTTTATACTCCAAGATTCATCTGTCTTCTGCCCAGACCAAATAGGTGAGTTTGATGGGGATGTGATGGGAATCATCACCTCTGCATCTTTCAAGTCCTTGAAGGTGGCACTAACAACAGAAATGCCTCCAGGAATGCTGGATTATTGCTTCTGGTTTACTATTTTCCTAGGTAGAAGCAGTTCTAGTGCCTTCTACTTAGTCCTCACTTCATAGATCAGGGAGGCAATGTGAGGATTCTGCCAGCTGCTGAGTATATCTATTCCAATTAAGCATTCCAGAACTGAGGAAATAATCACGGGATGTGTTTGGAGCCCACTCTGAGACAAACTTGAGCTAAAACTCCAATGATTACCTGACCTCCAATAAGCCCTAATGGTAACCCTGAGTAGTGGGCTGCAGTGACATTTGATCTCCTAGAATAACTGTCAATTCAGAGCCAATGTCCAGTAGGCCCTAAAAGGTCTGATTATGTTCTTTTCTCCAACCTAAAGTTTCACTGGCAAAAGACCATAGGCCCCTTTAGGAAAGGCTGGAAGAAAGAATAACAGTATAAATTTTTGGTAGTGTACAGGGGTCCTTCCTCAAGGGGACCTGGCCTCCCCTTCATTCAAGGAGTTCTGGGTCTGTAACCCCAAGGGGTTCTGGTTCAGGTTTAGGAATTGATTGACGGGCCATGGTTCTCTGTTTGTATGATTCAGTTTAGACTTTTGTTCAAGTGATTCAGAACTTCTCTACATATACAGATAGAATAAGAATTTAGTAGCCTTCTTATCTATTTCACTTCTAGAAACACCATGAGGTCTACATAAGCCAGACTATTTTGATTGCTGCTTTGATTCTGCTGTCCACTATGACAACCACACCCACCTTACCTCTGGCAGTTGAGTTGTGCCACTTGGCCCCTGCCACCCAGGGATCTAATTACTCTCATTGCACTTAGATTCTCCAAATCAGTGACTGTAGTTTCCATTGTAAGATTTGACCTACAGAGAAGAGTTATCATAGAGCTTTTCAAGGATGCCTAAGCTCCCTTCACAAATTTACTTTTCACAGTACTGGTGAAAGGCATGCCTTCTGGGTCCTCCCAGTGGAGGTGGGTAGGTCTTAAACCATAAATGAACTCTAACATTCCAAGCTCTCTAAGCCTTTGAATCTTTTCTTTTACCTTAAATCAAGGCAGGTCTTCCACTGGCAAAGAAAACTCATCAAAATTTGGGGATGCAATATCCCCATTCCAACCCACAGTACCCCATTCTTTCCCAATCAATGCCCTCATTTTAACAGTAGGCATCCTTCAAGGCTGGGAGTTTGTGTTGTAATGCAGCCAGTCACAGGATAAGATTCTGCCTCTGATTTTCAGCAATCAACCTTGTGGTTACAGGAGATAAGGATCTTCTTAAGGGCACATAATGAAGCTTTCAGGTCATTTATGTGGTGCTTGAGCTGGGAATTCGAATCCCTGAGTGCATCCTTTTCTTTCACCACTTTGTCCAGTGACATTAGAGGCAACCAGCTAATCTCATTATATTCATTAGATTTCAAAAATGTTAGAAAGTATCATATACATAGTCACCCAACTCCTTGCTTTTTTATGTGGTTGATTAGGAGCATCCAGTGGAAATATTTTGTATACCTCTATTGCCAGATCATGTCAGGCAAGAGAAGACAGGTATCCCAAATTGAGGACAGTAACGCAAAGAAAAAGAATTCTTTTTTACTCAGCCTTTTATTCAATTCAGGCCTTCAACAGATTAGATGAGGCTCACTCACATTGGGGAGGGCAATCTGCTTTACTCAGTCTACCTATTCAAATGTTAATGTTATCCAGAAGTACCCTCACAGACACATTGGTAAATAATGTTTGACCAAATATCTAGGTACCCTTGACCAAGTCAAGTTGACACATAAAATTAACCATCCTGTTTCCTAATAATGATATGTATGCTGATTTTATTGAAGATACAAGATTATTCATAATAATTCAAAGATATTGGATAATTTTTATTTTTCAGCCTGTGGTGATGGTTGAAAATTGGGGTATCTACCTATTGAACAAATTATGAAACCTTTTCCTTTGTCTTCCAGTATGGTGAGCTTCTAAGCTCCTTGTCATCCCTTAAATCTCCTTTAATAGGTTTGCATAGGCATCACTTGGGGACATTGGTAAAAATAGAGATTCCTGGTATCCATCCCTAGAGATTCTGACTTGGAAGAACTGGGACAGGTCCCAGGACTCTGTATCTTTAACAATAATTCTGATACCAGCAGTTCATGTTCACACTTTGAGAAACACTGACCTGTGTCATGGTCATTAACAAAGAACAGGAAATTTATGGCTTTACAGGCAGCCTGTGACTTAAAAGCAACATTCAATTTTTTTCTTTTATTTTGTAAGACTTGTATTAGAACAATTTTTCCCCCAAAGTATTTTGAACCCATGTTCTTTTGAAATCTTACACAATATGCTTGTCACTTGTCTGGCATTCCTGAGCCCTAAGATGAGAAGTATCTAATAGGTATTCCAGTCCTTTCACCCTGTTCTTGGAAACACAATTCTCATTTTGCATCTGACCTTTTACATATCATTATGTAGCCCTTCAACCTCATTCGATGCAATTTGGCATTAGCCTGAGAGAAGCTGTCAGCTCTTCTGTGTCCTAACGTGATTGTTGCAGCTCCCACATTTTTTCCCCTTAGCTTTTGTTCTTCCTCATTTCTATACTTGTCCACATATTTCATCAAGACATAACAGAGAAAAATAACTGTTGGGATAATGAGCCTGAAAATTAATAATCTTCTTTAATAAGCTTTATTTCTTGTTGGTGCTCTTTAATGAAAATATCTCAGCTGTAGGAAGGGGAACCAATAGAAGGGCCATAAAGGGCTTTCTCATTACTTAAATTCTGGATGGAAGATGAAAATTTAATGTCATCTCCAATAACTATTGTAAGTGTGCTATCACCCCTATCTTTTACCAGTAAAATATCTGTAATAAGTTATTAAGATTTTGTCTTTGTTCTACCTACATAGAAGATAGATAAACCACCATGGAGCAAACACACTGATTTGTTGGATTTTACTATTTAGACACCATCTTAGACAGAAGATAGCTACTGTATGAAGGTGAGAAAAACAGATTTCTTGGAAATAGCAAGATGTCTATAATAGTTTCAGACTTGAGCTAGTTAGACCATAAGTAGCATTCACTTGACCTGTGTTGACAAATGTGGTAGCTACCAGCCACATGCGGCTATTTAATTTTAAATGTATTTATTATGTTAAATAAAATTTAAAAGTTAGTCTCACTAACCAATTTCAAGAACTCAGTAAACAAACTTGGCCAGTGGCTGCCATATTAGACCAAGCAATGTAGAACATTTCCATCAGAAAGTTCTACTAGATAGTAATACATCAGACTCTCTTGGCCTAGCTGAACCTGCCTGAGCAGAGAAAAAAAAGTAAATATCTTCTATGTAAAATGCTGATGTTATTGTTTATTTCAATTAATCTCTTGGGTTAAAATGATCTTGAGAAAATTATATTCTAGAAATTTCCACTTAGGACTGTGTGCTGAGTGACACTAGGCCTGCCTGTGCTGAGTGTGGTGCATTCCTGAAGTGTGACTCTGTGTCTTTACCAACAATTGAGCTGGTAATTGTTTTTCCCATAAGAATCCTTAGACTTACAGGTAGTGGATGAGTACTCTACAATTATTTAATGCCAGGCAAAAGTACCCTACTCTGTTTTTATTTAGAGTGCAAAAATTATTTTAAACTATATTTATAAATTACTGTGTGGGTGCTTTCTGCTTAAGAAAATCTGAAAAACACATGAGGAAATGATTTTCCACACTGAAAAATAATTATTTGCTTTATATTAAATAAAGGAATTTATTTTTAATTTTCTTTGTATTAAAAAAGAAACTTTTGAAATAGA
Source organism: Balaenoptera physalus (assembly GCF_965194825.1). Classification (NCBI taxonomy): domain Eukaryota; kingdom Metazoa; phylum Chordata; class Mammalia; order Artiodactyla; family Balaenopteridae; genus Balaenoptera; species Balaenoptera physalus. The sequence continues at coordinate 127,175,876 of NC_138890.1, forward strand.
AATATTCATTGACAAAATTAAAATCCAGCCTGATAAATTTTTATTTGGGTTCTTAAATTTCTATCTCTATTCTATCAAGAATAATAATTTTATCATTATATTGTTTCCAAAGCATATGGATTCATCCTCCACTGACAACTCCAAATAATTGCTTTCCAGGTCCTTGCCAGAGATTTCAACCTTCAGTTCTATAATTCCATCTTTTATAAACATGTCTGGTTGTGAAAAGATAATGAAGACTCTCATCAACAATGCATAATTGGGCTCATTACTACACCTTCATAAAAATAAGAAACTCTCATTAAAAAATACAAGTATTACTTTCTATCACTATCTCAGTTCTCCCCATAATGATTCTTTATGTTTTCTAACCCAGATTCAGCTATCTGAACCAGTTACCTGGAATAAAGTATAAATGCTGGGTTGTTTTAGCAAAATCCTGCCACTTGTGACAACATGCATGAATCTTGAGGGCATTATGCTAAGCGAAATAAATCAGAGAAAGACAAATACTGCATGATTTCACTTATATGGGGTGTCTAAAAAAGTCACACTTATAAAAACAGAAAGCAGATTGATAGTTACCAGAGGTGGGGGGATGGGGGAAATGAGGAAATGTTCAAATGGTCAAAGGGTATAGAATTTCAGTTATAAGATGAATGAGTTCAGGGAATCTAATGTACAGCATAGTGACCATAGTTAAAAATGCTGTATTGTATACTTGAAATTTTCCACGAGAGTGGAACTTAAATGTTCTCATCTTACTCCAAAAAACGGTAACTCTGTGAGGTGATGTATGTGTTAACTGTCCTTAATGTGATAATCATTTCACAATATATACATATAACAAATCATAACATTATATACCTTAAATTTATGCGATATTGTCATTTATATCTCAATAAAGCTGGAAAGACAAAGTAAACCCTCCAGTAGGCTATTAACATTAAATAAAAACGTTTAAAATTGTATTTTGCAAAGTGCATCTCTGTCTTTTGCATATTATTCATTATTTAGTTACATTATAATACATACTTGTTGTAATAAGAAGGAAAAAGTACCTCAAAACAAATACTACATACAAACATAACTGCTAATGAGTTAAATAATAAATAATTAGGTAATTAATATTTATTTTTTTCATGTTATGTAGACATCTTTGGTGGAAATATTTACATAGTTAAGCACTATGAGTGATTTGAGTGATTTAGTGATATTTGGGGAGATTGAATGAAGTTTTTGTATGAACTCAGAAAACATTGTTATTTTTTCCTCTTTAAAATAATAAAATATAGGCTCCTGCTATCTGAATACTTGTTATTCTCCACATTTTTCAAGAATGCACTTGATTTAGATCATGAGGGTTGCCTGGATTATATATTTTACCAATATAATGTGTGAAAATGGCTTCTGGCTTTAATATATATTTTCCATATTACTTGTGAGATGATGTTCTTTTTATATGTTGATTGTCATTTACATTTTTCTCATGTTTACTTCTTGTTTATTTTCTCATTTTTATATCGGAATAAGGGCCTTAAAAATCAGTCTGTGGTAGAAAAATTAATTTCCTTTGAGTCTTTTTTTTGACATAGCAAAATAATGAATATATCCGTAATCCCCAAAAGTTTACTGTGCTATGTGTAATTCCTCCCCTTTCATGGATCAGCCTTGCTCATCTTGTTGGTAGGAAAGCTTGCCATTTTACCTATTCAGCTACCATTCAGGCAGCTGAATCCCTAAAACTTTCACTCATCACTTAGTTACTACGTATTCCTCGAGTTTTCCCATATGACATATCTGTAGAGCCCCTTTTGGGAAAGATTCAGGCATTTCCGCTTATTCCAGGAAAGAAATCAAAGCTATATAGATAGACAGAGATATTGCATATATGTAAATGTCAGTGCAAAGTGGGAAACAAAAACGTACTGAAGAGAACACGATTACTTTCTGGAGTAGAGTCCTCCCAGAAAGTAAGAACAGCTCCCTCCCCTGTCTCACTTCATCCTCATGCACCTGTGTCCACTTTCACTTTCTTGGATTTTAAATGTCCCTTTCTGCAGCAGTCTTTGTGCCCTCTCTTCCTCTGCACGCAATGCTCATCCTTCCCCTCATTCACCTTGTTGGCTCCAATGCAACTTTTATATCCGAGTTCAAATGTCATTTCCTCAGAGAAGTCTTTCCGATCTTGTTTTACTCCCTGCATCATTTAACTATAATTAATAGCTCTTATAACATTGTGAGTTTTAAATTTTTTATTATTTGATTAATGCCTCTATCTTCCATCAGAATGTAAGCCCCCTAGAGTCAGAGAATATTTATTTTTGCACCCCATTTCATCCTTAGCACACAATACGGTGTGACGAGCATATAACACATGGTGTGACAACGGTGTTGACACGGTGTGACAACAAAGCTGATCGTTGTCTTACAATTTGCTTTGCTTTATATAACACATTTGGCACGGTTCTGTTGGTTCTATCTGTACATGCTACTCAGCCTATTTGAGAAAAACTGTAAACCTTTGTCTGTTTTTTCATCTCATTGGTCATTAGGGTTTGCTGTTTTTAGGAGAGTTATACTCATTCAATCTCATATTTTAGTAATATAAAATTTTATAGATTTCTAATGACTGGTTTATAGTGGTTTCTCCCAGATATACAGTAGATATGACCGAGCATCAGTGGAACTATTTATTTATGGGCCCCTTGGAGGAAGAAATAGAAGCTTGTCCAGGACTTGGCACCTGTGATGATTTCTTTGTCTGTGTATCTCTAAGATCTATCACAAGTATCTCTAGATGGAGCTATTTAACCTTTTCTTTTATAAACTAAAACCACAAGCCTTGAAATTAAAGGAACTTGCCTACATTGTTTCTAGGATTCTAGGCCACAGCTTGAAGATTGCTTGATGCTGGCGGTTCCTGATCATGTTTCCTGACTTCTTTCTTCTCTTTCCCTTTTTCCTTACCACCAAAGCTAGCTAGGCCTGTACATCCCAGGTATGAGCAAAATAATTCTATCTTTGGTTTAATATGATTGAGAACATTTACAATAACATTTTTACTTAAATCATTATTTTTCCTGAAGAATCCAAGATGTTGCTCTGACCAAATTGGCAAGCATTGCCTTATGGAATGGTAGATTTAAAAAAATCCATACTAATGTACTAGCAAAAACAAAAAACATAAAATAGGCATTGGAAAAGAAATTATGGTTATTTTTTATTTTAATGCTGAGCAACATGGACTTCAGTGGTAGAACAAAACTTAACCTTTAAATGATAATGATAATAGCATATATAAAGCAGCTCTTACGGTATTCTAAATGCTTTTTATATATTGTTTTTTAATTTTCAAAACAAGTCTATTTTTTGCATAGTTACATATGAATTATTATAAGTTAAATAGAAAACACTGTCTTCAGCCCTTGGATATACCATTTAGTGTGGGTCTTAGGTGGTATATTGAATCCTCGCTACATGTTAAATTGTATATTTGTTCTGCATAGCCAGCTCAAATGCCTCTTCTTTTGTCAAGACTTGCAATGATTTTTGAGCTTGTCTTTCTGGACCGTGAGCTCCTTGAAGGCAGAAGTCGTGTCCTGGTTATGTTTATATCACTAGTATCTAAAACTGTCTTATCCAGTACGGTAGTCACTAGCCACATATGGCTAATTAAATTTAAACTTAATTAATTAAAATGAGATAAAATTAAAAATTTAGTTTCCCAGTTACACTGGGCACATTTCAAGTGCTCAATAGTCACCCCTTGTGGCCAGTAGTTATACTATCAGATCAACATTGCGTGAACATTTCCATAATCGCAGAAAGTTCTATTGAAAGCACTGCCTAGAACAATGATTTGTCCGTGAATTAATATATTAATTGAACGGATCAATGTTTATTTAGTGCCTTTTTTAATATTGGCATTGTCTAGACATGGGAGATAGAGTGGCAAACAGCAACAAGAACAATAACCAAGGGACGTTATCTTTTGTATTGAATCCTAGCATTTTGTGAAGACAGAAATTAAGCAAACCGGAGTTAATTGTACATGTTTAACAATTGACTATTTCAGATTCAGTGTTAGAAAGGCCCATTTTGCAATGATGTGAGTATGGCTTGTTGATAAGAAGTATGTCATAGTGGAACTATTTAGGGTGCCCTTTGGTCCTATTGCTAAAGGCAGGAGAGTTTCTAAGCAACGCTGGCATCAGAAGTACAGAAAACTGTTGCCTTCTTACTGTAACCATTAAAGAGATAAGAAGTCAGCAGATTTTATAACTTTTAAAAAATTTGCACTGTTTTCTACCTCAGATGTGTAGGGATCTAAATCATATTTCCCACTAGAAATAGGAGAGAGAAAGCATTGAACACAGCAGGAGGACTATTAGTGAAGCTGCAGTAGGAGAATATAAGCAAAATTTTTGCTGCATTCCTGTACCCACGGTCTTGGGAGCTTTATATTTCATTTGCTTTCATTATTTTCCTCTGTCCTTTTAGAAAGCCAGGTTAACATGTGTTCCGACATCAAAGTCAGACAGGGAAAAATAAAGAAACCTCATGAAAGATTCTAAACAATTATGTGATGAAAATATACTAATTGTCTGAAAATCAGCCACCGTTCTGTTGGTAAATACAGAGGACTCACTTCTGCTGTCAGCTAACAAATAGATAATGCAACTGTAAATTTTCTGAAAATTGATGTGATAATTAGTTTAAGTCATCCCAATTGCTTACATTGTACTCCTTGAGCAAGTGTGGAGGGGTGTTTATGTGTGATTTCTCTTTCTGGAAGAACTGCATGTTAAATGGGCTTTCTCCATACACTGAGGAGTGAGACTATAATTGCTGACAAAAGGAGGATAGAAATAAAACAGCCTGTTAAGAGTGGGCACATACTATATGTAGGACTCTGCAAATTGAGAAAAGAATGTTTCACTTGAAATAAGTGATGCATTTTATTTTAGAAATTTCTTGATTCTAAGACACAAAGAATAATTCTGTAGTTGAGGGTAAAGTGGTTTATCGTCATTTCTTTTATTTTTAATTAATTTTATTTAATTTTCTTTTTTTATATAGCAGATTCTTATTAGTTATCTATTTTATACATATTAGTGTATATATGTCAATCCCAATCTCCCAATTCGTCCCACCACCACCCATGCCCCCCCCTCCCCTGCTTTCCCCCCTTGGTGTCCATACGTTTGTTCTCTACATCTGTGTCTCTATTTCTGCCTTGCAAACTGGTTCATCTGTACTATTTTTCTAGATTCCACATATATGTGTTAATATATGATGTTTGTTTTTCTCTTTCTGACTTACTTCACTCTTATGTCTCCCAATATTTAGGGCAGGCCAGGATTTGACTTTGGGCTTTTCCACGACTAAACGTAGAAACTGTAGAAGGAAATAACAGAGAATTTCCAATGATACTAGAATTTCTTCTCTGCTTCTAGACAAGATTTTATTGATTTATGTAGCTGAAAATGGCATTTGTTTGAAAATAATTTTTAAATGAATTAATGGCTTCCACATTTGGTGAAACAGATTGAGCTGGATTTTATTCTTTAAGCTCATGTACAGTTATAGTTATTTCTAATTTTTATCCATTTACTTTAATCTTTTTTTTTTTTAAAGACAATTTTTTTTAAGCAGATATTCATTTTTAATTATTTATTTATTCATTTATTTTTGGCTGTGTTGGGTCTTCGTTTCTGTGCCAGGGCTTTCTCCAGTTGCGGCGAGCCGGGGCCACTCTTCATCGCGGTGCGCGGGCCTCTCACTATCGCGGTCTCTCTTGTTGCGGAGCACAGGCTCCAGACGCGCAGGCTCAGTAGTTGTGGCTCACGGGCCTAGTTGCTCCGCGGCATGTGGGATCTTCCCAGACCAGGGCTGGAACCCGTGTCCCATGCGTCGGCAGGCAGACTCTCAACCACTGCGCCACCAGGGAAGCCCTACTTTAATCTTTATATTCCTTTTAGGACATTGTTTAAAGGCAACAAAAGAAACACTAATGGCAAAATACACGTTAATAGGATAAAATGATAATTTTTTCATCAGATCCATCGATTGCATCCATCTGATTTAAATTTTTGTGTCCCATCTAATAATATCTTTACTACAGCAAAAACCACCGTTAAAAAAGAAATGCTATATTTATATCTACTCTTTCATTTCTTAGCAAATAACACTTTTTACATTTTCAATGGGTTATTTGATGAGAGGGTCTTGCAAATAGTTGTCTGAAAAATTCTGTCACATGGTTTAGTAACTGAGCATGGAAATTATAAAAAGTAATTCAGAGAGCAGGAATTTAAAATATCATATAATAAAAACATATTGTCTTCTTCTGATGCTAAAACCGTAACCAATGTTCAATCTATATTTAAATATGTATTTGGCCCATATAAATAACATGATAAAATATAGCAGTTTAAGATGTATTTAAATCATAAATAATTTAAATAAATGATCTTTGTATTCCCTTCAAAGAGTAAAAGTAAAAATTAGTATACATCATAAATATTATTAAAATTGTATTAAATTATTAGTATAATTTTTAATAATATATTGATTTGAAAGTTTTTAGATCATTATTAAAACACAAATTATTTTAGCAATTTCTAGTAGGATGGGGTTTCTATATCATAATTACCTTGAAATGAATTTGTATGTCAAACAAGGTTGGGAGACTACTTAATAAACTCAGATATTTTTGTTAGGAATGTTTGTTAATAGATTTTTAATTCTTTCCCTCTCTATTTCTCTCTCTCTCTTTACTTTCCGCTTTTAAAAACACATTATTTAGTCTTTCAAAAATGTCTCAAGTTTCTAGGAAATTGGATGTGATGCTGAATATATTTTGAGAACATTGAAGACCAATTCCTAGAATCCAAAAGCCATTGCCATTTTGGCTTCCCTCTTTGATGGGCACTCCTAGCTCCTTCTGAAGCTGTGCCCTGAAATACATCTCACTTCAAGAAATGAAAGGTTATTTTAATTCTGTTGTTTCTTTTATGGCCAAAGCATGGTGGAATGGACAGTTGTTGTTGATATCGATTGACTCCATCCACACTCTTCCTATTTAAGGGAATTCCCTAGTTGTAGTTGACAGAGTCTCAGATATCTAGGGTAAAGATACATGATCTATGCTTTATCAGTTGGATGTTCCTGCTCAGGACTTAGAAGGGGCACCAAACTAAAGGAGTGGTTTAGAATTCATGCACAGTAGCAGTGGAATAACTCACTGGCAGAGTAGTGGCAATGACCTGGGTAATATCTTAAAGCAAGAGTTCCTATGGTGTGATCTAGGCTACTTGGCTTCATTTGAGTTCCACTGGATTTTTGACCCTTATCATTGAAACTTCCTCATAGATTGTGTAAGCTGGTCCATAGTTTTCTAATAATTATCTTTTTCCTGCTTAAGATAGCTGGAGTCAGTGTCTGTTGCTTATAGTTGAAATCCTGCCTGATGCAACTTCATATTCTAGAATTCAGAAGATAATCTTACTATTTTTTTTTTCCTGAAGAATGAAATGTGATGTTGACATCTCCTGGAGATCTTATTTCCTAAGAAGGAGACCTTCACTGTGATAAATATGGCATTTCAAGTGGTCTGTGTGAGAATGACTCCAAGAAGCCATTTTTTCCCCAGTTGCTCTTAGAGGAAAGTTAGAAGATCCTAACAAGTCAGGTGGAGGAATACGGCCTATGTGTCTGACTCCTGGCTTCTTATCCACTGTCCTGCCTATGATGGCCACCATGTGACACAGTCTGTGCCTTTCTTTCTCCTTTTAGGTTAAAGCTGTTTTAGAGCAAATGGGAAAGAACTACTTCCTGTTCTCTCAAAGCTCTGATATCATAGGAGGAGGTAGAAAGGTAGTTGAGAGAGAGTGGTTTGCTGAATTTAAATCACTGAGAATGAGAAAGGAGGGGTATACTTCTAGTGATTGCAATATCAAAATAAAATGAAATATCAGTGTTTTAGTATTTATTCTGTGTTAATATGAAAGTATGGATATTAACACAGACATTTTGTTTTAAAAGTGTCTAGAATTAGTACTTTAAAAAATCAGTGACATATAATATTTATTGTCTTCAAGTGTAAGAAGGCATTATTGAATTTAAAAAACAGTAATTCAAAAATAAAAATACAAGACATATAAAATTATTTATCAGCAGACAGGTTATGAACATTATTAGCAGAGGAAATTTTGAAAAAGAAAATGTTATTCCAAAAATAAAACTAGATACTACCAAACATGAAAAACAATCAATCATTAAAAAATTGGACTATATTAATGAAATAATGATTCCAGTATATTAGGATAAATTGTGTGCTATATACAGGTGAGATGCATTGTTTGATAATGGAATATATTATTTGAGTTTTGAAAAAGTGTGACCTTAAACAACAAAGTGCATCAGTAGTATCATTATTTACCTATGGGTATGTTTTCTGATAAATTTTTCCAGCTGCTGAAGCAGCCCTGTCTGACTCTACGCTAGTAGGGCAATGGTGAAGAGAGTTACAAACTAGTGCTAGATATTTTCCTCTGACATTTTTATCTTCAAACAATTCCATCTCTTGTTTGATGATTTTAAGATCTTTTTAAACAACTTTTTTTCAGGAACTGCAAACTTTTTATTGAAATTGAGTTTTAGGTTTGTTTCAAAAGAAGTATTCCCAGTTTGTACTCAACTTTATTTTTCTTTTGTTTTTATCATGTGTAGATAGAGACACTCATGCAGCCTTACCCATATCAGTTTCAGTACAGTCATGTTCATGTTCTTCTTGTTTGAAATCTTTGAACTGGAGTAAGAATTATTCTTGCAGTAGAAACTTTACTCTGTGGATTGTTTTCAACCCTCCCCTCCACCCCATTAAAGCTGAGGGCGGTTATAGAGAACACTTTTAAAAAGTGTAACTTTGTTCAATGTGAATTTTAGTGAAGCATATAACTCTCTGGATATATCTCAGGATATAAATGATTTTCTCAGATATTTTTAAAAGGCTGAAATAATGGCATCACACCAAGAGAAGTATGATATTTTAGGAGATAAAAATAACATAGTATATGAGAATAACAAAAAATTGCATGACAATTACTAAGTACCACTGACTGGAATCTCATCAGACTGTAGATGGGGGAGGTGACATAGAGGGTCACAGAATCATGTCCCCATGAGAGACTTCAAAATCTACTCCTGTATTCCTAGGGCACTAGGAGGACTAACCCACAGAAGGAGTCAAACCACCAGCCCTGCTCATGCAGAAAAAATTGGGGAGGTGTTTGAAGTTGGAAAGCACATGGTAAAAGTTAGCATTTCAAAATTACCAAAGGAAGCATAAAAGAAATAATTACTATACTACTCAGTGGACTAGCATTTATGACTAGTATATAACATTTATGACCAGGATATAGCATTTATGACTAAGGATCAGCCAAGCATTTCCAGAGGCCTCATTGTTAGCCAAGTTTCACACAATATAGAAGGATATTTTTTAAGTTAGAGAAGGATTTATTGAGATACCTTGAACCTCATATTATGGAATTATAACTACACTCTTGCCACTGTGTGTGTTGGGAAGATAAGAATAAGATATATTCTTATATATATATAAGACCGTATCTGCCATTCTGAGTTGTATTATCCCAGTTCTTATGTAGATATATTCCCAGAATCATACCTCATTCTTCTATTCTCTTCAACTATTTCAAATTATTTTTATGTCTCCAGTTATAGTTTATTCCAGTTTTTGTTCATACAGTAGTGTTTGTCAACTTCCAAGACTGAGATGATGTTTATACTTCCCTTCATCATGTCAAATAACTTTTATCAATCCACAGTTCTCTACTTATTGTTTCCCTTTTTTTCCTTGGTCATTGCTTAGAAGTAACTAGAGCTGCTATTAAACCTGAATTTTAATATCCAGAGTGATCATGTACTTTGGAACTTTTGCAGTCTCTCAGGCACTTTTATACTCTCTTGTCTTTGTCATCCATTGTGGATTAAAATGTTCATCAGAAAACAAAATAGTGGCAGGAAGTGAGGCCACTGGAGGGTAAAGAAATGCATTAGTGAGTGTCAGTTAAGCTGAGAAGAGCAAAATGTGATGCCAGTGGCAGAGAGCATTTGCTTGTGTTTGTTCTACTGTACTGTGTTAGTGGTCATGAGAACTATATATATGACATATATGAGCTTTATTGCTTATCTTGCAATGGATTTGCATATTTTAATATCTTTGCGACAAATAACATTCTAATAAATCAGCACTGTGTAGGGAGGTGCTCCATGAGGAACATATGCATTTATAGCATGCCAAACATGACTTGTAAATGCCACCCAATAGCGTGCTTATATGAAGTTTTAATTTCTCTTCACAAGAAATTTTTGAAACCCAGATTGAGTGGTATAGGAGCATTATTTCTGTTCTGATTCTAGTCTCTCTTTTCTATTTTTCAGCCCTGTTCAATGTTTAATGTTTTTGGTTTGTTTGTTTGTTTTTGGCCTAGGCTGTTTCAAGGCAGAAATGGGCTACTTCAATAAATATTTTCTGATCATCTATTATGTGTCAGATCATGTCCTAGGCTTTAAATACTATGGCATCTGAAAGAAGGAATAATTTCCAGATTAAGTCCATTTTGTGAAAAAATTTCTCTGAGAGCTACTGAGGGGCATTATGCTTCCCTGGCAGCATGTTCTCCCTGACAAAGCTCAGGATTTGACTGTTTAATTCCTGTTAACAATAGTTCACCCTGCAGTGAAAGATAACAGCCTTCATACTGCTGATACAAAGATCAAAGGGAGCAGATCTTTTTAAAGATGTTATATTTTCAACTTGGGATGGAGTGAACTGAATCCACATGGCTTTAAAAGGTCCTCTGGAATACCTAAAATCTGACAAAGAAAAGAACACTTGTTATTTCTTAGCCGTCTGTTAGGACATAAAAAAAGGCTTGCCAAGTGAAAAACAGCATATGCACACACGACACATCAAAATCGTGAGAAACCTCTGCTTTGCTTGACAGGATGAGTTTCCACCCCAGCCTTGATACCTGTGTTGTTTTGTTTGTGGTTTCTCTAAGTGCCATAGCAGACGGGAAATCTTCAAATAGCAAAACCTCATTAAGAACATTATCAAATTTTTCAGGTAATGGTGTAACATCATGTTTTGAAATTACGCCTCTTTTTTACATACTAAGTCTTTTCTTTAGGTCTTACATTAATCTTTTGGACATTTTAACGGAACACTGTATTCATAACATTAGTACAATATCAAATGGAAACAGTTTCAGAGACAGGTATTGCTAAGGTATTGATATTCATTTTATGCATTCCCCCAAAATGGCTATTTTGTTTTATTCTATTTGAATTGCCTGTGAATATTCTATTTGAATATATTGCCTGTGGAGAGGGGATGTCAAGGAGAAATGTAAGATAAAATTATCTGACCAAAAATATGTGTTTGTTTGTTTTTTAGAATGAGAGAGAACTCAAACACATTTAGTTGAGGGATACTGCAGTTGTATATTTAAGTGTGTATTTTGTCTAATTTTACCATATTCCTCACTTTGGGATATTCTGTAATAAATATCATGAGGCCCTGATTGCTTTCTTTCCAAAATAATAATTGTAAATTATGTCATGCTATTTATGTCTTATCTTTTTATTCAGTTGGTGAATTATCTGCACATTGTATGCCTTTTGGTAATTTCTTTGCTCATTAATACCTCTACCACTTTTCTTTTTTGTTGATAGCATTGGCAAGAGATTTGGAAAAGGCTGTCCATGGGAATGGAAGAAAGAATCCCTTTGAAAATGGAACCAATGCAGAAGGAAGAGCAGGTGGGTGCTGTCTGTCATCAGCACTGGGCTGGGTGTGTGGTTTGATTGATTACACAGTGTGACTTTGGAGACATTCCTTGACATCTCTTTCTACACCAAAAAATCTCCATTTACTGGCTGACCCTTGAAAAAACTTTAAAGATTTTAATTTCACCATTAGAAATAAGGCTAACATCTCTTGGGAACCATAACCATGACATAAATGCAGTCCAAACTATAGATTACTATTCTAGGATTCTTTCCTTAGGATAGATATTGGGGAAAAAAAGCTTGTTTTAGGAATAAAAGAAGAAAAACAGAAGGATGCAGGTATCTTAAGGAGTAAGGAAATAATAGAGTACAAATCTGTAAGGTGAAAGGGCATAAGAAAGAGACCAGAGGTGAAGAACTATTTTCGCAATCTGTTCAGGGCTAGTCCCACCCATCAGTTTAGGTGACCTAGAAAGAAAAGGACTTTCCCTAGAGTTCTGATTGTCATAAATGTTTGCAATATATTTTCAGCATAAATTCTAAGCATTTATTTGATGTGTTGATTTTTCTTGTTTGTTCATTTATCTTCCTAGTTTGAAAAAATTTAAAAATACCATCACTTTAATTAAAAAAGAAGTCCTACTACCAAGAAGTGCTTGTTTCTTCCACTATATTCTCCCCAGAACATAGTTTGTATGTATCCCAATTAGTGTTATAGAGATTAGAGGCAGGCTTGCATGATGAGTCAGAACATGAACTTTGGAATCAGATAGACTTAGTTTTGGTTACTGACTTTGTCATCTATAAGTTGTGTGGCTTTGGACATGTTCCTTAACTTATCTCTCCCTCAGTTTTCTTGTCTATAAATTGGTGATAATAGTACCATGTCATGAGGTTAAGGGGATTGAATGAGACCATATCTGCAAAGCATTTTGCACCAAGCCTGTCATATTTAAACACTCAGTAAATGAATGGGAGCCTTGTGGCTGGTAATGGTGATGGTGATCATGATGAGTTATGTGTTTTAACCCAGCAAACATAAAATCCTAAAATTAAGGGATTTTTCTTAGCTATTTTTATGTGCTTTGAATATAGCATCAAAACTGCATATAGTACACAAAACTGTATAATCTTAAATTAATTGGAGACTTTTTAAAAAAGTTGTTAAAAAAGTTACAATAATGGAATATTAGCCAACAAATGTAGTTGGATTGAAATATATGATAACTTTAGTTGCTAATAAAGTTACCAAATAGAGGTCCTTTGGAAACCTGATTTTTTGATGAGAAAACAAATTTGAAGTTGGAACGTTAAATTTCTAAGTTGTTTGAAAATGGTTCTTCCCACAAAGTAGATTAAAAATTTCTTTGTATTTTTCTTTTGTGTACAGTTTGTGTCAGCAAATTTTTGCATTTTATTCTTATTTTATTCAGTAGATATTAAGGAGCACAGTAACAAAACTGAAAGAGATCTGGTAAAATTTGCACAATGAGTGGAAATTAAAGGAATTGAGAATGTTTGTCGGAAATAACAGAAGATTATGGAGAGGAAGTAATATCAATCTTCAAATACACATAGAATGTTGTTATGAGGATTTCAATCAAGATTGTTTTGGCTGCAGGTGACAGTAAATCCAACCCAAGCAAACTTAAGAAAAAAAGGAATGTTTTAGTTTATATAACTGAAAGCTGTAGGGAAGTAGTTCTACCTTCATACTTGGCTGAATATTTCAGGACCCCGTCACTCTCTTTTTGCACTTCTTCTTTGTCAGCTCCATTCTCATACAGTCTCTTGCTTCCCATGGACATGATGGTGGTCAGAGTAGCTACACCTTCAAGTCTACTGAAACTATGAGTGTTTCTCATGCTCCACACTTCAAAGCAAAAGTTCTGCTCTGAATTAGGTTTCATGCTCATTCCTCAATTAATAACTATGATCATGGGAGTACAGTGAATCCATGTTTAAATCATTGGCCCAGCCCTGGAGATAGTAGCCATCAAAAACACCAGATCCAAATGTACTGAAGCTTGGCAATGGGTGGTATTTCCAGAGAAATACCCAGGTGTTGTGTTCTGAGGAAATAGAGAAGATAGCTGCTATAACCTGGAAGATGAAGTCCCGGTGTTCTGTATTGCTCCACAGGACAGAACTGGAATCAATTAGAAGAAATAATTGTAAGGCAGATTTTAGTTCAGCAGAAAGAACTAAGAATTTAGAACTTACAAAGAACTAGCACATCTCAAAAGTTAGAGGGCTGCCTGTGAAGCTTGTCTTTGAGTTCCGGCTTGGTACCATCTGTGTTAGACTGGAGTAAATGATCTTTAAGATCTTTTCTTAGTCGGCACGTCATTACTAGATTTCTTTCTTCAAGTTTGGGTGAGATAAAGGGATCATATGCTAAATTCTTTTGAGGTGAAGTATGTAAAACGTTATTTCCAAGGGACTTCCTTCATGAAAACACAGGGGCCATGGAAGAAGAACCTTCCACAGAAGGCAACATGTTTCACTGAGAATTCAAACATAGACAACATAGATGCTCATATAATGTTTCTTGATATTTAAGCTTCAAAAATATTTCTCCTTATCTTTCTTTTTACAAATTACCCATTTAAGGAAGATAAAATATTAATCTGTCCAGTTTCATAAAATATTATCTATTAACTTTTTTAAAGCTCCGAATACTTATTTAAAAAGTAATATAATTTTTTTTTCCACAAAAAAGAGGGAACTCACAAAGATGATATGATAAATTAAGAGTCACTGCTCTTGGTCTTTAAATAGGTTTCTGTTCATAGGGATATAAGCAGGAAATTAGGGAATGAAACCAGTAACTATTGAGCATCAATTACCTGCCAGGTGCTTTATACAATTTATCTCATTAACCCTCACAGTATAATAACTCCATTAACATGTGAAGAACTCAATGTTTAAAAAAAGTTAATGTACTTCACCTCATTTATTTAACAAAAGCTAAGAACTTGCCCAAGGTCATATTTCTCTTCAGCTGGCAGAGCCTAGATTCAAATCTGTATCTATCCATTTCTAAACTCATTCTCACCATGCGGCCTGTCTGAAAAAGAGATGAAAAATACGATCCTGTTTTTTATCAATTCCTGAGAGTATTAGGAAGTTCATTCCTATTTCCTTGATATTTCTGTTGCTGTTCAACTGTAGTTGCATAAATTGGAGTGATAGGACTACAGGGAAATTAGTAAGTGCAGACTACTAAGGCAAAAGAAGAAATCAGAATTGAATCCATAATTCAGTAAAAGATACAGAAAAGTTGGTAGTGCATTATACAGTTTTGGAAGATAATGGCAATTGTTTCTATAGGATTCAGTATCCCAAATTATTACCTTGTATCTCCTCTACTCTTTATTGAGTTGGAATAGTGATATTCCCTCTTTCTCTGATCTTTTAAAATTGAATCCATTTAAACTTGAAATGTGGATTCAAAACTATTTTTCTTTATGAAGGGAGAAGTAGCTTGTTTTGAATTTCAACCTTGTGAATTTGCTGCATTAATTTCTAGCCAAAGATTTTATAACAATTAAAAAGGAAAGTACATTGTTGAAAAGCTTTTACTACTTAACATATTGAAGAATTAATTGTAATATGATTTCCATAGAAAGGTTAATTGGCTTTCCCACAAACAATAAGATGTGAATTAGAAAAGAGAAAAGACTATTAGCACTCATGATGGGCTGTAAAATCTTCAGTTTTAAAAAATAAGAGCTGACACATGCAAAGTTGTGATTTCATAAAAATAAATTATTTTCTCCTGTATGAATACCTTGATGTATAGCTATGTTAGAGAAAGGCTTTTGAGAATTTTGAGGAAACTACGCAAGAAAAAGGAACCATCCCAATAAATGGGAAGGACAGTGAGATAGGGATCTTGGAGAGTCATCTGCTTGGCAGATGTGTGCTTTGGAGTCTGTTAGATGGATGTTTATTTAACATTTATATCTGATGCTCAGTAAATGAATTGTTGCTGCCATGGAAATCTTACAGAGTATTTAAAAGAGTTTACAGCTTGCTGTGGGAAGTTAACTTTTCTTACGAGATTTTGGCTGAAGTTTTAAGAACAACCAACAATTCTTCCCTGTTTTTAGGTCTGACAATGGACAATAAAGAGTAATAACACATTTCTTAGTTTTACTTTGGTTGGGTCAGTTATTTAATACCAGAAAGGCACACATATCTTCTGAGAAATCGCAGAGTATGGCCTGTGTAAAGATGAACTATAGTAAAAGGGCTAAGTGGTACTGCAGAGGAGAATAGCAAGAGAATAGAATCTGTATGTAATCTGTGCTCTTTGCAACTTCAAGACTGTAACCTTGGGCAGTTTACTTCACTTCCTCATCTGTAAACTGGAGTTAAAGAGAAACTATATTGTGGGGTTGGTGTAAGAATCAAAAGATATATATGAGTGCCCAGTAGATAGTAGAGATGCAGTAAATTTTTACTCCAAGTTGATTGAAGTAACTGAGAGAATTAGAAGGATCCAGGGAATCAGTGGAGAGAACACGTGGCAAGAAACTTTTAATATTTATGATTGATCATTATTTTGTCAATATTGAAGTAATTATTACATACAAAACAGCATAAGCTCAAGTGGTGGAAGACCTGAGTTCTAGTAACAATAGCTTCTAACTAGCTGTGTAGATATTAGTCTAGATTTGATTTAAGATACTTTCTAGATCTTACTTTTAATTTTTAAATTATTTCTAAATGACCTTTTAAAATATGAATTTTATAAACAATGTATATTTCATCCACTCACATTTATTACAAAGCATTTGATGAGTACCTAATTCTGCACAAGGCATTGCTTTAAGCCAACTTTCTGACTTGGGTGACTGATGACACAGAGTAGGATAGGGGATACAGTCAACCCTCTGTATCTGCAGATTCTGCAACCATGGATTCAACCAACCTTGGATCAAAATATTTGAAAGAAAATTCCAGAAAGTTCCAAAAAACAAAACTTGAATTTGCTATGCCCTGGAAACTATTTACATAGTATTTTCATTATATTTACAACTATTTACATAGCATTTACATGCTATTAGGTATTATATGTAATCTAGAGATGATGTAAAGTATACAGGAGGATGTGAGTAGATTATATGCAAACACTACAGCATTTTATATAAGGGACTTGAGCATCTGCAGATTTTGGTATCCATGCAGGTCCTGGAACAAATCCCCTATGGATACCAAGGGATGACTGTATAGGAGAAGATAAGTTTAGCTTTGAAAAGATTATACTCATGGAATTTACAAGCAGAGTTTATCAGAGAAAATTAGATTCAGCTGCTGAAGAGAGAGGTCTGTGCTGAAGAAAAATGCTTTGAGATTTGAAGCCATGAAGCTAGATGAGCTTTTAGGGTACTCCAACATTTAAAAAATGGGTAAAAGAAAATGTGCTCCCAAGGAATTCCAAGAAAGACCTCCTGAGGAGGTGGGGAAGTTCAGGAAAGATTTAGGTCATGGAAGCCATGATAGGAGAGTTTCTGAAAGAGATAATGGGCAAATGATGGTGAGGAATAATGTAAAAAGTGAATTAAACAATTTGAGAGTATTTTGATATCCCTAGGAAGGGCAGTCAGTGGAGAAGTCAGAATGGAAAAAAATATTGAAGCAAATTGAAGAATGAACAGCTTATTTTTAAAAGTCCAGCCAGAGTAAAATGTTGCCTCAGAAAGTTTGGTTGTGAAGGCAGGAAGAGATTGTGCAATATTCTGATGGGGAGCATTGGATAGAAGGTAAAGAGGACCACAGACGTGGAGATTAGATTCCAGATTTAGTATGCATTGTTTTCCTGGTTCTTTACTATATCCCTTTAAGAAGGAAATATCCAAACTTTTATTTTACTTTAATGTCTGTGGTTAATGCTCTTCAATCTACTCAAACAACACTTATCTAGTAACACCTGAAGTGTTTCTGCAAGTGCTCTGTGGTGCTTTTGCATTTCACAATGAATTAGGAAGACTTATGGTCAACCAATGATGTAAATAGGTTTGAAATGTATGACTTGAATAAGGTAGTGTGTCTTCATAGAATCTACTCTAGGCACATGTTCTTTTTCTGTACAAGAGCAACAAAGCAACTTCCTTGTATGGGAATTTGACCAGGTTCATTTAAAGTTATTATAGTACAGCCCAAGAATTTGGAAGGTTTTCTACAGTGAACTCTGACCTAGGTCACATTTATTTATTAATACATATTAGGCCTTTTCTGGCCTTTTCCTCTGGAATGATTGCAGAAGAGAATGAGCTGTAACATTTCCCTGTGAGTTCATCTTTAACCTGATGTGTTGATTTCCAACTCAGAAGAACCAGTGGTTTCGGTGCATTACAGTCCTAATAGTTTTTGAAAACAGGGTGATGAGCACTGTAAGTGAAGTCTGTGGCCTTCTGATCTAGGTGGTCAACCCAGTAGGAAGGATGAAAATACAAACCTTGTGCTGAGATTCCAGCTCACTTGACTTGCCAGGAGTTTTCTCCAGTCTGTTCCCAGGACAACACTGCACCTGCTTCTGGCTTGTGGATATTTGTTTTTCCTGTTGGCAAAAGTATCACTGCTCTTGAATAGGCACAGTTCCTGTCTCCCAGTACTTGCCTCACATCCATTTGTCTTTCTGGAATCTTACATCCCACATTTGGAAGGGCAAATCCACTTCGATATGTCTCCCAGTCCTCACACTGTGAAGCAGTTTCGTTACTCTCCAAGTTTTGAGACATCTAGATAAGAAGGCAACTCTCATTGGATACCTTTCAAAAGAGAGAATCTGTTCACTTTGGAATTTTCAACAACCCTTATCTTTATAAGGAAGAAACTCAAATATAAAAGAACTATAATTCATATTCAGTTTATCACAGTCAACAAATTGCTGAAGCTGACTCAAAAGGTACCAGTTAAGAGGCCTATGTGAAGGCTGTGAAAATAATATGCATCTAGTTAAATGCTGTGTCCTTTTGAAATTTGAATTATAACTCAGCAAAGGTGGACTTGGAGAAGCTTAGCATATACAATTGCAGCCAAATCTGACAGGATTAGAAAAACTGATAGATTTACTTTGCTCTAACCAATTCAATTTGGTCAGTGAATTTCTTATTTTAACTCATGTGTTAATACTCAATCTTTACTGTACATGAAGCACTGTGAAGGGCTACAGAACAATGGAGGTATTGCCCTCTGTTGTTTAAAAAGAATGATCTATTTTTTTAGACTCTCACATAATATTGAAGGGATCTGCAAGAACGTAAAGAAAAAGAATAACTGTGAGTAAGGAGAGGTAATCATGTTATTTTGGGGTGGTCAAAATATACATTATTAAGGGATGGCTGTCTTAGCATTGGCAAAGCTGAGATAAATTCTTAGATATTCTCAGAAACCCTTGTTCCATGTAGTCTATAAGGATGTAACAGAAATGAAGATGGAGCTCTCTGAGATGGGCAGTGGGTATCATAGTGAGAGGAAGGAATGGGTGCCTTCATTCCATTTTTTTCAAAAGTTGCTAGTTATTACACTTTCGAGCATAGGTTGAAGGTAGCAAGACTGTTGGAAATATGAAAGTGTAGTGTAAATCTATTATTTTCTCATTACCTATTATTTCCTCATTATTTGCTCAAGTTCAGTTACAGTTATAATGTTTACCTTGGGAGTTTGTCACTGTTTTGCTTTGAAAAATGAATTAAATTTACAAATTGGTTTTGGCATGAAATTAATGCAATTTTAGAATTAAGAATGATCTATTCCAGCTCTCAGTTTTATTGATGATGAAATTGAGGTCCAGAGAGACTGAGTGACTGGTCCAGGGATACACAAAAATCTGTTGGCTGAGAAAGTAACAAATTGGTATTCTGACTCCATCTAGCATTCTTTCCACTGCTTCATATCACCACACATCCGAAATAATTTATGTGTGTGTGTGTGTGTGATGTGCCACAAAGGTGCACATAATGTTGTATATGGCCCCTGACACTAGTGCAGGAGACATCCTGCTGTCAAGATAGCTTCTGCTTAAAGTGCTAACCTAAATAGTATTGGGGAGCTATAAACTAACATGAAACCATACTTGAAAATGTGAGTGAGTACGTACTACTTTTCTGCCTATAGATTTTTCACTAAACTTTTCTGTATATAAATACAGATTTACTTTAAGGAAAAAATAGTCATGCCTTTTAGCCTTTATATCTACAGTTTTCTTTGTTCTTTTTCTTCTATTGTTCCCTCCCTCCCTCCCTTTTTTTCTTTTTTCTATTGGTGGTCATGATGATTTCTCAAGCCCATACAAGCCATTGCACCACAAAACATAACGTTATATTCATAGTGAGTTTGAGGACATAGTGTGGAGGGGGAAACATACAATAACATCTCCTGTTGTACCAAACACTTAATTTTACAGAGTATTTTCTCACATATTACCTCACATAATCTGCACAGTACTTTGTATCCTTTAATCCCATTTTTAAATTTTAATTCCATTTTATATTTATAGAAATTGAGTATCAAAGAGGGAGAGCAACTTGCCTAAGTCCAACCTGGTATCTAGCAGCAGAACTGGTGGCCGGCGTATATTTGTTGCTTTTGTTGGTGCTCATACAGCCTCATGCTCTGCAGAGTCCCCATAATGAGGATTTCATGCCTGGCAGCAGCCATTGCACTGACTTCTGGCAATTTAGTGAGGCACAAGGCGAGTGTGTCTATCCCCCTCCTCCTTTTCTGGCTACATGGTGAATTTGAGATGTGTATTCTTAAAGTCCCCTCCTTCCATCAGGTTTCTTTAGTTCCTAGGGGGCCCTCAGTGGGTCTGATACAGGCTGCACCCCAACTACACTTTGATAGTGCTTCTTTCTTCATCTTTTCTAGAACATTTCCTATCCCCTCACCCCCAATTTCCTCATTTTCCAAGGGCAGTTGGGTCAAGGTATTAATGACTATTTTAATTATCTCAAATAACATATATGTATTCTTAAAATGGTCCTTTTTTTAAAGAATGAGGACTATATCATGATGTGAATTTCCTGCATCAAATAACAGGGGAGCAATTTGGAGTGAGCATCAGCCTCTCCTGTCCATTGTTAGAGGTTTTCCTAGCTATCTGCCTCAAGAGGCAAAAACAGAGGCAGTATCATTCATTTTGGGGAAGGCTACCAGGGTCATCTCTTCTTTTATTCTGATAATTCCTAGAAATGATATTGTGAAATACATAGCCCTAAGTTTAGTGTTCCCATAAATCATGGCTGTGGAAAAAAAAGTGGAGTCTCTCTTCCCCTTACAGATAATGGTTAAGACAAAATATTTTATCTCTATTTTATTTTATTCTCCTTTCATTCACCCTTTCTTTCTCCTCTGCCTCTATAATTATCTTAAAAATCACCTTTTCAGGTATGACTTGGTAACTGGAGAGGAATATCTTAAATCAAGAAATAATGAAACTGAGAAATTACTAATTAGTCATGGGGAGAAGAGCCAGAAATCTATCTTGAGCTTCTCTGAGACGAAGCCATGCCAGTATCTATTTTGAAATCACGAACATCTTAAATGGACTGCCAGTCTTCCTTGATTGGGCATTTACTTGAATATAGAACTTACTTCAAAAAAAACTAATCTGTACTTTATTAGCATGAATATTTATATAGATATACCTATTAAAAGTATTCCTATTATCTCTAAGTAACTGAATGAAGAAAACTAAATTAGTGAAAGAGGCAATATTCTTTTTTCTTTAAGTATCTACAACAAACCAAACCCATCTTAGGACTTTGTATAATATTATAAATATTAATTTGAAATAAATAGTTCAAATTATCACTATGAAACTCTCTAACTGATAATATTTTTTGAATTTTCAACAGATCTGAAATATATAGAATATTTTGTGTTTTCTAGTAATTCTCCCAACCAGAAAGTTACTGAATTTGATTATAATTGAAACAAATAATAAGGAATAAATACAGTTATCAGGGGAGATTTAACTTTCTCATGAGGATTGTGCACTAGAAAATTGAAAGGAGGGAGATTGGTTCAAGATGGCAGAGTAGAGGAAGTGTGTTCACTCTCTCTTGCAAGAGCACCAGAATCATAACTAACTGCTGAACAATCATCAACAGGAAGACACTGGAACTCACCAAAAAAGATACCCCACATCCAAAGACAAAGGAGAAACCACAATGAGATGGTAGAAGGGGCGAAATCACAATAAAATCAAATCCCATAAACGTTGGGTGGGTGACTCACAAAATGGAGAACACTTATACCACAGAAGTCCACCCACTGGAGTGAAGGTTCTGAAACCCACATCAGGCTACCCAACCTGGGAGTCCAGCAACAGGAGGAGGATTCCTCAAGAATCAGACTTTGAAGGCTAGTGGGATTTGATTGCAGGACTTTGACAGGACTGGGGGAAACAGAGACTCCACTCTTGGAGGGCACACACAAAGTAGTGTGTGCACCAGGACCCAGGGGAAAGGAACAGTGACCTCATAGGAGACTGAACCAGACTTACCTGCTACTGTTGGAGGGTCTGCTGCAGAGGTGGGGGGTGGCTATTTCTCATCACAGGGACAAGGACACTGTTAGCAGAAATTCTGGGAAGTACTACTTGGTGTGAGCCCTCCCAGAGTCTGCCATTAGCCCCACCAAAGAGCCGGTAGGCTCCAGTGCCAGGTTGCCTCAGGCCAAACAACCAACAGGGAGGGAACCCAGCCCCACCCATCAGCAGACAAGCAGATTAAAGTTTTACTGAGCTCTGCCCACCAGGGCAACAGTCAGATCTAACCACCACCAGTCCCTCCCATCAGGAAACTTGCACAAACCTCTTAGATAGCCTCATCCACCAGAGAGCAGACAGCAGAAGCAAGAAGAACTACAATCCTGCAGCCTGTGGAATGAAAACCACATTCACAGAAAGATAAACAAAATGAAAAGGCAGAGGACTATGTACCAGATGAAGGGACCAGTTAAAACCCCAGAAAAACAACTAAATGAAGTGGAGATAGGCAACCCTCCAGAAAAAGAATTCAGAATAATGATAGTGAAGATGATCTAGGACCTCGGAAAAAGAATGGAGGCAAAGATCAAGAAGATGCAAGAAATATTTAACAAAGAGTTAGAAGAATTAAAGAACAAACACCTAGAAGAATTAAAGGACAAACAAGCAGAGATGAACAATACAATAACTGAAATTAAAAATAAAGTAGAAGGAATCAATAGCACAATAACTGAGGCAGAAGAATGGATAAGTGACCTGGAAGATGGAATGGTGGAATTCACTGTCACGGAACAGAATAAAGAAAAAAAATGAAAAGAAATGAAGACAGCCTAAGAGACCTCTGGGACAACATTAAACACACCAACATTTGCATTATAGCAGTTCCAGAAGAACAAGACAGAGAGAAATGACCCGAGAAAATATATGAAGAGATAATAGTGGAAAACTTCCCTAACATGGGAAAGGAAATACTCACCCAAGTCCAGGAAGTTCAGAGAGTCCCAGGCAGGATAAACCCAAGGAGAAACACGCTGAGACATAGTAGTCAAATTGACAAAAATTGAAGACAAAGAAAAATTATTAAAAGCAGCAAGGGAAAAATGACAAATAACATACAAGGGAACTCCAGTAAGGTTAACAGCTGATTTCTCAGAAGAAACTCTACAATCCAGAAGGGAGTGTCATGATATATTTAAAGTGATGAAAGGGAAGAACCTACAACCAAGATTACTCTGCTCGGCAAGGATCTCTTTCAGATTCGATGGAGAAATCAAAAGCTTTACAGACAAGCAAAAGCTAAGAGAATTCAGCACCACCAAACCAGCTCTACAACAAATGCTAAAGGAACTACTCTAAATGGGAAACACAAGAGAAGAAAAGGATCTACAGAAACAAACCCAAAACAATTAAGAAAATGGTAATAGGAACATATATATTGGTAATTACCTTAAAGGTGAATGGATTAAATGCTCCAACAAAAAGGCAAAGGCTCACTGAATGAATACAAAAATACCCATGTATATGCTGCCTACGAGAGACCCACTTCAGACCTAGACACATACAGACTGAAAGTGAGGGGACGGAAAAAGATATTCCATGCAAACGGAAATCAAAAGAAAGCTAGAGTAGCAATACTCATATCAGACAGAATAGACCTTAAAATAAATAATGTTACAAGAGACAAGGAAGGATAATACATAATGATCAAGTGATCAATCGAAGAAGAAGATACAACAATTATAAATATCTATGCACGCAACATAGGAGCACCTCAATACATAAGACAAATGCTAACAGCCATAAAAGGGGAAATTGAAAGTAACACAAAAATACTGGGGGACAGCAATACCTCACTTACACCAATGATCAGATCATCCAGACAGAAAATTAACAAGGAAACACAAGCTTTAAATGACATAATAGACCAGACAGATTTAATTGATATTTATAGGACATTCCATCCGAAAACAGCAGATTACACTTTCTTCTGAAGTGCACATGGAATATTCTCCAGGATAGATCACATCTTGGGTCACAAATCAAGCCTCATTAAAGTTAAGAAAATTGAAATCATATCAAGTATCTTTTCCAACCACAATGCTATGAGATTAGAAATCAATTACAGGGAAAAAATATAAAAAACACAAATACATGGAGGCTAAACGATACGTTACTAAATAACCAAAAGATTACTGAAGGACTCAAAGAGGAAATTTATAAATACCTAGACACAAATGACAATGAAAACACGACGATCCAAAACCTATGGGATGCAGCAAAAGCAGTTCTAAGAGGAAAGTTTATAGCTATACAAGCCTACCTCAAGAAACAAGAAAAAACTCAAGTAAACAATCTAACCTTACACCTAAAGGAACTAGAGAAAGAAGAACAAACAAAACCCAAAGTTAGCAGAAGGAGAGAAATCATACAGCTCAGAGCAGAAATAAATGAAATAGAAACAAAGAAAACAATAGCAAAGATCAATAAAACTAAAAGCTTGTTCTTTGAGAAGATAAAAAAAAATTGATAAACCATTAGCCAGACTCATCAAGAAAAAGAGGGAGAGGACTCAAATCAATAAAATTAGAAATGAAAAAGGAGAAGTTACAACAGACACCACGGAAATATAAAGCATCTTAAGAGACTACTACAACCAACTCTATGCCAATAAAATGGACAACCTGGAAGAAATGGACAAATTCTTAGAAAGGTATAACCTTCCAAGACTGAACCAGAAAGAAACAGAAAATATGAACAGATCAATCACAAGTAATGAAATTGAAACTGTGATTAAAAATCTTCCAACAAACAAAAGTCCAGGACTAGATGGCTTCACAGGTGAATTCTATCAAACATTTAGAGAAGAGTTAACACCCATCCTTCTCAAACTCTTCCAAAAAATTGCAGAGGAAGGAACACTCTCAAGATCACTCTATGAGGCTACCATCACCCTGATACCAAAACCAGACAAAGATACTACAAAAAAAGAAAATTACAGACCAGTATCACTGATGAATATAGATGCAAAAATCCTCAACAAAATACTAACAAACAGAATCCAACACATTAAAAGGATCAAACACCATGATCAAGTGAGATTTATCCCAGGGATACAAGGATTCTTCAATATATGCAAGTCAATCAATGTGATACAGCATATTAACAAATTGAAGAATAAAAACCATATGATCATCTCAACAGATGCAGAAAAAGCTTTTGTCAAAATTCAATACTGATTTATGATAACAACTCTCCAGAAAGTGGGCATAGAGGGAACCTACCTCAACATAATAAAGGCCATATATGACAAACACACAGCAAACATCATTCTCAATAGTGAAAAGCTGAAAGCATTTCCTCTATGATCAGGAACAAGACACGGATGTCTACTTTTTTTTTTTTTTGTCTTTTTTTTTTTATTGGAGTATAATTGCTTTACAATGGTGTGTTAGTTTTTGCTTCATAACAAAGTGAATCAGCCATACATACACATACGTTCCCATATCTCTTCCCTCCTGCATCTCCCTCCCTCCCACCCTCCCTATCCCACCCCTCTAGGTGGTCACAAAGCACCGAGCTGATCTCCCTGTGCTATGCGGCTGCTTCCCACTAGCTATCTATTTTACATTTGGTAGTGTATATATGTCCATGCCACTCTCTCACCCTGTCACATCTCACCCCTCCACCTCCCCATATCCTCAAGTCCATTCTCTAGTAGGTCTGTGTCTTTATTCCCGTCTTGCCACTAGGTCCTTCATGACCTTTTTTTTTTTTTCCCTTAGATTCCATATACATGTGTAAGCATACTGTATTTGTTTTTCTCTTTCTGACTTACTTCACTCTGTATGACAGACTCTAACTCCATCCACCTCATTACAAATACCTCCATTTCATTTCTTTTTATGGCTGAGTAATATTCCATTGTATATATGTGCCACATCTTCTTTATCCATTCATCAGATGATGGACACTTAGGTTGCTTCCATGTCCTGGCTATTGTAAATAGAGCTGCAATGAACATTTTGGTATATGACTCTTTTTGAACTCTGGTTTTCTCAGGGTATATGCCCAGTAGTGGGATTGCTGGGTCGTATGGTAGTTCTATTTTTAGTTTTTTAAGGAACCTCCTTACTGTTCTCCATAGTGGCTGTACCAATTTACATTCCTACCAACAGTGCAAGAGTGTTCCCTTTTCTCCACACCCTCTCCAGCATTTATTGTTTCTAGATTTTTTCATGATGGCCATTCTGACTGGTGTGAGATGATACCTCATTGTAGTTTTGATTTGCATTTCTCTCATGATTAATGATGTTGAGCATTCTTTCATGTGTCTGTTGGCCATCTGTATATCTTCTTTGGAGAAATGTCTATTTAGGTCTTCTGCCCATTTTTGGATTGGGTTGTTTGTTTTTTTGTTATTGAGCTGCTTGTAAATCTTGGAGATTAATCCTTTGTCAGTTGCTTCATTTGCAAATATTTTCTCCCATTCTGAGGGTTGTCTTTTGGTCTTGTTTATGGTTTCCTTTGCTGTGCAAAAGCTTTTAAGTTTCATTAGGTCCCATTTGTTTGTGTTTTTATTTCCATTTCTCTAGGGGCTGGGTCAAAAAGATCTTGCTGTGATTTATGTCATAGAGTGTTCTGCCTATGTTTTCCTCTAAGAGTTTGATAGTGTCTGGTCTTACACTTAGGTCTTTAATCCATTTTGAGTTTATTTTTGTGTATGGTGTTAGGGAGTGTTCTAATTTCATACTTTTACATGTACCTGTCCAATTTTCCCAGCACCACTTATTGAAGAGGCTGTCTTTTCTCCACTGTAAATGCTTGCCTCCTTTATCGAAGATAAGGTGACCATATGTGCGTGGGTTTATCTCTGGGCTTTCTATCCTGTTCCATTGATCTATATTTCTGTTTTTGTGCCAGTACCAAACTGTCTTGATTACTGAAGCTTTGTAATATAGTCTGAAGTCAGGGAGCCTGATTCCTCCAGCTCCATTTTTCGTTCTCAAGATTGCTTTGGCTATTCGGGGTCTTTTGTGTTTCCATAAGTATTGTGAAATTTTTTGTTCTAGTTCTGTGAAAAATGCCAGTGGTAGTTTGATAGGGATTGCATTGAATCTGTAGATTGCTTTGGGTAGTAGAGTCATTTTCACAATGTTGATTCTTCCAATCCAAGAACATGGTATATCTCTCCATCTGTTGTATCATCTTTAATTACTTTCATCAGTGTCTTATAGTTTTCTGCATACAGGTCTTTTGTCTCCTTAGGTAGGTTTATTCCTAGATATTTTATTCTTTTTGTTGCAATGGTAAACGGGAGTGTTTTCTTAATTTCACTTTCAGATTTTTCATCATTAGTATATAGTAATGCAAGAGATTTCTGTGCATTAATTTTGTATCCTGCTACTGTACCAAATTCATTGATTAGCTCTAGTAGTTTTCTGGTAGCATCTTTAGGATTCTCTATGTATAGTATCATGTCATCTGCAAACAGTGACAGCTTTACTTCTTCTTTTCCGATTTGGATTCCTTTTATTTCTTTGTCTTCTCTGATTGCTGTGGCTA
The DNA here is from genome assembly GCF_965194825.1 of Balaenoptera physalus. Classification (NCBI taxonomy): domain Eukaryota; kingdom Metazoa; phylum Chordata; class Mammalia; order Artiodactyla; family Balaenopteridae; genus Balaenoptera; species Balaenoptera physalus. The sequence continues at coordinate 127,203,765 of NC_138890.1, forward strand.
ACACTTCCAAAACTATGTTGAATAATAGTGGTGAGAGTGGGCAACCTTGTCTTGTTCCTGATCTTAGTGGAAATGGTTCCAATTTTTCACCATTGAGGACAATATTGGTTGTGGGTTTGTCATATATGGCCTTTATTATGTTGAGGAAAGTTCCCTCTATGCCTACTTTCTGCAGGGCTTTTATCATAAATGGGTATTGAATTTTGTCGGAAGCTTTCTCTGCATCTATTGAGATGATCATATGGTTTTTCTCCTTCAATTTGTTAATATGATGTATCACGTTGATTGATTTGCATATATTGAAGAATCCTTGCATTCCTGGAATACACCCCACTTGATCATGGTGTATGATCCTTTTAATGTGTTGTTAGATTCTGTTTGCTAGTATTTTGTTGAGGATTTTTGCATCTATGTTCATCAGTGATATTGGCCTGTAGTTTTCTTTCCTTGTGACATCATGTCTGGTTTTGGTACCAGGGTGATGGTGGCCTCGTAGAATGAGTTGGGGAGTGTTCCTCCCTCTGCAATATTTTGGAAGAGTTTGAGAAGGATAGGTGTTAGCTCTTCTCTAAATGTTTGATAGAATTCACCTGTGATGCCATCTGGCCCTGGGCTTTTGTTTGTTGGAAGATTTTTAATCACAGTTTCAATTTCAGTGCTTGTGATTGGTCTGTTCATATTTTCTATTTCTTCCTGGTTCAGTCTCGGCAGTTTGTGCATTTCTAAGAATCTGTCCATTTCTTCCAGGTTGTCCATTTTATTGGTATAGAGTTGCTTGTAGTAATCTCTCATGATCGTTTGTATTTCTGCAGTGTCAGTGGTTACTTCTCCTTTTTCATTTCTAATTCTATTGATTTGAGTCTTCTCCCTTTTTCTCTTGATGAGTCTGGCTAATGGTTTATCAATTTTGTTTATCGTCTCGAAGAACCAGCTTTTAGTTTCATTGATTTTTGCTATTGTTTCCTTCATTTCTTTTTCATTTGTTTCTGATCTGATCTTTATGATTTCTTTCCTTCTGCTAACTTTGGGGGTTTTTTGCTCTTCTTTCTCTAATTGCTTTAGGTGCAAGGTTAGGTTGTTTATTTGAGATGTTTCCTGTTTCTTGATGTAGGCTTGTATTGCTATAAACTTCCCTTTTAGAACTGCTTTTGCTGCATCCCATAGGTTTTGGGTCGTCGTGTCTCCATTGTCATTTGTTTCTAGGTATTTTTTGATTTCCCCTTTGATTTCTTCAATGATCACTTCGTTATTAAGTAGTGTATTGTGTAGCCTCCATGTGTTTGTATTTTTTACAGATCTTTTCCTGTAATTGATATCTAGTCTCATAGCGTTGTGGTCAGAAAAGATACTTGATACGATTTCAATTTTCTTAAATTTACCAAGGCTTGATTTGTGACCCGAGATATGATCTATCCTGGATAATGTACCATGAGCACTTGAGAAAAATGTGTATTCTGTTGTTTTTAGGTGGAATGTCCTATAAATATCAATTAAGTCCATCTTGTTTAATGTATCATTTAAAGCTTGTGTTTCCTTATTTATTTTCATTTTGGATGATCTGTCCATTGGTGAAAGTGAGGTGTTAAAGTCCCCTACTATGATTGTGTTACTGTCGATTTCCCCTTTTATGGCTGTTAGTATTTGCCTTATGTATTGAGGTGCTCCTATGTTGGGTGCATAAATATTTACAATTGTTATACCTTCCTCTTGGATCGATCCCTTGATCATTATATAGTGTCCTTCTTTGTTTCTTGTAATAGTTTTTATTTTAAAGTCTATTTTGTCTGATATGAGAATTGCTACTCCAGCTTTCTTTTGATTTCCATTTGCATGGAATATCTTTTTCCATCCCCTCACTTTCAGTCTGTATGTGTCTCTAGGTCTGAAGTGGGTCTCTTGTAGACAGCATATATATGGGTCTTGTTTTTGTATCCATTCAGCCAGTCTGTGTCTTTTGGTGGGAGCATTTAATCCATTTACATTTAAGGTAATTATCGATATGTATGTTCCTATTCCCATTTTCTTAAATGTTTTGGGTTTGTTATTGTAGGTGTTTTCCTTCTCTTGTGTTTCTTGCCTAGAGAAGTTCCTTTAGCATTTGTTGTAAAGCTGGTTTGGTTGTGCCGAACTCTCTCTGCTTTTGCTTGTCTGTAAAGGTTTTAATTTCTCCATCAAATCTGAATGAGATCCTTGCTGGGTAGAGTAACGTTGGTTGTAGGTTTTTCTCCTTCATCACTTTAAGTATATCCTGCCACTCCCTTCTGGCTTGCAGAGTTTCTGCTGAAGGATCAGCTGTTAACCTTATGGGGATTCCCTTGTGTGTTATTTGTTGTTTTTCCCTTGCTGCTTTTAATATGTTTTCTTTATATTTAATTTTTGATAGTGTGATTAATATGTGTCTTGGCGTGTTTCTCCTTGGATTTATCCTGTATGGGACTCTCTGTGCTTCCAGGACTTAACTATTTCCTTTCCCATATTAGGGAAGTTTTCAACTATAATCTCTTCAAATATTTTCTCAGTCCCTTTCTTTTTCTCTTCTTCTTCTGGGACCCCTATAATTCGAATGTTGGTGCATTTAATGTTGTCCCAGAGGTCTCTGAGACTGTCCTCAGTTCTCTTCATTCTTTTTTCTTTATTCTGCTCTGCAGTAGTTATTTCCACTATTTTATCTTCCAGGTCACTTATCCGTTCTTTTGCCACAGTTATTCTGCTATTGATCCCGCCTAGAGTATTTTTAATTTCATTTATTGTGTTTTTCATCGTTGCTTGGTTCCTCTTTAGTTCTTCTACATCCTTGTTGAATGTTTCTTGCATTTTGTCTATTCTATTTCCAAGATTTTGGATCATCTTTACTATCATTATTCTGAATTCTTTTTCAGGTAGACTGCCTATTTCCTCTTCATTTGTTATGTCTGGTGTGTTTTGACCCTGCTCCTTCACCTGCTGTGTGTTTTTTTGTCTTCTCATTTTGCTTATCTTACTGTGTTTGGGGTCTCCTTTTCACAGGCTGCAGGTTCGTAGTTCTCGTTGTTTTTGGTATCTGTCCCCAGTGGGTAAGGTTGGTTCAGTGGGTTGTGTAGGCTTCCTGGTGGAGGGGACTAGTGCCTGTGTTCTGGTGGATGAGGTTGGATCTTGTCTTTCTGGTGGGCACGTCCACGTCTGGTGGTGTGTTTTGGGGTGTCTGTGGCCTTATTATGATTTTAGGCAGCCTCTCTGCTAATAGATGGGGCTGTGTTCCTGTCTTGCTAGTTGTTTGGCATAGGGTGTCCAGCACTGTAGCTTACTGGTCATTGAGTGAAGCTGGGTGTTGATGTTGAGATGGAGATCTCTGAGAGATTTTCGCCGTTTGGTATTACGTGGAGCTGGGAGGTCTCTTGTGGACCAGTGTCCTGAAGTTGGCTCTCCCACCTCAGAGGCACAGCCCTGATGCCTGGCTGGAGCACCAAGAGCCACACGGCTCCACACGGCTCAGAATAAAAGGGAGAAAAAAATAGAAAGAAAGAAAGAAAGAGGATAAAATAAAATAAAATAAAACTATTATAATAAAAAATAAGAAAAAAATTAAGAATATATTTATTAAGAAAAATTTTTTTTAATTTTTAAAAATACATTTATTAATTTTTTATAATAAAAAATAAGAAAAAATTAAGAAAAAAAATTTTAATTTTTAAAAATAAAAAATATGAAAAAACTTATTAAAAAATTTTAATTTCTAAAAATAGAAAATAAGGAAAAAATTATTAAGAAAACATTTAATAGGAAAAATTTTTTTTAAGTAAAAAAAGAGAAAAGAAAAAAAAAACGGACATACCTAACCCTAGGACTAATGGTGAAAGCAAAGCTATACAGAGAAAATCTCCCCCAGAAGCTTACACATATACACTCACAAAAAAAGGAAAAGGGGAAAAATTAATATATCCTGCTCCCAAAGTCCACCTCCTGAATTTGGGATGATTTGTTGTCTATTCAGGTATTCAACAGATGCAGGCACATCAAGTTGTTTGTGGAGCTTTAATCCGCTGCTTCTGAGGCTGCTGGGAGAGATTTCCCTTTCTCTTCTTTGTTCATACAGCTGCCAGGGTTCAGGTTTGGATTTGGACCCGCCTCTGCGTGTAGGTCGCCTGAGGGCGTCTGTTCCCCACCCAGACAGAACGGGGTTAAAGGAGCAGCTGCTTCGGGGGCTCTGGCTCACTCAGGACGGTGGGAGGGAGGGGTACGGAGGGGGCGGGGCGAGCCTGCGGCGTCAGAGTCCGGTGTGACGTTGCAGCAGCCTGAGGCACGCTGTGCGTTCTCCCGGGTAAGTTGTCCCCGGATCATGGGAGCCTGGTGGTGGCGGGCTGCACTGGCTCCCGGGAGGGGCGGTGTGAAGAGTGACCTGTGCTCGCACACAGGCTTCTTGGTGGTGGCAGCAGCAGCCTTAGCATCTCCTGCCCGTCTCTGGGGTCCGTGCTGATAGCCGCAGCTCGCGCCCGTCTCTGGAGTTCATTTAGGCGGCGCTCTGAATCCCCTCTCCTTGTGCGCCATGAAACAAAGAGGCAAGAAAAAGTCTCTTGCCTCTTCGGCAGCTGTAGACTTTTTCCTGGACTCCCTCCTGGCTAGCTGTGGTGCACTAGCCCCTTCAGGCTGTGTTCATGCCACCAACCCCAGTCCTCTCCCTGGGATCTGACCGAAGCCTGAGCCTCGGCTCCCAGCCCCCGCCCACCCCGGCGGCTGAGCAGACAAGCCTCTCGGGCTGGTGAGAGCTGCTCGGCGCCAAGCCTCCATGCGGGAATCTCTCCGTTTTTCCCTCTGCGCCCCTGTTGCTGTGGGGTCCGCGCTGATAGCTGTGGCTCGCGCCCGTCTCTGGAGCTCGTTTAGGTGGCACTCTGAATCCCTTCTCCTTGCACGCCGTGAAACAAAGAGGCAAGAAAAAGTCTCTTGCCTCTTCGGCAGCTGCAGACTTTTTCCCGGACTCACTCCCAGCTAGCACCGAAGCCCGAGCCTCAGCTCCCAACCCCCGCCCGCCCCGGCGGCTGAGCAGACAAGACTCTCAGGCTGGTGAGCACTGCTCGACACCGATCCTCCGTGTGGGAGTCTCTTCGCTTTGCCCCCCGCACCCCTGTGGCTGCGCTCTGCTCCATGGCTCCGAAGCTTCCGCACTCTGCTACCCGCAGTCTCCACCCGCGAAGGGGCTTCCTAGTGTGTGGAAACCTTTCCTCCTTCACAGCTCGCTCCCACTGGTGCAGGTGCCGTCCCTATTCTTTTGTCTCTGTTATTTATTTTTTCTTTTGCCCTACCCAAGTACGTGGGGATTTTCTTGCCTTTTGGGAGGTCTGACGTCTTCTGCCAGCGTTCAGTGCGTGTTCTGTAGGAGCAGTTCCACATATAGATATATTTCTACTGTATCTGTAGGAAGGAAGGTGATCTCCGCATCTTACTCTTCCGCCATCTTGCCGATTCTCCAGGATGTCTACTTTTGCCACTATTATTCAAGATAGTTTTGGAAGTCCTAGCCATGGCAGTCAGAGAAGAAAGAGAAGTAAAAGGAATACAAATTGGAAAAGAAGAGGTAAAACTGTCAGCTTTTGCAGATGACATGATACTATAGAGAATCCTAAAGATGCCACCAGAAAACTACTAGAGCTAATCAATTAGTTTGGTAAAGTTGCAGGATACAAAATTAATGCACAGAAATCTCTTTCATTCCTATGCACTAACAACGAAATATCAGAATAAGAAATTAAGGAAACAATCTCATTCACCATAGCAACAAAAAGAATAAAATACCTAGGAATAAACCTACCTAAGCAGGTAAAACACCTGTACTCAGAAAACTATAAGACACTGATGAAAGAAATCAGAGATTATACAAACAGATGGAGAGATATACCATGTTCTTGGATTGGAAGAATCAATATTGTGAAAATGACTATACTACTCAAAGCAATCTACAGATTCAATGCAATCCTTATCAAATTATCAATGGCATTTTTTCAGAACTAGAACAAAAAATCTTAAAATTTGTTTGGAGACGCAAAAGACCCCGAATAGCCAAAACCATCTTGAGGGGAAAAAATAGAGCTGGAGAAATCAGACTCTTTGACTTCAGACTATACTACAAAGCTACAGTAATCAAGACAATATGGTATTCGCACAAAAGCAGAAATATAGATCAGTGAAACAGTATAGAAAGCCCAGAAATAAACCCACACACCTCTGGTCAACTAATCTATGACAAAGAAGGCAAGGATATACAATGGCGAATAGACAGTCTCTTCAATAAGTGGTGCTGGGAAAACTGGACAGCTACATGTAAAAGAATGAAATTAGAACACTTCCTAACACCATACACTAAAATAAACTCAAAATGGATTAAAGACCTAAATGTAAGACCAGACACTATCAAACTCTTAGAGGAAAACATAGGAAGAACTCTCTTTGACATAAATGACAGCAAGATCTTTTTTGATCCACCTCCTAGAGTAATGGAAATAAAAACAAAAATAAACAAATGGGACCTTATGAAACTTAAAAGCTTTTGCACAACAAAGGAAACTATAAACAAGACGAAAAGACAACCCTCAGAATGGGAGAAAATATTTGCAAACATATCAACGGACAAAGGGTTAATCTCCAAAATAGATAAACAGCTCATGCAGCTCAATATTAAAAAAACAAACAACCCAGTCAAAAAATAGACAGAAGACCTAAATAGACATTTCTCCAAAGAAGACATACAGATGGCCAAGAGGCACATGAAAAGCTGTTCAACATCACTATTTATTAGAGAAATGCAAATAAAACTATAATGAGCTATCACCTCACACCAGTTAGAATGGGCATCATCAGAAAATCTACAAACAACAAATGCTGGAGAAGGTATGGCGAAAAGGGAACCCTCTTGCACTGTTGGTGGGAATGTAAATTGATACAGCCACTATGGAGAACAGTATGGAGGTTCCTTAAAAAACTAAAAATAGAATTACCATATGACCCAGCAATCCCCCTACTAGGCATATACCCAGAGAAAACCATAATTCAAAAAGACACATGAACCCCAATGTTCACTGAAGCACTATTTACAATAGCCAGGTCATGGAAGCAACCTAAGTGTCCATTGACAGATGAATGGATAAAGAAGATGTGCTACATATATACAATGGAATATTACTCAGCCTTAAAAAGAAAAAATTGGGCCATTTGTAGAGACGTGGATGGACCTAGAGACTGTCAGAGTGAAGTAAGTCAGAAAGAGAAAAATATCGTATATTAACGCATATATGTAGAATGTAGAAAAATGGTACAGATGAACCAGTTTGCAAGGCAGAAATAGAGACACAGATGTAGAGAACAAACGGATGGACACCAAGGGGGGAAGGCAAGTGGTGGTGGTGGTGGTATGAATTGGGAGATTGGGATTGACATGTATACAATAATATGTATAAAATAGATAAGTAATAAGAAAAAAAGAAAACTCAAAAGAATGAGGTGGGCAGAGAGCTGTTAGACTTTCCCTCTGATGAGCACCTGGCCAGGATCATTCCCCTTCAATAACTGTTTTGCAGAATTGAGAGTCCAGAAGCAAGAGATGGTAAAGAGATGGCTCAGCAAAGGGGTCCTGGCTGGACTAGGTTGGGGTACACATTGTTAGCAGATCATCTCCTACCCCTGTGTGGAAATTCAGAGCAGGGCCATGTGCTTTATTTCTGGGTTCTCCTCTGTCTGGCACATCTCTCGGTCCAAGTGGGCACCAAGCAGTGTTTCCTGAGCTTAGAATCAGAGGGAAGAAAATATAGCAAATTCCATCGGCCACATTACGGAATATTTACGTTATGCTTTTAGAGTGTTACCTTTGGATTTTGAGGAAAAAAATGACAGTTTGGCTGGAGAGAGTATGGAGAAAAGGGAACCCTCTTACACTGTCAGTGGGAATGTAAACTGGTGCAGCCACTATGGAGAATAGTATGGAGGTTCCTCAAAAATAAAAATAGAGTTGCCATGTGATCTAGCCATCTCACTCCTGGGCTTATATCCAGACAAAACTATAATTCGAAAGGACACATGCAGCACTATGGTCGTAGCAGCACTATTTACAATAGCCAAGACATGGAAACAACTTAAATGTCCATTGACAGGTGAATGGATAAAGAAGATGTGGTGTGTATATATACACAATGAAATATTACTCAGCTGTAAAAAGAATGAAATAATGCCATTTGCAGCAAAACGGATGTACCTAGAGATTATCATACTAAGTGAAGTAAGTCAGAAAGAGAAATACAAATACCATATGATATCACTTATATGTGGAATCTAAAATATAACACAAATGAACTTATCTATGAAACAGAAACAGACTCACAGATATAGAGAATAGACTTGTGGTTGCCAAGGAGGAGAAGGGGTTGGGAATGGATGGATTGGGAGTTTGGGATTAGCAGATGCAAACTGTGATACATAGGATGGATAAACAACAAGGTCCTACTACATAGCACAGGGAACTATATTCAGTATCCTGTGATAAACCATAATGGAAAAGAATATGAAAAAGAATATATATAAATGTGTGTATAACTGAGTCACTTTGCTGTACAGCAGCAATTAATACAACACTGTAAATCAACTATAGTTCAATAAAATTTTAAAAAATGAACAAAGAAAATTGAAAGGAAGCTTAATATTGACAGACATAAATTAAAGAATGACAAATAAACCTGTGCATATTCAGTAAGGGAATTACTCAAAGGTTATTGATTTGGGCTTTTGGCCTTAAGGAAGGAATAAGGAGGAAGGAAGGAAAGAAGAGATAATGACACATATTTAAGATTAGGTCGCATGGGAATGAGAAAAGTTTGGGGGGTTAGATTAATCTTTTGGAGAGAAACAAGTGAGAGTTCTGAGGAACACACAGCTGGCAAAAATTCAGGCAGGTCAGTAGTTGTTGATATAAGAGAAGGGCAGCAGTAATTATTGGGGACAAGTTACCAGGTTTCTGGAGCAGAACTCTAGCTGTTTTAGTCTCATGAAGACCGAGGAACCATCCAAGAAATCAAAGGAAAGGCTTATGCAATTGGACGAATAAGATGGCCAGGGTTTTGGCTACTAGGAATAAGAGGAGAGCCTTACTCCTGGAGCTCAAAGCCAGGAACAGAGTAGAAGCAGAAGTCAGGCTGCCTGCACTTTGATTCTCTAAGCTATGGCCTTAAAGTTCCTGAAATTTCCTGTGATCAGGGACAGAATTTGTTCCAAGGATGCAGGGGCGGTGGGCAAGGAATGAGCTAAATTTACAAGAGCTAAAGTGTCACCAGATTTGAAATTTAGAGGAGAAAAGAGATAAACAGCATTATGTGAATTACTTCATAAAGTGGAAAAAAATCCTATTCTAAGACTTCTGTGCTGCAAAAAGTTCTAAGTTAGTGAGGGAAACTCTGTTAAGGTAGCTGGGATGATTAAATGTATAAATATATAGAAAGTGCTTAGAACAGTGCCTGACTCATAGTAGGTATTCAATAAATGTTAACTTACTGCTGTTAGTATTATCAATCTATGACTATTTTGCAGTTCTTCATGGAAATACTGCTTTACTCAAAGCTTCTGAAAGAAACCACAAAAGGAACTAAATGGCAGTGGGTTCTTTAGGAGCTTCATAACTTGGAAGGATCTAGTTAAGTACACTTTGGAAAGCAAGCAAGGCTTGGCCAGCTTGGGATATAGGAGATCCTCTCAAAGTCTGTGAGAGTAGATGATCTGGAAGACCCTGAAGACTGCTTCTGTCTTGAGAGATCTGGAATCCACAACCCCAGATTTAATTTCCAGATGCCTTGTTGCAAGTCAAAAGAGAGAGTCTTGGAATCAGATAAGTTTAATTAGTTTAGATGTAATGAATACTATAGCCTTTGGTAAAAGATGCAGAGGTAAAATTTGTCTTTACTTCCTCCTCACTACGTCCCATTCTAGAGGGGGTTCTGACATAATTTCCTCGGTCTGCCCAAGGCTGATACCATTATTAACTCTCACCAATCCCCTATCACCATTTTGCTTTCATTCATTTACTGACTATTTGCTTCATTCATTTATAATTTTCAATTGCTACTATACTTGATTGTGAACTGAAAGAAAATTTTAAAATTATGCAGCTAAAATTATCACTTGATGTACCAAAGAATATTATAGGTCTCTAACAAATAGGAGAAATATAAAGTCATATTAAAGGACTGTTTAAAATAATGGATTTGATATTTTGTCTTTAAAAATTCATTTTCTTGACCTTTTGCTTCTCACTTAGTCCTGGTTCAGGGAAAACTTGGTCTTGGATTGGTAGTGGCAAGATTTTAACTACTACATTAAGCCACAATCTCCTTGCCTTCTTTCCTTGCTTCCTTCACAGTTCACCACAGTGTTCTTTGTTTTTAGTAGCTGCCTTCTAGAAAATGTTCTGATAAATGATCTGGCCTTTGGATATTAAGTCTTAGGCTTAGTCACATTTGAGCAAGTTATGTTATATTAGATATGTTAGCTACATATTATATATTTGTTATTAAATATTATATATGTTAGGTACTATATATTTGTATATTACTGCAGCTTAAAAGAACAAATATTATTTCACTTAATAAATTTAGCAGCTTAGAATTAGGAGCTTAAAATGATGAACAATTATTACCTCAGTTTCTGTGGGTGAGGTATGTAGGAGCAACTTAGCTGGGTGGTTCTAGCTTAGGGTCTCTCATAAGGGTTCATTTAAGTTGTCAGCTGGGGTGTCATCTGCAAGTTTGACTGGTGCTGGAAGGTGTGCTTCTAAGATGCCACACTCACATGACCCAGGCTAGAAATACTCAGTTCCTTGTCACATGAACCTCTCTTGGAGCTGCTTGTGTGTCTTCTCAGCATGACAGCAGTTTTCCCCAGAGTGAATGATCTGACAGAGAGTGTGATAAAGTAGCCGCAATGCCTTTTATGAGCCAGTCTTGGAAGCCACAGGCTATTACTTCCACCACTACTTATTAGAAGTGAATCACTAAACACAAAGAATAAACTAGTGATTGCCAGTGGGGTGAGGCAAGGGGGGAGTGGCAAGATAGGGGAATGGGATTAAGAGATACAGACTACTATGTATAAAGTAAGTTAACAACAAGGATAATATACAGCACAGGAAAATATAGCCATTCTTTTGTAATGACTTTAAATGGAGTATAATCTATAAAAGTATTGACTCACTATGTTGTACACCTAATATAATATTGTAAATAAACTATACTTCAATAAAATTTTTTTTTTTATTTTAAAAAGGAAAGAGAAATTAGACTTCACCTCTCAGAGAAGAATCAAGGAGTTTGTTGACATATTTTAAAATCATTGCAAGTGTATTTAGTTTTGTGTCAAGAAATATATATGTGTATATATGTGTATACATATATATTTTTTTACCATTATTAAATAATTGTCACTGCAGATGTATTCTGGTCCTATAAGGTCACATTTACATGATTTAATAATTTTGAACAGTTCTGTTTCCTCCAGGAAATGACTTTGTTTAGGCTGCAGGGAGAAGAAATATGTCAAAGATATAATACTTCTCTTTTCTCCTTTCATCTCCTACTCTTTACATTCCCCCATTCTCTCTTTCTCCCTTCTAACCCACCCCACCTCCCATATTCCTGCTGCCCCTACAACAAAATGTAGATATGTGGGCTGAGGGATTGTATACTTACACAGATCTATGTAGTCATGTGGTTTCTGTAACAATGGCTGACTTTTGAATAATTAGCTATAACCTGTAATTCAACTACCTATAAAACTCTGAGAGAAAATAGCTAGGCATCTGGCCTCTTCACACATAGCACATTGCCCTTTGGAATTTACTCAGTTTAGCCATGGTGGTACAGTTTTATATTCTAAATGTGTGGCTTTTTATTTGATTTGATAGTGACTGACCCTGGATTGTTTCACTATTTTTTACAGGACTTTTTTTTTCCATTTATGCCATTGCATTTGTTTATACTAAACTTTAAAAAAAAGCCTCAAATATTATATTATATTTTTACCTTTTCTCAATAATCTCTGTTGGTTTATAAGGTTTTGCTATGGGCTGAATTGTATCCTCCCCCCATCCCCCAATTCATACATTGAAGCCCTTAACCTCCAATTTCTGGAGAATTTGGAGCTAGGGCCTGTGAGGAAGTGAGCAAGGTTGAATGAGGTCATAAGGGTGGGGCCCTAATCCAATAGACTGGTGCCTTTATACAAAGACGAAGAGACACCAGAGTTCTCTCTCTGTCAGTGAGAGGGTAGTCATCTGCAATCTAAGGAGAGACCTCTCACTAGACACTGGCCCTGCTGGCGTCTTGATTTTGGGCTTCAATCTCCAGAACAGTGAGAAATAAATTTCAATTGTTCAAGTCACCCAGCCTGTGCTATGGTATGTTGGTATGGCAGCCCAAGCAGACTAATACAAGTGTCATCCATTGCTGGCTCCTTCCTCTTCCACAAATTGACCTTTTCCAGGGAGGGGTAATAAAATATTCTTTCTTTCATTTCAGAAAATGATCTTTTCTTCATATGAAAGTGATAGCTATGTTATTTTAAAAGTCCTTATTGAAAAAAAGAAAATAAAATATTTTTAAAAGCAAGAAAAAATTAGCTTTTCTTTTACTCATTTCAAATTTTGTGATTAATTCATGAAATCCCACCATCAACATAAGATTGGACAAGGGCACAGAGCTTTCTGAATTTCCATATGGGAGAATTGGGGTTTATTTTTTAATATTGTATTAATTTGGTGTTACAGCTTTATAGGGTATTGAAAACTTAATTTAAAACCTTGTCATATTTTTCAAGTCTTACATTATGACATTATGCTTTTACTTAGATTTATATAAATTAGCCTCTGGGAATGGTACTGAAAAACTTCTATTAAAATGTGGATCCCAGGAAAGACTTCTAGCTAAGAAAGTCTTCATATTCTATGAATTCAGTTGCCTGTATAGGTTTTAGTTTACTTCAAGCTCAGTATAAGTCAACTAGACTGAAAATAAATGCCCAAGAGAATGATAAGAAAAACCACAGACTGGGAGAAAATGTTTAAAAAGGTATATCTGATAAATTTTCTGTTATCCAAAATACACAAAGAACTTTTAAAACTCAACAATAAGAAAACAAACCACCCAATTAAAAAATGGGCCAAAGACCTTATCAGACATCACACTAAGGAAGATATGGAGATGGCAAATAAGCATACGAAAAGATGCTCCACAGCATATGTCATTGGAGAAATGCAAATGAAAATAACAATGAGATAATACTGTACACTTATTAAAATGGCCAAAATCACCAGCACTATGACTAATCTGCTATGCTCTTAAATAAGAACTTTTCCCCCAGATTAATGCAGAGGTAGGGAGAACACTGGATTGGGAATCAGGAGACCTAGATTTTTAGCCCCATTGATTTTAACATTTACCTGGCTGAACTCACGATAGCCTTGGGTTATCATTTGTCAAGGGAGAAGATTGGACTAGATGACATTAATTACTTCTTTCAGCCCTAGTGCTCTATGATGCTGTCATATTATAGATAACTTTTGGCAGACTGGTTAATGCCTACCAAGAGAAAACTGGTCATCACTAGTTTAAGGAGTTAATGTTGAATATAAATCTGGATACTGATGTTTTCTATCCTCCCATTTTCCTCTCCCCAGTCCCAACTGCCTCATTTCTTAAGCGTTTCAGATAAGACACACTTATGACGTGTATGTATACATTTGTGTCTTTTAAGGTAAGTTAATATTACCCAGGTTTGGGCATCAAGGGACCAATGCTCACATTGCTAATCATTATGTCACTTACCTAAAAGGAGCTATGGTTGAAATCATTAATGAGCCATGTCTCATAAACATACTTTGAGGTTGTGCAATGTAATTTCACAATTTGGATTGATCAAATTGGGAGTGGAGCTGACATCACTCTGAGCCAAATTTCATCCAGATATAAACTTGCTTCAGAAGTCCAATTTTATGATACCCTCAACCCAGGTTTTTAGTGTAAATGTCGTGTTGAACAACATATGGTCAGTGTTTCTCTAACTAGAACTTAGACCTTCATATTTTGACACCAAAATGCCAAGAAATGTATTCGAGGAAATAATATTATTTTTAATTTCAGGAGTCCAATATGACATTTTAAGGGACAGTGAGATGCTTTCCTAGAATCTAATTTAATAACGACATGGTTGAGCAGATGGAGCATAAAATGACAAGTTGTGTTCTAGTTTATTTTCTTAGGAGTGCTAGTTTCTCATGCACCAATTACTCTGTTGGGCTTTGGAAAACATCAGCAAATCAGAACTGTAGAGAAGGTGACAGTAAATTAAGCCTTATTGCAAAACATTACAAGTAAAGTGCCTCATCTAAAATCATGAGATCTCTTAAGGAACTACTAATTTAGTTAATCAAGGTGATATGGCTTTAGAAAGTAAATTATGCTTATATGAGGCTTTGATGTGACTCTGATCCTTTAAATGGTTCCCATAGCATGTCCACAATGACGACAGAATTAAAATAATTTCATTGGATGTTGTGTAATCTAAGAGTTTAACGTTAGAAAGGCAAAGATTAAAATTCCCAAGTTAAGCTGTTATGTATTGGATAATGCATAAAGGAAAGGATCCCAAAGCCTCTCCATGCAATTCTAAAGTCAGGAGTCAAGCACACATATCCCCTCTACTGCAGTGGGAATAAGAAATTTTCCTTTTCTCTGTGGTTTCCATTACCAGGCATGGGCAGTCTCTCTTATAGTAAGTGTTAGATATGTAAGGGCTACATGCTGAGGTTTAGGAGGAAAAATAAAAACAGAGTGGAGAGGAGAAATAGCATATTGGGGGACAGAAGGAGCTGTAGCAGTCAGATTATCCTGCTGGGAGGTATCCTTCATACCCCAGGACCTAAAGATGACCCCAGCTACCTTTCTCTTTATTGCTGCCACTTTTACTCTTCATCATCATTTCTGTGTAATAGTTCAGTCCAAAACAAGTGCCCTTTGCCACATTTTGTTAAAAATGTATCATGAGAGGACTTCTGCTTCCAGACATAGTGAAGTAACAGGGACAGGATTTACCTTCCTGCTTTAAGCAACTAACAAAACAAGCAACATGTATGAAACAGATGTTTTTAGACATCAGACAACAGGCAGCATAGTAGAGTGATCTCAGAGAGAAGCAAAGTAAATGAAGTGGACCTTGTGATTGCCCCAGCTCACTGCCTACAGAGAGTATCCAGCCTGTGGTAATGGGAGGGAAATTTAAACAGAACCAGAGACAGAGAGCTCTCAGGAGATCTGCAGAGATTCCTCTGTCACATCAACAGCAAAGTACTAATGATAAAAGCATGCATGTAAGGAAACCACCCAAGTCTGGGGGAAGAACCAGTATAAAGGAACAGGTTGGACAATGTCTAAGGATCACACAGGGCCAGGAATAGTTCACAAGCAAAGATGGAAAGACCTTTTAATATAGGTGTGGTTAAGTAAAGTACTTAGACGAGTATTGCCTTAATTTTTGAGACCAAATTAGCCCTAGACTAAAGGCTGTTTGTTCTGTACCAGTCTAACAAAGCTTAAAGGCAAGGCTCAAAAGGTTCAAATTGTTTCAAAGTAACTTAACTGTGGCCCAGAACAAATCCCTAAAAAATAGTTAAAGAACTACAACAAAATCCAGTACCCAACAGCATAAAATTTATAATTTCTGACATCTAATAAAAATTACCTAGTAAGCAAAGAAGCAAGAAAATATTATCTATAATGAGGGGAGAAAAATCAATTAAGAGAAAGAGACCCCAAAATGCAACAGAAGATAGAATTAGTACACAAAGACATTAAAGCTGTTATTTAAATATACTCCATATGTTCAAGAAGGTAGCAGAAAATGTGAGCATAGTAAAGAAAGACATAGAAGACTTAAAGAAGATGTAAATCAAATTTCTGGAGATTGAAAATACGCTGCCTGGGATGAAAAATGCACTGAATGGAATTGAGAGCAGATTAGACAGTGCTAAGGAAAAAAGGCAGTGAATTTAAAGCTATATCAATATAAAGTCTCCAAACTGAAGCAAGAAAAAAAGACTTAAAAAAAGTGAACCTGTGGGACATGTGGGACAATACCAAGTGAGCTAAAACGTGTGTAATTAGAGTCCCAGAAAGGGAATGGGGCATTAAAATATTTAAAGAAATGACTAAAAGTTTTCCAAATCTGATGGGAAGTACAGATCCTATTCTCTACCACCTGTATACTGAATCAGAATTTATTGGGTAAGCCTATGTCTCTGATTAAAAAAATGAACCACTGGAAATAGATGAATACAACGGGAAAATGAAAAGTGTCTTTGAAGGAAGCGTATAACTCTGAATTGAAATAGAGGAATGATCTGAATCCTGAAGGTTTACCATCTTGGAATTGGCTATCCTGCTTTTGTGCCCAACACAAACACACACACAAACACATCATATTGTGAATTAATTCTAATAAGGAACATTTAATAAAATCTTCGAAGAAAAAATGGAGCTTCTCCTAAAAATCCCATACAAGCTCTGGATGAACTCTTCTCCTCTTTGTCTCATGGCCTCAAGCTATAGCAGAGTGGATGGGCTATATTAACATGGACGAATGATTCATAATATTATAATTAATAATTAAATTGTCTCAGGGGAAGATGTGCAGGTTTCAGATAAGCAGGTTATAGATTTGCTTGCTTTAGCATGAGCAAAATGAAAAGTGCAAATACAACAGCACCCGTTTGTCTTAGAGAGAAAGGGAGAATAGAAAACACAGATAGAGTACCTGGTTGAAGATAAAATATGATCTAAAGAACAAAAGAAAAGTCCTCATTAATATCTTGCATTGTAAAAGAAGTTAATAAAAAGACAAATTTAATAAATCAATAGATTGAAGTCTAAGAAATAAAACACAAAAATAAAATCTAAAGAAAATTTACAGAATTCAGGGGAAAAACCTTTGATCCAAAATCCAACTTTACAGAACTAAAAATATGAATTAGAAATAATAAACAACAAAATAAACTGCATTAAAATGGAATTGAATTATTTCAAGGAAGGAAGTCTTAATATAGTTACCATGAACACATAAGAAATAGATCAAAGCAATAGGACAGACATACTATACATGACAGACAACACACATATAGGAGAAATTGTTCTGCTAGATTACAGAACATAACTCAGTAATAATCAAAATAATTTAAAATAAAATAGAAAATAAAATTCCTTGAATTAATGGCACAACTGAATATGAAGATTGAAAAGCACATCTCGTTAAAATGTTATAAATTAATAATAAGACATGCCTTAGCTCAATTATTGAGCTTTAAAGAAAAATACATCATTCTTTAGCATCACAGTAGAAAGTACAAGCCATCTTCTATAATGAAAAAAATATCAGCTTATTTTAACATTTTCCTCAGCAATAGGCAAATGAGCTAACACAGTTCTGAGAAAAGGTAGAAACAAAAATATTTTAGCTGGCCAAGTTGATTTTCATTTGTTGGGTAAATGGGCTCAAATTTTCAAATAAAAACAAACTCAGAGGCCACCTTGCCAGCACCTTACATTAGTGGAACAGTACAACACTATAAACGGAGACTGATGTACTAAATGTCAAAATTTTTTAAATTATGCCTATTTTACACCTATATATCTGTAACTATATAACTATATCTATCTATATATATATAACAAGCTAGGAACTATAAAATAAAGTATGTTCTCTTTTCCTACCTTGATAAATATACTCTTCAACTCTCTGGTTTAAATTAAGAATTTTTTAACTTTTTAGAGTAACAAACCAGAACATGGTTGTGCAGCACAAGCCAGCCCTGATGAATCCACAACCCTTTTAAATGTTTGGTACCATGAGGGGCCTCATTTGTATATGTATGAATACCTTAGACCACATTTCCAAGTTCTCTCCATACTTCCACAAAAAAGTCATCTCTGGGCCACCCCTCGGTCTAGGTGTAGTGGCATGGTCCACATTCAGAATAGACAGGCTGCTTCTGGAAACAGGCTCAAGGCTGTTTGGACAGAAAATATTAGACTCCCAGGCACCCCAAATGTGATCTAGAATAGGTGCAAGCACAAAATCCCTAGGACATTTATACTCTTTGTGGGAAAAGACATGAGTTGGGATAAGCTAGTTCAAGCTCCTTTAAGGTATAGAGCCTGGGTCAGGAGCACTTTTTACCCAGGTCTAAGTGTAGTACTGGTGGCCAAAGCTCCCATAAGTTATTCTTGAAGAAACTACTAAAGGTGAAACCCTGCCAACCAAAAACTAAATGGAGAAGACTCTAAAGGATTAAACCACCAATGAATTCCAGAAGATGGTAGAGGAATGACTACAGCATTTAGCAATAAAGAGACACAGCCAATAACTTTATTCCCTTCAACATTTTTTTCTCTAGTATGAAAGGCAACATACTGACATTTTCAAGCACATACAAATTCATAGAATACAGGAGTTGTGTCTTTCTTTAAAAAAATTAATGATTAAATCCATTCAAACAAAAAATCAGTACAGAAAATTGTGGTAAAAGGCCTGGTGGTTATCATTGCATCTATCTAAAATAGAAACTTAGACTTAATAACTGAAGGAATTATGGTTACAGAATAGAATATAAATGCTATAAACCCTGTAATATAAAAAATTATATCACCAAAATTAGGGAGTTGGAAGAGAATACTGAAGAGTGCTAATTTCCTCATTTCTAAAAGCAGAGTCAATTATTCCATCTAAAATTGAGACGTGTCATTTAAAAGAAATGATAACTCTAGATATTTAGTGTTGCTCCATGTCTGTGTTTCTTTCAAAAAAGTAAGAAAATTATATATTGAAATGAAGAAACGTAAGTTTAAGATTCAGCAGTTTCTTCAGCTTCCCTTAGGTTTCTTCTCTGTTAAATGCAAAAATTAAATCTAATACTTTCTTTTAAAAAGTAGCATGTATAAGGTGATCAACTTTTTATAAAATTACTTTTGTCTTTTGATTAGTCTGTCTATCTATCTATCTATCTATCTATCTATCTATCTATCTATCTATCTATCTATCTATCTACAATATCTATTCTTCTACCTCCCTGCTGATCTATTCACTTATCCATATTTCTGTTTACCAACTTCTTTGTCTATCTCATCTATCTGTCCATTCCTTGATCTGCAAATCTTCAAGAGATGCCTAGAATGATAATCATTTAATATAAATTCTGTAGTGTTATTTTGCTTATTTTGTTAATTTCTTCCTTAATGTCTATGTCTTGATTTCATTATAATATGACAAACATGTCTAAGTTTCACCAAAACAGTGAAGTTGTTATCTGAGGTAGCTAGGTTTGCAAACCACTGATGCAGAATATTTTGGGTGAGAAAATTCTTAGTGGAAGTTTTTTGCAGAGGCAGAGGACAAAGGAAGAAAAAGACTAACAAGGAAGGAGAATAGGTTATTGATCTAATTGTCAAAAGCCTATATCAAACTGATGGCCAGATTTAGGTCCTATTGATATCCACTTACAGATCAATCAAATATCCCAACTTTGCTTAGAATTTCAAATGAGTCTCAATGATTGAAGTCTAAGTGGAATATTACCTGCTGATATTTATAATTAGCCAGCGATCTTGCTTGGGAGGGAAAGCAGGATTCAAATGCCAACATACAACGTCCTCACATTTCTTTTTTTTTTTTTTTAATTTTTTAATTTATTATTTATTTATTTTTATTTTTGGCTGTGTTGGGTCTTCGTTTCTGTGTGAGGGCTTTCTCCAGTTGCAGCGAGTGTGGGCCACTCTTCATCGCGGTGCACGGGCCTCTCACTATCGCGGCCTCTCTTGTTGCGGAGCACAGGCTCCAGACGCTCAGGTTCAGTAGCTGTGGCTCACGGGCCCAGTTGCTCCGCGGCATGTGGGATCTTCCCAGACCAGGGCTCGAACCCGTGTCCCCTGCATTGGCAGGCAGATTCTCAACCACTGCGCCACCAGGGGAGCCCCCCTCACATTTCTTATTCTCTCCATCTGAGCTTGGATGCTGACATCTGCAGTGGATACAGAGATGGTGAAGCAGCAACATGTAGAACTCTGAAGAATGCAGTGGGAGTGCATTACCCCCATGGGATCTCTGTAAGGCCCTTTATATTGTAGGGTAATGTCTCTAAAATCTGCTGTGCAATTAATCCTTTTTTCATTCTGTAAAGAACAAACTGAGAATAGAGACATCGGGGGGAAATGCAAGAAAGCCAAAGGTCCTGAAACACATGGAGAGAGTCAGCAGGCTCCTGGCTGACAGGGAATTGCAGAAAGAAAGAGACCAAAAAAAGACTTGGAATGACAGAGGCAGAGAAAGAAGAGAATTAAGCCAGGGACCTTTGGGTTTAAATCTGCAAAGTATGAGACTGCCAAAATAAGTTGGACTGAGAAATTCAAACGACATCTCTGTTCTTTAGATATGTGCATCTGGTAGCTCCATTTATGAAATTGAAATTTAATTTCAGAAGATGTGGGGATTATATAAGACAATTAGATTCAACCACATGAAGTTGTAGTTTTTAGCAATTTCATGTGGTTCAGCCTAATATTGACTTTACTCTCCCCCCTGATTTTCCCTAAGGTCAGACGGATGTGGGTTTGAGTTGTGCCCAGTCACATTCTAGCTGTGAACTCTGGGCAAACTTCCTCTACAAGATTCACTTTCCTCATCCAGAAAGTGGGAATGATATTATCATAGCAAAGATTAAAGTAGTTGATGTTTATTCAGTATTTATCCCAGGAAGCATTCAATGGCAGCTCTTCATTACTTTTAATATCATTAAATACATCTTTATGTCACACCTCCCTTCTTAAATTCTTTCTCTGACTTTCCATTGCTCTTGAGATAAAGTCAAACTCCTTGACATGTCTTACAAGGTCCTTCATGGCTTCTGGCTTTTGCTTATTTTTCCAGACTCTTTTTGTGACTCCCATTAAAAACTGTAAATGCTTTTCACATCCCTGTGAAAGTGAAGTTCTTTCATTCCTCAGCAAGCCACTGTTTGCTCTCATTTCCTTAGCCTATAACACTAATCCCCTGATCTGATCTTTCTCCATCCTACTCATAAGTGCCATTATTCTCCTAGAAACTTTTAGACAACCCCTATGCTGGGTACATAACTTCAGAGCTCCCACAGGGCACTGTGTGTTTTCCCTCAGTTTTCTTACCAGCTTTTATTATAATTCTTTGTTTTGTTATTTCTCTCCCCCTCTGGCTTATTCTCCATTGCCTCTCACAACTGAGGATAGCACTGGACACATTTTAGGAGATCAACCATTCTTTGCTAATGCTGCCACATCAGAAACTTACATTACAGCAAATCCATTTTTTTTTCTATTTTCCAAGATACTACTTTTTCCTTTAGACACAACTCACAGATGTATGGGCTGGCTGACAAGGAGAAAAAATACCTTTATCAGTACCAGGTCTATATAGAAGATTTATTCCATATAAATAATTAATTATTAAATACAATGGCTTTTAGTTTACCCCAATATTATGTCTGTGTTTAGATTTGTTTGAAATTTAAAAGGGCAATGAACATTTCAAGTAAAGCTATGAATCTGAAAGAAAATATTCTGGATGTGATTGAAAAATGTTATTTACCAGATATTCAGGGTAATCAGGGAAAAAGGAGAATCTCAGTTCTCATGAAATGATACTTTAATCAATGTTACAAAATACAATTAATATTTCCTTTCAAATTATGGCTTTCAAAATTTTTATTTATTTAGCTTATTTTTCTTTTTATAAATAAGAGCTTAATTTACTCCAGCTCAGTAGAAGCAAAAGAGGATTAAAAATGAACACTTTGGATTAAAAATGAACACTTTTGCTCCAGGATGATGTGAATGCTTCTACTTAGAAAGAGGTTGAAGAAGAAACAAAATATCATTTTTTCTTCACACTACACCCAATACTCTTAACACATCTGTCTGTGTCATCTGTCATCTGGTCAACAAATATGTGGTAGTTTTACCCTCTGAAAGCAATTCTGTAGTATCAGCTGGGTGTCCTATAAATTTAGCTCAATTCATATATTACCTACCTAGAGATACTGTCAGATCCCTCTGGTTAAGGGCTCAGTCCCACAGACTACCTCCACTTCAGATGTCAATTGCAATTTCTTTTATCACTGTCTTATAGTTTTCAGTGTACAGATCTTTAACCTCCTTAGCTAAATTTATTTCTAATTATTTTATTTTTGATGCTCTTATAAATAGGATTTTAAAATTATTTTTTCAGATAATTTGTTGTTAGTGTATAAAAATGCTACTAATTTTTGCATGTTGATTGTATCCTGTAACTTTACTGAATTTGTTGATAAATCTAATAGGTTTTTGGTGAAATCTTTAGGATTTTCTATATATAAAATCATGTTATCAGCTAATAGAGACAAGTTTACTCCTTCCTTTCCAATTCTGATTTATTTTGTTTCTTTTTTCTTACCCTATTGCTCTGGCTAGGACTGCTAGTACTGTGTCAAATAGGAGTGGTGAGAGTGGGCACTCTTGTCTTTTTCCTGATCTTAGAGGAAAAGTATTCACTCTTTCACCATGATAGGGAGAGACCCACAATGCTGGGGGAGCTGGATGTTCACCTTGGGCTCTCTTTTCCCACTGGAGAAATCACAGACACTGGTGTGGGGGGTGGAGGATGGGGAAGAGGGTGTGTGTGTGGGGGGGTGGGGCGTCTCCCTGCAGCACTGTGCCAGCCTGGAAGAGGGGCGATGCAGTTAGAATGTAGCTGTTCCTCTTGTTCTTCTAATGCAGTCCTTCTCAGTCTCTGTGGTCCACAGGGGTGCTTTGGCCTCACTGCCCTGTTCACGGATTTTCACAGTGGTGTCTTGCCTATGGATAGTTGCTATCTGGTGTTCTTATGAGGGGAACTGAAGTCAGGAACACCTATGCCTCCATCTTGATGACATTATCTCCCGCTATCTGGCCATTGGTGTTTGAACTTGATCTCCAGCCTCTGTTCTTTCCCCAGAGGTTAGGGAATGGATCTAAAAGTTCCATCATCTCGTTAATTGCGGTTGGTTCTCCTGGCAACCAGGCCCCGTCCATAGGTACTTTCCAAAATTCACATCATTATGGGTGTGGTTGAAAGGGGTTTCTTATGCATATCAAAAGACACTTTATTGTTCTTATCACTTAGTAAATTTTAGGAGCTTTGTACCAGAAATGGGATAAAGGCTGTGTATTTCTTATTATTACTCATTATACCATAGGGGCCAATTTAGGGCTCTGTTTAAAAGCTGGTTAATTTTATCATTCTGAGGAGTGATTCAGTCTACTACTTCTAATAGAGAGGAGACTATTGTTTTAATGAATCTCATTATTTTACATTAAATATTTTGCCTTTCTTTGAGAATAGTTATAAAGCATATTACACAGAATGCTTTATACATGACGAAGAATGTTCATATATTTTCTTATTTGATTCTTATTAAAATTTTGTGCTGTGACCACAGATATGGAAATTGAGTCTAAGACATGTAAACTAATTGCCACGGTTCATTTAGTAGTGAGAAAGAAGTGAGTTTTGCACCTGGGTCTTCTCAAAACATAATTATAAAATAATTTATAGCCAGTATGTTTTAAATAAGACTTTTCTACTTTTTTTGTACTATCCTATATAATGATCTATTCCATTGTTTTGTTAAATTATTTCTTAATGAATTTTCTTCCAAGTAGAACTTTATCTCATGTTACTTTTTTTTGACTCCATTAAATTGACAGAATTCTCAATGTTACAATTAGCCAAATAGATACATAGAAAGTATCTTAAATGTTAGCTCCTAAAGACTATAGGATAATTAGGTCCCATTTATATATTTTTGTTTTTATTTTCATTACTCTAGGAGGTGAGTCACAGAAACTGTTGCTGTGATTTATGTCAGTGTTCTGCCTATGATTTCCTCTAAGAGTTTTATAGTGTCCAGTCTTACATTTAGGTCTTTGATCCACTTTGAGTTTATTTTTGTGTATGGTGTTAGAGAATGTTCTAATTTCATTCTTTTACATGTAGCTGTCCAGTTTTCCAAGCACAACTTACTGAAATTCTGTCTTTTCTCCATTGTGTATTCTTGACTCCTTTGTCATAGATTAATTGACCAAAGGTCTGTGGGTTTATTTCTGGCTTTCTAACCTGTTCCATTGGTCTATATTTCTGTCTTTGTGCCAGTACCATACTGCTTTGATTACTGTAACTTTGTAGTAAAGTCTGAAATCAGGGAGTCTGATTCCTCCAGCTCTGTTTTTCTTTCTCAGGATTGCTTTGGCTATCTGGGGTCTTTTGTGTTTCCATACAAATTTTTAAATTTTTTTATTCTAGTCCTGTGAAAAATGCCATTGGTAATTTTATAGGGATTGCACCGAATCTGTAGATTGCCTTAGGTAGTATAGTCATTTTGACAATATTGATTCTTCCAGTCCAAGAACATGGTACGTCTTTCCATCTGTTTGTGTCAACTTCGATTTCTTTCATCAGCATCTTATAGTTTTCAGAGTACAGGTGTTTTGTCTCATTAGGTAGGTTTATTCCTAGGTATTTTAAAAGCTTCTGCATAGCAAAGGAAACCATAAACAAAACAAAAAGACAACCCACAGAATGGGAGAAAATTTTTGCAAATGAAGTGACCAACAAGGGATTAATCTCCAAGATATACAAACAGCTCATGCAGCTCTATGTCAAAAAACAAACAAACAACACAATCAAAAAATGGGCACCAGATCTAAACAGACATTTCTCCAAAGAAGACATACAGATGGCCAAAAAGCATATGAAAAGATGCTCAACATCACTAATCACTAGAGAAATGCAAATGAAAACCACAATGAGGTATCACCTCACACCAGTCAGAATGGCCATCATCAAAAAATCTACAAACAAATGCTGGAGTGAGTGTGGAGAAAAGGGAACCCTCCTACACTGTTGGTGGGAATGTAAATTGGTACAACCAGTATGGAGAACAGTATGGAGGTTCCTTAAAAAACTAAAAAATAGCACTACCATATGTTCCACTCCTGGGCATATATCTGGAGAAAACCATAATTAGATAAGACACATGCACCCCAATGTTCATTGCAGCACTATTTACAATAGCCAAGACATGGAAGCAATCTAAATGCCCATTGACAGATAAGTGGTTAAAGAAGTTGTGGTACATATATACAATGGAATATTACTCAGCCACAAAAAGAACGAAATAATGTCATTTGCAGCAACATGGATGGACCTACAGATTATCATACTAAGTGAAATAAGTCAGACAGAGAAAGACAAATATCATGATGTCACTTATATGTGGAATCTAATTTAAATAAATGATACAAATGAACTTATTTACAAAACAGAAACAGACTTACAGATATCAAAAGCAAACTCATGGTTACCAAAGGGCAAAGGTGTCAGGGGAGGGATAAATCAGGAGCTTAGGATTAAACATACACACACTACTATATATAAGATAGATAAGCAACAAGGACCTACTATGTAGCACAGGGAACTCAGTATTCTGTGATAACCTATATGAGAAAAGAATCTGAAAAAGATTCTTTTCTCATATATGTATAACTAAAGAACTTTGCTGTATACCTGAAACTAGCACAACATTATATATCAACTATAATCCAATAAAATTAAAAAAAAAAGACTATAGGATACATTGGATCATTCATTACATTTTCTATAACAAGTTGCTTCAATGTCTTGGGGCTTTTCTTTTGCTTGTATTTACTGAAAAATTATTTCTCATAATCCTACTTAAAATATGCATTTGCTCCATTACCTCTTTATTATTACCTTCCCAAATGTTGTCCTTGGAAAATACAAACAAAAAGGTGCTTGTGTGAATGGGACTTAGAAAAGAAATTGTATTTATTGCCTGGTGTCTAGCATTCTCATAGGACTTTTAGTAGCACAGACTATTGATAAAAGGAGAAAACATCCTTCTGTAGTCATTGCCCTTTCACAGTATAAATGTTTAACCTCTAACAGAACATTATTTGAGATTATTCTTTTCCCTAAGGAATACCGGGGCAGAATCAAAAATTTCAAGTTTAATATGGAAGAATTTTTTTTTTAATTTTATGACTGATTTTTCTGATTATAAAAAATAAAATGGACATTGCTGAAAATTTTTTTAACCTTGAAAAGTAGAAAGAAATAAATAAAAATCCCTGAAGTCCCACCAACCAGGATAATACCCTCAAACTCCTTTTTCCTTGTAAACAGCTAAGTGTCTCCGGGGACATCCTCCACCTCCCATCCCCTGCAAAGCCACAGGCCCTTTTACAAACCCCTGTGCCTGAGACTCTGCTGGCACCAACTTGGTGCCTCATATGTTCCATCTCATTTCTTTCTACCTCCTTGTTAACCTTCTGACAATAAGGAAAGAGTGTGTGGCTGGTAACGCTGTCAGGCAGATCAAACTCTCATCGCCTCTGAGTGTAAAACCAGTAGAGCAATGGGTGTCTGCTAGTTGATGCAGATCATACCCTTTTTTGGGTGTTTCTACTAGACTGTCTTCTTGGTGCTTGATTTCAACTTACCCTCCGATGATTGTCTTGTGAGCTCAGCCCCACCTCTCTCAGCCTCATAGCCTGTTAACTGCCAAGGTAATTTTGGAACCCTGTCTGGCCACAGGATACTACTTGCTTTAAAAGGGTGTTTGGAACACACCCATTTTGTTTAAAAGGGTGTTTGGAACACACCCATTTTTGTGCATTCTGCCTTCCTTCTGATTCCTGAAAGTGAAATTATGGGCTACAAGTGAGGGGGTATTAATTACTTTTGTGTCTCTTCATACATATTGACAAATTACTTTTCTTATTAATTAGTATGTACTTTATATTATTTATAATAAAATTTTATCTGGCAATGTTATTTTAAGCAAAAATTTACAGTTTATTTTCCTTTTTTAAATATGATTTCTTTTTTCAGATTTTATTGATGTCCAATCTTTCACTTGTTCCTTGGCAAGATCTTCCACTGCTTTTATGAATGCAAAAGTTTTACATGTACTCTTAAGAGGTTTTATGATCCCCATATTTACTTCATGTTTTCCTACGGGCACCTTTATATTTATTTATTGAAAATTTTAGTATTTTATCTGATGGGGTATGGTAACATGATTATTTTTAAAATTCCAAACATAGTTATTCCAGTTTGAAGTATTGAAAAATCCAGATTGATCCATTAAATCATTTGCATAAATGATAAAGCAGAAAGCAAACTCTGGTTCTGTGCATAATTATGACAACAGTGTTTAATATGGTTTGCATATATTTTTAAAAAGCTAACTGGAGTTTGTATTATGACAAAGGAAGGACTATGTAAGGGCTTGTTATTTTAGCCCATGATAGGAATTCAGTCCCTTGAATGACATGATAACAATAAATCCTAGAAACCCTATTACTATAGTTGGTAGAATCATAAAACTACCCTAGTGTTTTACTGAATTGGAAGACAGTGTAAATGACAATAAACATGAAAGCTTGGATTTACAAATAAAAAGCAGACCCCATATACTTCCTTTTAATGTCCCAATAAGTACTGTCAAAAAGAGAGACAACAGACAAAATTTGTGGGTTTGTATAGCCATATCCATTCAAGCACTCTTTCAGAGTCATGTAGGCCTGGAGACATCCCTCTTGAGGTTAGTGTAGTTTATGAACCATGTAGTTGATTATCCACATTCCCTCTCTGTACCAAAAGTCCAAGTTCTTGGAAAAGGCAGCATCTCACTTTCCTTGTACACCTCCTTTTATGAATTACTCTGAGATTAGAGACATCAAGACAGTCAACTGTTTAGTTGATTTTCTCTGCCATTATCATTATCCAGGAGGGTGGTTCATGCAGGAATACAGAACTTGGAACCATCTACAAGACTTGATTTTAAAATTCTGGTGTGGGATCCAGAGTCAGCAGTGTTTCCTAGTTCCCCAGGTGATTCTTATGACTGCTTAAGTGTGAAAACCGCTATAGCAGGGTCTGTGTTTAAGCGATGTATTCTGTTCCATTGCCTATATATTATTTTTGCTAGTTTGTCATTGATATTAATTCATGTCATTTTTGTTTTATTTACCTAGTAGAATAAGATTTATTTTAATTATTTTTATTTATAATTTCAAAATGTGCTTTTTGCCTTCCAGATGAATTTTAGAATAATTTTCTCATGCTCAAAGGAAAATTTTACTGAGATTTTCATAGGAATTTAGTTCAACTTAATTGTTATTTTTAAAACATTTATGCATTTCAGGAACATAAAAGTTTATGTTTGGTCAAGATTTATTTTTCTAGGTGAAGTTATATTATTTTCTTTGTAAAGGACTATAATATTCTTATTATAATATTGTTATTATTAAGTATATTATGTTCTTAGTTGCTATTGTGAATGAGTTTTTGTTTTATCTTTTCTTTTGTAATATCTTTGATTTGGTTGTTGTTACTATACAGTTAAACAATTAATATTTGGACATCTATTTTGTACCCAAGCATTTTAATATTTTTTACTCAACTGGAATATATTTAAAAATTTTATTTGTATTTTCTTGGCTTTCTGCAAATAATGATCCATATCTGAAAGTTCCTTTTGGTTTTCTTTCAGAGACTACTTACCTCGTGACAAAATTCTTGGGGAAAATCCCCACTTTTTGTTTCTGGATTTGGGTTCTGGTTTTCTGGATGTGTTCAGTTTCTTAAAATTCATCAGGATGTACACTTATAATCTATGCATATTTCTGCTATAACACTTTTTTTAAATCCCTTGTCAAACTTTGTACCCCTGTGGTTCTCAAACTGCAGAGTGTGTTAGAATTACCTGGGAGCTCATTAAAAATGTAAACTCTTGGGGCTAATGTCTCAGAGATTCTGATTCGGGAGATGTCAGATGAACACAAAACACCTGATTTTGCTGCTAGTTGATTCTCATGCAGGAGGCCCTCATTACATTTTAGGAACACTGCTGATATATTTCTTTCCAGTGCCTTCTAGTATTTAGTGTTTCACGGGAAAAACCTGATATTTCTGTCTTCTCTGCTTCCTATCCTGTATGACCTGGGCCTCTTTCCCCCTGGGTAAACACAGAAAGTGGGGAGGGAAAGAGTAAGAGGATGGTGGAGGCAGCCCAAAGATAAAATTTAAACTCCCCCAGAATGAAGCATCAGCTGAGCAATGGGCTACTGCTGTTGATACAGATCGTAAGAGAGGGTGAGCCCTTTTCTTTCGTCTCCAGCCAGATGGTGCTGCTACAGTGTTTTAGAATCTGAATGAAGCCTGTAGTAGGTCATGACTGAATTCCTCAATGCTAATCGATGTGCATTTATTTAACAGAAATTCATCTTGATCTGCAAACAACTTCCTTTGTTCAGAGCCTCCTTAATCTTCCTTGTCATATCTTCATCTGTATTTTAATGAAGAGTTAGGCATTTGGGGAAATATAAGTCTGGAGTCATACTAAAGTAGCAATTTCAGGAAAAAAATTCACAACACTTTTCTTCTTCCTTAAAAATAGCACAATGATTAGTAGAAACAAAATTTACCAGAACAATTGTAGCTATAGATGGATATAAATATAAATATATGGCTTTATATTACTAAAAGAACTCACATCTTGGAGTCCTAAAACATTAATCTTTCTCACATCAGTATCTTTGAGCAGCAGAATTGGAGTCAGAAGAAAGGTTTTAATCAAGGCTCTGTCACCTACTTTCTGTGTACCTTGGACTTAAACTACCTAGGGTTTTCCCTGCAAAATGAGGGATCTGGAATCTGTAATCACTTAGGGCATTTTTAGCTGTGTATAACGAGGTCTTGGGGCACTTGGAGATCACAACTAAGAGAAAAAAAGCTTAATTTCTATGTTATGCTTCTTACAGCAGGATATAGTGCATTTTAGAAATTGTTCGACAGAAATGAAGACAAAATATTTAGATTACCTCCTAGCTCCAAGTTCTTGTTAACTAGAATTTATATGCCTGTTTAGAAATTTGAATAGCATTTTCCTGTACAGTTTTGGATAATGAGATGGGCACTGAATTTGGAATTCACAAACATGTATCCTTTTCTTTATTTTTGAAATTATAGAATATCTCTATCAACTATTTATGTGTATGTGTATTAACAAACATACATTTAAAATATTTTAGTATTATGAAAGCAACTCCTGTTTAGGTAAGAAGTTCAGCTTTCCTGGAAATCACATTGCTCCCCTTGGTGAAAAAAAAAGTTGAATTTGTTTATTTTTAGTGATCTTGAGTTAATAAAAGCATTAGCATTTGTAATCTTTGTAAACCAACCAAGCTTGAGAAGCAGATCTTAAAATTTGAAGAATACAGTGAATACTAACACTCAAGTCACTGAAAGTCACAAGCTCTAGAATATTTGAGAAAGTTTGAGAAACAAACATTATTTTGTTCCATTGACTTCTTTGTGATTCCAAAGGGCTCTTAAGAGAGAGGACAATGTGATATTAAGAAGGAAACTATAGTCTGATTCTGCTTGCTAAGGAGATAAAGGAGAAAGATACCTTACTTACTGGGAGGTAAACAGAGTAAGAACAATTCTGAAAGAGGGAAGCTGTACAATCTAATTTTGAACTAGGAACAGAAAAGCGTCTCTAAAGCCATTATGAATGTTGTCCATCCATATAATAAAACTGTAGTAAGTAGCCTATATAGAGGAGGCATCAGAGATGAAAAGACAGTAATTCCCAGACCTCAAGGAGCTTAGGAGTTGGAGGACAAAGACAGTAAATAGATAAGAACATAAAGTGTAATAGGTGCTGCAATAAAATCATGTTTAGGGAAAAAGGGAAGCCTCAGGATTTTTAAAAGCTCAGCCTCTAATACTTTGTAAAGCTCCCTGGTGATTCTAATACTCTGACAAATGTAAGAACAACTATGTAAAAAGAGTCATTGAAGGGATGTATCCAATATTTATTTGCTCCAGAGTAATAGGGGAAAAAAAGCAACTCATATTTCCGATTGGTATGATAATTTTTGTTGACTTAAGTGCACATATTTGTGGTCCTTTTTCTTTTCTTGATTTATGAAGATCATGGGTTTTCCTATAATTTGTCTTAAGGATTCTAGTTGTCTCAAATAATCTTCAACTATCATACATTTGTCTAAAACTAATTTTCCAAAATCTGTATTGTATGTTTTGGTACATGTATAAGATCAGCTGTATGAAATGAATACCCAGTAAGGGGAGAATGAGCTAACATAATAAAGTTAGAATAAAAACCTTCTATAGCTTTCTAAAGTGATATGGCAATGTCATAAAACTCTTTATGACTCTAAACAATTAGATATCTCCTAATTAGGAACAGATGAAAAATTAACTCTGAAAATTGAAAACAGCTAATCAAAACAATACATAACTGAGAGCATTGTAAAGAATGAAACCATAGACACATTAAGGCTTAGTTAATTTAAAGGATTTTGGCTGAGGATTGACCACTCGAAGCTTCAGAAGATGATTCATTAGACTGTTCTGCTTGGTAAACTTCTATTTCACCTCATAGGCAGCCACTGTGATTTGGATTCCTCGAAAGTTGTTGTCATCTTTCCCTTTTCACGCACCTCTCCTCAAAGTTACATTTTCTCTCACCTACTTTATAACAGGGAAGATAAAGGGGGAGAGATTGAGAGTCTAGGGCTTGTTATCCTCTCAAGCTACCATCAGCTGTGTAACATCTTATCCTTTCTCTAATTGGCTCCAATCAATTTATTCATGTCCCAAATTATTAGTCCTTTCTGTGAATACTTTCCTTGTATTGAAACCAAGATAAAGGATGCTGTCAATACAGTGGGAAATGAAAAGAGAAAATACATTAAATATAAAAGAAAATTGAAGTTTCAGCCCATAGTTCAAGGAGATCAGGATTCCCCTGGAAAAGAGAATGCCTTTCTCTTTCTCACTTTCTCTCTCTGTAGTTTTCCATCTCCATCAAGACCCCAAGGAATTTTTATACTCTTGCTACAGTGACTATTCTCTCCTGCTGGAAAACCTATAGATTCCTCCTTTTACAGAGTTTCTTCTTAATATCTATATCTTCTTAATATCTAAATATAATAAATATCTATATTTATCTGTAATAAATAGAGATAGCTCACCCTCAACAAACTCCTGAAGTAAATGAAGCCGCTTTGCTGTTTCACAGCTGGAGGCCCCAGAGGCTTAGTCAGAACCAACACTTTCTGCCACGTGACCCTCTGTTAAACCTTCTCTTTACTCCATTTTGGAATTTCTCAGGCCCAACTAATAACCTGTGCTACTGCAGTGCGACAACAGCATTGTCTTCTGCATCCTCCTTCCGAGTGGCACTGAGGTATGGTTTCCCTGCGTCTGGACTGTGTTGGGGGCAGTTATGGTGGTTTGCTCTCTAAGAACCTTTCTTTTTTCTCCAGTCACACTCCGTAATGCATAATCCCTAGTAACAACTTTAACTGTGTTCCTTTCCAGGTCATATCCTGCTAGCCTGTACTTCAATTAATTAACCTTTCTTTTGAGGAAATTCTTCTTTTTTCTAGCTCATTGGCCAGGTTTCTTTTTTTTCTTTTTCTTTTTCCTACCTTTCTACTAATCCTGACTTGACTGAAAGAACAAAGTATATTTTTAATGTGATTCTTTTCCTTTTTGAGTCTTTGAGAAATCTCAATTCCTAGAGAAGGTGTTCTGGAGACAAAAATTTCTAAACTTTCTTAACCTTTGGAACTGGAATGCTTCCATGAGGCTTACTGCACTTTGCTTTAGGAAATGATGTTACCCTCATGTTCCCTATTTATTGATAAAATACACTAATCATGGATTGGACTCAGTCTGAAGTCCTGAAATCCATAACTCTCATCAAAAGCAGTCGAGAGCCATCTGTGTGTCGTCTTTGGAGAAATGTCTATGTATTGTAGATCTTCTGCCCACTTTGTGATTGGGTCATTTTTTTTTTTTTTTTGATGTTGAGCTGTATGGGCTGTTTGTTTTGGAGATTGATCCCTTGTTGGTTGTGCGTATCTTCTCCTATTCTGAGGGTTGTCTTTTCATTTTGTTTGTGGTTTCCTTTGCTGTGTAGAAGCTTTTGAGTTTAGTTGGGTCCCATTTGTTTGTTTTTGTTTCCATTGCTCTAGCGATGGATCTAGAAGGATATTGCTGCGATTTATGTCAAAAAAAAAAAAAACAGTCAAGAGAGAGTTTAGAGAACAAGTGGTGATTGTGTTGGAGGGAGTGGATGGTTTTTGAAAATCTATTAGCCTGTTGATATATTGTACAAATCCAAGTTTAGTCCTAAATTTCACCCTCTAGTGATTAGGAATATCTACTTTTGCCCTTGAGACCTAAAGTCTGGATTGAGATGCAATACAAGGTCCATCTCCTAATACCTTAAAACATCTGTATGCTTAAACTCTGCTTATTTTTATTTCTAAGTGGTCCTTGGGTCACTTTTAAATAATAAAAAACTCACCACAGCTGTGCTTGCACTAGCAGCTGTGGTCAAACTGCTATAACCTCCACAGTTCAAAAAGTCCGCATACTTCACTGTGATCCTTGACCTCAATTAGCAGTCGTTGGTGTTTTTTCTTTTTAGTTTTCCTCAGGAGGTTTTCTGCTCAATGCCCCATGTGACAAAGATTAGATAATATGAAACATTTATTCCTCTTATCATACTGGTTCTAACTAGTGGAATATAAATATAATGATAGCAGAGAGGGCTCAAAATATTAGCTTTATTAATGGCTGGGAAGCATACTCAAGCCCCAAAATACAGAGCTATAGAGTCAACAGTACTGAAAACTGCTGCTTGATTTAAAGCCTGTGCTACCAACTTAATTCTCTTGACTGCTAGCTGTAAAGCTGAAAAGGGCACTAACTGGGTCTGCCAGGTGGGGGTGGGGTGGCTGCATGGTCTGTTTATTCCAGTGGTTTGCAAGTTTGAGTGTGCATCAGAATCACCTGGAGAACCTGTTAGAACACATTGCTGGGTCCCACCCCCAGAGTTTTGGGTCCAGTAGGTGTAGGGCAGGAATGGAGAATGTGCATGTCTAACAAATTCTCAGGTAATGCTCATGCTGCTGGTCTGGTGCCCATACACTGAAAACAGCTGATTTACTTTGTGGAAGCTAGAAGTGTAAAGCTGATCAATCACCCCCCACCCCCAACCCCGTTACAGTGGCCCAAGTGAAAGAGGTTTGCATTACTTTTCCAGGGCAGTAATCCCGCCCCCAAGCCCTACTTCCCGCCCTCCAGAACACGTGGCCCAGTGGATATCAGATTCAACCAGTTTCGCCCATCAGGAAGGTTCCTTTCCTCCTAGTGGGGAAGCAATATAAAGGATGGAACAAGAAGCCAAAAATACGCACTCAAATTTTGTCCCTTCCTAAGGTGTTGTTGGCCTTTTGAGGAGGAAAGAGAGGTCAAGGAAAGCTTTCTCATTAACAGTTAAGAGCAATGATTGAAATTTTGCTTCTTTAGGAATTAGTTGTGGGAGGATAACAGAAAAATATACATTCCAGTGGAGCCTACAAGACACTTTGAGGGAACACCGAACTCCTCCTTCTTCATGTGACAGAAGTATGTGTGATTACCAGAAGATCAGTGGATTTGGAGACCACTGGATCACACAAAGGTAAGTAAGTCTTTTGCAACTTAAGGATCTTAAACTGGCTTTTATTAACTGTGTCATCTTGGGAAAGTCAATTTCTTTAAGCCCCTGTTTTCTCATCTAAAAAAATGGAAATAAGCTTCCTCTGAGGAGGGTGTTTGTGGATATTAAATGAAACAGTTCTTTAAAATGCTGAGTACATTGTTTTTCCATAATATACTTAGTAGGTGGTAACTGTTTAAGTAGTAAGAGTTTAGTGACCTAGGAGAATTCAAACACAGAAAGAACTTGAAGGAGTGTACTAGTTTCCTATTGCTGATGTTGTAAATTATCACAAACTTAGTAGGCTAAAACAACACACATTTATTATCTTATAGTTCTGAAGGTTAGAAGTTTGATACAGGTCTCACTCGGCTAAGAGCAAGGTATCAACAGGGCTGTATTCCTTTTTGGAGATACTAGGGAAGAATTCATTTCCTTGCTATGCTCAGCTTTTAGAGGCTGCCACCTCCTTGGCTAATGGCCTCCTCCTTCTATCTGCAAAGCCAGCAACATAGTATCTCCCTGACCCTGCTTTTCATCATCACATATCTTTCTTTGACTCTACTTTTCTGCCTCCTAATGTGATTATATTGGTCTCTCCCAGGTAATTCAGGAGAAACTCATTATTTTAAGGTCAGCTTGTTAGCATCCTTAACAAACTGTAACCTTATTTGCCTTGAAGCCTAACATATTAACAAGCTCTGGGCCTGGGACATGGATATCTTTGGAGCTGGGAACATTATTCTGCTTTCCACAGGAGGGAAAGTTCATTGTCATTGTGTTCCATGAATATATGTTTGAGGCATGAAATTTTATTCATTTATTTATTCATTCACCAGCATATATTAAGCATTGATATCTATTTCACTAATCACTGGAGATACAAGATGAATAAGACTATTCCTTAAGGGAACCTGGGCTCCACTAGTGTTTTACAGACTTGTAAATAAGTGAAACAGTGAGAAATAGTACAATGGTGAAGCCAATAGAGGACCCAACCAGGGAATGGTCCATTGTGTTATGAATGGATTTGGTAGGACTACAGGAAAGGCTAGATAGGAAAGATGCTTGAGCCTTGAAATTTGTTTACACAAACAAATAGGGAGGCAGAAAAACATCCCAGACAAAAGATGCAGGGAGAGCACAATGATATGACATACGGTGGCTGCCTGGAAAATTGCAAGTAATTCAGCAAAAATGGAACATGCAAAGAGAGAAAGCTGGAGAGATAGGTAGGTATCAGAATCTCAAATAACTATCTACTGCTCTTTTAGCATAACCTTACATTACCTGCATTATAGCAGTTTGGCTTTATCTTAAGGCCAATGGGGGACAATAGAGCAAGTTACGATGAAGCCAGATTACAGAAGCCCTTGGATTCCATGCTGAGGCTTCCTCCTGTTCATGATGATCTCTCCCTCATCTGATTCAAATCATTTAATTACTGATCAACTATATGCCAACCACATGATACTGTTTTGTTCTGGGGATAAAGGAAGCACTATCCTTGACCTTAAGCAATGTCAAGAAGACAGAACATACAATTATGGCATACTGTGGTAAGTAATGGAAATGAGATGTCCATACTGCTTACATGGCCTTGTGATCTACTGCATTGTGATATTCTTTCCATACATGTACTGGTTTTGGCTACTCACCACTATTAATGTTTTTGAAAGCAGGAGCTTATGCAGAGCATTTGCTTAGAAAATCAGTATTAACTCTTCTCCCTCTTCATTTGCCATGGCAATGGGAAGTGTTTGCCATAGACAGACTGCTTTGCATGTTCATTTACCTGGATATTTTTTAAAAGAAAATTCTTCAATCATTGTAAGCCATTATGTGGATTTTAATGTCTGTCCCAACACAGTTTCTTAGAAATTTCATGTACCTTTTCTTTTCT
Source organism: Balaenoptera physalus (assembly GCF_965194825.1). NCBI lineage: Eukaryota > Metazoa > Chordata > Mammalia > Artiodactyla > Balaenopteridae > Balaenoptera > Balaenoptera physalus. The sequence continues at coordinate 127,240,367 of NC_138890.1, forward strand.
CTCCCTAAGATCTATCTTTGTAAGTTAATTTTTTTCTAAACAGTAGCTTTGAGAGGTGTAATGTCCTTCAGCTGGGTTGCACTGCAGGTTGCAATGCAAAAGATCTCAGGTATTTCTGTTTAATGTTAAAACAGAATATCATAGCTCTGAACTCCCTCTCCTATCTGCCATCCCTAGGAGCTGCTTCCTTCCTAGAACAGACCTGCATTTAGACTTCTCCAGGAAAGCTGTTCATTTTCATATTCTTCTACAATGGACAGATGGGAGAAGGAGGAGACCCCATTTGTCCTCATCATCCAGTATATAAAACAACTCCTTTGGGCCACCCTTCTTCCCCACTAATTGCTGTTGACTTCTGGTCTCCTGTTATTCAAACACAATCAGAGAGGGCTTTGAGACCTGCCCACGCTTATTCTCTACTTGGGCACCATCAGTGTCTTCGGTGACTTGAATGTTCACAGTCCTCGAGCCTAACAATTCCCAGGCCTCTTTGACTGCAGTGGTCATCTAGTCTACCCCACCTTCGTCATTTACCCCAAATTACACACAGAAACTTTGAATCCTTAAAATCTGCCCCATCTTTAAATCTTAAACCTCAATTGCAGAAATTGTGTTTTCCCCTTCAGATCCATCATTCAGTGTCTCATTCCATTCAGGCTGCTATAACAAAATACCATAAACTAGATGACGTATAAACAACAGAAATTCGTTGCTCACAGTCAGGAGGCTGGGAAGCCCAAGATCATGGCACCGGCAGATTTGGTGTCTGAGAGTCTGCTTCCTGGTTCACTGCATCTTCACATGGTGGAAAAGGCTAGGGAGCCCTGTGGTTCTTTCCTAAGAGCACTAATTCCATTCACGAGGACTCCATCCTCATGGCTTAAGCATCTCCCCAAATCTTCACCTCCTAATACCATCATCTTTGGGGGGTACAGTTTCAACATATTAATTTTGGCAGGGATACGTTCATTCTGTTGCATCCAGTCTTCTCTACCCTTGGCTGTGCCCCAAGAGGCAGACCCACTTAGACTCCATCAATGGGTTCCCTTGCTCTCTAGCTTCCAGTTTGTTTCAGTCAATAGAGAATCACAGATCTGAGAGAGGAAGAAGAATCTAGTCAGGGAATTTATTCCTTATGCACCATGTGGAGTTGCTATCAGGAGGCCCTTTCAATATAGTTATCCTCTGTTGTTTCTGGTAACTACTCTCTCCACCTACCTCTTCATGTTAAGGCATTGTCAAACTACCTTGCTTTTGTTAGGCCCAGGTAATTATTTCTATGGTTTCCATACATCCTGCCCTTGGATACACATTTGTGAATAGTTGTTTTACTAAATACTTCCATAATTACTCAATATGAGAGTTCTGTATGTTTTCTACTGGAACACGAACTGTTATGCTACTCTTCTTACTCTTATTCTCAACATATTATTTTACTTTCAAATCTCAAGTCACCTATCTGCTAATAGATCAATTATTTTCCAATTTGCTTTTCTTTGCTATCTAACTAGATCTTCTGGTCCTTCAATTTAGTTACTCTTTTGTGTTTTCTTCTAACTCTCTTTTCCCTTGCAAAATTCCAGTCCTGCAACAATCTGCCTAGTTATATCTAAGTGGATATTACAAATTCGAACATTTTCCCCTACTTTTATCCTACTTTCAATAGATGGTCCACCCTACTAATTTATCAGAAGTACATACATTTCAGTTAACAGTTCCCTAGACTCCTCCCTGTACTTATATTCTTTCCTTCTTAAGGTTTTGTAAGTATAAGAAAGATATTGGTGGCAACTAACAGAAAACCTAACCCCAACTGGCTTACTCAAGGTTCTTTATTGGAGTAAATATCTGGGAAACTCAGGGGGAAGGCTGACGTAGGCAAGGCAGGGACTCAAATCTTGTCACCAGAACATGGTTCTATCAGTATCAACTCAACTCTCTGTCTTACTTGTGTTGACTTTGCTATTGAATGGACCTTCCCCTGTGGTCACAGGGATGTCCGTAGCAGCTTCAGATATCACATTCTTTCATGTTCACATTTAAGTGGGATGTTAGGTCTACTTTCCCTGTAACAGTCAAGCAGAAATTCTGGGCCTGTGTCTAGTTAGCTTGAATTGGGGCAACTTCCCTTCCCTGAACCAATCAACCTAGTCAGAATATATGTTAATTACCTTAAATCATTCAATGCCTAATCTTGGATCTGAGGATTTGTTCAAGTACTCATGAGATTTGTGTTGAAAAACTAACATCTGGTTTAATTGAATTAGTTACTGGAGCAATGGAATATGAGGTCTTATGTCCAATCAATGAAGAATGCAGCAGAGGCCTCACTACTAGAAAAACTGTTGACACAGGTTCTGACCAACAGACTCAATAAGAAATGTTTCTGGGCTCCATGAACCATCACAATGGGTAGTAATGTCATTCTCAGGACCTAACCTGGAACCCCTGCTTCTACTTAGCTAAGCTTCCTTACACTTAAAAATTGACTATGCTTCAAACAAACAAGTAAATACATAAGATTTGATTTTGCTGATACAAATCACACTGAAAGATATCCTACTGTATGATATTATTAAACTACTTATTTCCTTTAGTACTTTTTGTTACAACCTAATCAATAAGATAAGATAAAAATGGTTATTATAGCTAGGTCAGTGAAGAACCTAATTTCTCTGGGGCTATTTAGTTATACTCCATTTAATATGTAGCACTCCTAAAAATTCAGTAGGAAATTGGATGAGTCTTCATGGTTTGTTTCATTCTCTTTTAAAATATAATAAATTAACATTGGCAAAGAGAATATAGGTAGGCAGTATCAGAACTCTCCCAGTTTTGTACAGTATACAACAGACCTTCAAGAGAAACATGGTGTTCTATTATATCCATGTCAGTACTGAACTAACAAAGCATTTGCTTCAAGAAACCTATAATAATTTAACATTTCTAGTATAGTGAAGAATTTCTAAGACATTATGCATACTGCATAAGAAAAATTCTTCAAACTTTCTTTTGAATATGTTTTTCAAAACTGTGGAGTTCAATATATTTTGAACCTCCTTTACACACTTCAGCTCATTTAATTTTTGATAAACAGCCTGTTATATATACAGAATTTTTAAAAAGAAACTTGATTATAAAAACTCTATTGCAATACATTTTTCTATCTAATTCTGAGATAATTTTACATAAGTAATTTTCCACTTATGTTTTTGGCTTGGTTTCTTGTATGCAAATGAAGAGAGAAAGTGAACTCCTTAATGATTCGACTTATCTTTTTCTCCAAAGTATGGTGAGGAAATAGTTTTAATAAATGGCTGGATTGCTGGTTTACTTATCTTTCCTCTTACTCCTGTGTATAGTAGTTATCTACACTTTTAACTACAAAAATTTGGTTAGTGAAGAATGTATGACTTGGGATCAAATGTTGGGTTTGAGTGTTGACTTTATCATTTATTATGATATCCTGAACAATTTTACCTTTCTGAAGTTGTTTCCTTAGTAAAAACTGGGAAGGTAATAGTTAGCTCCCCAGTCTGTTGTGTAAGGTTGATTAAATAAGATACTCACACATAGTGCATTTAATAATAATTCCAGGTTCTCGGCGCAAGATTTTGAATCTGGTTTATGAGAGAATTTTTTTTTCTACTTATCCCTCCAAATGTTTCAGTCCAAATACATTAATTGTGCAGAAATGTCCTGTTTCTAATCCAAAAAAAAAAGCTGTTTTGAAAATGCCATGTTTATTCTAGATGGATAGTTTGTCCCCTCTTTGACAAAGAAATTATTTTTTAAAATAGTAACAATACAGCTTAGCTTACAGTCTGCAAAACACTTACCTCATTTTGATCTCACTTTTGAGGCCAAATAAGAAATAAGGATCTGAATTAAAATTCAGTCTTAGCTCACAACATGAAGTGTGCATACTATTTTATTGTGTGAGGTCTTTAGGGTTGTTCTTGGCTACTGGAATTATTTAGGTAATAGGACAAAAGAACTATGGCAAAAATACTATAGGCTAAAGACTCTCGGTCCTTTTCCTCTTGCAAACATCATTAATCATCTCAGAGAGATGCTTTTGTTTATGCATTTTAAACAAAGCTCTATTTGTCTACAATCCTGATGAAAATGTTTATTAAACATATTCTTAGAGTGAACAGCTGTTAAGGGAAAATTGATCCCTTTTTTCCAAGCAAATAATGAATTTTATTATTTGACAGGTTTTTCAAATTTCCTTTTATCCTCTCTCATTTTTAGTACCTGTGAATCAGTAACAGTTCAGGTTAATTCGCATTCCCCTTTCTCCTGTCACCTCAGCCTGGCTTAGTACTGCAGATATGTTGCTATAGCTGTCTGAGCAGCGGCAGTGATTTGCATCAGTTTGATACTCAAGCAGCTAGCTCAACTTCACAGCCCAGCAGCTGTGATTGTTAACACCTGCACACAAACCCTGTCTTTTTTCTAAATCTTATAGATTCCCCTACCTCCAGATTCCTTGTTTGCTATAAAGCATTTTTATAAGTATACATATTTACTGCTACTAGTACTAGGCAGAGGTCTGGTTTGGAATTGAGGCTTCACGACTTTCTAGCTGTGGCTTCTGGGCAAGTGATTCATATCCGTCTCATCATATGTCCTCAACTTTACACCTAAGCTAATTGTAAGGACCATGAGCCATTTTGTAAGGGATAGACAAAATTATGCAAGGAATCAGCACAATTATTGATGCTACAGGTGAATTCAAAAATACAGGCTAACATTTTTCTCCCTGCTCTCAGGAGTGAGATGGAGGTGGTCCTGGGTGTGTGGGTAAGAAGGGGATAGAGAAGTATTTGAAGAAGTGTTTTTATCACCATAAGGTTTATAAGGGTGGGAAAAATGGGAACTCTTGCTAGTATGTTGGAAATTGGTTTACTTAACACAGATATGTGGAGAGCATTTTATGTGCCTGGCACTGTTCTAGACTCTGCGGATATATCAGTGAACAAAACAGACAAGATTCCTACCCACATGGAACTTAAATTCTAATAGATTTAGACAGCCACATTACAGCTCTCTCCCAAGAACAATTTAAGTGAGATGAACAGCAAAAAAGTGAGTTATAGATATTGAAGAGGAGGGAGGGGGGAGTTTAGTCCCCAGCAGATGAGAGGTTCAAACACAGGTCTAGAAGATGGAAGGCAGCAGGAGTGGTGCATGGGGAAGAGTGGAGGAATCAGCCATCTAAAATGTGCATGAGGAGGAGCTGCTGGCCTGTGAGGCAGCCCTGGCCAGGACCCTCTGCTTAGTTCCTCCCAAGGTTTGCAAGGCTGGAGGCAAATGGCTGTCTGGCCATCATTACACAGGAGCAACAAGACAGGACCACATAGCGAGATCATTTTGGAGACATACTAATAAATTGTACCTGGAATCCAACTGTGAGATCCAGGTGATATGACTTGCTAAAGACATTTTGCAACCATATAAATCATTATGCTGGAATTTCTGGATGATATGTTTGTTTGAAGGCTTGAAAGGCTTCCCACCTCCTGACATAACCTGACCCTGGAAAAATGACCATCATGCCATCCTCCGTGAGGACACTAGAGGTTGAAAAGAGAAGCCTCATCACCTCTGGTATCTTTTGCTGAAAAGATCCTTTGAGCCTATTCCAGTAAAATGTAACTTGTTTGTAAGGGCTAACTTTTAATCTATTCTTAAACATAGTTCTCTTTGATATTAATTTCATTTGGGAACCAGAAACACTATGCCTATTAAGTCCAGGGATGGGAGTAGAGGGTAAGAAATGGAATGGAAAAAAAGGACTTAATTAAATATCTGTTATAGAAGTCAACTTTCCTCTACCCTTTCCCAATTCCTCCCTGTCCTCTCTCATAACATTGATGTCATTCATCTCACTTATCCATATGGTATAATCACCCAATACATCGTTATTATTATTACTTTAAACAACTATCTTTTAGATCCAATAAGGATAAGAAAATAACATACTTTATTTTACCTTTATTTATTCCTTTCATGATAGTCTTCCTTTCTTTATGTAGATCCAAGTGTCTGACTTATTTACTTTTCCACCTTTGACTTACCTATAGCCTTTGCAGATTTCCCTCTCTCTGGAGCACCCACACTGTGGTTGTTGATGGACACCTTCTCATTTAACTATCTAGTGTCTTGCATTGTTCTTTGTTGTTTCATGATGTAAGCCATGCTCCTCCAATAGGGTTATGAACTCTCTGAGGCAGAGGTCCTTTATTATGGTTTTTAATCCCACATGGAACTTGACACAGAGGTTGAACATATAAAAGACACTGGATTAACCCTGATTGATTATATACTAGTAGAAATGTCAAGGTGCGGCATGTAGGACTATGCTTACATTGGTTATGTCATTTGAATAGTTCAGGAGGTTTGACAGAGTGCCTCCAGTGACTTCACTGTTCCCATCAGAGCTTCATCCCCTGATGCAGGTGTTTCGTGTATGTAATTATGATTATTGTAATGATACCTAGTAAGAATTTCTAAGAACAGCTCACAATCTAAGCTTCAGAATTAACAAGGATAGAAATACACATCGTGGATGATATGAGGAAAGTGATGGCAGTTTTAGTCATCACTGCTTGGTACTCAGGAACTGGTCCTGCAACTTTCTGACATCTTGCCTTCTTGCGGACACACCCTATGATCACGTGGGAGATAGAAGCAAGTCAGGTCAACTTTTGCATTTTACCCTTAAAATTACTAATGCTTTTCAGGTAAATTTTCAGGTAAGTTTGCAGAATAGAGTTTGGAGGGATTTGGGGAAAAAAAAAAGATTTTGATCTCAACTACACTGGCTCCCTTAGTGTTTTCTGGATAACTGTGAGTGGAGATTAAATACCAATGCTTAGATAGTACTTCTTTTTTATCTACTGCTATAACTGAGCATCATAATGTTTGCAATTTCTTTATCATCTAGTGCCACTTGTTGAAATGTTTAATGATAGCAGTGATCTCTGGAATATTTCATGAGACCTAGAATGAGTGCCTGTCCCTTTCATAGTGTTAAAGGGTATATGATCAACAAGTGAGTGCCCTCACAGCCCTGCATTGCCCTGTTTTCCCAAATTATCCATGGCTTCACTTAGGTTTCCTAATTAAAATTTTCCTGATAATTTTTATTAAAAGGACCTCCTTGATATAGATGGCAGTCACATTAAAGAGGTATAGTTAGTTTTTTATTAAACGGAGGGTAAGTGGTGACAAGGCACCTTAATTTTAGGTTGTTTTCTTTCAACATCTCAGAAGGAAATTAGCCATCTTAAACATTTGAATTAATGGAATTCATGGCTTTTAATTCTTCATTCCAGTGCCAGCTCTACCACTAACTAGCTTTGTATTTTACCCTCTTTGAGTCTTCCTATTTGCATCTGTAAAAATATGTATGGGGAAGGGGGAGAGGTAGTTTAGGGTATTATCATCTGGAAAGTCTCTAATTTCCATTTAATATTGAATCCCATGAGCACCCACTCTGATTTTACCACCTACAATTGCAGAACATTTAAGAGTTTGCAAAATATATATATATTTTCATTTGACCCTTAAGGTAACCTTATAAAATGGTCAAGGTATATTTTATAATATCCATTTTACAGATAAGAAAACTGAAGATTGCAGTCCATATAGGTCATAATTGAGAGCAGAGCACATTCTTTTGAAGCAGGATAGACTTGGTCCAAACACCTGCTTGGTTCAAAGGGTACAGAATCTAAGGCTAATTTTTCCCATAAAAAGATCTCCCCTTGAACATAACCAGTGACTCGTATTTCCATGACTTCTAAATAAAGGGGAAAAATCTTAGAATTTGGGTCATCCTAACTACCTATAACAGTGTGACACTTTTGTGTTGAAATCATTTGCCTTCTCTGCTCATGAGAGTCAGGAGACAGGGCTGGGGTGTGGTGATATGGAGAGCTTCATCCCTGTGGTTTGCTTTGTAGAAGTAGTTTGCCAGCCTGAAGCTGAAATAACATACACTGTTAGTGACAATAGATTGAGTTTGCACAAGGATCATAGTTTTGTGTTGGGTGTTTAGAAATAGAGAACAAGTCAGGCATTACTAACACCTTGAAGTGAGAAGAAGGTAGACTCTGGTGCCAGACTGATGGAATTCATGTAGCATTTGCCACTTAATAGCTGTTGGACCTCAGGAAGTCACTTAACCTCCATGTGCATTAGTATTATCATCAGTAAAATGGGAATAAGAGTGTTATAAACCTCAGAGTGTTATTATGAAAAGTATTACACATATTTAATAAATATGTATAAAGTGCTTACATCATTGCCTAGTATACAGTATGTGTTAAATAGGTATCCAGTATTATAGTAAGAGTTAATATTTATTGGCTCTTTCCTATGTCAGACATGAGTTCAGTGATTTATGTATATCATCTCATGTAACTCCCACTACAATCCCTGAGATAGGGACTATTTTAATACTCATTTTATGCAAATTCACATAGCCAATAAGCATTAGCATATCTCTTAAAATTGTGCCCTCAACTTCTATGCTAAAAATGGTTATTTTCTAATATAAGTTGCTTAGAAATAGAGAAGGTGAAAGTAGGAAGCCCTGTTTCAGAGCATTCTGTGTTTTTAAGCTGACAAAAGTAACCTCTACATTGCAAACTTTGTCTTAAATGATTTGTCTTAAACGTTGTCAATAAATGGTTGATATTGTTGATATAACCTTAGTCTGTCGTATATTATATATAAATTCTAGGTGTCTTTTAAGCACAGTGACTCTGATTTTGTTGTAACTGTACCGAATGAAATAGAATGTTTAACACTGATGATCTATGATTTTAATGTTAAAAATGAGTTCCATTAGAAGCAAAAGAAAATGTCGTCTCAGTATCGTACAGATGCCTGGAATAAATTCAGGTTGCAATGAGATGGGATGATTCATCTATTTGTATGGACTCTTTCCATTGTGCACTGCATGTTAAAATGTTTTACAATGACGGATTATTTTTCTTACATCTCTATAAGCTTAATATTTCCACCATCTATTTAGTAAGAAAGATGTTTGTTGAGAATGCAGATGTTTCAGAGATGTTTCAGAGAGCATAAGCTTTAAAAAACTTAGATCCATTTAATTTGAATGTCCTTGAGCAAATTATTTAAACTCTCCAAATCTGTTTCCTTATTTATAAAAGAAAGGGTTGTTTTAACTTCACTTAGCAAGGCTAAGTGTACAAAAATACTGTACCAGGCACTTTATAATGTTCTGAATAAAAGTCATTGCTATTAAGACAGGTCTGTGTAATAAAACAGGAATTTGTATGATCCCATCTCTATTAGAGTTCTCTGGAGAAAAAGAATCAGCAGGATAGCTCTGTCCTCCCTCCCTTCTCTCTCTCTCCCTCTCCCTCCTTCCCTCCTTCCCTCCCTCCACTGTCACCTACCTAAATCTATATATCTAAATACACATATATAGAGATCTCTTAATATCTCTATGTAGATATCTATACATATCTATATCTGTAAATATATATCTAGATCACTCTCTTGACAATTATTATTATCTAATTACTAATATTAACTATTATTATTATTAACTATTAATTATTATGACAGAGATGGTAGGAGCTAGCAAGTATGAAATTTGTAGGGCTGGTCAGCAGGCTAGAAATTCAGGAAGAGTTGATATTGCAGTCTTGAGTCTAAAATCTCCAGGTGGGCCAGCAGGCTGGGACATCAGGCAGTGTTTTTATGTTGCAGTGTTGAGGCAGAATTGCTTCTTCTTTAGGAAGACTCAGTCTTTCCTCTTAATGCCTTCAACTGATTGGATGAGGTCCCCGTTATGGACAATAATTTGTTTTACTTAAAGTCAACTTATTGTAAATGTTAATTATGTCCACAATTACCTTCACAGAAACATCTAATGTTTGACCAAACACCTGGGCACCATAGCCCAGCCAAGAAGACACATTAGTTAGCTATGACACCATGGAACTTTTTTTTCTTTTTCTGGTGTTAGGGTCACCACTACACTGATAGGTGTTCTAGTCGGCTATGTTATGCTGTTAAGGATGCCTTAAACCCATCCCACAGTCAACTGAGATGGGAGGATTTGTTTTGTTTTGGGGAGGATTGTTAATGGAAGGTGAATCATAGGAAAAAGCACAATCTTTGGTGCTGGAATTCCTAGTGCCAACAGAGTCAGCAGTTGATAACTGGCCAAGAATGGCAGATGTGGTGACATGGGAATGAAGCCTAGAAAAGTGTACCTTGTTTCCTTCAAAGGTGCTTCCGGGGTCTTCTCTTTACCGCAGCTCAAACCAGATCCCCTTTGGGGATTGAACGCTCTTCCCACAAAGGTGTCCTATTACTGTCAGGTGAAGGCATTTCCCTCAAGTTAGTACTTCAAACTTCCTATTATGCCAGAATGATGGAGTCACTTGCCCCCTAGCAACTGCTGTGGCTGCCTCATTTCCCGGGAAACACTGGCTGCTGTGCAGGTGACAGACCATCAGTTGCTTATTTGAGTCATATTTGAGATGTAGCTGGTGCTTTGGAGGGGAACGTGGGAGTTATCCACTCTCCATTTCTGATGTAACAATTGGAGACATCCCTCCAAAGAAGATAATTCTGATACTGCCTTTTCGAAATGAGAGCCTAACGGAGTGCCATATGCTACCTCTTCTGAGTATTCGGCCCACATGCTCGGTGGGCCCAGTGCCATCTCTTTGGGGATATATATTCTTTTTTTTTACATCTTTATTGGAGTATAATTGCTTTACAATGGTGTGTTAGTTTCTGCTTTATAACAAAGTGAATCAGCTATATACATACATGGGGACATATATTCTTGAAAGAAAATTAATAAGTACAGGCTACCCAAGCCCTACAGAAAAATGCTCTCAGGTATTTGAGAGTGTGTTGTTAGCTGTTATCATCTCAGATATTCTCCTCCAAAAGGAGGCAATCTGTGGTGGTATAGGTGGTTTTGGGACCAGTATATAGTATCGTTATTTTCTTAAAGCAGTTTTTCCACAGGCAGATTACTCTAGGAGACCAGGGGCCTGTGTGTATATTTAAAAATTTTTCCAAAATAAAAACCTGTATCTGCAGGATAAGAAATCGAGTTCAGACACTGGTATGTGGACATTGTTCTGCCCATGTGGACTCTCTCTCTGTAAAGACCATTATAAAGAAATAATGCCATTGATATTTGGGGAGAAAATTCCCATTGAAGTGCTTCATCTTCAAAGTCATCCTTTCTATTCTACTGAGGGCTGACAGATGGCCACCATGGGGCAGTTGTATAGACTGGTTGCTGAATATAACACTCGTACTATGGTCCATAGTGAGAGACAGACTCCCCTCCCTGCAGAGGCCACAGACAGGGCCTTATCAGGGATGACAGGCTGCTGAGGGGGTGCCCAGGTCCTGTGCCTGGTGAGCATGCCGCTGCAGTGTGCGACCACAGAGGGCTGTTGCCCGTCCAGGTGCTCTCAAGGGCGGTGTGATGATAAAGGCTTTGGAGGCAGCTTGAAAGCCTACTTCTGCAAACACTTCCTGCGACCATTTGTAATACCCTTCACATGTCATATTGAAGGGGGGTAGGTAAGGCTCTGAGAAGATAGGTTCAAGTTCAGGGGTATTGAAAATGAAATAAAAGTTTTGTTCCAAACCGTATCTTGGGCACAGCCATGGGCTTTAATTAGGCTGGGTTTCTACTTGCTTGCTTGTTTCATTTGTCCTCCTTGATTGAGGGACATAGAAGAGAGCTGCTTCTGCTGCCCTGGGGACAAAAGATGTCTGATGACATGGGAGGCAGGTTGGGGATCGGTGTGCTGACTCTGTCCACAACTTTCCCCCATGGAAAAGTGACTTTCAGCTAAACAGAAGAGAAGTGGGCTCTGATGCTTATTTAAAAATAAATTATATGACCACTGATGTCTAGACTTTGTTTTAGAACTTGAAGGGTAAAAAAGCAACAAAAGAACATTTCGCTTATTGGCAGATCGGTTATCTTTGAGACACTGAAACACATGCTTTCCTCTGCCTACCTCATCATCCTAGTGCAGTGATTTATTCTGACGTTGTCAGTCTAATCAAAGAACCCAATCTTTGGCACAAAAGAAAACAAACATTAACTCCACCTCTAGAGAGAAACAGCTTGATAAAAGAATATCATGACTTTGTCTCATGGTTCAGAGCTTTTATCATTTAGCTCAATTCTTCCCTAATATACACACCTGCACACTGACAGAGCTGCACCTGAAGTTTAAAAGGGAATACTTCGGTTCTGGCAGAAAAAAAAGTTCCATCTGGTGGTTTAGGACCTCAGTTAGTTTTTCAAATGCTTTCCGAGGGACGTAGCTAGGTGAAGGTGGTCATTTCAAGGCCCTTATATTATAGAATTTTGATAAGTTTTCCAAATTTTTACTTGTAGCACAAGTAATTTTTCCCTTGTAGCACATTATCTCCTATCAACATTTGAACAGCTATCTGTGAGGTTGATAATTTTGCCTCTTGTGTCTTGTTTTCTTGAAGCCCCCTCTAGAGGCCTCTGTGATTATCACCTGAGTTGCCATTTTAATAAATACTTGTTGATGTCCTTTCCATGACTTTGCTAGTTTTTTCCCTCCTTTGAGAAAGGTCTTTCTTTTGTCTACAATTAGGCAACATAATTAGGAAACTTTCTTCCACAGCCACTGAAAATAATAACTGGCAGTTGGGACATTTGTGGAGTGAGTGGTGAAATGGGAGTGGTCATGCATGTGATTAGAACATTAGGCCCTGTTGCATAGGCTCACACCCTAAAGTTCACAGAAAAATCATAATAATCACAATCAGAGCACCAGTAGCAATAAGGGTTTTACCATGTTGTAGAGGTCAGTGATATATAGTAAACTCCATAATCTCTGGGTGAAGCTGACTGCATGTGTTGCCCTGTCCCTTGCCTTTCTTTAAAATTACAATTAGTCTATCACACAGTACTAAATTTCTGAAAAATCTATATTACTTTTTTATATACATAATAATTTTCTCATGTATCAGGCAGATTTTTATTTGCTTAAATCTTAATATTTGGCCAAGAAATGGTAGACTAACTTCCCACTGTTAGCTGCAGGAAGTTAGGCTTTAGTTCAAAAGCTTTTTGTATTTTATTTTCAGGCAAAGGTGCTGAGTACTTTGGCTGGAGTGCTTTGAACTAACCTTGTGCCTTTCATCTGAGTGTCTTACAGTTGCTGTATTTTCTCACTTAAACACACGACTGCCTTAGGAGATAGGAGTAGAGTAACAGCAATCCTTTGTAGATAAAGACTTGGGATACAGAGATTTGAAACCATGTGAAACAGTCTGGGAGAGATGGTAAAGGAAGCTAGGATTCCTACACAATGCTGAATAATGGGCTGGAATATTTTCTATACACCAGGTACACAGGCTTCTCTTTGTTCTAGCACACACTGAGGGTCTCTTGGACTGTCAACTATGTGAAGATTATTTCATTAAAGTTCAGCTTGGCGCTCCTGAGCTCAGGTTGCCTGTTATTGCAGGCCGATTACAGACATGATAAGGCTCTCAATACCCACACCCCAAGGATCTTAGCTTTTTCTGACACCAAAACAATCTATGCCCAAACTGCCCTTAGAGAGTCAGGACCAGTCAAAGCCATCTATACATCCCAATGCAGTGATCAACCTGCTCCAAAAACCAAAGTTCTGTTTTTTGAGCACCTATATTTCTATTCTTTAATTCCCATACTGTTCAGTGATTCTTACCAAGCTTCTTTGCTGTACTGCTGACCTTCCATAGCAATAAAATCATGGTGCCCTCTAGGAACCCTGTTCTATTATAGGTTACCTTCCTGCATCTTTAATATCTTTATATTGCTCCGTGGTGTGCTGGTAAATATTCAACAATGTGCTATCTGAAAAAAGACGTGTGTATATATACATGAGTTATTAATATTTTTTACTAATATAAAGAATGTGTAGCATACTGTTTACAAATAATACATGGTACTCTTTATTATAAATTCTATATAGCCAATGCATTTGCACTTAACATTTTCATGATTTTTTGCTGAACTCTTGTATCGATAACAAACCAATGGTTGCAAATGGCTGTAAGTCCTACATGAATGTTGGTTGATACTTTCATTTGGATGGATAAGTAGGATAAAAGTGAAACAATGAAGGCATATGTCAGAATTGTGCTTATTTGTCAACGATGTGAGTGACTTCTTTGCTGAATCAGATAGAGGTTTAAAATACCGTGAGAATATTTTCTCAAATTTTACTTTATGCTGCTCACAATAAAGTATCAACAGACATGACACACTTTTAAGTTTCATCTGCATTATTTTCTCCACTATTTCCTTAAGTCTAAACCAGGATTGGACAAACTTTTTCGTAAAGATCCAGGTATTGAATGCTTCAGATTTAGAGTCACATAGTTTCTGTGGTAATTACTCAACTCGTGTTATAGTGGAGCCATAGATATTACCACTGAGTATTGACATTATTCCAGTAAGACTTTATTTACAGAAACAGGCAACAAGTGGGCAATAGTTTGTCTAGAACATTGGCAAAACAGTAAATCAAACCTTGATCTATTAACATTTACCAGTTTCTATGGTGTAAGAACTCCATCACAGCCAATTTCAAGCTACCAGTGTGATGTTACTGAACATGTGTTTGGGAAAGAATGTGCAGTAGCACCCCATTATGTAATATTTCCACTATATAGACACAATGGGTGGAAATACCTCAAGAGTATGGATAATAAAATGTAGTATATTTATTAGAAAATGAGGAGTTTGAGTATTTATTACCTTTGGTTTTAATGTTACTGCCTTAATTATAAGGTCATACAGTCTAATTTTTGATAATCATTATGTTCAACAATCAGCTCTCAAAATTCAAAAAAAATTTGTAATTAGGCCTTGCAAGCTGGCATGAGCTGGTTCTACCACAGCATTTCTTTTCCTGGCACATTTCCCATTGGAGTTTTTATATTTTGTATTCAAGGAACTATAAAGCAGGACCTGTAAATTCATTCCATAGACATTTCATTAACTATCCATTTGTGTCAGACACTCCACTGTCATTCTTGACTTCTTTCTGTTACTTTGAGATGCATTTTCTTCAACTCTCCTGAAAAATGTCTGCACCTTTGAAGCTTGGCCTTCTTCTAACCCATTGACTACTCTATTATTCTGTTAAATTCATTGATTACTTATTTCACAGTCCTCTGCCATCCCCAGCGTGACTTCAGCTGCCATGTGGATGATCCTATTAACATTCCAAGTAATTTCTTTAATTCCAGTGGCCTTTACGACTGTTCTAATAACATATTTCCATACATGTTTCCTAAACTTCTCAATGACTAGTTTAACATCTTGAACTCTGGTATCTTACTTTGTGAATTAAACTATAAACTGTGTTATCTTCCTAATTTTAAGATATTTAAATTTCTTTTTTTATTGAAGTGTAGTTGATTTATAATTTTTTTTAGTTTCAAGCATACAGGATAGTGATTCAGTATTTTTATAGATTATATTCCATTTAAAGTTATTATAAAATATTTGCTATATTCTCTGTGCTGTACAATATATACTTGTAGCTCATTTATTTTGTACATAGTTATTTGTACCCTTTAATCCCCTACCCCTATATTGTCCTTACCTTCTTTGGACTCCCCACTGGTAACCACTAGTTTGTTCTCTATATCTGTGAGTCTATTTCTGTTTTGTTATATTCATTCATTTACTTTATTTTTTATATTCCACATATAAGGGATAACAAACAGTATTTGTCTTTCTTTTTATTGACATAATTCACTAAACATAATACCTCTAGATTCATCCATGTTGTTGCAAAAGGCAAAATTTCATTCTTTTTTGTGTCTGTGTAGTATTCCATTGTATATATATATATGCCACATCTTTATCCATTCATCTGTTGGTGGACACTTAGGTTGCTTCCATATCGTGGCAATTGTAAATAATGCTGCTATGAACATTGGGGTGCATGTATCTTTTTGAATTAGTGTTTTCATTTTCTTTGGATATATACCCAGGAGTGGAATTGCTGGATCATATGGTAATTCTGCTTTTAGTTTTTTGAAGAACCTCTATACTGTGTTACATAGTGGCTGCACCAATTTACATTCTTACCAACAGTGTACAAGGATTCTCTTTTCTCTACATTCTCACCAACACTTGTTATCTGTGGTCTTTTTATTTATTTATTTATTTATTTATTTATTTATTTATTTATTTATTTATGGCTGTGTTGGGTCTTCGTTTCTGTGCGAGGGCTTCCTCTAGTTGCAGCAAGCGGGGGCCATTCTTCATCGCGGTGCATGGGCCTCTCTCTATCGTGGCCTCTCTCTTGTTGCAGAGCACAGGCTCCAGACGCGCAGGCTCAGTAGTTGTGGCTCACGGGCCTAGTTGCTCCGCGGCATGTGGGATCTTCTCAGACCAGGGCTCGAACTCGTGTCCCCTACATTAGCAGGCAGATTTTCAACCACTGCGCCACCAGGGAAGCCCATCTGTGGTCTTTTTGAGGCTAGACATTCTGACAGGTGTGAGGTGATATCTTATTGTGGTTTTGATTTGCATTTCCCTGCTGATTAATGATGTTGAACATCTTTTCATGTGCTTGTTGGCCATCTGTATGTCTACTTTGGAAAAATGTGTATTGAGGTCTTCTCATTTTTTTAAATCAAGTATTTTTTGGGTTTTTTTTTTTTTTTACAGTGAGTTCTATGAGGTGTTTATATATTTTGGATATTAATCCCTTATTGGTCATATCATTTGCAAATATTTTCTCCCATTCAGTAGGTTGTCTTTTTGTATTGTTGATGGTTTCCTTAGCTGTGCAAAACTTTTAAGTTTAATTAGGTCCATTTCTTTATTTGCTTTTATTTCCTTTGCCTGACAAGACATATCCAAAAAAAATATTGTTATTATTTATGTCAAAGAACATTCTACCTACTTTTTTCTTCTAGGAGTTTTCACGGTTTCTGTCCTTACATTTAGGTCTTTAATCCATTATGAGTTTATTTTTGTCTATGGTGTGAGGAAATGTTCTATTTAAATTATTTTACATGTAGCTGTCCAGTTTTTCCAACACCACTTATTGTGTGTCTTCCACATTGTATATTCTTGCCTCATTTGTCTTAGATTAATTCACTACAAGTGCATGGGTATAATTCTGGGCTCTCTGTTCTGTTCCTTTGATCTATGTGTCTGTTTGGGGGGCCAGTACCATACTGTTACTGCTTTGTAGTATAGTCTGAAGTCAGGGAGCCTGATACATCCAGCTTTGTTCTTTTTTCTCAGGATTTCTTTGGTTATTCAGGGACTTCTGTGGCTTCATATTAATTTTTCTTATTTTTAAAAAAAGTTTTATTTTATATTGAAGCATAGTTGATTAACAACATTGTGTTAGTTTCAGGTGTACAGCAAAGTGACTTGGGTTATTACAGGATATTGAGCAGAGTTCCCTGTGCTATACAGTAGGTCCTTGTTGCTTATCTATTTTAAATACAGCACTGTGTACGTGTCAGTTCCAAACTCCCAATCTATCCCTCCCCCCATATTAATTTTAAAACTATTTGTTCCAGGTCTATGAAAAAATGTCATGGGTATTTTGATAAGGATTACATTAAATCTGTAGATTGCTTTAGTTAGTATGGCCACTTTTTAATTTTTTTAAATTAATTTTTATTGGAGTATAGTTGCTTTACAATATTGTGTTAGTTTCTACTGTACAGCAAAGTGCATCACCTATACATATATATATATACCCCGTTTTTTTTTGGATTTCCTGCCCATTTAGGTCACAACAGAGCCCTGAGTAGAGTTCCCTGTGCTATATAGTAGGTTCTCATTAATTATCTATGTTATACATAGTATCAATAGTGTATATATATCAATCCCAATCTCCCAATTCCTCCCACCCCCACTTTCTCTCTTGGTATCCATATATTTGTTCTCTACGTCTGTGTCTCTACTTCTGCTTTGCAAATAAGATCATCTATACCATTTTTCTAGATGCCACATACATGTGTTAATATACGATATTTGTTTTTCTCTTTCTGACTTACTTCACTCTGTATGGCAGTCTCTAGGTCCATCCACATCTCTACAAATGACCCAATTTCATTCCTTTTTATGGCTGAGTAATATTCCATTGTATGTATGTACCAGATCTTCTTTATCCATTCCTCTGTTGATGAACATTTAGGTTGGTTCCATGTCCTGGCTATTGTAAATAGTACTGCAATGAACACTGGGGTGCATGTGTCTATTTGAATTATGGTTTTCTCTGGGTATATGCCCAGGAGTGGGATTGTTGGGTCATATGGTAAATCTATTTTTAGTTTTTTAAGGAGCTTCCATACTGTTCTCCATAGTGGCTCTATCGATTTACATACTCAGCAACAGCGCAAGAGCGTCCCCTTTTAACCACACCCTCTCCAGCATTTATTGTTTGTAGATTTTTCATTGATGGCCATTCTAACTGGTGTCAGGTGATACCTCATTGTAGTTTTGATTTGCATTTCTCTAATAATTAGTGATACTGAGCATCTTTTCATGTGTTTGTTGGCCATCTGTATGTCTTCTTTGGAGAAATTTCTATTTAGGTCTTCTGTCCATTTCTTGATTGGGTTATTTGTTTTTTGATATTGAGCTGCATGAGCTGTTTGTATATTTTGGAGATTAATCCCTTGTCAGTTGCTTTATTTGCAAATATTTTTCCTATTCTGAGTGTTGTCTTTTCACCTCAATTATGGTTTCCTTTGCTGTGCAAAAGCTTTTGAGTTAACTAGGTCCCATTTTTTAATTTTTGGTTTTATTCTCATTATTCTAGGAGGTGTTTCAAAAAAGATCTTGCTGCGTTTTATGTCAAAGAGTGTTCTGCCTGTGTTTTCCTGTAAGAATTTTAGAGTGTCTGCCCTTAAATTGAGCTCTTTAATCCATTTTGAGTTTATTTTTGTGTATGGTGTTAGGGAGTGTTCTAATTTCATTCTTTTAAATGTAGCTGTCCAGTATTATTGAAGAGCACCCCTGATTGAAGAGACTGTCTTTTCTCCATTGTATATTCTTGCCTCCTTTGTCATAGATTAAGTGTCCATAGGTGCGTGGGTTTATCTCTGGGCTTTCTATCCTGTTCCATTGATCTATATTTCTGTTTTTGTGCCAGTACCATACTGTCTTGATTATTGTAGCTTTGTAGTATAGTCTGAAGTCAGGGACCCTGATTCCTCCAACTCCGTTTTTTCTCCTCCAGATTGCTTTGGCTATTCAGGGTCTTTTGTGTTGCCATGCAAATTTTAAGATTTTTTTGTTCTAGTTCTGTAAAAAAATACCACTGGTAATTTGATAGAGATTGCATTGAATCTGTAGATTGCTTTGGGTAGTATAGTCATTTTCACAGTATTGATTCTTCTAATCCAAGAACATGGTATATCTCTCCATCTGTTTGTGTCATCTTTGATTTCTTTCATCAGTGTCTTATAGTTTTTTGAGTAGAGGTCTTTTACCTCTTTAAGGAGGTTTACTCCTAGGTATTTTATTCTTTTGGTTGCAGTGGTGAATGGGATTGTTTCCTTCATTTCTTTTTTTCATCTTTTATTGTTAGTGTATAGGAATGCAAGAGATTTCTTTGCATTAATTTTGTACCATACAACTTTACCAGATTCATTGATTAGCTCTGATAGTTTTCTAGTGGCATCTTTAGGATTTTCTATGTATAGGATCATGTCATCTTCAAACAGTGACAGTTTTACTTCTTTTTTTCCAATTTGGATTCCTTTTATTTATTTATTTTTCTTCTCTGATTGCCGTGGCTAGGACTTCCAAAACTGTGTTGAATAATAGTGGTGAGAGTGAACATCCTTGTCTTATTCCTGATCTTAGAGGAAATGCTTTCAGTTTTTCACCATTGAGAATGATATTTGCTGTGGGTTTGTCATATATGGCCCTTATTATGTTGAGGTAGTTTCCCTCTATGCCCACTTTCTGGAGAGTGTTTATCATAAATGGTGTTGAATTTTGTCAAAAGCTTTTTCTGCATTGATTGAGATGATAATATGGTGTATCACATTGATTTGCGTATATTGAAGAACGCTTGCATACCTGGGATAAATCCCACTTGATCATGATGTATGATCATTTTAATGTGCTGTTGGATTCTGTTTGCTAGTATTTGGTTGAGGATTTTTGCATCTACATTCATCAGTGATATTGGTCTGTAATTTTCTTTTTTTGTAGTATCTTTGTCTGGTTTTGGTATTGGGATGATGGTGGCCTCATAGAGTGAGCTTGGGAGTTTTTCCTTCTTCTGCAATTTTTTGGAAGAGTTTGAGGAGGATGGGTTTTAGGTCTTCTCTAAATGTTTGATAGAATTCACCTGTGAAGCAACCTGGTCCCAGACTTCTGTTTGTTGGAAGATTTTTAACCACAGTTTCAATTTCATTACTTGTGATTGGTCTGTTCATATTTTCTATTTCTTCCTGGTTCAGTCTTGGAGAGTTATACCTTTCTAAGAATTTGTCCATTTCTTCCAGGTTGTCCATTTTATTGGCATAGAGTTGCTTGTAGTAGTCCCTTATGATCCTTTGTATTTCTGTGGTGTCCATTTTAACTTCCCCTTTTACATTTCTAATTTTACTGATTTGAGTTTTCTCCTCCTTTTTCTTTATGAGTCCGGCTAAAGGTTTATCAATTTTGTTTATCTTCTCAAAGAACCCACTTTTAGTTTTATTGATCTTTGTTATTGTTTTCTTTGTTTCTATTTCATTTATTTCTTGAGTCTTTTATTTATTTGTTTGGTTTTACCAGGTCTTCTTTGCAGCCTGTGGGAACTTTAGTTGCCACAGGCAAACTCTTATTTGTGGCATGCAGGATCTAGTTCCCTGACCAGGGATCAAACCCAGGCCCCCTGCATTGGGAGTGTGGAGTCTTAGCCACTGGACCACCAGAGAAGTCCATATTTCATTTATTTCCACTCTGCTCTTTATGATTTCCTTCCTTCTGCTAACTTTGGGTTTATTGTTCTTCTTTCTCTAGTTCCTTTAGGTGTAGGGTTAAACTTTTCATTGGAGATTTTTCTAGTTTCCTGATGTAGGATAGTATTGCTATAACCTTCCCTCTTAGAACTGCTTGTGCTGCATCCCATAGGTTTTGGGTCATCGTGTTTTCTTTGTCATTTTTCTCTAGGTATTTTTTAATTTCCTTTTGATGTCTTCAATGATCTCTTGGTTATTTACTAGCGTATTGTTTAACCTCCATGTGTTTGTGTTTTTTAAAGTTTTTTTCCTGTAATTGATTTCTAATCTCATAGTGTTGTGGTTGGAAAAGGTGCTTGATATGATTTCAATTCTCTTAAATTTACTGAGGCTTGATTTGTGACCCAAGATGTGATGTATCCTGGAGTTTGTTCCTTGTGCACTTGAGAAGACAGTGTATTCTGCTGCTTTTTGATTGAATGTCCTATAAATATCTATTAAATCTGTCTGGTCTATTGTGTCATTTAAAACTTGTGTTTCCTTATTAATTTTCTGTCTGGATGATCTGTCCTTTGGTGTAAGTGGGGTGTTAAATTCCCCCACTATTATTGTGCTTTTGTCGTTTTCCCCTTTTATCACTGTTAGCATTCGTCTTATGTATTGAGGTGCTCCTATGTTGGGTGCATAAATATTTATAATTGTTATATCTTCTTCCTGGATTGATCACTTGATCATTATGTAGTGTCCTTCCTTACCTCTTGTAACAGTCTTTATTTTAAAGTCTATTTTATCTGATATGAATATTGCTACTCCAGCTTTCTTTTGATTTCCATTTGCATGGAATATCTATTTCCATCCCCTCACTTTCAGTCTGTATGTGTCCCTAGGTCTGAAGTGGGTCTCTTGTAGACAGCATGTATATGGGTTTTGTTTTTGTATCCATTCAGCCAGTTTATGTCTTTTAGTTGGAGCATTTAATCCGCTTACATTTAAGTAATTATCAATATGTATGTTCCTATTACCATTTTCTTAATTGTTTTGGGTTTGTTTTTGTGGGCCTTTTTCTTTTCTTGTGTTTCCTGCCTAGAGAAGTTCCTTTAGCCTTTGTTGTAAAGCTGGTTTGGTGATGCTGAATTCTCTTAGCTTTTGCTTGTCTGTAAAACGTTTGATTTCTCTGTCAAATCTGAATGAGATCCTTGCTGGGTAGAGTAATCTTGGTTGTAGGTTTTTCCCTTGCATCGCTTTAAATATATCCCACCACTCCCTTCTGGACTGCAGAGCTTCTGCTGAAAAATCTACTGATAACCTTATGGGTATTCCCTGGTATGATATTTGTTGCTTTTCCCATGATGCTTTCAATATTTTTTCTTTGTATTTAACTTTATATAGTTTGATTAATATGTGTCCCAACCTGTTTCTCCTTGGGTTTATCCTGTATGGGACTTGCTGCACTTCCTGCACTTACTATTTTTTTCCCCTCTCCTCATGCACCACCCCCAACAATGGTCCATTGCCTCTCTGGTTGGCCCAGGCTTCTTCCCAGACTGCCTCAGCTCTGACACACTAGCCCCCTCAGGCTGTCTTCACACAGCCAACCCCAGTCCTCTACATGGGGTCTGACCTCTGAAGCCCAAGCCTCAGCACCCTGCTCCCACCTGCCCCAGCAGGCAAGCCAACGAGCATCTCAGGCAGGGGATTGCTGGTCAGCACCAATCCTCTGTGCGTGATTCTCTCCGCTTTGCCCTCTGCACCATTACTGTGCTCTCCCCTGAGGCTCTGAAGCTCCTCCCATGCCTGGTCCCCACCAGTGAGGGGGCTTCCTAGTGTGTGGAAACTTTTCCTCCTTCACAGCTCCCTCCCAGAGGCGCAGGTCCCATCCTGATTCCTTTGTCTCTTTTTTTTTTTTTTTTCTTTTTTCTTTTGCCCTACCTAGTTAAGTGGAAATTTTCTCAGATTTGGAAGTCTGAGGTCTTCTGCCAGTGTTCAGTAGCTGTTCTGTGGGAGTCATTCCACATGTAGATGTATTTTTGATGTGTCTGTGGGGAGAAGGTTAGCTCCACATCTTACTCCTCTGTCATCTTGACAGTCACTCCAGAACTTTGTTCTTTTCATCACCTTGGTCTCCTACTGAATGACATTCAATTCCTGTAGTTCTTATAAGTAACTTCTTGAAGTTTGTTGGAAAAATATCCAAAGATTTCTAATTTTCTCTCCCCCAGTATATAAGCAAGTAGGTCAAAATTGCCTGCTGTTAACCTCTTCTTCACAGGAAAAGAAAGTCCATTATGAAGTTCTGCAGCTTTGCAGATAGGTAGAGAATGGGGGGAAATACACACAATCTGCTGTAAGTTCCACATTTATTTGGTCAATGATCTTAAACACAACAGGAGCAAAGTAGCAACACTAAGCAGGAGCCAGTGGAGCATATCTGGTAGACTTCTCCATAACTTTGGCTTCCTTATGAGGCACATAGCTGTTGGCTCAGAAAGAATCTTGCCTATCCTAAGAGAGACACAGACTTACATCACTATTTAGGAAAAATCTACATTAAAAAAGTATATACATCAATAAAGCAATAGGCTCATTCAAAGGGAAGAAACAAAATTGATGCTCACAAGTCTCTGAACAATTTCTCTGCTTTCATGTTTTCAGTGCCTTGAAAACCCTGACTCTTTGCAAGTTTAAACCAAGAATAAATTCAACAGCATTTTACTCTGCAGCATTTCTAGAGAAACATGGAAGAGTTCTTGAAAATGCTACTTTTGTTAAAAATCAGTAATTGTAAAATATTTCCTAAGTAGACAAGCCCCCATTTTTTGATCACTGCTATATCTCTGAACCCCATTTTATGCTTGTAACATAAAATACAGTTACATTGCCTCCTTGGTATCTCCCTTTAATTTTTTAAGAAAAGTATAAACTTTCGTGCTATTCACTTTGAACTCATCCTTATTTAGAATTTTAGCTTTAGTTTCTTGTGTTGCCTTTAGTTTTTATTAATTTTGTGATTATGTGAGAAACCTTAGCCTGCCAATAAAATAAGGTGCTAAGATAATACATTGTGGGAACTGTAGTCTTGTTGTAATTTCCTTAGTTGAGATTCAACAATGAACCTTCAGGTCATTTTCAAATGTGTTCTTAAAATTTAATTTCCTTTGCTTTTGATAGTAGCATGAAACTAAGATATTCCAGTTAAGTAAGGTCATTTTATTAGTACACTTTATATGTTTTTCAGCTATAGTGAGGTACTTTGCAATGCTTTGAAATGTACTTAGCTTGAGTGCAGCCCGAAGACTAAAGTAGACACAAAAAGCAGTGGTTTTTCAAGTGTTACAGAGTGATGGGACCTGGGACTGAGCCTGATTTTAATAATGGTTTTAGTATTTTTCTTTCTGCAACATATTCAATGCAATCATGGTAGATAGATTCTGGCTAAAACATACGAATGTATACAGAAAAATGTCAATGCTGTTACTTTTATCCTCATGTAATCAGTGAATTTTTCTGTGTACTAACCTTGAACTGCAGAAGGAAAGTATTATTCTATAGGTAAATAGCTCACTGTTACTTTTGAACCTCCAGTTAAAAAATCAAGAAAAAAGCTTTCCCTGAATAATTCTGAAATCCATAATGCTCATCTTTGAATCACTAATCATGCTGTCAATAGATCTCTTGAATTAAAACGAGTTTTTTCCCCTTTCCAATGGAAACAAAACATTTCAAGAGTGCGGTAAAGGTAGAGTTGATGAGTGTTTGCTTTTGCAATTCTAAAGACTTTTTTGCTCTTATTTCTTTTGATATTTATTTGTTGGAGCATAAGGAGTCAGGTCCTCAAAATATGTGAAAGATAAGGCAACATGACCTACTGTGTCCTTTACTTCGTTGAATCAAAGACTGATTAGCACTAGAATTAAAACCATGGTTTTGTTTCTGTTTGTTTGCTTGTTTTTGCCTAGTGATCAACTGTACTTGACTGCTTTGATTTTTAAATCATCTTGTCCTTCAGATTATTGGATTTTCCTAATCAAGTTGAAGTTCAGCAGTCTTCACAATATGTCAGAAAAATTCCCATGATGTCAGTCACCACTGCCTTAGACTGTTTGTCATGCACTCTAAGTAACCAGACAGAAAAATCTAATTTCCCATTGTATGAACCAGCAATATATATCTGAAATTCAGCAGATCGGCATTACCTGGCACAAATTCAGAGGATTATATTCAGATTCTTTTCTGACTCAGGTCCAGTTATGAAATCCTATTATATAAATATCTGTTATCTATATCTGAAGGCAGACTCAGAATTCATCATAGAGTGCAAAACAAGAAAGATGAATATATTCACATTACATTTATCCTCAGTGTAAATGTTTAAGTGAGATAGTTGAAAACAACACTGCAGCCACTAGATGAAATTCAGATTAGTGATTATCCAGAAGGTCGTGTGGACTCTGTATAAACCGGGTAAATTAAACCTAAAGTAACAAAAACTTGAGAGCCATGATGTCTGTTTTCAAAGGATTGCCCACTGAAAGAAGGGTTAGATTTATTTTATTTTGTTTTAGAAGATAGAAGCACAGCAGATTGTGGCAGGTTATTGAATGCTGAGTTTGGCTTGATAAAAAAAAAAAAAAAAAGTAAATAACTAGAGGTAGTCTGTAAGTCTGCCTGAACCAGCAGTGAATCTCTGTTATTGAAAATATTTTAGAGTCTGAATGACAATCTGCCAGGGATGTTGGACAGAGAACTCTTAATCTGGCAGGGAATTTGGATTTGTCACTTTTAAGGTTTATTCCAACACTGGTTCTGTTATATTCATCCTGGAATAAATAGCCCCATCGCATCCTTTCTAGACCTCTCATTTCCTTTTGTTTACCATAGGATAATACACAAAGAAGGGAGAAAAGAAGCCCAAATTCAGCTGTTAGTTGGGCTGACCCTGTTAATGAAATCTCATAAACATTTTTTTCCATACTCCTCCTTAGCTGCTTCTGGGACCATCTTTTTATGAATATGATTCCCAGATTGTCTCACCCAATTTTCATGTGGCTATTCCTTAATTCTTTTCTGAGGTCATGAGTGTTTACTTTCTCTGTCCTTCTGTCAGCCTTACTTAATATAACTATTGGCCATCTAAGAGTGTGAAGTTAGAAACTTCTGTTTTCATTTATGTAAAAAAATTGCTTTTGAATGAAGCAGGTTATGTTTGACTTCTCAGCGATCTCAAAGCCCTCAAGTTCAAGGCAAGGGATAGAAAGTGACATATTTAATGCCCAGCATCAAATGAGCCAAAGAAAAGCAAACACACAATTGTTTTTCATTAAATATATCCCTAATCTAAAACTTTTCAAAATAGGTATCCATGGTCAAATAAGTTTCAGAAATATTTATAATATTCATATTTAGCATTTAGTGATCATTTACTAAGTGTATGTATCAGACAGGTTTAGAGTTTTATATACATTATTTAATTCTCAATTTTCCTATGAAGCAAAAGTTATTACTGGTCTTATCTCATAGATGAAGAATCCGAGGCACTTGCCACTTCCAAGGTACTGAATGGTAGTGCCAGGAATTCAGCAAAGTGTGTATAACCCTGTGTCTTCACTGGAAGACTGCTCAGTGACCTAAATGCACGTTTGTGGTTTATTAATCTTCACACAGGAGAAATAGCTTATCAGCTCTGTTCCAGAAGTGTTTGACTACAGGGCACTTTAATGATACATGATGAGAGATTAGTATTTTGAGAAACACCATCTTAAATTACATTTTATCTGTATCACTAGTAACCTTGGTCTCTTTTATTAGAAATCATTTCAATAGAGGAAAAAGTTCTAACTAGAAGAATCTCCATTGTGACTTGCAACAGGATGTTGTGAAATGCTGTTTGAGATCAGTTTTTATTACTGGAAGTTAGCAAATCAGGCAGAAATTATAGTGGAAATAGCAGCATGTTCAGAACAAAGTTTTGTGTGAGTGATAATGAATGACTGCTGTTCGGGATGAGTTTGGAATGGTTTCTTATGCAGCAAGAGATACAGAGATAATACATCTGAGTTTTGCAGGACTCTGTATTACAGGGGTGCCAGATATCTAATACCAAGGATGTTACCTCAGCCATAGGGCTTGTTGAACTTCTCCAAAATCTGATAGTAAAGAAAGTTCTCATGAGAGGTGGCATGGGTGATATGGTCATACAGTGAGGGGGAAAGAACTACTTCTGCAATTTCTGGGTTGTAGAGAGATTCTGCACATTTTTTCTTTGGCCCAAAGTTGGACTCTGGAAATAGATGAGCTTGGAGGCTACTGAAAATTGCCACAATATGGACAAAAATGAGTTGCATCTGAGATTGCAGAATCATGTCTCATGCTGGAGATGAAGTTGAATTTCATGCAGGATGAAAAATGCATTTGCGAGATGCTTGGCATATACTACCCATGCAGACAATGAGCTTAGTAAGAGCTGATAACCAACCAATGGAAAGGGAACAGCAACCTTACCACCATGTACATACGATGCTCATGTAAGGAAATAGCAATTACAACTACAAGAAAGGACAGGCAACTTAACAAGGGCTGTTCCCCCTTCTCTGATACAACTCCAGAGAGGTAAACATAGTAAACAAGGAGGGGGAAAATCCTACCATATTTACCTCCATCTCAGCCCAAGTTTCACGAGTAAGAAAGTTATTAGCAAGACTAATAAACTGGTATTGGTAGGCAGAATGAGGAGGGCTTTGCATCCAATACAAAATTAAAATATAACCTGTACTAAACAGTTTTAATAACTGAGAGTACCCCCAGAGTGATGGAAAGTTTCTAAACTTTTGTTAATGAAGCTCACCATGAAGGATAAAAGAAAATTCTCAAAGCACCATCGGTAGCAACTACTGGAAAAATAAAAAATGTTTTGTGTATATATTTCAATAAATTGAGATTCTTCAAATTGATTAATAAATTTTGATTAAATCTATTTAGTGGTCCTGAACAGATCTGTCCTTGAGATTGTTCAGCACAATTTGGGGGATTTGACAAAATGGTCTGATTCTTCCTTTAAAAAGAAAAGAATCAGAGCCCCGGGCAGCTTGCGAGTTCAGGGTCCCTGTGCTGCGGGTTTCTCTATTTTCAGGGGCGCCCACATGTCCTCTCCGCCTCATGCATCGGGCCGCGCGCGGTTGTGCGCTCCGGGACTCTTTTCCGGGCTGTCGGAAGCCCAGCAGGTTGCTGGGCGCAGCTGGCACCGCCCTCCGCCCTCCCTAACAGTAGGCCGATTCTCGTAGTAGCAGCCGGTGGGGAAATGGTTGTGCTTCCGGTGCCCGCCGAAGTCACTGTGATCCTGTTAAATATCGAAGGTACCACAACCCCGATTGCTTTCGTGAAGGACATTTTATTTCCTTACATCAATGTTAAAGAGTATCTGCAGACACATTGGGAGGAAGAGGAGTGCCAGCAGGATGTCAATCTTTTGTGGAAACAGGCTGAAGAGGACTCCCGCCTGGATGGGGCTCTTCCGATCCCAGCAGCATCGGGGAATGGGGCAGGTGACCTGCAGCGGATGATCCAGGCCGTGGTAGATAACGTGTGCTGGCAGATGTCTCTGGACCGGAAGACCACGGCGCTGAAACAGCTGCACGGCCACATGTGGAGGGCGGCATTCAAAGCTGGGAGCATGAAAGCAGAGTTCTTTGAAGATGTGGTTCCAGCAGTCAGGAAATGGAGAGAGGCTGGAATGAATGAAGGTGTATATCTATCCTTCAGGGAGTGTAGAGGCACAGAAACTGTTATTTGGGCATCCTACAGAGGGAGATATTCTTGAGCTTGTGGACGGTCCGAGATTGGACACAAAGTGGAGAGTGAGAGTTATCAAAAGATTGCCAGCAGCACTGGGTGCTCAACCAACAACATCTTGTTTCTGACGGACGTTACCCGAGAGGCCAGCGCTGCTGAGGAAGCTGACGTGCGTGTAGCTGTGGTGGTGAGACCTGGCAATGCGGGGTCAACAGATGATGAGAAGACTTACTTCAGCCTCATCACATCCTTCAGTGAACTGTACCTGCCTTCCTCAACCTAGAGGAGGAGTTCCAAGGAAGAACAAACTGTCTTCACAGACTTGTCCCTGTAGTCTAGTTTTATTCTAAGGGTAAAAGTAATTTACTTAAAAAATACATATATACACATACATAAGGTAAGTGTGTGTATGTTCAAATTACCGTTCACAGGCACGTAAGTGAGGAAAAGAATCTCAGTTCAGTGAAAAGGAAACTTATTTAAAGATGATGCTTTGTATGTAGAAATTGTTTGAAACCACAACTCTAACCATTATTGAGGGCGAAATATAGTTGATAGAAGAAATTACTACTATACAGGTCAAATGTGTTATGTTTATCAAGTCATGTACCAAAATAGAAAGGTAGGTTTGAGAAGTTACTCAGAAGCCTGGTTATTTTAAAAACTAGAAGTATTTCAAAGACATTCCTAGTAATAATCTAGTCCCCTTTTAAATTGTGAGTTAGAAGATGACAGCAACTGGATTTCAAACTATTAACCTCCCTATTTACAAATGACAAAGCTATTTGTTTCTACTCCAGAAGAGAGCAAAGTTGGGAAAGGAGACTCATTTGAGTCTTGATTCATCATGTATCTGTTACTTAAGGAACTTGCTAATCATTGTACCCACAGCAAGCAGTTGCTTTACCGGTGAAAAAGATGCACTATCGTAACAGCTAAAATGGAAATGTGCTTCCTAATGTTTAACAAAACAGTCCTAATCCTGACAGTTATCTCAGATTTCAGAGTCACCTTGCTAACTACTTCTTAGCACAGTTTGAGAACATATGTTAGTCGCTGTTTACTATTAAAAAACAAAAGGTTTACTGAAATTTGTCCATAAGACCTAGAAGAGCCCTAATATCTAATATTTTCTTCTGAAATGGATGTGAGAAATGTAAATTTTATAACAGCATTATTTATCCTAGTTCAGCCTAATAGGATATCATGTCAATTTCATGTGGTAATTAATAAAAACATTTTCTTCTTTGAAAAAAAAAGTTTGGAAAAAGCTGAGTCATGTTTAATCAGCCACTTGGAGAAATACAGAGTAACCTAATTAGGGACAGCTGAGGCATACAGGGTTCTCATCTGTTATGAAGGAATAAGGCTGCTTGGTTGTAACCAAGGGCCAAACTAAGATGCCAAGATGTGTTTCAGAGGAGGCATTAGCTCCTAGAGTAATATATAAACTAATTGCCCTGGAAAAAGATTTCTTCCAAGTGACTATAGCAGAGTTAATTATTACTCCGAAAAGTGCTAAACTAGAACTGGTAGGTATTGATTTATGTATTTAACATTTCAGAGTAAATTGCAATTATGTGGGTAAAATAGGCAAAGTCCTGAGGCAACTTGTAAGAACATGAGTGTTGCAACCAGGTAAAGCTGAATCTTTGGGGCTCTTTGGAATTACTGTGAAACTCAGGGTTATGCATAAGGAATAGCAACTTTTTTGTTTATAAATATTTTGTTTCTTATAAATAAATATCATCGTCGGAGAGCGGAACTACAACTCTCTGACAATAACTGGTATTAGTAGCAGAAAAAAGATGCAAAGAAAGCCTTGAATGGATTGGAAGGGTTGGTGTGGGAAGAAAATGGGGTTACCACATTTTGAAAGCCAAAAGTACTAGCATGATAGAAATAGCACAGTTGTGAACTAATGGGCCTCTGAAGCTCTATGTGACTTCAAAATTGTTTGCAAGTGGTCTTCTGATTCAGGAAAGATTTTTATAGGTAAATTTCAAATGAACAAGAGGACTGTTAAAGTTGGAATGTAGTTTTAAGGAAAAGGAAAAATATTGGCCTTGTATTTTCCATGCAACTCAAAATGCAGGAACTTATAATCTAGTAGCTATTTAGACAAATCTCCCTGACTAGACCATTACAATTATGTCCTTCATTATTATTTTTAATGAAGAGACTTTGAGTCTTTTCCATCAAAGGCAACTTTGTAGGTACAAGGCTTAGGAAGAGAAAAATATGATGAAATTCCTCAAATTTCCCCTTTATCCTATCATTGATAGTAAATCTGACAACAGAATTACAGCCCACACCGCCAAAATTAAGCTGAAGGGCGTAGCAGCTTACAGTTCTCTGCTTGTAGAGAGCTAAATCAACTGGCTGCAACGGAAACATAAAATATGACTTCAGTTAAGCCTAGGATCATTGTCTACAACTCCACATTGTACACAGGATTTTTTTTCCTAAAGAAAAGTGTTCTTTAAACTGAAAACCCATTGTGCATGTTTTGTTATAAGATAGTTAGAAAGGCTTTAAACTGTGTTAAAGCCATTCCACCATGTGACCATTTCCATAGGGAGTTCTCAGTTAAGAACTAGATTTTTGAACCTTGAAAATACATGGTTACAAAGATATTTGTAGGTACTTCAGTGAAATGATGAAACACTTCAAGCAAGTGAGGAAAAAAAGGGTACGTTCATTCTATGCCTGGGGAAGCCACTATTTTAAATTCTGTTTTGCTAAGTTTTTTAGAATGCTGATACCCAAATATATACTTGTTAGTTAATATTACAAAGTCAATCTAGTGACATTAAAGGCAAAGCAAAGAAATGATAGGTCCATATTCTCTATTAGTCTGGCAAACATTTCAAAAGAGGTGGTGTAGTATATGAAATGACAGTCTGCCACACTGAAGTAGTATAGCTTATAGCATTGTGTTTGAGTCTTACATAAGACAATAGTATGGTATGACTGACAGGTATTGTTACCAAAAGCCTCTCTTAATGAAGGCTCTACCTCCTTCAAGGTCAAATAATGTTCCTTCCTTTACTAAACTGGAATTTCTATGGGTCTGTTTTACCTGTAGTGATTAACAAATACTCTTTAGTGAACTGACACCTAGTTCATGAACTCAAAGAGCTTAGGCTGGTTAGAGAGACAGGCTTATATGCAGAAACGTAGACATGGGGAGTTATGGGATTATAGCCAGTTTAGCATAGATTATAGAATAGCAGGGATGTCGAGTAAGCTCTTGGCGAACTGCAGTGACCCAGGAAGCTTCACAGATAGACAAATCTTAGGTTAGATGGGGAAAGATTTCTGTAAGCAAAGAGAAAAGTGAAAGGAATTACACATGGAAGTACAAAAGGGGCATAGGTGAGTGAAAATGTGTCAAAGAAACAATAATTTCACTTATCTTGCCAAAGGATTGTTGTATTAGTCTGTTGGGCTGCAGTAACAGGAAACCAAAGACTGAGTATAGCTTAAACAACAGAAATTTGTTTTCTCACAGTGCTGGAGGCTGGAAATCCAAGATCAAGTTGCCAGCAGGATTAGTTTTTGGCGAGGCCTCTCTTCCTGGTTTGCAGGCAGCCACCTTCCTGCTGAGTCCTCACATGGCCTTTCCTCTGTGCCTGCACACTCTGGTACTCTGGTGTTTCTTTCTCTTCTTTTAAGAACAGAACATTTGGGTTAGGGCCTCAACCTTGTGACCTCTTTTAAGCTTAATTACTTCCTTTAAAGGCCCTATTTCCAAATATAGTAACACTGGGAGTGAGGACTTCAACGTACGAATTTGAGGGGGACAAAATTCAGTCCATTACAACTGTAAAGGTGAACATAACACTTGAAATGTAAGTTAGGCCAAGATTGTCAAGGAAATTGCTGAGGCAATATTCCCCATCCTGTGTCTACTGACTAGATATCCATAACCAATGATATTCACGTATGTGACTCTTACTACTGGATGATTCAGGGCAGATTAGCTGGCTTTCAACCCCTTCTCCTTTTCTCTCTACCTTTCTCTTCAGAAATATATAGGAGAGTGATCTGTAGAGATAATCTTGATTCTGCTTGGATTTACTTAAAAGAAACTCATGTTTTAATAGGGACAGAAGTACTAAAACATTAATAATTACAGTCATCTCTTCCCTGGCTTTGTAAGGAAGATGATGGATTCTTACAGTTTGGCCCCAGGACCCTGATTGTGCTATAGTTTCCGGAGGAGGGATTGATTAGGAGACACTCAGGAGGACCACAGTGGATATTTGTTGCCTTTCCCCTACAGCTAGCTGCTCACTGCAATCTGAGTGGGCACACGCCCTCCTAACAGGCAGGTATGTCCATGTGACTAACTTCTAGTTAATGGAATTTGAACAGAAGTACCAAATACCACTTTAGGCCTGGCCATAAAATTTTGTGATGTCCACTGATCTGAAGTCCATTAAAAAGGCAAAACTAATCTATGGCTTAGAAGTCAAGAGTGGGGTTGCCTTTGGGTCAGAGGGAAAAGGCAGTGATAAGGAGGTGACAAGAAGGATGATTCTTGATGATTTTCTTTGACCTGAAAGGTGGTTATATGGGATTATTCATGTATGCTTTATAAACATATCTGTTTTTATATTAAATGTTAATGGAAAAAATTAAAAATATCCTTTCATGGCCTTTTTCCATGTTTTCCCCCTTTTGGAGGGCTGCAATAAAAAGGGTATTCAGGACCAGCTAGAGAAGCACATGTTGAAGTTGGCAGAGTTTTTACCAGCCTGGGTCTCTGAGAGCTGCCCCACCTATCTGTTCACCTACACACTAGAGTGGGTTTGAACCATTTTTCACTTTTGTGTTTAAGTTACTAGCATTACCCTAATATGTTTTCCTATTTTCTATTCACCCCTTCTACTTTCAACAATATTTTCATCTTCCCATGTGAATTTACCTATTCCTCATTTTTGGCCACATGGTTCCCTTGAATTGATCCTACCTCCATTTCCAATCAATGATCCTAAATAGATTAAGCTAATCAATATATCCTATCCCATTGTCCACTGTGAAGGGCTGGGCATAAAACTCTATGCAATGAGATACAATGAGAATTGCAGAAACTTGCTGGGGTTTCTGTGAACATAAGCTTCTTTGGCTCCCAGAGGAACTGTAAGAAGAGACTTTCTCCCTCTAGACCTAGTGATCTTATGATTTGGGGCTTCAGGCAACTGCAGCATCCTGCCATCAGGATCCTGTCATCCTGCCTAAGGCTAAAGATGACACAAAGAAGAAGCTGAGCTCAAAAATAGATCGATCTGGCAATCTAGTTTGAGCTGTGCCTGAAACACAGGAGGAACTTTTTGATTTCACAGTCAAGAGGTCCTCCAAGTTAACAAATACTTTGATGAATTTGACTAAATGTTGGTATTTATTCATTAATAAGTATATATTAATATGTATGTGTGTGTGTGTATGTATATATATATATATATACATACACACTTGATACTGTTAACATCCTTTGACCTCAGTTGCTACATCTATAAGATAGGGTTATGCAAAGGCTAAAGGCTGCGCCAAAAGACATCTTGTGATCCTTCTGAGTCAGATGTTAGTGTTCTTATTTTTGATTGGCTTTATATAACATGATTTTCATTATTTGTCTAATGATTTTAATACACATTTATTACAGCTAGGCTGTGCTCCAGGTTTCCATTTCTGCCTCTTAAAACCTAAGCATTTTATCTTAAATTCTATCCCCTCATCATCTCTTTCCTATAAAAAGTACACATTAATAACGTCACATTACTTTTCTGTTACATCAGTGTTTTTCAAGTGAGATTTTCCTGTCTCATTTATGCTACTGGAAAACATTTTATAATACTGTGATTTAAAATGTATAGTTTTATCTTTCAAATGTTTCCTTCATTCATTTCTACAGCAACCCAACTAAAATAAATGTTTAATTATTGTTGAGTGATTGGTAGAAAGTTAATTTTTTGAAGATAATTATCTATCTCATATAATCAATAACTCTGTAGTCATGAAGCTTCAAGGTTCGTCCTGTTTGGATGAACCATAGAATTTGGAACAAATTTCCCTGAGTGATATCTTTTCATTCAACTAGATTAAAATGTCACAAAAACTTGCCTTCTCCACTTAAGAGAAGAGTTGTTTTCTAAACTATAATTTTAGTCTTACAGTCTAAAGTTCTCTGAATGAAGGCAAGACAACAGTGTGAAGCAATGAGGAGAAATAGGAGGTAAAGATTATGGTCAGGCTTTGCCACTAATTTGTGGAATCAGATAACTTAACCTACCTGGATCTCAGCTTTCTTGTAGAAAGCCAGACAATCCACAGGAGCCTTACCAGGACTAACAATCCTATGGATAAAGACTTGTGTGAATGTGGATTACAATTTGTCCTCCTAATTAAAATGTATATACTTTCTGCATCTAAGAGGCATAGTCTGCACATCACTCAGCTTCAGTGAGTAAACACAGGCAATTTCCTGATTTCACTGTATTACCTATTGTAGCATTTGACAAGAAGGCATGTGTTTCTCAGGATAAAATGCAACTACTGGGAACTAAGAAAGCTTAGTTAAGTCAGGAGATCTGGGCTTATGCCCTAATTCTGCTGCTTACAAGGTTTGTGACTTTGGGCAGCATATGCTATATTTGCCATTGTTTCCAAGTCTGGGGAAAAAAAAAACCCCAAAACCCAACCAAACCTCACTTCCTTATCTGAATATTATTGTTATTCAATAATAAAAATATAAAGATGATAGTACTTTGCTCTCTGTGTACCTGTGCTTAAACCCATGGCAGAGCCTTTAGTCTTTGGTACTGGCATATAGAAACAGAAAAGACGTCCTAGGTCATGTGGTGTTTTCTCACCTTGGAGCAGGTGCTTTTCTGTTGTATCTTCTTGTAATAACACTGAATCCAGCAAATGGCCAGTACTTCGCTTTCTTGAAGGCCAAGACTAGCTCTTTGTCTCAGAGATACTTGAATTCATTTTGGATATTTTTATGCATTCTACCATTCTCTTTATTTAAAACCAAATCTAATCTCCTTAATGCCTATGTCTATAATCAGCTCTGTTCAAATCCCTTTAAAATCTGTTTAGCCTGTAAACTTAATTTCCTCCACTGGAGGATTTTTAATTTCTTTTGGCAGCCTGCTTTTTTCTTGGACCTTAAGGCAAGACTAAGGGCCATTATATTCAAATGATATTTTTGAACTATACAAATACATAAGTACTCCTGTTGCTTCTGTGCACAAAAGAAAGTATTCTGTTAAATGATTGGAATTGCTCTTTTTATGCTAATTTGAGCACAGAATTATTGGATTGAGTTTATCAGCCTCTGAACACCCACCGCGGGCTATAACAGGCTGTTCCTGTAAATGAGATGCTGCATCCCAATAAGTAAACACATTTCAAAATGAAAAGGAAATCTATTTCAAGAATTTTTCTTACTTTACTCAAATGTTCTGTAGTCGGTAACTAAATTCACTAATGTCTTAGGATGAAAAGTACCATATAAAATTTTATAAAAAATCTTGTTTATTACAGAAATAGGATGAACACTGCAAATGTGAAAGATGTAATTGGTGTACAATTAGCCTGAACGTGGTAAGGTAAAACAAGAGGTTAAGCTAATAGGCGTGTAGAGTGAAAAAAAATCTGCTTAAACTATAATTGTTGCATTAAATTGTTTATATCATATTGGTTGATGTTTAAAAGATTTAAAGCCATTTTTAAAAGCAAGATATTTGCTCATTTACCCAGCAACAGCCTGGGAAACTTAACTGAAACAGCTGATGCAATAACAGCAGACCTCAGTGTAAATGTCAACAAGAGAAAAGAGGGTTGTTTGTTGGTATGCTCCCTTGTTTTTTTGAGAGAGAAATTTGAACTTCAAGAAAGGAAATTGTCTCAAAGGAAAAACCAGGAGAAATGATATTTCTCCAAAGACTATCAGGGGGCTAGACTGACAACTTTGATAAACAAGAAAGAAGGTTAATTTGAGATGTTTTGGTTCTTAATATAATAAACAGTGAAATTATGTGATAATATCATTGAGACATTAGAACATTAATTTTTAAATACCCAGGCTAAAATAAGGAAGATCAGAAGCAGAATTGCAACCAAGTGTAACTGTACATCAAGTATTTGGATACCTTTTACATGCCAGTGCCTGTATTAAAATTCTGTGGACACAATTGGAAAGAAAAATACTCAGACTTCAAGAATATTCTATGAAGAAAGAGGAAATCAGACTAATATCAGATTTCTTATTAAAATCACTGGATACTCACAAGTTATGTCTTCTAAGTTCCAAGAAAAAAATTATTTTACCCGTCCAAAGGTGGCCCACAAATGAGCTCTACCTCCTAGTACTTTAATCTGGGCTGGCAGAGTGATGCTGAGTAACATTTGAGGCTACAGCAGAAGTCCTGCAACTTCTGCCTTAGTTTCTTGAAACACTTGTTCTAAGTGAAGCCAGCAACCACATAATAAGTGCGACTACCCCAAGATGCTCATGATGTAAGGCAGTGGTCCCCAACCTTTTTGGCATCAGGGACCGGTTTCATGGAAGAAGATTTTTCCACAGACTGGGGCAGGGGGTATGGTCAGGATGATTCAAGCGCATTACATTTATTGTTCACTTTATTTCTATTATTATTACATTGTAATATATAATGAAATAATTATACAACTCACCATAATGAAGAATCAGTGGGAGCCCTGAGCTTGTTTTCAGTTGCCACTCACTGATAGGGTTTTGATATGAGTCTGCAAGCAATTGATTTATTATGGTCTTTGTGCAGTCAAACCTCTCTGCTAATGATAATCTTTATTTGCAGCCGCTTCCCATCTCTAGCATCACCACCTCAGCTCCACCTCAGATCATCCGGTATTAGATTCTCATAAGGAGCACGCAACGTAGCTCCCTCGCATGTGCGTTTCACGGTAGGGTTCGCGCTTCTATGAGAATCTAATGCCGCTGCTATCTGACAGGAGGCAGAGCTCAGGCGGTAATGTGAGCAATGGGGAGGGGCTGTAAATAAAGATGAAGCCTCGCTTGCTCACCTGTCACTCACCTCCTGCTGTGCAGCCTGTTTCCTAACAGGCCATGGACCAATACTTGTCCGTGGCCTGGGGGCTGGGGACTTCTTATGTAATGAAACCCAAGTTAGCCATGTGGAGAGGACACATGAAAAGAGAGCAATGATGAAATTTCCAAGCAATTACAACTATCCTAGCCCAGCCTCTAGACATGAAAATTAAGTGGCCACCTAGGATATTCCAACCCCAGAACATTCTAACCCCAGCCACCAACTGGAGAAGAACCGAGGCCCCAGATATATGGCTCTAGTCAAACTATTTCAGAAATCTCCAGCCACTTGATTCTTCCTAGCTGAGGTGGCAAGCATTCTTTTTTTTTTTTTATGATTAATATCTGAGAATATCAGTAATAAAAATGTTTCATTATTGAGGATATTTGCTATGAAAGTTTTTGGTGACATCTTCACCAAAAATTAACAATATATACTTAATTAAAAATATATACTTATGTTCCTAGTTTATCAAGGACGTGGAAGTATGTTGAATTCATGGAATACCCTTTCTTCATCCATCACAATTCACAATATTAGTTGTAAAATTATCTATGGGAAATGGGAAATAGAAAAAGTTCTGGTTGACTTCTTTAGCTATTTTGAATTTACTTGAAGTTCTAATATAATACTTTATATGAAAACAGGCTATCTGTCTTAAAAAACAACTTATATCAAACAAGAGTTAGAGAAACAATAAAGAGGCGGGTGTTAGAGCTGGAGGATTATTCTGGGAATAATTTGCGTATAGAGAAGAGTAATTATTTAATGAACTGACTCTTCATATTTTAAAAGTAAATTTTAATCCTCAGATATTTGAAGGCATATCTTCTTCAGAGAGGTCAGGTTTATATTGTAGGGGCTGTTTATTTAGCACTTTGAGGTGGTTACATTAAACTTATAGGTTTCTTGTAACTTAGCTGAATACTTGAAAGACAGACTCATATTTGAAGCTAGTGACTCCCTCCCTCACTCCCTCTCTTCCTTCCTTTCGTTCTTCCTATTTGGCAACTCACTACTGTACTACCCTGTATAGTAACCAGTATGAGATTTGAGTTAGATAGTAATATTCCATTTTGATTTCTCTTTTGCAGAAAGATAAGAAATGAATAAAATTCCATCCAATATTTATTAGAAAATAGTAAACCTTATTTTTTGTTGAGATGTAATTGATACATAACATTGTCTATGTTTAAGGTGTACAATATATTGACTTAATACATTTATATATTGCAATAGGATTATCTACATAGCACTAGCTAACACCTCTATCATGTCACTTAGTTATAATTTTTTTGTGGTGAGAACAATTAAGATCTACTTTATTAACAGCTTTGATATTTATAATACAGTATTGTTAACCAAAATCACTGTGCTATACATTAGCACTCCAATACTTTTTATTTACTAGTTACAAGTTTGTATTCTTGAATAACATCTCCCCAATTCCCCCACCCTCAGCTGCTGATAACTATCATTATATTCTGTTCTATGAAATCAGCTTTTATAGATTCCCCATACAAGTGATATCATACAGTGTTTGCTTTTCTCTGTCCGACTTGTGTCTGAGTTAGCAGAGTGCACTCAAAGTCCTCCCCTGTTGTCGCAAATGGAAGGGTTTCCTTCTTTAACATGGCTGAATAATATCCCAGTGTGTGTGTGTGTGTGTGTGTGTGTATAAAAGGTATAATCTTTATCCACTCATCCATTGACAAACACTTAGGTTGTTTCCGTATTTTGTCTGTTGTGAATAATGCTGCAATAAACATAGGAGTGCAGATATGTTTTCAGTAGCCTGTTTTCTTTGGCTGTATATCCAGAAGTGGAAATGCTGGATCATGTGGTAGTTTCTATTTTTAGTTTTCTGAGGAAACTCCAAACCATTTTCCACAAAATTGGCTGCACCAATTTTCATTCCCACTAACAGTGTACCAGTGTTCCCTTTTCTGCACCTCCTTGCCAACACTTGTTATCTCTTGTCTTCTTGAGGATAAGATGTTCTAACAGGTGTAGAGTGATATCTCATTGTGGTTTTAATTTGTATTTCCCTGATGATTAGTGTTGTTGAGAATCTTTTTCTGTACCTATTGTTCATTTGGATGTCTACTTGAGAAAAATGTGTTTAGTTCCTATGCCCATTTTATTTACTTATTAATTTATTTTTAAATTTTCTGGAAGTGTTTATTTATTAATACATCTCTTTCAATAACTTCAAATATTACACTTTTTTTAAGAATCTGAAAAAGAATTTTTTTTCTTTTTTTTTTTAACATCTTTATTGAAGTATAATTGCTTTACAATGGTGGGTTAGTTTCTGCTTCACAACAAAGTGAATCAGCTAAACATATACATACATCCCGATATCTCTTCCCTCTTGCGTCTCCCTCCCTCCCACCCTCCACATCCCACCCCTCTAGGTGGTCACAAAGCACCGAGCTGTTCCCCCTGTGCTATGCGGCTGCTTCCCACTAGCAATCTATTTTACATTTGGTAGTGTATATATGTCCATGCCACTATCTCACTTTGTGCCAGCTTACCCTTCCCCCTCCCCGTATCCTCAAGTCCATTCCCTAGTAGGTCTGCACCTTTATTCCCGTCTTGCCCCTAGGTTCTTCATGACAATTTTTTTTTGTATTTTAGATTCCATATATATGTGTTGCATACGGCATTTGTTTTTCTCTTTCTGACTTACTTCACTCTGTATGACAGACTCTAGGTCCATCCACCTCACTACAAATAACTCAATTTCGTTTCTTTTTATGGCTGAGTAATATTCCATCATATATATGTGCCACATCTTCTTTATCTATTCATCTGTCGATGGACATTTAGGTTGGTTCCATGTCCTGGCTATTGTAAATAGTGCTGCAATGAACATTGTGATACATGTCTCTTTTTGATTTATGGGTTTCTCAGGGTATATGCCCAGTAGTGGGATTGCTGAGTTGTATGGTAGTTCCATTTTTAGTTTTCTAAGGAAACTACATACTGTTCTCCATAGTGGCTGTATCAATTTACATTCCCACCAATGGTGCAAGAGGGTTCCCTTTTCTCCCCACCCACTCCAGCATTTATTGTTTGTAGACTTCTTGATGATAGCCATTCTGACAAGTGTGAGATGATATCTCATTGTAGTTTTGATTTGCATTTCTCTAATGATTAATGATGTAGAGCATTCTTTCATATGTTTGTTGGCAATCTGTATATCTTCTTTGGAGAAATGTCTATATAGGTCTTCTCCCCATTTTTGGATTGGGCTGTTTGTTTATGTGATATTGAGCTGCATGAGCTGCTTGTAAATTTTGGAGATTAATACTTTGTCAGTTGCTTCATTTGCAAATATTTTCTCCCATTCTAAGGGTTGTCTTTTCATCTTGTTTATGGTTTCCTTTGCTGTGCAAAAGCTTTTAAGTTTCAATAGGTCCAATTTGTTTATTTTTGTTTTTATTTCCATTTCTCTAGGAGGTGGGTCAAAAATGATCTTGCTGTGATTTATGTCATAGAGTGTTCTGACTATGTTTTCCTCTAAGACTTTGATAGTGTCTTGCCTTACATTTAGGTCTTTAATCCATTTTGAGTTTATTTTTGTGTATGGTGTTAGGGAGTGTTCTAATATAATTCGTTTACATGTAGCTGTCCAGTTTTCCCAGCACCACTTATTGAAGAGGCTGTCTTTTCTCCATTGTATATTCTTGCCTCCTTTATCAAAGATATGGTGACTATATGTGAGTGGATTTATCTCTTGCTATTCTGTTCCATTGATCTATATTTCTGTTTTTGTGTCAGTACTATACTATCTTGATTACTGTAGCTTTGAACTGTAGTCTGAAGTCAGGGAGCCTGATTCCTCCAGCTCTGTTTTTCTTTCTCAAGATTGCTTTGGCTATTCGGGGTCTTTTGTGTTTCCATACAGATTGTGACATTTTTTGTTTTAGTTCTGTGAAAAATGCCATTGGTAGTTTGATAGGGATTGCATTGAATCTGTAGACTGCTTTGTGTAGTATACTCATTTTCACAATGTTGATTCTTCCAATCCAAGAACATGGTATATCTATCCATCTATTTGTATCATCTTTAATTTCTTTCATCAGGGTCTTATAATTTTCTGCATACAGGTCCTTTGTCTCCTTAGGTAGGTTTATTCCTAGATATTTTCTTCTTTTTGTTGCAATGGTAAATGGGAGTGTTTTCTTAATTTCACTTTCAGATTTTTCATCATTAGTGTATAGGAATGCAAGAGATTTCTGTGCATTAATTTTGTATCCTGCTACGTTACCAAATTCATTGATTAGCTCTAGTAGTTTTCTGGTAGCATCTTTAGGATTCTGTATGTATAGTATCATGTCATCTGCAAATAGTGACAGCTTTACTTTTTCTTTTCTGATTTGGATTCCTTTTATTTCTTTTTCTTCTCTGATTGCTGTAGCTAAAACTTCCAAAACTATTTTGAATAATAGTGGTGAGAGTGGGCAACCTTGTCTTCTTCCTGATCATAGTGGAAATGGTTTCAGTTTTTCACCATTGAAGACGATGTTGGCTGTGGGTTTGTCATATATAGCCTTTATTATGTTTATGTAAGTTCCCTCTGTGCCTACTCTCTGGAAGGTTTTTATCATAAATGGGTGTTGAATTTTGTTGAAAGCTTTCTCTGCATCTTTTGAGATGATCATGTGGTTTTACTCCTTCAATTTGTTAATATGGTGTATCACATCGATTGATTTGCATATATTGAAGAATCCTTGCATTCCTGGGGTCAACTCCACTTGATCATGGTGTATGATCCTTTTAACATGCTGTTGGATTCTGTTCGCTAGTATTTTCTTGAGGATTTTTGCATCTATGTTCATCGGTGATATTGGCCTGTAGTTCTCTTTCTTTGTGACATCTTTGTCTGGTTTTTTTATCAGGGTGATGGTGGCCTCGTAGAATGAGTTTTGGAGTCTTTCTCCCTCTGCTATATTTTGGAAGAGTTTGAGAAGGATAGGTGTTAGCTGTTCTCTATATGTTTGATAGAATTTGCCTGTGAAGCCATCTGGTCCTGGGCTTTTGTTTGTTGGAAGATTTTAAATCATAGTTTCAATTTCAGTGCTTGTGATTGGTCTGTTCATATTTTATTCTGGTTCAGTCTTGGAAGGTTGTGCATTTCTAAGAATTTGTCCATTTCTTCCACGTTGTCCATTTTATTGGCATAGAGTTGCTTGTAGTAATCTCTCATGATCCTTTGTATTTCTGCAGTGTCAGTTGTTACTTCTCCTTTTTCATTTCTAATTCTATTGATTTGAGTCTTCTCCCTTTTTTTCTTGCTGAGCCTGGCTAATGGTTTATCAATTTTGTTTATCTTCTCAAAGAACCAGCTTTTAGTTTTATTTAACTTTGCTATACTTTCCTTCATTTCTTTTTCATTTATTTCTGATCTGATCTTTATGATTTCTTTCCTTCTGCTAACTTTGGGGTTTTTTGGTTCTTCTTTCTCTAATTGCTTTAGGTGTAAGGTTAGGTTGTTTATTTGAGGTGTTTCTTGTTTCTTTAGGATTGTATTGCAATAAACTTCCCTCTTAGAACTGCTTGTGCTGCATCCCATAGGTTTTGGGTCATCGTGTTTTCTTTGTCATGTGTCTCTAGGTATTTTTAAATTTCCTTTTGATGTCTTCAATGATCTCTTTGTTATTTACTAGTGTATTGTTTAACCTCCATGTGTTTAAAGTTTTTTTCCTGTAATTGATTTCTAATCTCATAGTGTTGTGGTTGGAAAAGGTACTTGATATGATTTCAATTTTCTTAAATTAACTGAGGCTTGATTTGTGACCCAAGATATGATCTATCCTGGAGAATGTTCCATGAGCACTTGAGAAGAAAGGGTATTTTGTTGTTTTTGGATGGAATGTCCTGTAAATATCAATTAAGTCCATATTGTTTAATGTATCATTTAAAGCTTTCCTTATTTATTTTCATTTTGGATGATCTGTCCATTGGTGAAAGTGGGACGGTAAAATCCCGTACTATGATTG
Source organism: Balaenoptera physalus (assembly GCF_965194825.1). Classification (NCBI taxonomy): domain Eukaryota; kingdom Metazoa; phylum Chordata; class Mammalia; order Artiodactyla; family Balaenopteridae; genus Balaenoptera; species Balaenoptera physalus. The sequence goes on from NC_138890.1 coordinate 127,284,279, forward strand.
TGTTGGTGTTGATTTCCCCTTTTATGGCTGTTAGTATTTGCCTTATGTATTGAGGTGCTCCTATGTTGGGTGCATAAATATTTACACTTGTTATATCTTCTTCTTGGATTGATCCCTTGATCATTATGTAGTGTCCTTCTTTGTCTCTTGTAATAGCTTTTTTTTTAAAAGTCTATTTTGTCTGACATGAGAATTGCCACTCCAGCTTTCTTTTGATTTCCATTTGCATGGAATATCTTTTTCCATCCCCTCACTTTCAGTCTGTATGTGTCCCAAGGTCTGAAGTGGGTCTCTTGTAGACAGCATATATATGGGTCTTGTTTTTGTATCCCTTCAGCCAGTCTATGTCTTTTGGTTGGAGCATTTAATCCATTTACATTTAAGGTAATTATCGATATGTATGTTCCTATTCCCATTTTCTTAAATATTTTGGGTTTGTTATTGTAGGTCTTTTCCTTCTCTTGTCTTTCCTGCCTAGAGAAGTTCCTTTAGCATTTGTTGTAGAGCTGGTTTGGTGGTGCTGAATTCTATTAGCTTTTGCTTGTCTGTAAAGGTTTTTATTTCTCCGTTGAAGCTGAATGAGATCCTTGCAGGGTAGATTAATCTTGGTTGTAGGTTTTCCCCTTTCTTCACTTTAAATATGTCCTGCCACTCCCTTCTGGCTTGCAGAGTTTCTGCTGAAAGATCAGCTCTTATCCTTATGGGGATTCCCTTGTGTGTTATTTGTCGCTTTTCTCTCGCTGCTTTTAATATTTTTTCTTTGTATGTAATTTTTGATAGTTAGATTAATATTTGTCTTGGTGTGTTTCTCTTTGGATTTATTCTGTATGGGACTCTCTGTGCTTCCTGGACTTGAGCAACTGTTTCCTTTCCCATATTAGGGACGTTTCAACTATAATCTCTTCAAATATTTTCTCAGTCCCTTTTTTTTTCTCTTCTCCTTCTGGGACCCCTATAATTTGAATGTTGGTGTGTTTATTGTTGTCCCAGAGGTCTCTGAGACTGTCCTCAATTCTTTTCTTTCTTTTTTCCTTATTCTGCTCTGCAGTAGTTATTTCCACCATTTTATCTTCCAGGTGACTTATCCATTTTTCTGCCTCAGTTATTCTGCTAATGATCCCTTCTAGAGAATTTTTAATTTCATTTATTGTGTTGTTCATCACTGTTTGTTTGCTCTTTAATTCTTCTAGGTCCTTGTTAAATGTTTCTTGTACTTTTTCCATTCTATTTCCAGGATTTTGGATCATCTTTACTATCATTATTCTTAATTCTTTTTCAAGTAGACTGCCTGTTTCCTCTTCATTTGTTAGGTCTGGTGGGTTTTTACCTTGCTTCTTCATCTGCTGTGTGTTTCTCTGTCTTCTCATTTTGCTTAACTAACTGTGTTTGGGGTCTCCTTTTCGCAGGCTGCAGGTTCGTAGTTTCCATTGTTTTTGGTGTCTGCCCCCAGTGGCTAAGTTTGGTTCATTGGGTTGTGTAGGCTTCCTGGTGGAGGGGACTAGTGCCTGTGTTCTGGTGGATGAGTCTGGATCTTGCCTTTCTGGTGGGCAGGTCCACGTCTGGTGGTGTGTTTTGGGGTGTCTGCGGCTTTATTATGATTTTAAGCAGCCTCTCTGCTAATGGGTGGGGTTGTGTTCCTTTCTTGTTAGTTGTTTGGAATAGGGTGTCCAGCACTGTAACTTGCTGGTCGTTGAGTGGAGCTGGGTCTTGGCGTTGAGATGGAGATCTCTGGGAGATTTTCACCGTCTGGTATTACATGGAGCAGGGAGGTCTCTTGTGGACCAATGTCCTGAACTTGGCTCTCCCACATCAGAGGCACAGCCCTGACACCTGGCTAGAGCACCAAGAGCCTGTCATACACACGGCTCAGAATAAAAGGGAGGAAAAAGAAAGAAAGAAAGAAGAAGAGAAAATAAAATAAAACAAAGTTATTAAAATAAAAAATAATTATTAAAACAATTTTTTAAAGTAATGTAAAAAGAAAGAAAGAAAGAAGAGAGCAACCAAACCAAAAAACAAATCCACCAATGATAACAAGTGTTAAAATCTATACTAGGAAAAAACCAGAAAAACGGACAGACAGAACCCTAGGTCAAAGGGTAAAAGCAAAACTATACAGACAAAATCACACACAGAAGCATACACATACACACTCACAAAAAGAGAAAAAGGGAAAAAATATATATATATCATTGCTCCCAAAGTTCATCTCCTAAATTTGGGATGATTCGTTGTCTATTCAGGTATTCCACAGATGCAGGTACATCAAGTTGATTGTGGAGATTTAATCCACTGCTCCTGAGGCTGCTGGGAGAGATTTCCCTTTCTCTTCTTTGTTCGCACAGCTCCTGGGGTTCAGCTTTGGATTTGGCCCCGCCTCTGCGTGTAGGTTGCCTGAGGGTGTCTGTTCTTCCCTCAGACAGGACGGGATTAAAGGACTAGCTGCTTCGGGGGCTCTGGCTCACTCAGGCCGGAGAGGGAGTAGTACGGAATGTGGGGCGAGCCTGCGGCGGCAGAGCCCAGCATGACGTTGCACCAGCATGAGGCGCGCCATGTGTTCTCCCGGGGAAGTTGTCCCTGGATCACAAGACCCTGGCAGTGGCGGTCTGCACAGGCTCCCGGGAGGGGAGGTGTGGATAGGGACCTATGCTTGCACACAGGCTTCTTGGTGGCTGCAGCAGCAGCCTTAGTGTCTCATGCCCGTCTCTGGGGTCCGCGCTGATAACCGCGGCTCGCGCCTGTCTCTGGAGCTCCTTTAAGCGGCACTCTTTTTTTTTTTTTTTTAATTTTTTTTTTAAATTAATTTATTTATTTTGGCTGTATTGGGTCTTCGTTTCTGTGCGAGGGCCTTCTCCAGTTGTGGCAAGCGGGGGCCACTCTTCATCGCGGTGCGCGGGCCTCTCACTATTGCGACCTCTCCTGTTGTGGAGCACAGGCTCCAGATGCGCAGGCTCAGTAGCTGTGGCTCACGGGCCCAGCTGCTCCGTGGCATGTGGGATCCTCCCAGACCAGGGCCCGAACCCGTGTCCCCTGCATTGGCAGGCAGACTCTCAACCACTGCGCCACCAGGGAAGCCCTAAGCTGCACTCTTAATCCCCTCTCCTGGTGCACCGGGAAACAAATGGGCAAGAAAAAGTCTCTTACCTCTTCAGCAGCTCCAGACTTTTTCCTGGACTCCCTCCCAGCCAGCTGTGCCCACTAGCCCCCTTCAGGCTGTGTTCACTTAGCCAACCCCAGTTCTCTCCCTTGGATCTGACCTGTGAAGCCTGAGCCTCAGCTCCCAGTCCCCACCTGTCCCTGTGGGGGAGCAGACAAGCCTCTCGGGCTGGTGAGTGCTGGTCGGCACCGATCCTCTGTGCGGGAATCTCTCTGCTTTGCCCTCCACACCCCTGTTGCTGCGCTCTCCGCCATGGCTCCAAAGCTTCCCCCCTCTGCCACCCACAGTCTCCACCCGTGAAGGGCCTTCCTAATGTGTGGAAACCTTTCCTCCTTCACAGCTCCCTCCCCGAGGTGCAGGTCCCGTCCCTATTCTTTTGTCTCTGTTTTTTCTTTTGCCCTACCCAGGTATGTGGGGGTTTCTTGCCTTTTGGGAGGTCTGAGGTCTTCTGCCAGCGTTCAGTAGGTGTTCTGTAGGAGTTGTTCCACATGTAGATGTATTTCTGATGTATTTGTGGGGAGGAAGGTGATCTCCACGTCTTACTTCTCTGCCATCTTGAAGCTCCTCTCACCCATTTTAAAATTGGTTTGTATGTTGTTGTTTTTATATTTAGTTGTATGAGTTTCTTATATATTTTGATATTAACCCCTCTCCAGTATATGGTTTGCAGATATTTTCTCCCATTCTGGTAGATTGCCTTTTCATTTTGTTGACTGTTTCTTTTGCTGTGCAGAAACTTTATGGAATGAAATAGTCTCACTTGTATTTTGTTTCTTTTTTTGCTTTTGGTATCATATCTATAGAAGCATTGCCAAGACCAGTGCCAAAGAGATTCTTCCTTTGTTTTCTTCTAGGAGTTTTACAGTCTCAGGACTTATGTTTAACTCTTTAATCCATTTTGAGTTAATTCTTGTGAGTGGTGTAAAATAAATGTTCAATTCATTTTTCTACATGTGGTTATCTAGTTTTCTCAACAGAATTTGTTGAAGAGACTATCAGTGCCCCATTGAGTATTCTTGGCTCTCTTGTCAAATATCAATTGATCATATATGCCAGGGTTTATTTCTGGGGTCACTATCTTATTCCATTGGTCTATGTGTCTATTTTTAGTATCAGTACCATACTGTTTAATTAGTAAAGCTTTGTAGTATAGTTTAAAATCAGGAAGCATGATTCCTCTAGCTTTGTTTCTTTTTCCCCCCTCAGGATTGATTTGGCTATTTGGTTTTTACATGGTACCATAAAAATTTTAGTCTTGTTTTTTCTTTTCCTTTGAAAAATGCTAGGGGAATTTTGATAGAAGTTGCACTGAATTTATAGATGGCTTTGGGTAGTATGGACATTTTAACAATCCATGAATATGAGCTATCTTTTATGTTTTATTTTTGTATATTCTTCAATTTTTTCATCAAAGACTTGTAGTTTTCACTGTACCAGTCTTTCACTTCCTTGGTTAAATTTATTCCTAAGTATTTTATGTTTTTGATGCTATTGTGAATGGGATAGTTTTTTTAAAATTCTTTCTTGAATATTTTGTTGTTAGTGTATAGAAACACAACTGATTTCAGTATGTTGATTTTATCCTGCAACTTTACTGAACTTGTTGATTAGTTCAGACTTGTTTTGGTAGTCTGTTAGATTTTCTGTATATAAAATCATATCAGTGAATAAAGAAAATTTTATTTATTTGCCATATTTATTTTTATCTTGCCTATTGTTACAGCAAGGATTTCCAGTACTGTGTTGAATAAGAGTGGTGAGAGTGGGAACTCTTGTCTTTTTCCTGATCATAGAGGAAGTCTTCAACCTTTCATCAATTAGTATAATGTTAGCTACAGGATTGTTATATATGGCCTTTATTATGTTGAGTTACATTCTTTCTGTACCCAATTTGTTGAGGGGTTTTATGATGAAAAAAGGTTGTATTTTGTCAAATGCTTTTTATGCATCTATTGAGATGATCGTATGATGTTTTATCTTTCATTCTATTAATATGATGTGTCACATTTGTTGATTTGCATGTTGAATCATCCTTGCACCCAGAGATAAATCTCACTTGATTGTGGTGTATGATACCTTTAATGTGTTTTTGAATTTAGTTTGCTAATCTTTTGTTAAGAATTTTTGCATCTATATTCATCAGGAATATTGGTCTATATAGTGTTCTTATACAGCCATTCTCTGGCTTTGGTGTCAGGTTAATGCTGACCTCATAAAATGAGTTTAGGAGTGTTCCCTCCTTTTCAATTTTTTGGAAGAGATTGAGATTATTGGCATTAATTCTGTAAATGTTTAGTAAAATTCACCTGTAAAACTGTCTGGTCCTAGGTTTTTTTGTGCTGGGAAGTTTTTGATTACTCACTCAAAATCCTTACTTGTTATTGATCTGTTCATATATTCTGCTTCTTCATGATTCATCTTGGTAGGTTATATGAGTCTAAGAAATTTATCAATTTCCTCTGGGTTATCTAATTTGTTGCCATATAATTCCTCTAGGTTATCTAATTTGTTGGCATATAATACACATATAATTGTGTATAGTAATATTTTATGATATCTGTGATGTCAGTTTGTAATGTCTGACATCAGTTTGATGTCAGTTTGTAATGTCTCCTCTTTCATCTGATTTCATTTATTAGAGTCTTTTCTCTCTTTTTTTTAGTCTAGCTAAAATGTTTGTCAATTTTGTTTATCTTTTCAAAAAACCCAGCTCTTTGTTACATTGATCTTTTCTATTGTTTTTCTGTTCTCTATTTCATCTACTTCCACTCTGGCTCTTTATTATTCCTTCTGCTAACTCTGAGCTTAGTTCATTCTTCTTTTTCTAGTTCCTTGAGGTATAAATTTAGATTTATTTTTTTGGAAATATTTTAATTTTCTTAGTATATGCATTTATGGCTCTACACATCCCTCTAAGAACTGCTTTTGCATCATCACATAGGTTTTGATGTAGGGTGTTTCAATTTTCATTTGTTTCAATATTTTTAAATTTCCCTTTTGATTGCTTCTTTGATCCATTGATTGTTCAAGAGTACGTTGTTTAGTTTTCACATGCTTGTACATTTTCCAGCTTTCCTCTTGTTGTTGATTTCCAGTTTCATACCATTGTGGTTGGAAAAGATACTTGGTATGTTTTAGTCTTCTTGAATTTGCTGAGAAGTGTTTTGTGGCCTAACATGTGATCAATCCCAGAGAATGTTAAGTTTTTATCTAATAAATGCTTATGAGGTTTTAATATCTCTGTAATTGTGGCTTTAACTGTGCCCTCATGTGTTTTGATATATTTTCATTATCATTTAGTACAAGATATTTTCTAAGTTTCCTTGTGATTTCTTCTTTGTTCATAAGCTATTTAGAAATGTACTGTTTCATTTTCAAATATTTGGAAACATTCTAGTTAATTCTTATTTTTTTTCAAGCTTATTTCCACTGTGGTCAGATAACATGCTTTCCCCATTTTGTATACTTTAAGACCTTTGAAACTTCATACTTATTTTGGTTTGTGTTTGAATGTTGTTCCCCTCCACCCATCCTTTTACCTGCAATCTATCTTTATCCCTATATTTAAAATATTTCTAATAAACAATGTATAATTTATTTAATCAATTTTGATATTTGCCTTTAATTGCAATATTTAATCTGCTTATATGTAATATAATCACTGCTATTTATCTGTCTAAATCTACTATTTTGTTATCTGTTCTATATTTCTTTACTCCCCTTTACTGACTCCTTTTGAATTAAATTAAATACATTTTATTACATTTTTTTCTATTAGCCTGTTATTAATTTTTTAATTTATTGGCAAAATAGAGATCACAACATGAATCATAATTTATTAGTGTTTAATATACAATATCCATACCAATGCAAGGACCTTAGCACACTTAATTCCAACTACTTCCCTTTAAACTTTTGTGTCAAGATATTATTGGCTTTTATCAACATTTATTCAAATTTCCCATATATTTATCTTTTTTTTCCTTTGTTATTTTTTTCATCTTTCCTATGTGGTTGGAATAAGCATACATATGTAGTTTTTTGTGTATATAAATATTGTTTTTCTCTTTTCTGCTCTCTCTTGTTCTCTCTCCCTCCCTCTCTCCTTCCCTACATTTCTTTCTTCTTTTTCTCTTAGAACTTCTTTTAGTATTTCCTTTTGTGTAGTTTTTCTGTTGTTAAATTCTTTTTTTTCTCTTTTATTTTTATATCTCACTCTTATATGAATGGTATTTTTGCTGCATATAGAATTCTGAGTTGCCAGTTACTTTTTTAGCACTTTAAAATACCATTCCATTCTCAACTCACTTTCATTATTTCTTTTCAGAAGATAGCTGTAATTATTATAGATCACTTTGCAAAAACTATATTGTTTGCCTCTGGCTGCTACCTTTAGGATTTTCTCTTTGGTTTCAGTTTTAAGTAACTTTATTTTGATGTGTCTAAATGTAGCCTTGTTTATTTGCTTTTGATTGGGTTTCATTCATGGTTCTTCTTGAATCTGTGGCTTAGTATATTGGAAATTTATCTTCCAGTATCTTAACTATTATTTTTTCCTTTCTCTCTGTTATCTCTTTCAAAGATTTCAATTAAACCTTATGGATGTCCTCTCACTGTTTCCCTCTTGTCTCTTATGATCTTTGCTGAAGCTTTTTTTTCTTTATACTACTTTACAGTTTGTTCTGACCTAACTTCCATGTCATTGGCCTTCTGCTTAGCTGCTATTAAGCTAATATACTGGATTGTTAATTTTAGTTAAATAATTTACTCATAAAATTTCCATTTGATTCTTTTTTGTGGGTTCAAGTTTTCTATTGAAATTCTCCAATTCATCTAATCTTTTAAATATGTTTTTCTATTTCATTGAAAATGTGAGCCTGATACCTCCAATACCCACCCAAATCTCCTGAGTCTTCCTATGTCCTTTTTAAATTTCTCTTGATGTTTGTTCCCTTCTCTTCTTTTTGCATTTCTGGTTTTCATTAAATGAAATCCAGAGCTTTTATATAAAAAATTTTGGAGAAAATTTGTGGCTTTGTATAATGTTATATAACCTAGAGAGGATTTATATTTTTGTATGAGGGTATTTAGGGAAGGAGAAAATCACTTTAATCTAATCCAAGTATTTTAAACCCAGATTTAATTTTTATGGGAGCTAATGTATATCAATATGCTCTTGTTTCTACCCAGCTCTTCCCAGCTCTTTGGGAATCCCAACTGAATGATTGCAGTATAGAGAACCTTTCCTTCTTGAAACATCTAGATCTCCAAGTTTTATTTTCACAGTCTTATGTGATTGTTAATGATCTGTTCAACTTGTAAACATCTCAGGGGCAATTTTAGAACCAGTCTTTGGTTAAAGTTGAATCAAATGTTAATTTCAACTGTCTGCATTTTCCTTCCTTCTGGCTTTCCGGTTCCTTCAAACAGGTGTCTTACATCTGTTAGTCATATTTTTTAGTTGTTTTGGTGGAAGGGTTGGTCTGACATAAACTAACCTATTATAGTCATAAATAGGCATCTCATACTCAGTTTTCAGTCAGAAGAAACCATACTGCAACATATCTCACTTTTTTTGTCAATGTAAAACTATATAACATCTTTGTTTTCCCTACACACAATTCCAAAAATCCTTAGAGATTATTTTTGTGTTGATACTCTTATCTTTCTTAATGAATTACAAATCATTCTTTGAATAACATTCTAAGGTCTCAGTGGCTTTGAAGACTGATCCAAGATATAAGTATGCTTTATATATCCTAAATAGAATGTGCGGGCTATCTATTTTTTCCTAGGCAGAGTATAAAACAAATTTATCATAATATTGGGTTGGCCAAAAAATTCGTTTGGGTTTTTCCATAACAGCTTACAAAAATCCTGAACAAACTTTTTGACCAACCCAATATTTTTATCCACAAATGTAGTGTGTTTTCCTTTTAGATTCTATCACATTTTTTTCAAAGAATTTTACATTTGCTTTGAAAAAGATCTAAATAGTTTTCAAATTGGAAGGACTACTCACATATCAGATTCCTTCTGTAGTCCTAGCCTGCCTTTCTTTTCTTTCTTTCCTAAATAAATCGTTCAGTCTCAGCAAAGTGATAAAGGTTTACCACTTTTGAAATGTACTTTGTACATAGGAAATACTATGTCCATGTCCTGGCTTATGCCATTACTTCTTGGAGTATATTCCATTTCTAATATTTCTTATCAAAATCCTATATATTGGAAAAGAATCAGCTTAAGTGGCATAACCCCTATGATGGCCGTTTCATCATTTAAGCCCACTTTGAAAGAAAGAAAATGATTCCTATGATTCTATCATTCTATGTAATGTGTATAATTTTTTGGCCTAATATACCTATGTAATATGAATGAACTTTTATAACAGAATGTTTTGCCTCATATTTATTGTGTCTCTATGTTATTTCACACATTATTATAATCTCTTTAAAAACAGGAACTTTCTCCTAAGTAGTTTACATTCCCCATCACTTGAGTGCTTTGCATATAGCAGCTATTCATTTATAATGAAGTAAAATTATGAGACTTAGAGAAATCTAAAGTTAGATGCTGCAAATATTGTGATTACATTAATTATTTTTTATTTTGTATATCTAACACAGAATTATGCATGTTTTTAGGAATTCTTTGTAAAGATTAAGGAAATGATTTTACAACATAAAGCAAGTACAATGACTTAGGTACAGAAATGCAAACAGCATGAAGTATTGTTTATATTATAAACTCTTGGATTCCTAGCATTTTTATGAAAATACTATGGTATTAACTCTTACCAGAATTTTGTTCACAATTAATTTTAAAAGCCATCTTCCTTTTTGGGGTGTGTTTGGTTTTGTATTATTTCTCATTTGTCCCCACTCACATCGATCATTTGAAAGGTGGGAACTAAAAACTTCTCTAGAAATACCTAAGCCTTAACAATATTCTACTGGAATAACTTCTCTGAAACTGTAAAATCTGTTTGACATTTTACAAGAATAATATTTTAAAGGTTCAAACTGTTATCTCTGAAAATTTACCATATGCATCGGAGGGTAGAAATAAGCAAATCTCTACAACATTATGGCTTGACAACCATTTATTTTTTAATGACAACCCATCCCATTTTTATTTTTAATAGTACTTATTTTTGTAAACGGAATGATCAGTCCCATCAAGGACATATGACCAAAGGCAGAAGATCTGTTCCCACGAAACTAGAAAAGAGCATCTATGTCATGCAAGTCATTTTTTATTGATAGGATAATGGGTGATGGAGTCTTTGTAAGTATCACAGATCCCATTTTAGTTTTTACAAGCTTCCCCACCTGTCAATACTCAGTCAGCATGGTATTTGTTTAAACATTCTCTGTTCTTTCTGTAACGTATCGTGGAACCAGTTGTAAAAATTCAGCAGTCAGATTTTAGCTGACAGTTTTCCCACTGAAACATGGTGTAGAAGGAAACCCAGCTTGGTCTTTCCCAGATGTGCTTGCTCTGTCATGCTGAAAGGAGAATAATATAACATGATTGTCAGTTACAGAAGCAAATAGAATTCAGAGATACCCAGGGGGAAGAAAATATTAACCATGCGAGTAAGACTATTTTTATAATTACATTTTTAACTATAAACATTCTTAACTAAAGGTAGGGTAAACAGCTTGGGGAGTCATTGGAACACCAAAATGCAGATGTATTCACTGCATAAATAGTATAGTGGTATATTAAAAACTGAGACCCTATAATAAAAGTAGCTTTAGGTAGGCTAAAGAATAAATTTGCTCCTCTAGGTAATCTGGAAATCTTTTGAAAATTATTTTATAAGGTAGTTAATCCCATTTATGTGTATTATTATGATCAATATGTTTGATCTCAGTTTACATATACGTGTACACTTTCATTATGTCATCTTTCTCGATATTCTATAATTGTGTTTCATTTATATAATATCCATAATCTCACTTATAAATACAGTAACATTGAAATAAACTGCAACTTTTGTTTCCTAGAATGAAATTTACAGTAATATCTTTTAATTTCAGTTAATTCTTATAAGGCATCTATTTAAAGTGTACAATTTAATGAATTTTGAGAGTTGTGTAACTACTGAAGCCACAATCACAGTTAAGACAAAAAACATTTCAGTCATCCCAGATAGAGTCTCTGTGCTCCTTTGCAGTCCATCCTTTCTTCTGCCCCAGGCAACCCCACATCTGCTTTATGTCTCTATAGATTAGTTTGTATATTCTAGAATTTTATATAAAAGGGATAATATAGTATTTACTCTTTTAATCTGGCTTTTTTTTACTAGCATAAATAATTTGAGATTCATCCATATACTTGTGTGTGTCAGTCATTCATTAGCTTTTATTGCTAATTATCATTCCATTGTTTTTTTGTTTTGTTTATTCAATCTGCTGCTAATGGATATTTGAGCTGTTTCTAATTTATTTTACTGTAAATAAAACCATCTCTGTGTATATATACATATATGTATAGTCTCTGTGTGTATATATATATGTTTTAATATCTGTAGCATAATATATAGGTGTAGAATGGCTGAGTCATATGCTAAACATATGTTTCAATTTTTACAAAACTGCCAAAAAGTTTTCCAAAGGGGTTGAGCCATTTTATATTTCCTCCAGCAGTGTATGAGAATTCCAGTTTCTCCACATTTTGACCAGAATTTAATTTGTGATTTTTTTTAAAAAATTAGCTATTCTAGTGAGTGTGTAGTATTATCTCATGATAGTTTTAATGTACATTTCCCTCATACTAATGATGTTGTGCATCTTTTCATGTACTTATTTTCCATCTGTAGATTTACTTTTGTGAAAACCTATTCAAATCTTTTGCCCATTTTTATTGAGTTGTTTGTCTTATTATTAAGTGGTAAGATTTCTTTATATTCTGGATGCAAGTCTGGATGCAAGTCTATTATCAGACATATGTGCTATGAATATTTCCTTCCAGTCTGGCTTGCATTTGTGTTTTCTTAATCAAGTATTTCAAGGACTAAATGGTTTTAAATTTGATAAAACCAAATTTTTTCTAAAATTATAGTTTTTCTCCCTTATATTTTGTGTGCTTAGTGTCCTGATAAATCTTTTCCAGGCCCAGGTCCCTAATTGGCCTGCTTTTATTTACTTTTCAGTGTCCCCTGGTTGTTGCTTTCTGCATTTTGTCTGGAACTTTTAGTGGTAATTATTGGTAGATATAGGCTAAGTGGGCTCACTCCATCCTGGGTGCTTATCTTCTAATAGTATTTTTGAGACATCATAAACAACTGAGAAAGAAATCTCTACCCTCACATAATTGAGGTCATCCTGCAGAGAGAATAGCATTTAATGATGTTTTGGGAGTGTCTGAGAATAATTTGACTATATGGGAAGCAGCACATAATAAAAGTACAGGTTTGGACTTTTAAAATAGGGCCTCCCTTTTTCTTGTTGCTTAAATTATTTCCTGGTAATATATGACATCTAAATGGGTCTTATTATTTACTTCCGGTCCTAATACTAGTATAAAATTCTATAGTCTACTCTATTTTATATGTCATGTTTCTTATAGTATTCTTTCTCTTGTATTGTCTGCAAGTGCTGAAACCATAACCTCTTATATCAAATGCTCAGAGATTTGGGGGAAATGCTTCTCCCATTTAGGGTAGCATTTTAGCACCAGGTATTGCCACACATTACAAACCAGTTTTGTTAAGGAAGACAAGACCAGTACTTATCTCTTGCAGTGGGACATTGTTGCCATTCGGAATGAAACTCAGGCATCTGTTCAAGAATCTACCTCTTTCCAGGGCACCTCAGACATTCTTACTTCTTCTAAGACAGGAGAATTTCGTGTGGGTGGATGACAGTCTTTAGACACTCTATTGCGTGTTTCAGGCACATCAGTCCATAAAGAATCGATGTCTTTATCATCATTTTTGATGTAAGAGTTATGGGTTTCATAAGAATGTCTTTCTAAGAAAGCAAAATTTGGAGTCTTGCTCAATATTTATTCTGTGTGTGTGTGTGTGTGTGTGTGTGTGTGTGTGTGTGTGTGTGAATTTTGCTATTGTGATACACAGTGGAAGTCTGGTAATGATAACAGTGTCATCCTGATCAGTTTTCCAGTGCTTCACCTTGCCCAGTACACAAAATATTCACACGTTGCTGGAAAGAAAATTGTTGACCTCAGCCTACACTAGTTTTGATTGAAAGGAAACAGGTGCAAGTGTATTAAATCCCTCCAAATGTTTCAAATGTTAAAAATGGACTACTTTTAAATTTTATTAATTGTTTAGAGGTTTAAAAAATATACCACAAGTATTACTTTTAAGTCATTTTTAAGCTAATGAGAATTCTGTATGTGATAGTAACATAATTTCCAAATGATGACATTTGATTAAGTTCTTATTGAAGGGTTTAGGGACTGAGAAAATAAATAAAAATATAAATCTCATATAATACCTTTCTTGATCGTGAAAAATGATGACGCTATCCTCTCCTTGTCATGCTTCTCATGAGTAATACTTCTTTTCTTCCTTGATGAAAATCATGGTAATAACCCAGACTGTCAGTCATGTGTTTCACAATCTCTCTTTTTGATTTTTATCTTCACAAGTGAAAACAGACAGGTTGTATACCAGATGGCAGAGTTCCACAAATGCCACAGTATATTTGAGTTAAAATATATATATATATATACACACACACACACACACATACATATATATAATGAATTCTTTTGCAGAAATGTCAGTATTATTCCAACTAAAGCAGGTATTTCATATACCTATATGGCAAGAAATTCTAAAACAGTGATATTTAAAATGATTCCAAGCCACAAAAACACTTTTCTGCTAAGTTTTCATTTTCAAAGTGGCCAAGTTTCTAATGCCTTATATTATCTGTCTTTCAGTGCTATAGAGAATGCATCTTTCAAAACACACACTTTTTATATATTTCATCATTATCTTCCATACTTTCCCCTTACCTGGCCCAGGTGGTAAGGGAAAGAAAGATTCCTGGAATAATACTGGAACAATCCGTACCCTTCCCTTTCTAAAACCCCACAGAGCAAATGCCAGACTCAGAGGGCTTCACTAGTGAGTTAAACCATCATTAAATGAATAAATAATTCCATATGCAAAACTTGTCTGGAAAATAGGAAAAGAAAGTAGCCTGATAACAAAAGCTAAAAAGAATAGTATGAGAAAGAAATACTACCAATCAGTCTCACGTGTGAATATAGAGGCAAATTCCTCAATAAAATAACAAACATAATCTAGCACTATATTAATTATATCAAAATTTAAATCCTGGTTTTATTCCAGGAAAGCAAAGTTTGTATGTTTGTTTCACATTGGAAAATCAATTATTGTGATTTATCACATTCATAGATTGAAGGAGAATATCATAGCATATTAATAGAGAAGGAAATGCATTTGACTCATTTCATCATCATTCATTTTAAAAACCTTCTTAGACACTAATATTAAACGGGATCCTTAGTCATGATGATGAAAGCCTCTCATTTTGTGCCTGAAAACATCACTGTTAACTTCTAGGAGGAAGCAGTTTCTGATTAAAAGAGCTGGCTTCTCTTAATTAACGTAGAATACAAAGCAGATTGTAGAAGAGCAACATTAAAGTTATGGGAACTTTTGCCTGTTCCCACAACTCCCACTTGCTCTGAGGAGCAGAAGCAGTTGACTCAAAGCTTATAGCAGTGTTTCTCAAACCTTAGTATGCATTAGAATCACTGGAGCGGTTGTCAAACAAGATAACTGTGTCCCTTTCTGTGAGTGTCTGATCTAGTGCTTCTAGATTAAGGCCTGACAATTTTCATTTCCAGCAAGTTTCCAGGTAATTTTCACACTGCTTGTTGAGGTATCCAACTTTGAGAACCTCTGGCCTTCGGCAACAATGACTGTGATGTTTAGATTGTAGAGGCAAGGCAATGACTGTGGTAGCTATCTTTACGTGCTACCACACAAAAGCTATGCAGAGCTTTAAAATTCTAGTGATTGTGACGATTCTATGCCATTACCATACTGTTTTGATTGCTGTAGCTTTGTAGTATAGTTTGAAGTCAGGAAGCCTGATTACTCTTGCTTCATTTTTCTCTCTCAAGATTGACTATTCATGATCTTTTGTGTTTCCATACAAATTTTAATTGTTTTTGTTCTAGTTTTGTGAAAAATGCCATTGATAATTTGATCGAGATGGCAGTGAATCTATAAATTGCCTTGGATAGTATGATCATTTTAACAATATAGATTCTTCCAATCCAAGAACACAGTATATCTTTCCATCTGTTTGTGTCATCTTCAAATTCTTCCATCAGTGTCATAGTTTTCGGAGTACAGGTCTTTTGCCTCCTCAAGTAGGTTTATTCCTAGGTATTGTATTCTTTTTGATGAAATGGTAAATGGGATTGTTTCCTTAATTTTTCTTTCTGATCTTTTGTTGTTAGTGTATAGAAATGCAACAGATTTTTGTGTATTAATTTTGTATCCTGCAACTTTACCAAATTCATTCATGATCTCTAATAGCTTTCTGGTAGCATCTTTAGGATTTTCTATGTATGGTATCATGTCATCTGCAAAGAGTGACAGTTTTACTACTGCTTTTCCAGTTTGGATTCCTTTTATTTCATTTTCTTCTTTGACTGCTGTCCACTCTCACCACTTTTATTCAAAGCTATTTTGAATAAAAGTGGTGAGAGTGGAAATCTTTGTCTTGTTTCTGATCTTAGAGGAAATGCTTTCAGCTTTTCACCATTGAGTATGATGTTAGCTGTGGGTTTGTCATATATGGCCTTTATTATGTTGAAGCAATGTTCCCTCTATGCCCACTTTCTGGAGAGTCTTTATCATAAATGGATGTTGAATTTTTCAAAAGCTTTTTCTGCATCTATTGAGATGATCATATGGTTTTATTCTTCAATTGGTTAATGTGGTGTATCACATTTGTGGATATTGAAAAATCCTTGCATCCCTGGAATAAATCCCACTTGATTATAGTGTATGATCCTTTTAATGTATTGTTGGATTCAGGTTGCTAGTATTTTGTGGAGGATTTTTGCCTCTATGTTCATTAGTCATATTGGCCCGTAATTTTCTTTTTTGGTGATGTCTTATTCTGCTTTTAGTATAGGGGTGATACTGGCATCATAGAATGAGTTCCAGAGTGTTCTTTCCTCAGCAATGTTTTTGATAGTTCAAGAAGTATAGGTGTTAACTCTTCTCTAAATGTTTGGTAGAATACAGTTTGAAGCCATCTGGTCCTGGACTATTGTTTGTTGGGAGTTTTTAAATTACTGATCTAATTTAATTACTGGTAATTTGTCTGCTCATATTTTCTGTTTCTTTCTGGTTCAGTCTTAAGAGATTGTACCTTTCTCATAGTTTGTCTGTGTCTTCTAAGTTGTCCATTTTATTGGCATAAAGTTGTTTGTAGTAGTCTCTTATGATCCTTTGTATTTCTGTGGTGTTCTGTTGTAACTTCTCCGTTTTCATTTCTGATTTTATTGATTTAGGTCCTCTCACTTTTTTCTTGATGAGTCTGACTAAAGGTTTATCAATTTTGTTTATTTTTTCAAAGAACCTACTTTTAGTTTCATTTATCTTTTCTAATGCTTTTTTATTCTCTATTTTATTTATTTCTGCTATGATATTTATGATTTGTTCCTTCTACTAACATTGGGTTTTGATTGTTCTTCTTTCTCTAGTCCTTTAGGTGTGTGGTTAAATTGTTTATTTGAGATATTTCTTTTTTCCTGAGGTAAGCTTGTAGCACTATAAACTTCCATCTTAGCACTGCTTTTCTACATCCCATAGGTTTTGCATTGTTGTGTTTTTGTTTTCATTTGTCTCTAGGTATTTTTAAAAATCTCCTCATTACCTTCTTCAGTGATCCATTTGTTGTTTAGTAGCATACTGTTTAGCCTCCAAATGTTTGTGGTTTTTGCAGTGTTTTTCTTGTAGTTGATTTCTAGTCTCATAGCATTGTGGTCAGAAAAAATGTTTGATATGATTTCAATTTTCTTAAATTTACTGAGGCTTGTTTTGTGGCATAGCAGGTGATCTAGCCTGGAGAATGTTCCATGTGCACTTCAAAAGAATGTGTATTCTGTTGCTTTCGGTTGGAATCCTCTCTATATATTTCAATCAAGTCCACATGGTCTAATGTGTCATTTAAGGCTTGTATTGCCTTATTGATTTTCAGTCTGGATGATCTGTCCATTGATGTAAGTGGGGTCTTAAAGTCCCCTACTGTTATTATGTTACTGTCCATTTCTCCCTTTATGTCCATTAATATGTGCATTATGTATTTAGGTGCTTCTATGTTGGGTGCATGTGTATTTACAGTTGTTATATCTTCTTCTTGGATTGATCCCTTGATCATTATGTAGTGTCCATCTTTGTCTCTTATAACTGTCTTTATTTTAAATTCTACTTTGTCTGATATAAGTATTGCTACCCTGTTTTCTTTTCATTCCAGTTTGTATGGAATATGTTTCCCCACCCTCTCACTTTGAGTCTGTGTGTCTTTAGATCTTAAGTGAGTTTCTTGTAGGCAACATATATACAGGTCTTATTTTAATATCCATTTAGCCACTCTCAGTATTTTGATTAGTCCATTTACATTGAAGGTAACTATTGAGATATATATATATATATATATATATATATATATATATATATACTCTTATAGCCATTTTGTTTATTGTTTGAGGGTTGGTTTTTTAGGTGTGGGTTTTTTTCCTTCTTTTTTTGTTCTCCAGTGAGTTGATGACTATCTTTAGTGTTATGTTTGGATTTATTTTTCTTTTTTTGTGTGTATATCTATTATAAATTTGGGGTTTGTGGTTTCCTTGAGGTTTTTATATAGAAATCTATACATTAATGTAATTGTTTTAAGTCGCTGGTCTCTTAAGTTCAAGTGCATTTTAACAACCCTGCATTTGTACTCTCTTCCCCTCACAATTACTGTTTTTGATATAACACTTTACATCTATTGTTTTGTGTATCCCTTAACTGCTTATTGTGGATATAGATGATTTTACTACTTTTGTTATTTAACATAACTACTAGCTTTGTGTGTAAATGATTTTTAACTTTACTCTATGTTTGCCTTTATCTATGAGTTTTTTCATTTCATAATTTTTATGTTTCTAGTTGTGGCCTTTTCTTTTTCACCTACAGAAGTTTCTTTAACATTTCTTGTAAAGCTCGTTTGATGGTGCTGAACTCTTCTAGCTTTTAATTGTTTATAAAGCTTTTGATCTCTCTGTTAAATCTGAAGAAGAACCTTGCTCAATAGAATATTCTTGGTTTTTCTCTTTCATCATTTAAATATATTGTACCACTCCTTTTGGCCTGTAAGGTTTCTGCTGAAAAATAAGCTGATAGCTTTATGGCAGTTCCCTTGTATGTTGTATGCTGCTTTTCCATTGCTGCTTTTAACATTCTATCTTTCTCTTTAATTTTTGCCATTTTAGTTACAATGTGACTTGGTGTCTTCCTCGTTGGGTTAATCGTGTATGGGACTCTCCACCCCTCCTGGACTAGGATATCTCTTTCTTTTCCCAGGTTAGGAACATTTTCAGCTACTATGTGTTCAAATATGTTCTCTGCCCTTTTCTCTCTCTTCTCTTTCTGGGAATTCTACAATATGAATATTATTGTGCTTGATGTTGTCCCAGATGTCTCTTAAACTGTCCTCATTCATTTTCATTCTTTTTTTCTTTTTTCTCTTCAGCATTAGTGATTTCCACTACTCTGTCTTTCAGCTCACTGATCCATTCCTCTGTATCATTTAATCTATTGTTGATTACTTCCAGTGTATTTTTCATTTCAGTTATTGCATTCTTCATCTCTGCTTGGTTGTTCTTTATATCTTCTAACTTTGTTAAAAACTTCTAACTTCATGCTCTGTGCATCCATTTTTTCCCCTGAGTTCTTTGATCATCTTTACAATCACTACCTTGGACTCCTTTTCTGGGGTTCTATCTCCACTTCACTCAGTTCTTCTACTGGTGTTTTATTGTGTTCCTTTGTCTAGAACATGTTCCTCTGTCACCTCATTTTGCATAAGTTGCTGTATTTATTTTTATGCATCTCATAGTTTGGTTATGTTTCCCAATCTTGTAGAAGTGACCTTTTGTAAGGGATTTCTTGTGTGTCCCCAGCATTGCACTTCCCTCTTGTCACCTGAGCTGTATGTTCTAGGGGTTTCCACCTTGGCTGTATGGGTCCTTCTGATGTGGCATGCTGAATATGTGGGTGGTCTGGTAGGCTTTGTTGGCCACCATTCCAATTGATTGCCAGTGCCTGCCTTGTGTGGAGGTTGCCAGCCACTAGTTGGCAGGACTGGGTCACCAAGTGACTGACTGCAGAACCCCAGGGGTCTTGGTGCTGATGTTGGTTTAATGTTGGGTGGAGTCAGGGTACAGAGGACTCTGGGGATGTTGCCCACCCTCTAATGGGTGAAGCTAGGTCCTGGGGTTAGTGCTGGACTACTGGCAGGCAGAACCACGTCCTGGATTCTGATTTCAGGGTCTAAGGAGCCTGAGTTTGTCAGGTCATTGGTTGGGAAGGTGGTTCCTGAAACATTGGGTATGGAGTCTGGGGTGTCCTGAAGTTCCTGTTGGCCATCAACATCCAGCTGCCTGGGAGAGGGCATAGAAAATGTGGTCCCATCAGTCAGCTGATAACTATATGTGGGTTCCCTTGTATATGACTTTTTTTCTCTTGCTGTCTTTAGAATTCTCTCTTTATCTTTAACTTTTGCCGTTTTAGTTTTGATATGTCTCTTTGAGTTCATCTTGTTTGGGACTCTCTGTGCTTCCTGTGCCCAGATATCTGTTTCCTTCTCCAGGTTCAGGAAGTTTTTAGCTGTAATTTTATCAAATACATTTTCAACACCTTTCTCTCTTCCCCTTCTGGAACCCCTATAATGTGAATGTTAGTGTGCTTGATGTCTCAGAGGTACTTGTTTTTTTAATTTGTTTTTCTTTTTGTTGTTTTGATTGGGTAATTTCCATTATTCTGTCTTCCAGATGACTTATATGTTCCTCTCTATCATCTAGTCAGCTGTTAGTTCTTTCTAGTGTATTTTTCATTTCATTTATTGAATTTTTCAGTTTTGACTGGTTCTTTTTTATATTTTCTAGTTCCTTGTTCAAATTCTCACTGTTCATCTATTCTTTTCCCCAGTTCAGTTAGCATTCTTATTACTAATGCTTTGAACTCTTTACCTGGTAAATTATTTATTTCTATTTCATTAGTTGTTTTTTCAGGGGTTTCTCTTGTACTGTCAATTGAAACAAATTCTTCTGTCTTCTTAACTTTCTCTGTCTCTGTGAAATTAGGTGAAACAGTTAACTGTTGAAGTCTTAAAATTGTGTGCCTGTGTGGAAGTGTCCTACAGTCTGCATGAGCCTTGGTGGGAGAGTTGGATCTGATGTGAACATGAGTCATGTCTTTCCCCAGGGTTTGTTGGTAGCTATCACTTTGGTCGGAGGTGGGGCTGAGTTGGAGGGGCTAGACCCAGAGCCAGGTGTGAGCCAGGGCTTCTTCTCTGCTCAGTGACCAACACTACCCTTTAGGGGTGGGATCAGGTCCCAAGTTGCTAGAGCCAGAAACTCTGAGGATCAGGTCTGACCTGGCTCTTTTCCTTTGAAGTGTGTGCTCTCCCACTTCCAATAAAGGCACACCCTTCCCAGAGGGTAACACTGCTAGAGGAAGAGGGGCTGGAGTGGACACTTGGTGTGGGTCTGAGCATGGGCTGTCGTGGCTCCAGCTGCAGTCAGAGAATGGAGGTGCTTCTGATGCACTGCCCCTGTAAGCACCAGTAATGGCTGGCCCCACCACGTTCAGATATTATTCTGTGTACAGGCTGGCTCTGTCCCTCACAACTAAGCACTCCCCTCAGATATGGCAGCCCTTGCCCTAGTGTAGAGCTGCATTGCAAAGCACATGGGGCCAGAGTGGGCACTTGGTTCAGGCTGCAGCATGGCCCATGAGAGTCACAGGAAACTGGTCAGAGTTCCATGCAGTTTCAATCTGTTTTCTCTACCTTGTTTTGAGAGTAGGCAGATGTGTCCATGCTCTTCACAAGTAGAGTCTAGGTTTCTCTTATCCCTCCTGGTTTCCTACTCACTTTATGACCACCTAGGGGGACTCATCTGCCCAGGGTCAGACCTCAGGGTTGGGGTGGCCAATATGTGACTCAAACCTTCACTCCCCAGGGAGAATCTCAGATCCCTTATAATCCTGCTCTTCCTTTGTGTACTCTCCCAGGGGCACAGGTCCTGACCTGATTACTTCTCTTCCCTTCCTATCCTATTCCATGTGAATCTTTCATACAACTTTAATTGTACAAAAGTATTTCTGCCAGTCTCCAGTTAGTTTTCAGTGAGAATTGTTCCATGGGTAGATGTATTTTTGATGTGTTCATGAGGGGAAGTGAGTTCTGTGTCCTCCTACTCCCCCATTTTGATCTGAAACCTATTTCTTCTTTTTGATGTCATAAAAATCAGGGAGAAATTTTTTGTAATCAATAAAATGTAAACAGCTAAATTATCTCCCTTTAAAAAAATATTCCTTTGCATTATCTTTATTATGGCATGAGTGGCTTGGAATGTAACTTATGTTAAAATTTTTTTCTAGAATTTTGTTATAAAATTTTACAATCAATGAGAAAAACAGTGAAAGAATTTTATAGTGAATATCCAAATACCTACTGTAGAACCACCTAATTCTAAAAAAATTACTACACTTTATTTATCACATATCTATGCATCTATCCATCTTTCTATACATCTAGCAATGTGTCTTATTTATGTGATACATTAAATGTCATTTAATTTTTCTTTATTTGTTGTTCATATACTGAGCTACAAGTTATTTGAGGGTAGTGACTATGTTTAGTTTATAGTTTTTAGCCATAAAACAGTCTTAGTAATAGTGTGAACTCACTGAGTTAGAGCTCATCAAAAATCATGAATTTAGTATTCTTTTGAAGAAATGTTAATAAACTCTTTAAATGCTGATAAGTAATGTGGCCTAGTATAAAGCTTAGGCTTTAGCAGCAGAAAATGTGACTTTAATCCTTTGTTACTTTGGCCAAGGTACTTTATTCTGTGCCTTGGTTTTCTCATATATACTATCCTATAAGATTGCTGTGAAGAATAAGATTCACTAACAATAGCAAAGTTGCACAATACCAAGCTATTGTACAAAAGTCTATCACCTTCCTATATACTAGCAATGAACAAGTGGAATTTGAAATTAAGAACACAGCATCATTTACATTAGCACTGCAAATGAAATCCTTAGATATAAATCTGATAAAATATGTAAATATCTGTGAGAAAAACTACAAAATTCTGAAGTATGAAATCAAAGCAGAACTAAATAAATAAAAGATATTCCACATTCATAGATAGGAAGACTCAGTATTGTCAAGATGTCAGTTCTTCCCAGCATGATGAATAAATTAAATTCAATCCTAGTCAAAATCCCAGCAAGTTATTTTGTGGATATCAATGAACTGATTCTAAAGTTTATATGGAGAGGCAAAAACCCAGAATAGCCAATGCAAAATTGAAAGAGAAAAACAAAGTTGAAGGACTGACATTACCCTAGTTTAAGACTTATTATAAATCTACAGTAATTAAGGTGGTGTGATTGGTAGAACAGTAGACAACTAGATCAATGGAACAGAAAGAGAGCCAAGCAATAGACCCACATAAATATTGTCAGCTGGTATTTGAAAAAGGAGCAAAGGCAGTATCATGGAGAAAAGATAGTCCTTTTAACAAATGGTGCTAGAACAACTGGACATCGACATGTAAAGGAAAAAGAAAGGAAAAAAAGAAAAGACTCTAGACTCAGACCTTACACCCTTCACAAAAATGAACTCAGAATGGACCACTCAAAGTGTAAAATACAAAACTATAAAACTCCTAGAAGGTACCTTATGAGAAAATCTAGATGTTGTTGGATATGGTGATGACTTTTTAGATACAACACCAAAGGTATGATCCGTGGAAGAAAGAATAAGTTGGACTTTATTAAAATTAAAAACTTCCCCTCAGTGAAAGACAATATCAAGAGAACAAAAAGACAAGCCACAGACTGGGAGAAAATATTTGCAAAAGACATCTGATGAAGGACTTTTATCCAAAATATACAAAAAACTTTTAAAACTCAACAATAAGAAAACAAACACTAATTTAAAAATGGGTCAAAGATCTTAACAGACACTTCGTCAAAAAGTTATACAGCCGCATAGCACAGGGAGATCAGCTCGGTGCTTTGTGACCACCTAGAGGGGTGGGATAAGGAGGGTGGGAGGGAGGGAGACGCAAGAGGGAAGAGATATGGGAACATATGTATATGTATAACTGATTCACTTTGTTATAAAGCAGAAACTAACACACCATTGTAAAGCAATTATACTCCAATAAAGATGTTATAAAAAAAAAGTTATACAGGTGGCACATAAGGATATCAAAAGAAGTCCTAATCATACATCATGAGAGAAATGAAAATTAAAAGAACAATGAGATACCACTGTATACCTATTAAAATGGCCATAGTCTAAAACCCTGACAATACCAAATGTTGGCGAGGATGTGGAGCAACAAGATCTTCATTCATTGTTGGTGAGAATGCAAAATGGTACAGCCACTTTGGAAGACAATTTGGCAGTTTCTTACAAAACTAAACATATTTTTACCATACAATCATGTCCTTTGGTATTTACTCAAAGGAGTTGAAAGCTGATATACAAATACCCGCATGTGGATATGTATACCCCTTTATTCATAATTGCTAAAAACTTGGAAGCAAACAAGTTGTCCTTTGGTAAGTGGATGGATTAATAAACTGTGGCACAATCAGACAAGGGAATATCATTCAGCATTAAAAAGAAATAAGCTATCATGCCATGAAGAGATGTGGAGGAAATTTAAATGCATATCACTAAGTGAAGGAAGAAGCCAATCTGAAAAGTCTACTTACTGTATGATTCCAACTATATTACATCATGGAAAAGGCAAAACTATGGAGACAGTAAAAAATATCAATGGTTCCCAGGGGCTGGGGGGAGAGAGCAGGATAATTAGGCACAGAAGGATTTATGGTAATGAAACTACTCTGTATGATATTATAATTGTAGATACATGTCATTATACATTTGTTCAAATTCATAGAATGTACAACACTAAGAGTAAGCCCTAATATAAACTATGAACTTTGGTTGACTATGATGTTTCAGTGGAGATTCATCAATTAAAACAAATGTTCCACCCTGATGGGGGATGTTGGTACTGGGACAAGTTATGCATGTGTGGGGGCAGGGTGTATATGGGAAAATCTCTGTACTTTCTGCTCAGTATTGCTATGAACCTAAAATTGTTCTAAAATATAAAGTCTGTTTTTTTAAAAAGGAGTCATATATGCAAAGTTCATTGCACAGCTTCTTATATATAGCAGATAGTCAATAAATGATATCAGCTGTTCATTTTACTAATATAATTTAATTTTAACTTTGTTAGATTAGGTTTATGTGTACAATAAAGAGAGGAGTACAATAAAGAGTATGCTGTTGAATAGAATATTTCTTATGATCAGCAAACAGAAATTGAGATGAAAATTCCAATTGTAAACCAACTTAATTTACAGTTTTCCTCAGTATCTTTTTTTTGCTAAATTATTATGCATGGATCTGTCCTGTTTGAATAATGAGGGCTCCAGTAAATCATACACTTACTACTCATTGATTAACTAGGAAATATTTGGGCAATTAAAGTCAGTGTCTCGTAGATGTACTGTTAGATCCTTTCTGGCATCCCACCAGTAGACAATGGCTTTTCTCTTTTTCCCACGCCTAATATGTCCTGGACTATGGCTGCTAATGCATAGGAAACACCATTGGCTTGCAAGTCTCAAGGTACAAGATATAAAGTACACATTTGAGTATTAGCAGCATGAAACTAGTATTTTACTTAGAAAGAATAAAGTATATAAGAAAAGTGTTAACTCAGTTTTTGATATTGTTGGAACATAAGTCAACACAAAATTAGTAATAAAAATAGAAGGCTGCAACAGATAACAAGACTTAGTGTATGCAAGTTAATTCTGAAGCTAATATCTCTCTTACTTAAATTAACTGGACTATTTGATATGAATGAGTATATTGGTAACAATGTAATTTTCCAGCCCAGGAGAGAGACAACATTCAGAATGACAGCTCTCCAAAGGACTCTAAAACGAATGGACTGCTTCTCAACACCTTTATAAATCTTAGCAAACTTTTCCCAGAGTGGATATTAAAGGTATAATGAGTAGATGAGTTGAATAGGGAAATAAAATAGTGTAACATTTAATCGATACATGATTTCAGGGAGTAGCATTGCAAATGTTGTAGTCAGCCATTTTGGTAAATGGAGCATCATATGTGATATTCTCATGTTGTAGAAGAAAACATTCAAGAAACAGTTTGAATGGGACTTGATTTAGGTTTACTTTCTTCTTTTGTTTTAAATTTTATTGAAGTATAATTGATTTACAATGTTGTGTTAGGTTTATTTTCTATTCCTGGAAAATTACAATATATTTCTGTCACCTTCAGAAAAGTTAAAAGTCAACCAAAATTATCAAAGTTCATTTAAATAACTATATTTGGTGTGATAAAGACCCATGACTCTTCTTCATTTGAGCTACTATAGACATGGTCTGTTTCTGTTAGAGCGCTCACCATCTTCTATTCCTGATAATTTTTGTATGTATATATCTTATTCCTGAGATCAGGTTTTCTTTCTGATTATTCTTTTAATCTCTACTTCTAACATAGTGAGCAGCTAATATTAAACGAATGTACAAGTGAATGCATGAATGGATACATTAATGAATAAATATTTGTCCACATACCTAGCTCTCTTCAATTTTTGTCTCTGTATGTCAAGTCTAGGTTCTTCCTGCTTTCCTCATTTCACATTTGCATTTCAAATCAATATTAATCCAGCACCTGTGTATTTGCACTCATTCTGTTTGTTTTAAAACTTTGCATGGTATTTCAGTCTCCACTGGGTAATCATTTATTTGGATAGTGGAAGAAAAGCAAAACAAGTTATTTTTACACACATTTTGGTTCTCTAAAAATGTATATCTGAAAACAGTGTCCCTCAAATTAGAATTTACTTTTACTTGAGCAACTTCAACCCCAATATTTACTATACTACAAATGAGAGGTGAAAAATCCCCACCAATAGAAGTATCTGTTTAAGTAATTTAACTTGGAAACAGCATAAATTACATTTCTTCAAGGGAATATAAAAGTGGGTCTCTTCTGCCACTTGGGAAAATAAATTCTAAGTAGCACATGAAATAGGATGGTTTAATTTTGTACATTACAGTGCTTGACAATTGAACAAGAAATGAATGAATGGACACTCTTTTGGTTCCTTCCCAATGTTATTCACCTGAATCCAGGACTAGCTGGACGATAAGGGCCATGGGGGTCAATCCAATCTGATCATTTAATTCCTGTATTAAGTAAAGTCTCTCTGAGACAGATAAGATGGAGCTCTCTGTTACTTGTGATTTTGAGCACTACTCCAAGAATAATTTTCTGCTTAGCACAGAAACCAGGACTCTGATTCAGGGACAGATAAAGGGAGAATGTGTCTTTACATCATTTCTCGTCCACGGGCTGGAAGTTTTTTCAGCTTCTTTAACCTTATACTTAGTGACTTCTGTCCCCATCCCCCGGATCTGGAAATATGTTGTTGATGATCTTAAATTTCAGCATGATAAAGGAGTTGTAACTTCTCTGTGAATGTCTTCTTAGGTTTGGAAAGTTGGGGATCAGTGACATTACTGATGCTATTTGTTATTTTTAATCCTAGATGTAAGTTTTGAAATAACTTTCAAAAATAACTGAAAGTGCAGAAGTATGGTGTAGATAAGAAAGTGAAATCATAGGGCTATGAAGGGAGAAACAGTTAAAAGGCTTTCTGCAGTATGTCAGGAGAAAGATCATGAGGGTCTGATCTAAAGCAGTATTAACAGAACAGAGAGGTATGGGTATAAGCCTGTTTAGATTGAATGACCTTTTCAAATAATTGCAGGTAAAGATACAAGTTGAAGATTGTCTCTGATTTTTTTTATCATTAATGATACCATTAATTGAATAGGGCAAGGTAGGTAAAGGAAGAATTGCAGGATTTTTTATAGCATCTAAGAAAAAATATTTTCGTTTGGGGAAAGATTGACTTGGAATTCCTTTGAAGGAAGATATCTTTGGGAAGTTAGAAATAGGAAAGTAGAGCTCAGAAAAGAGTTGTTGGCTAGAGATACAGATCTGAAAATCATTAAAATGAGTTGTATGTAGGCTAAGAAAAAAAATTCCTCTAAGTATTTTACATGTATTGCTCCATATCACCTTCACATCTATCTTCTGTGGAAGGTAATACTATTATTCTTTATTTTAAAGAGAAAAAACTCTAGCACAGAGATGTTAAGTATTTTTCCTAAGAATACCATTAAAAACTGGTGGCTGTATTAATCTGCTTGGGCTGCCATGAGAAAATACCATAGGCAGGGTGGAGAGACATTTATTTTCTCACAGTTGTAGAGGCTGGAAGTCCAAGATCAGAGTGTCAGCAGGTTGGGTTATGGTGAGAGCTCTCTTCCTGGCTTGCAGAAGGCCACTTTCTCACTGTGTGTTCACATGGCCTTTCTTCAGTGGGTGCACATGGAGAGGGAGAGTGATAATTCCCTATCTTCCTCTTATAAGGTCACCAATCCTGTTGGATTAGGACCCTGTCTTTTTTACCTCACTTTACCTTGATTGCCTCTTAAAAGCCCTATTTCTAGATACAGTCACTTTGGGGGTTAGGGCTTCAACATATGACTTTTTGGGGGACACAGTTCATTCTATACCTGACTTGAACCCAGATAGGCTACAGAAGCCACACCCTTTACTGCTAGACGTGTGATGCAAGGCAGTAACTGATTTTAGTTGCCAAGAGCCAGTAATCAAAATCCTTTGTGAATGTGGGGAAAGCAGATAGATGACATGCACAAGCACAGGCAAAGGGTGGTGGCACTGAATTGAATAAACTTTAAATTAATTAGGAATACAAAAATTTCTGAGACATAGTTTTGTCCTCAAGAATATTTCTGTAATATTATATATATACTTTACTATTATGTATACTCTATAAATAAAATATAATATGCTTTATATATATCATATATATATATATGTTTCAGTATGGAAAAAAAGCCATGTTTCTTTTCAGTGTTTCTCCTGAAAGCTACAGATTGCTTCCAGGTACAAATTATCATCAGTGATGTCTAAATCCTTGTGTTTTGACTCTGCAGGCATGTTTTAATTCTTTCTGGGGGTGGAGTACATCATAGAAATTGGAATCAGTTATCGACTCTTACACAAAAGAAAAAAGTACATCTGTTGGAAACACATCTATATAGACAGAGCCAAGGTATGAAGCTCTCCTTAAAGCCACGTGACTTATATAAAGAGAATTACAGATATGATTACGAATTGAGTGTTTATACTTTAACATGAATTTTCAAAGGTACATTTTAAGTGCCTCTAACTACTTCAACTACTTCATTAGCATTTAACATTTAACTGCAGTGAAATAACCAGAAACATATATTCTAGAAATAGGCAGGTTCCAAACTGATTTTACTATTTGAGGTCAAGGAAGAAATTTTCTATGAAATAAAAAAATAATCTAATCCTAAGAGAAAAAAATCCTTTCACAATTTCTAGTCCCAGCTCTTTTGTTTCTGATCAAATAGCAATGTATAATTAGAATGCGTTGTTTGTGGCTGCTTAATATATTCATTATATTTGCCCATAAATCACTCTAATACATGACCTGGTATTTAAATTTCAGAAAAACAGTCATTAGACTAGTCCTGGTTTCAGGGTAGCTTTGTAGATAGGTCTCAAAAATCATTAGCCTGTCAAAAATTTTGACAGGCCTGTAAAATGTTTTGACCCTGTTGACAGTTATCCATGTCACCCCATCTACTGCTTCCTTAGCTCTATGTTCTTCTACTGAGCCCTATGACATTAGTATTGGAGGATGTATACTTTTCACCTTCACCAAGTAATTAGGACTCAAACTATATTACCCCAACGTGTCAGGGACATGAGGGAGAATGAATAATGACCAATGGCTCTTTATTGAGCAAATAATATTTTATAGTCACCTTCGTGTGCTTTTCCATCATGTCTCATAACCCAGTGAATTTGTTACTGTTAATACTTCCACTTTAGAGCTGAAAAACTGAGTTAAGCATGATGGTTAAGGGCACTGACTTACCCAACAGGATAAACAGTTTTGAATCCCAGTTCTGTTCCTTAATAGCTCTATAGTCATGGGAAGATTTTTTTTTTAACCTTTCAACATCTTATTTTCATCTTATCTAAAAACTAGAAGTTAAAATATTATCTACCTCAATAGGGTAGGGGCTAGAATAAGATGAGCATGTGGTAGAATAAAATGAGAATACCAGTGGCTAGCACTGTTCTAGTGAAAAATAATAAGTGATTGTGGTGGTGTTTGTTAGAAACCCTGTGACTTGTCCAAGGCCACACAGCAAGTAAAAACTGGCGTCAGGACTCAGAGTAAGGTTTGCTAAGATTTCAGTGCTTTTCTCTGTTAGATACCTTCTTGCAGAGAAATGCTTCAGATATGCTCTCTGCTGTTTATTAAGCCAGACTGATTTTGTTGAAGTGAACACGTAGGTCAGTACGTACTTTCATGATGTTTTGGGATTTACCTAAGTTTAATGCAGAGGGCTGATAGGAAATCAAGTGGGAGTAAGTGAAACAGCCATAGATTTGGTTGTAAATAAAGGCACTAGCTGTCCGGTAACAAGGGCCTGGAGGCATAGAGATGTCTGGCTCAGGAAATCACAACTGCCTACAAAACTTCACCAAGCCTGTTTGTCTCTACCCAAGGGACTTTTCCTGTACCTGCACACATCCTGTTACTACTTTCTACCTGAGCAGGAAGTGAATAAGTTTCTACCCTTTTAATTTTTGTATTGTTTACCCAGTTGTATAAATGTTGGTTTTATGAACATGTATCCAGAAAGAATATTAACAGTGAAGAACAAATTTGAGTAATAAATTTTGCAATGTAAACACGTTGAAAAAAATGAACCAGATCTTTCCTGGATTAAAATATGGATATGTGCTTTGGTATGTACATACACAAAGCAAAGCAAAGGGAAAGATACAAGGCAAGAGAAAGTTTATATTGTAAAGTTAACATCATTACTCCTTTTCCTTATGTGTGTTTGTGTGTGATGTGTGTATGAGCAACATCATGAAATTGTATTATTTGTAAATTCCATATGGGTTCTTGAATTTTTAATCATTTTTATTTGTTTTAATAATACAATGTAATATAGTAATATATTATCTTGTAATCTAGGGAATACATTTTTAACTGTTCATTTTCACTTTCCTTAAAGATAAAAGGTGCACTATAAATATAGCAAGTTCTGTATCCTCACAATGTATTCTTCTTACCTTTGCAGAGAATCTGGGCTAGTCACATCAACATGTACTGGTTCATTTCATTGAGAAGCATATAATGGAAGTATCTATAAACACACAAAGCCCAGTTTTATATTCATCAGAAGAGAGTTAAACACTATAGTCCATGTCCATAGTTAGAGCATTGAAATTCTCCATAGTGTTGGAGAGTAACTCTGTGCACTGAAACTGTTACCTAGGGGTGTGTGTGTGTGTGTGTGTGTGTGTGTGTGTGTGTGTGTTATAAACATATATTCTATATGAAGTAGACATGATCTCTAGGCATAAATCCAAATTGCAGAAACTGAGGTGACATGAATGGGTAAATATTAAAGAGCTACCCAGGGCTATTTGGTGGGGCTAATGGCAGACTCTGGGAGGGCTCACTCCAAGTAGTGCTTCCCAGAACTTTGGCTGCCAGTGTTCTTGTCCCATGGTGAGCCACAGCCAAACCCTGGCTCTGCAGGAGACCCTCTAACACTAGCAGAAAAATAAAATGGAAGATATAAGGAGCCCAAAAGAGAAGGAAAATATTTGACTGCCTAGCCTAGACAAAACAAGGAGAAAAAATCAGCCATTGAATACACTGTGATTCAAGCCGTGTGGCTGGCAGGGTCTTGGTGCTCTAGCCAGGTGTCAGGGCTGTGCCTCTGAGGTGGGAGAGCCAACTTCAGGACATTGGTCCTCCAGAGACCTCCCAGCTCCACGTAATATCAAATGGCAAAAGCTCTCCCAGATATCTCCATCTCAACACTAAGACCAAGCTCTACTCAATAACCAACAAACTACAGTGCTGGACACCCTATGCCAAACAACTAGCAAGACAGGAACACAACCCCACCCATTAGAAGAGAGGCTGCCTAAAATCATAATAAGGTAACAGACACCCCAAAACACACCACCAGATGTGGTCCTGCCCCCCAGAAAGACAAGATCCAGGCTCATTCACAAGAACACAGGCACTAGTCCCCTCCACCAGGAAGCCTATATAACCCACTGAACCAGCGTTAGCCACTGGGGGCAGAAACCAAACACAACAGGAACTACGAACCTGCAGCTCGTGAAAAGGAGACCCCAAACACAGTAAGTTTAGCAAAATGAGAAGACAGAGAAATACACAGCAGATGAAGGAACAAGGTAAAAACCCACCAGATCAAACAAATGAAGAGGAAATAGATAGTCTACCTGAAAAAGAATTCAGAGTAATGATAGTAAAGATGATCCAAAATCTTGGAAATAGAATGGAGAAAATACAAGAAACGTTTAACAAGGACCTAGAAGAAATAAAGAGCAAACAAACAATGATGAACAACACAATAAATGAAATTAAAAATTCTCTAGAGGAATCAATAGCAGAATAACTGAGGCATAAGAACAGATAAGTGACCTGGAAGATAAAAGAGTGGAAAAACTACTGCAAAGCAGAGTAAAGAACAAAGAATGAAAAGAATTGAGGATACTCTTAGAGACCTCTGGGACAACATTAAACACACAAACATTCGAATTATAGGGGTCCCAGAAGGAGAAGAGGAAAAGAAAGGGACTGAGAAAATATTTTAGGAGATTAGAGTTGAAAACTTCCCATATGGGAAAGGAAAGAGTTAATCAAGTCCAGGAAGTGCAGAGAATTTCATACAAGCTAAATCCAAGGAGATACACGCCAAGACACATATTAATCAAACTATCAAAAATTAAATACAAAGAAGAAATATTAAAAGCAGCAATGGAAAAGCAATAAATAACATACAAGAAAATCCCCATAAGGTTAACAGCTGATCTTTCAGCAGAAACTCTGCAAGCCAGAAGCAAGTGGCAGAACATATTTAAAGTGATGAAAGGGAAAAACTTACAACCAAGTCTACTCTACCCAGCAAGGATCTCATTCAGATTGGATGGAGAAATTAAAACCTTTACAGACAAGCAAAAGCTAAGAGAATTCAGCACCACCAAACCAGCTTTACAACAAATGCTAAAGGAACTTCTCTAAGCAGGAAACACAAGAGAAGGAAAAGACCTACAATAACAAACCCAAAACAATTAAGAA
Source organism: Balaenoptera physalus (assembly GCF_965194825.1). Lineage (NCBI taxonomy): Eukaryota > Metazoa > Chordata > Mammalia > Artiodactyla > Balaenopteridae > Balaenoptera > Balaenoptera physalus. Next base: position 127,317,082 of record NC_138890.1, read on the forward strand.
AATGGTAATAGGAACATACATGTTGATAATTACCTTAAATGTAAATGGATTAAATGCTCCAACCAAAAGACATAGACTGGCTGAATGGATACAAAAACAAGACCTGTGTATATACTGTCTACAGGAGACCCACTTCAGACCCAGGGACACATACAGACTGAAAGTGAGGGGATGGGAAAAGATGTTCCATGCAAATGGAAATCAAAAGAAAGCTGGAGTAGCAATTCTCATATCAGACAAAATAGACTTTAAAATAAAGACTATTACAAGAGACAAAGAAAGACACTACATAATGATCAAGGAATCAACCCAAGAAAAAGATTCTTAGGAAAGCAAATTCTTAGGAAAGCAAAACCTCCCAAGACTGAACCAGGAACAAATAGAAAATATAAACACACCAATCACAAACACTGATATTGAGACTGTGATTAAAATTCTTCCTACAAACAAAAGCCCAGGACCAGATGGTTTCACAGGCGAATTCTATCAAACTTTTAGAGAAGAGCTAACACCTATCCTTCTCAACCTCTTCCAAAATATAGCAGAGGGAGGAACACTCCCAAACTCATTCTACGAGGCCACCATCACACTGATAACAAAACCAGACAAAGATGTCACAAAGATAGAAAACTATAGGTCAATATCACTGATGAACATAGATGCAAAAATCCTCAACAAAATACTAGCAAACAGAATCCAACAGCACACTAAAAGGATCATACACCATGATCAAGTGGGGTTTATCCCAGGAAGGCAAGGATTCTTCAATATACGTGAATCAATTGATGTGATAAACCATATTAACAAATTGAAGGAGAAAGACCATATGATCATCTCAATAGATGCAGAGAAAGCTTTTGACAAACTTCAACACCGATTTTTGATTAAAAACCCTCCAGAAAGTAGGCATAGAGGGAACTTACATCAACATAATAAAGGCCATAAATGACTAACCCACACCCAACATCATTCTCAATGGTAAAAAACTGAAACCATTTTCACTAAGATCAGAAACAAGACAAGGTTGTCCACTTTCACCACTATTATTCAACATAGTTTCGGAAGTTTTAGCCACAGCAAACAGAGAAGAAAAAGAAATAAAAGGAATCCAAATCAGAAAAGAAGAAGTAAAGCTGTCACTGTTTGCAGATGACATGATACTATACATAGAGAATCCTAAAGATGCTACCAGAAAACTACTAGAGCTAATCAATGAATTTGGTAAAGTAACAGGATACAAAATTAATGCACAGAAATCTCTTGCATTCATATACACTAATGATTTAAAATCTGAAAGAGAAATTAAGGAAACACTCCCATTTACCACTGCAACAAAAAGAATAAAATACCTAGGAATAACCCTACCTAAGGAGACAAAAGACCTGTATGCAGAAAACTATAAGACCCTGATGAAAGAAATTAAAGACAATACAAACAGATGGAGAGATATACCATGTTCTTGGATTGGAAGAATCAACATTGTGAAAATGACTATACTACCCAAAGCAATCTACAGATTCAGTGCAATCCCTATCAAACTACCAATGGCATTTTCGCAGAACTAGAGCAAAAAATTTCACAATTTTTATGGAAACACAAAAGACCCCGAGTAGCCAAAGCAATCTTGAGAAAGAAAACCGAAGCTGAAGGAATTAGGCTCCTGGACTTCAGACTATACTACAAAGCTATAGTAATCAAGACAGTATGGTACTGGCACAAAAACAGAAATATAGATCAGTTGAACAAGATCAAAAGCCCAGAGATAAACCCACACATATATGGTCACCTTATTTTTGATAAAGGAGGCAAGAATATACAATGGAGAAAAGACAGCCTCTTCAATAAGTGGTGCTGGGAAAACTGGAGAGCTACTTGTAAAAGAATGAAATTAGAACATTCCCTAACACCATACACAAAAATAAACTCAAAATGGATTAAAGACCTAAATGTAAGGCCAGACACGGTAAAACTCTTAGAGGAAAACACAGGCAGAACACTCTATGACATAAATCACAGCAAGATCCTTTTTGACCCACCTCCTAGAGAAATGGATATAAAAAGAAAAATAATTTTTGGGACCTAGTGAAACTTAAAAGCTTTTGCACAGCAAAGGAAACCATAAACAAGACGAAAAGACAACCCTCAGAATGGGAGAAAATATTTACAAATGAAGCAACTGACAAAGGATTAATCTCCAAAATTTACAAGCAGCTCATGCAGCTCAATATCACAAAAACAAACAACCCAATCCAAAAATGGGCAAAAGACCTAAATGGACATTTCCTCAAAGAAGATATACAGATTGCCAACAAACCCATGAAAGAATGCTCAACATCACTAATCAATATAGAAATGCAAATCAAAGCTACAATGAGGTATGACCTCATACCAGTCAGAATGGCCATCATCAAAAAATCTACAAACAATAAATGTTGGAGAGGGTGTGGAGAAAAGGGAACCCTCTTGCACTGTTGGTGGGAATGTAAATTGATACAGCCACTGTGGAGAACTGTGTGGAGTTTCCTTAAAAAACTAAAATTAGAACTACCATTCAACCCAGCAATCCCACTACTGGGCATATACCCTGAGAAAACCGTAATTCATAAGGGGGCATGTACCACAATGTTCATTGCAGCTCTATTTACAATAGCCAGGACATGGAAACAACCTAAGTGTCCATGGACTGATGAATGGGTAAAGGAGATGTGGCACATATATACAATGGAATATTACTAAGCCAAAAAAGAAACGAAATTGAGTTATTTGTAGTGAGGTGGATGGACCTAGAGTCTGTCATACAGAGTGAAGTAAGTCAGAAAGAGAAAAGCAAATACTGTATGCTAACACATATATATGGACTCTAAAAAAAAAAAAAAAAGTTCTGAAGAACCTATGGGCAGGACAGGTATAAAGATGCAGACGTAGAGAGTGGACTTGAGGACACAGGGAGGGGGAAGGGTAAGCTGGGAAGAAGTGAGACAGTGGCATGGATTTATATATACTATCAAATGTAAAACAGATAGCTAGTGGGAAGCAGCTGCATAGCACAGGGAGATCAGCTCAGTGCTTTGTGACCACCTAGAGGGGTGGGATAGGGAGAGTGGGAGGGAGACGCAAGAGGGAGGAGATATGGGGTTATATGTGTATGTATAGCTCAGTCACTTTGTTATAAAGCAGAAACTAACACACCATTGTAAAGCCATTATAATCCAATATAGATGTTAAAAAAAAAGTGTGATGGAAAAGAATATGAAAATGAATATATATATATATATATATATATAACGGAAGTCACTTTGCTGTACAGCAGAAATTAACATTGTAAATCAACTATACCTCAATAAAATTAAAAAAGAATGCTTTTCCAGGGAATAAAATATAGAGCTACCAAAGGTAGTGCTATATTTATATTATGGGTGGATGAAGACTCAGGGAGAATTGAGTGAAGAGAGAATGGCATGTTCAATCAGAATAAGTTAAGAGGAAATCATCATTTTTTTTTTTTTATCATTTGGTGACGGCTTTATAGAGAAGGGAGGGTTATGGGAGCAACTTAAATTTTCTACACTAGGTAAATTTCATGAAAAGTTATGGGCCTAATGATTTGGCCTTTCAATGGTGATATTTTCACATTACCTTACTGGGCCAATGTGTTTCTCTCTCTATGCAGGCGCGTGTTACCAGAGATGGTTAAAACTTCCTATCACATAGCACCTCATGCTTCACTGGGTACTGAAACAGAAAAGTTAAAATGAGACTTAATATTACCCAACACTTCTATCTCTTTTGAAAATTACTTCACCAAACTCTTTGTCAGCATTCTCTTATGGTTTTTTGCTTACCTTCAGTTGTCTTTTTTAGAACAGTAGAAAAATAAAAGATCATAACACCATGAACCTTTGCTTTAACTAACTCAGAGATGAGGGGGAATGAACCAAAGTGACTATGGGATGAAACGGCTTGTCAGCATTTGCATCCGCCTTTATTCCTGAATTAGCCACTGATTTTTCACCATGTTCGACATTGTGCCAGGTTTTGTGAGAGATAAAAATAAACGGCTGCTGATGTTCAGAAGACCCTCTAAAGTGTCTGTAAATGAAATAATTGAGGCAAATAAAATAATTGAGGATAAAGAGTTACGAGTAAGGACGGTCACTTCCCACTCTGAGGGAGTGTGGGGAGAGCCAAGGGAGACTTTATGGAGCATACGGCAATTCATTGGAGCCTTTAATCACAGACAGAATATTCAGTCAGAATCAGGTTTAAAGAATAGCTGAAGTGACGACGTTACTGGAAGAGAACTGATTCATGAAATGGTATATGTAGCCCAGTTAGGCAGGAGCAGTAGGAGAAAATGATGCCCTAACATCAGCCATCCCCTTCTGTTGGATGATGCCACTGTACAGAGCTGTGAAGCTCAGAGTGCTCAGAACACCCACCATGATAGCATAGATATTTTACTGACATAACCTTGAAATATTTTGAACTGCAAATGAAAATCAATGTTCCCCATCCCCCTTGTGAATTATAATAAGCAAAATGTGGTTTTGCGTCTGTTCAACTCTACACTGACTTTCAGTAAGTTGAAATATGCTGTAAATGTTCTTCTTTCTCCCCAGACATAGGTTTTCTGTGGAGAGATATTTTCTTGATATTATGTCAGAGTCTTTCAGGATTTATGTTTTCAGTGAAAAAAATAAGACTTTTTAAACCCAGTATGTTTTTTATTGGGTCAAAAATTCAAGTCTAACTTTTCAGTTTTGGAGTTTTTTTAAGAGTAATAAATGGAAAATAAATGGTCTTGACTATAGTCCAAGCCACAATTTGTTCTCTGTGTTCTCTGGAAACAGGAAAATAAAGATTTATATCCCATTTATTAGAAAAGAAAAGAAAGAGAAAGAGAGAAATGATGTGTTTGTGAACGCTACTGGGAAGAGTATAAGTCCCTGATCTGCATTTAGAGATTTGTTCTACTTCTAAGTATATGGGCTAGGGCTCATTTGAGATGTACCCATTGTATATCAATTTACCCAGAGAGAGGAAGCAGGTTTTTGCATTTGTAAAACACCAATCTGGTTATTTTTAGATGGAACATGCATACTTCCAAAAAGAAACTTTTCTTATTACTGACTCTCATATTATGTTGGCATTGAAAACTATAGTAAGGCACCAAGGAGATAGTGACAAGTAAAAGTTGTTGAAATCTAGTCCCATTTCCCAATGCAGATCTGGGAGGCAGGCAGGGTTGGTTGTAAAAAGAATAATATTAATGATTTCAAAGCTGGTTATTAGTTTTACCTGAGGAGGTTTTAAAATATTAATATCTTTCTTTCCTCTCCCCCCTCTTGCTCCCTCCTTACACGTCTCCCTTCTTTGCTCCAGGCCACAAGCCATTAGGAAGGGCTGAATGAGGACAACAGCCTTAGAGGATCTAGACAGGTTTCAGGGAGACTGAGACAAAGTAAACATATTGAGCATACCAGAGTTAGGTTTCTCACTGTCAGAAAAAGAAATTACAAATATGAAATGGGAGAAAGTTGGAACATGCACTGTAGTATTGGATTAGAATTAGTAATATGTATGTGGACGCATGTTTTTGTTTTTTATATCTCGATATAGATAGAGAAATTAAATATGAAAGTAAAAGGTGCTTGTGTTCCATATCTCTGGTCGCTTGCTATGATAGAAATAAGAAAGTGTTCAAATAATGATGGGGTCATGTCAAAAAAATACAGGTGTCAGCTTGAAGAGCCTCTACTAAAAAATCTAGAACAATTTGGGCATCTAAATAAATACTGATAATTATGGGTAGTATTGAATAAAAGAGGAATTTATAAGGACATCTATGAGTCTACAGTGAAATAAATAATTGAGCACATCAATGTGGAGAAGAGAAAGCTTTTACTTACAGAAGACCAAACAGTAAATGTAGAAGTAATGGTAGAATTGGAAAAATAACAATTTGGAAACTATTGTAGTAATAATTTGGCCAACAAAGAACACTAATGTATGTTAAAACCAGTGGGTGAAAGTTTAATGACACAGAGCATATTTACGTAGCCTCAAAGTGTCTCCCCACGAAATAATTATAAATACAGTGGGGAAAGAGTAACTTGAGAAGATCCTAATCAAGACCTCCAACAAGTTATCAAAGTTGTTGCCAGCGATGGCACACACTGACATTTTGTGTCACCTGATGGGATACAGTGAGAAGAGACAGTCTTGGTGATTTTTCTGCCAAAATCCATAGCCTGAGTCTACTCATGAGGAAACACACAAATACAACTTGAAGGATATTCTACAAAACAATTGTCATAGATTCAGAAATATTATGGTTGGTAAGGTTACGGAAGAACTGTGGAACTCTTCCAGACTTAGGGAGATTGAAGAGATATAACAACTAAGCATGACACATCATCCTCGTTTTGATCATTTTGCTATAAAGGACGTTATTGGGATGGTTGGCAAAATCTAAATGGGAATAAGGGTATATGGGATTTCTTTGAACTCTTATTGCACTTTTATTTTGTAAGTTTGAAATTACTTCAAAATAAAAAGTGCAAAACAATGTATATGTCCCAATCTCACAGTATTAAATCAGGATCTCTGAGAACGGAAACATTTTAAAAGGACCTCAAATGACTCCAACAAGCAGCCAGGATTGAGAACGGCTGGGCAAGGAGCAACAGTGTTCATTAAGATCAATGCTGGAAACAACTGGAATAATTCTAATTATGGGTCTATCTTTGTTTCATTCAGCATGAGTTCTGATGATGGATTTATGTCTAGCATTTACTTGGTGAATGGATGCAAATGCTCTGTTCTTTTAGAGTTGCTTGTAGAGAGCTATTATAGCTGTTCTTGGTTTACAGTACATTGCAGCACCCACTTGTGATGTTCCAAATGGTATATTTATTTTTTTCAAATGAAAACAGAACAAAAACATACCTTACTTTGAGATTTAGTAACCTTCCATGATGTAGTTAGAGACACCTGGTTTTCTAAAACTAGAGTCGCTATTAGAGTCGCTATTAGTTTGGGTTGATGCTTAATGTTTTATATTTAAATGGTACATTTCTTTAAATGTTTTTGAGCGTTACATTGGAGAGCAATCCACCTGGTGTTCTGTTCTATCAGTGCATCAGGTAACACATTAAGATCCATTCCCTTCTTTGTATTTGGAATATCGTGAAATGGAGAAGAGTGTCTGCTTGTCTTCTGTGCACCTCCCATTCCTCTTTGTCTAGGCTTATATATGTGTGATGTGATGATGTGATGTATGTGATGAGAGCATCATCTTCTTGTGTCTGGCTGGAGGTGAGGGATACAGCAGGTGTTTGGATTCTGCAGATAGTCCAAGATATAAGACCTTCACATGCAGATGCATTTAGAGTAAGTCAGAGATAAAAAGTGAGGAGAATTTTAATGGTGTTGTCAAGGCTTGCCTCAAGCAAAATTGTGAAATATGCCAAGATTGTCACTGGAGCCTACCAGTCTTTGCAGTGCTCCATCTATCTCACTGTGGCTGTTTGCTAGGTGTCCTTCAGATGCACAGTCCATGCAATCTCAGCTGTCACAGCATCTACTAAGTTGTTGCTAGATAAAGTGTTATGTGGTAGGGGTTTTAATATTGACCCTTTCCAGGGATGTTTATTTCTTAAAATGGTATTATTTGTCAAAACTGATTTATTATTGATGGAGAGAGAGTATATTTTAAAAATAAAAATAGCAAGTATTTATGAGCCCATTTACCTGCCAAGCATTTTGCTACATACTCTATTCATTATTTCATTTAATCCTCACAAGTGCCCTATGAGGCAGACTATAATTTATATCCATTTTATAGATGAGACCTTGAAGCTTAGAGCACTGAAACGATTTGCCCAAGATCAGAAAGCTGGTGAGTTACAGACTTCAGTTTGAACCTAGATCCATCTGATTCCTAAATGTGTGTGCTTAGCCATTAGGCTCTATTAGCTCTCATGATTTGGACTGGGGTTGACCTAGACCATCTACCCCTAATTTTAGAGAAATTAATGTAGTATGAGTCTAAGAAAACTATCTCATGATCCCATCTCGCTTACCAGCAGACTAGTCCATACTGTATTTTAGAGCATATGGTTCAGAAGAGTATTCACCCAATTATTCCGCTAGTCATATCCGCATGAGGCAGCAGCCTCATGCTGAAACAGTCTTTCAGTTTGTATAGTGGGTGTTTAAATACACAAAGATATAGGGGATTTTTCTCTGAAAGCTTTCAAAACCCTCTCTTAGGCTCATTTAGTAATTCAAAGAGAGTATTCAGTAGAATGTGACCTTTTAAGGTATCTCTAAATACATCTGGCAAACCATTAAGGCTATCGAGGTACCGATGTCAAATATAGTAAATATAGCTTCTTAGCTCTCTTCTTGAGATAGATATTTAGTCTGCATGTTTTATAGTTTAAGTAAAGCTATACATTCCAAAGCAATTACACCGTAATGAAGAAAGAATAACTGAGAGCAAGAATAACATACGCTATGCAATATATTTTAAGAGAATCTGGTTAATCATTTTCTTGTTGAAGTAAAGTCATTTCAGTTCCATCTCATTTAACTGAGGCATTCAAACACTGAGAAAAGACTATAAAAACATACTTGTTTTTGAAGTATTAAGTGAATTTATAACATGTCAACAGTCATTTTTATATTTGTATCCCAATATAAGATTGCCCTTTTTAGCTGATAAGTTCCAAATTATTTAAAAATTATATATTGCTTTTTCCAAATGCTAACTTACTGATGAAGCATATGAATTAGTTATATAATGAGGAAAATGCCTAAGTGACATTCTTCCATTATACCACTGGAAAAAGTAATGTGCTTCCCTAAATCACCAAACTAAGAAAATAATTACCATTTACTTTGTACCAGGCACTTTGTTGAGCAATTCACTACATTAATACATTAAATCCTTAGAGCAACCTTGGGATGAGATTGGGATAAGTGTTATGATTATTATTACTGAAGAGATAAAATAACAGAAGATCTTTGGGACTGAACAACTTGCCTACTAGCCATATAGCTAGAAATGAGCATATGTAGATTTCAAATCCAAGGCCATCTAACTTTAAAATTTATTCTCTTAACCAATAAGTTATATAACTAAGGTAAAATAAAAGCTTTAGGACTAACATTTGTATTAACAGGAATTTTTCTGGAATTGGCATTCCCATATATCCATATTACCTTTACAAAACCGTATTGCCTTTAGAGCTATAAGTGCCATCTTAATGCAAATATTCATTTGAGAGATGAGGAAAATGACGACCAGACCAGATAGGATATGATATTCCTAATACTAATCAGAAACATTTCAAGAAAAAGAATGTCGACCAAATATTAAATGATTAAATTTTTATTCCCTATAGCTTATTCCTAACTCTTGTAATAAAACAAAAGGCAGAATTGTCAAAGATGGAGGCCAGTTGATGGTTCAGGCATGAACTCTCATGGAGACAAGGTGGTCGTCCTTGTCTAGCCCACTGGTTAAATTTCCTAGCTCTCCCAGATGTAAAATGGAGGTACTATAACATTTAACTGCTGGGCTGTTGTGATGATTAAAAAGGAATATGTTTTGAGGGCCTGGCACATAATAGTACTGGATAAGTGATGGATATTATTATTGTACTACTTTATTACACTCTTCATACATGAGTGTCACAGTCTCAGCTTTGCAAATCCCAGAAACTTATTTTTGTGCCCTCAGAAATTATCTAGCAGATTAAAAAAATTTAGTATGTTTTATCTTAGAAGTAGTATGCTGATAAATGTATAATAATTGGCTTTTGGAGAGGGTAGAGGGAGGGAAATTATTTGTAGCATTTACTGATTTTTATGTGTGAATTACTTTGATCAGGACCAATTTCAAGCTACTGACATGTCAACTGACTTGCAAAATTTTTGAAAATTTAACAGTAGGCCTTCCCAAGCAGGTATTAGCTAACTCCAGCATACACTGATTTTCCTGTGTGTGTGTGTGTGGTGTGTATATATATGTATATACTATGTTTATGCAAAAATACATATGTCTGTATAAATGAAGGCCAAATTACAATTACAAAGTCACGTTGTAAGCATAGAGTCAGAACAAGGGTAGCTAATTTTATAACAACAGTCACTGTCACTGAGCTATTATACCAAATCTTTGGTTTAAGACAATCTCTTCCTTGAATGGTGTTGGAAACATAGGACAAGTTGTTTTCTTGGAATATATGTTATTCTAGACTGCATTCATACCATTGAACTTCCTACTGCCATGAACAGTCCATGCCAGGGCAGACAGCTTCCCAGGAGAATACCTCCTCTTACCTTGACTATATTTGACCACTGCCCAATTAAACTGAGCACTTCACTCTTAGGCAGTGATCTTTTCCTAAGTTCCTGGGTATAACACTATATTGATCATACTACTAAAATATTAGTAATTGAAAGTTAGTAATAAATTCACATATGGCCAAAGTGGGGAAATGTTCATGGATAGCTGCTGATTTAATTAGCTATTTTTTCATACTTAGATAAATAAAGCACATCAAACAAAGAGGAAAAAAATAGAAAATAAGTTTAATTTGTTCAAGTGTTTCTGACAATTCATAGCAAAAACCCTTTCCTGTGTCCTATTTCTTTAATTTTTTGTTATAAAAAATTAATTCATTAATTTTATCTTATCTGAAAGTGAGTAATATAATATTTTTATTGTACTAGAAATTCACAATGATCCCAGGAATGCAAGCGTGATTCAAAATATGAAAATCAATCAGTATTATATACCACATTATAGAATGAAAAAAAAAAACAAAAACACACAATCATCTCAATTGATCCAGAAAAAGCACTTGACAAAATTCAATGCCCTTTCATAATAAAACTACATAAAAACACTCAACAAACTGGGAATATAAGGAAATTTCCTTAACATGATAAAGTCTATATATCAAAACCTGACAGTTAACATCATACTCAGTGGTGAAAGACTGGAAATTTTTCTCCCTTTATCAGGAAGAATACAAAACAAACCAATTAACAAATGGACAAAGAACTTCAATAGATAATTCTCCAAAGAAGCTATACAAGTGGCAATAAGCACATGAAAATATGCTCAACATCATTAGTCATTAGGGAAATGCAAATCAAAACCACTGTGATATAAAACCTTACACCTGCTAGTATGACAATAATAACAATAACAACAACAACAATAATAATAAGTGTTTTCAAGGATGTGGTGGAAATGAAACCCTGTACATTTCTAGAGAGAATGGAAAATGGTGGCAAACAGTTCGGTGAATCCTCAAAAAGTAAAACAGAATTAGCATAATACCCAGCAATTATACTTCTAAGTATATACCCCAAATCATTGAAAACAGGAACTAAAAAAGAGATTTATATACCAGTGTTCAGAGCAGCACTATTCATAATAGCCAGAACATGGAAACAACCTAAGAGTCCTTCAAAAGATGAATGGATAAACAAAATGTATTGTACACATATAATGGAATACTATTCAGCCATGAAAAGGCATGTTTTGATGCATGATATAATATCGATGAACCTTGAAAACAATATGCTAAATTAAGTAAGCCAGACATAAAAGAAAACTTTATGATTCCATATAAATATCTAGAATGGGCAAATTGATAGAGACAGAAAGTAAATTAGAGGTTGCCAGGGACTGAGGGGAGGGAGGAATGGGGAGTTATTGTTTAATGGGTACAAAGTTTCTGATTGGGCTGATAAAAATTTGGGGGAATAGATAGTAATGATTGTACAACACTGTGAATGTAATTAATGGCACTAAATCATACACTTAAATGGTTAAATTGGCATATTTTATATATGTATTTTATCACAATTAAAAATACAGTGGAAACATGAACTTTTTAGTTGAAGATGGCAAATTGAACATGTTTTAGCTCTATCCCTCCTGAACTTCCACCAAAATAACAGTAAATAAATTATTTAAAAACCATACTCCACATAAGGACTAATGAAAGAGGAGAAAACAGCAAAATTTTGGGTACTGAGAAGCAGAATGATGAGCAGTTACTATATACAACAAACAAACCAAAAAACCCACAGTGGGATCCAGTATTCTACCAGGAAATTGAATGCAAAGGAAAAGAAAAAAATCTGTAAGATTGTTTTAGTATGAGTGGATAAGCTGCAATTTCTCAAAGTCACAGCATTTGGCAGAGAGACTTTGACCAGGATAAAGAGAAGAGACATTGAAAACCAGAGTCCAAAACACATGACTACACAGTAGTACGCTAGCTGCCAACTATCTTAGTATATTCCATTTCAGTCCTGGCAACTAGATTAGCAATCTATATTTATTAATGATTGAGGTCTTAATAGTGCCTTTGTATCATTCCTTTTGACACTGATGCTAGAGACTGAACAGTATATCCTGTGAATTAGGGTCTCTCTCTTAGACATCTTTGGTCCTAAATATTATTTAGGGTGTGACTATAGCAATAAGTAGGGCAAAAAAGCCATGAAGAATTCTCAGTAAATCATTTGTCTGGGACTGAACCAGTGGCTTCTCTCTTATGTCTATTTGATATTTAGTTATTAATCATAAACCTGTCCACCACAGGGTCATCCTTTCTCATTTGATCATTTATTATCTATATATTTTTGAACTTCCCCTGTCTTAGTCCCAGTGCTAAGCACAGTGGGAGGTATAATACTAATCAAAGTATAACACTTTTCAAGATGTTTACAGCTTCTTCATGGATATCAGTCTTGTTCACAAATATAATACAATATAGATTGGGATCCTTTCAAACAAAGTAGTTTAAATAATTTAAATTAATTTTAGAAAATTCTGGGGAAGGAAACCCAAAAAAGAGGGGATATATGTATACATATACCTGATTCACTTTGCTGTGCAGTAGAAACTAACACAACATTGTAAAGCAACTATACTCCAATAAAAATTAATTTTTAAAAAATCTAGAAAATTCTAGAGAAGAAAGAATTCACATTTTGCTAAAGTAATCAGGGGAGACTTCATGGATGCAAGATATCACTTGAGAAGGATTTCAAAGAATGGGGACAAAATGGATATACTTAGAGAAAGTATAATGCAGACAGGGAGCACCATTTAAGGCAGTTATATCCAACTTTTCATGTTCTTAATATGTTCTCAAATATTCAAATTTTATCATCAGAGTTGTAGGGTTAACACCGATCCACAGGTACTGTACCCATGAATCACCCTTCAAGTCAGTACTTTGGCACTACTGGGTAGAACTTTCTGTTATCCTGAATATGCTCTCATATGGAAATGTTTTGGCAGGATCTAGTAAGTATATCATCTTGTGGTGATGCCATTTCTTCTTACTCTCAGCTTTCTACACTGAATAGCACCAGATGTCCCATCTAACAGACTTTCTGAAAAGCACTTTTCCTCATTTGAGAAAAAATAAATTTTGTGCTTTAATCAATATCTTACAGCACTTAACTGAGGATCTTTGGTTACCCCAGTGCACTATGGCATAACTATGGAGTATTACTGGTACTAGGGAAGGTAACAAGAGAAGTAAACCACAGGGAAGTTTTGGTAATAATGTCTGTTCCAGCGCACAATGAAGGATCCATGAAATGAAATACTGAGAAATAACATTTGAAAGGAAAAATGTGACCAAATTGCCAAAGTAAGCCTCTGTTATTCTGTAGGTCAAGTTAAATTTTATAGAGCCAATGGGTTCCACAGCAGTATTTCAGAAATTACCTTGGTTGAAGGTAGGGGAACTAGTGATTAAGGCATTTCTACTTCAAATAGAGTAGCTCAGGCTTTTTATTTTAGTTTTAAGAAACAATGCTTTTGGTAAGAAAAAGTTTTTAAAATAATTGAGCAGCTATGAAAAACACCACTGAAGGTTTTCAGGGAGGTGACATAATAAGATCAGTTTTGAAAGGTTGTTCTGGTATCAGGATGTATCAGGAGTGGAGTAGCTAGGAACAAGGAGGCTTATTGGGAGACTTTTACATCATCCAGGAAGAAATCGTGAAAGCTTGTACAGCATAGTGGTTGTGAGACCAGAAAGGAGGAAAAGGAAAAGAACCATTCTAGAAGTAGAATCAAAGGACCTCACAATCTTTTGGTTCAGTGGGCAGGAGAGAAAAAAAATGTCTATTTCAAGTATTTATGGCTTTCTTGCTCTAGTAGGTGATGTCATCAATACAGATATAAGTAAGTTAAAAAGTAGAGAGAGCAAATGAATTTTATTGTGAACATGGTGTATTTGAAGTAAGTGCCAGATGTCTTGTGAGATATAACTATCAGACCACTTTAAATGCACTTCCAGAGCTTTGTAGTCCTTACCTATTAATACAGCAACATGAGTATTTACACAGATAGTAAGTTAAAGAGGGGGAGTAGCCAAAAATTACATGAAAGGAAAATAAGGTTAGAGGCAAAAGTTGAGTAAAGGCAATATGGTCAGTTCTGCCACTAGAGATTAAAAAAATTTTATAAGGCATATTTGAAGCCCTATTTGAAACCAAATAGCAAGAATTTGTAATGGAATCAAAAATAAATACATAATGGGGTTCTGTAAAGAAGGAGGGGGTACTCACTCACTCTTGCGAGAGAACCGGAATCACAACTAACTGCTGAACAATCATCAACAGAAAGACACTGGAATTCACCAGAAAAGATATCTCACATCCACAGATAAAGGAGAAGCTGCAATGAGACGGTAGGAGGGGCACAATCACAATAAAATCAAATCCCATAACCACTGGGTGGATGACTCACAAACTGGAGAACAATTATACCACAGAAGTCCACCCACTGGAGTGAAGGTTCTGAACCCCACATCAGGCTACCCAACCTGGGGGTCTGGCAAGGGGAGGAGGAATTCTTAGAGAATCAGACTTTGAAGGCTAGCGGGATTTGATTGCAGGACTTTGACAGGACTGGGGGAAACAGAGACTCCACTCTTGGAGGGCACACACAAAGTAGTGTGTGCATCAGGATCCAGGGGAAGGAGCAGTGACCCCATAGGAGACTGAACCAGACCTACCTGCTAGTGTTGGAGGGACTCCTGCAGAGGGGAGTGGTGGCTGTGGCTCACCGTGGGGACAAGGACACTGGCAGCAGAAATTCTGGGAAGTACACCTTGGCATGAGCCCTCCTGGAGTCTTCAATTAGCCCCACCAAAGGGCCTGTACGCTCCAGTGCTGGATTGCCTCAGGCCAAACAACCAACAGGGAGGGAACTCAGGCCCACCCAGCAGACAAAGAGATTAAAGTTTTACTGAGCTCTGCCCACCAGAGCAATGCCCAGCTCTACCCACCACCAGTCCCTCCCATCAGGAAGCTTGCACAAGCCTCTTAGATAGCCTCATCCACCAGAAGGCAGACAGCAAAAACAAGAAGAACTACAATCCTGCAGCCTGTGGAAGAAAAACCACATTCACAGAAAGATAGACAAGAAGAAAAGGCAGAGGGCTATGTACCAGATGAAGGAACAAGATAAAACCCCAGAAAAATAATTAAATGAAGTGGAGATAGGAAACCTTCCAGAAAAAGAATTCAGAATAATGATAGTGACGATGATCCAGGACCTCAGAAACAGAATAGAGGCAAAGATCGAGAAGATGCAAGAAATGTTTAACAAAGACCTTGAAGAATTAAAGAACAAACACAGATGAACAATACAATAACTGAAATGAAAACTACACTAGAAGGAATCAATAGCAGAATAACTGAGGCAGAAGAACGGATAAGTGACCTGGAAAACAGAATGGTGGAATTCACTGTCGTGGGAGAGAATAAAGAAAAAAGAATGGAAAGAAACGAAGACAGCTTAAGAGACCTCTGAGACAAGTTAAGCTCACCAACATTCGAATTATAGGGGTTCCAGGAAGAGAAGAGAAAGAGAGAAAGGACCCGAGAAAATATTTGAAGAGATTATAGTCGAAAACTTCCCTAACATGGGAAAGGAAATAACCACCTAAGTCCAGGAAGTGCAGAGAGTCCAGGCAGGATAAACCCAAGGGGAAACACACTGAGACACATAGTAATCAACTTGACCAAAATTAAAGACAAAGAAAAATTATTAAAAGCAGCAAGGGAAAAATGACAAATAACATACAAGGGAACTCCCATAGGGTTATCAGCTGATTTCTCAGCAGAAACTCTACAAGCCAGAAGAGAGGCATGATATATTTAAAGTGTTGAAAGGGAAGAACCTACAACCAAGATTACGCTAGCTGGCAAGTATCTCATTCAGATTCGATGGAGAAATCAAAAGCTTTACAGACAAGCAAAAGCTAAGAGAATTCAGCACCACCAAACCAGCTCTACAGCAAATGCTGAAGGAACTTCTCTAAATGGGAAATACAAGAGAAGAAAATGACCTACAAAAACAAACCCAAAACAATTAAGAAAACAGTAATAGGAACATACATATCAATAATTACCTTAAAGATGAATGGATAAAATGCTCCAACCAAAAGACAAAGGCTCACTGAATGGATAAAAAAATACCCATATGTATACTGTTTACAAGAGACCCACTTCAGACCTAGGGACACATACAGACTGAAAGTGAGGGAATGGAAAAAGTTATGCCATGCAAATGGAAATCAAAAGAAAACTGGAGTAGCAATACTCATATCTGATAAAATAGACTTTAAAATAAATAATATTACAAGAGACAAGGAAGGACACTATATAATGATCAAGGGATCAATCCAAGAAGAAGATATAATAATTATAAATATCTATGCACCCAATATAGGAGCACCTCAATAAATAAGGCAAATACTAACAGCTATACAAGAGGAACTCGACAGTAACACAATAATAGTGGGGGGACTTTAACACCTCACTTACACCAACAGACAGATCATGCAGACAGAAAATTAATAAGGAAACATGAGCTTTAAATGACACAAAAGACCAGACAGCTTTAGTTGATATTTATAGGACATCCCAACCGAAAACAGCAGATTATTTTTTCTCAAGTGCACATAGAACATTTTCCAGGATAGATCACATCTTGGGTCACAAGCCTCAGTAAATTTAAGAAAATTGAAATCATATAAAACATCTTCTCTGACAAAAGTGCTATGACGCCGGTCAGAATGGCCAACATCAAAAAATCTAGAAACAATAAATGCTGGAGAGGGTGTGGAAAAAAGGGAACACTCTTGCACTGTTGGTGGGAATGTAAATTGATACAGCCACTATGGAGAACAGTATGGAGGTTCCTTAAAAAACTACAAATAGAACTACCATACGACCCAGCAATCCCAATACTGGGCATATACCCTGAGAAAACCATAGGTCAAAAAGAGTCATGTACCAAAATGTTCATGGCAGCTCTATTTACAATAGCCAGGACATGGAAGCAACCTAAATGTCCATCGACAGATGAATGGATAAAGAAGATGTGGCACATATATACAATGGAATATTACTCAGCCATAAAAAGAAATGAAATGGAGGTATTTGTAATGAGGTGGATGGAGTTAGAGTCTGTCATACAGAGTGAAGTAAGTCAGAAAGAGAAAAACAAATACAGTATGCTAACACATATATACGGAATCTAAGGGAAAAAAAAAAAAAAAAAGGTCACGAAGAACCTAGTGGCAAGACGGGAATAAAGACACAGACCTACTAGAGAATGGACTTGAGGATATGGGGAGGGGGTGGGGTGAGATGGGACAGGGTAAGAGAGTGTCATGGACATATATACACTACCAAATGTAAAATAGATAACTAGTGGGAAGCAGCCGCATAGCACAGGGAGATCAGCTCGGTGCTTTGTGACCATCTAGAGGGGTGGGATGGGGAGGGTGGGAGGGAGGGAGATGCAAGAGGGAAGAGAAATGGGAACATATTGTATATGTATAACTGATTCACTTTGTTATAAAGCAGAAGCTAACACACCATTGTAAGGCAATTATACTTCAATAAAGATGTTAAAAAAAAATCAATTACAGGGAAAAGGAAAATGTAAAAAACACAAACACATGGAGCCTAAACAGTACATTACTAAATAATCAAGAGATATTGAAGAAATCAAAAGAGGAAATCAAAAAATACCTAGAGGGCTTCCCTGGTGGCGCAGTCGTTGAGAATCTGCCTGCCAATGCAGGGGACACGGGTTCGAGCCCTGGTCTGGGAAGATCCCACATGCCGCGGAGCAACTAGGCCCGTGAGCCACAATTACTGAGTCTGCGTGTCTGGAGCCTGTACTCTGCAACAAGAGAGGCCGCGATAGTGAGAGGCCCACGCACCGCGATGAAGAGTGGCCCCCACTTGCCACAACTAGAGAAAGCCCTCGCACAGAAATGAAGACCCAACACAGCCATAAATAAATAAAAATAAATAAATTTAAAAAACAAAACAAAACACTGAGGCCCCCCATCACTGCTCATGAAACCATTGTTTAAAAAAAAAAAAAATACCTAGAGATAAATGACAATGAAAACACGACGATCCAAAGCCTATGGGATGCAGCAAAAGCAGTTCTAAGAGGGAAGTTTAGAGCTATACAAGCCTACCTCAAGAAACAAGAAAAATCTCAAATAAACAATCTAACCTTGCACCTAAAGGAACTACAGAAAGAAGAACAAACAAAACCCAAAGTCAGTAGAAGGAAAGAAATCATAAAGATCAGAGCAGAAATAAATGAAATAGAAACAAAGAAAACAATAGCAAAGATCAATAAAACTAAAAGCTGGTTCTTTGAAAACATGAACCAAATTGATAAACCATTAGCCAGACTCATCAAGAAAAAGAGGGAGAGGACTCAAATCAGTAAAATTAGAAATGAAAAAAGAGAAATTACAATGGACACTGCAGAAATACAAAGCATCATAAAAGATTACTACAAGTAACTCTGTGCCAATAAAATGGACAACCTGGAAGAAATGGACAAATTCTTAGAAATTTGTCCTTCCAAGACTGAACCAGGAAGAAATAGAAAGTATGATCAGACCAATCACAAGCACTGAAATTGAAACTGTGATTAAAAATCTTCCAACAAACAAAAGTCCAGGACCAGATGGCTTCACAGGTGAATTCTATCAAACATTTAGAGAAGAGCTAACAATCATCCTTATCAATCTCTTCCAAAAAATTTCAGAGGAAGGAACACTCCCAGGCTCACTTTATGAGGCCACCATCACACTGATACCAAAACCAGACAAAGATACTACAAAAAAAGAAAATTGAAGACCAATGTCACTGATGAATATAGATGCAAAAATCCTCAACAAAACACTAGCAAACAGAATCCAACAACACAAAAGGATCATACACCATGATCAAGTGGGATTATGCCAGGGATGCAAGGATTCTTCAATATATTCAAATCAATCAATGTGATACAGCATATTAACAAATTGAAGAATAAAAACCACATGATAGATGCAGAAAAAGCTTTTGACAAAATTCAACACCCATTTATGATAAAAACTCTCCAGAAAGTGGGCATAGAGGGAACCTACCTCAACATAATAAAGGCTATATACGACAAACCCACAGCAAACATCTTTCTCAGTGGTGCAAAACTGAAAGCATTTCCTCTAACATCAGGAACAAGACAAGGATGTCCACTCTCGCCACTATTATTCAACATAGTATTGGAAGTCCTAGCCATGGCAATCAGAGAAGAAATAGAATTAAAAGGAATCCAAATTGGAAAAGAAGAAGTAAAACTGTCACTGTTTGCAGATGACATGATAATATACATAGAGAATGGTAAAGATTTCACCAGAAACTACTAGAGCTAATCAATGAATCTGGTAAAGTTGCAGGGTGCACACTTAATGCACAGAAATCTCTTGCATTCCTTTACACTAACAATGAAAGATCAGAAAGAGAAATCAAGGAAACACTCCCATTCACCATTGCAACAAAAAGAATAAAATACTTAGGAATAAACCTCCCTTAGGAGGTAGAAGACCTGTGCTCAGAAAAGTATAAGACACTGACAAAAGAGATCAAAGATGACACAAACAGATGGAGAGATATACTATGTTCTTGGATTGGAAGAATCAATATTGTGAAAATGACTGTACTACCCAAAGAAATATACAGATTCAATGCAAGCCCTATCAAATTACCAATGGCATTTTTTTACAGAACTAGAACAAAAAATTTTAAAATTTGTATGGAGACAGAAAAGACCCTGAATAGCCAAAGCAGTCTTGAGGGAAGAAAATGGAGCTGGAGGAATCAGACTTCCTGACTTCAGACTATACTACAAAGCTACAGTCATCAAGACAATATGGTACTGGCACAGAAACGGAAATATAGATCAATGGAACAAGATAGAAAGCCCAGAGATAAACTCACACACCTATGGTCAACTAATCTATGAGAAAGGAGGCAAAGATATACAATGGAAAAAGACAGTGTCTTCAATACGTGGTGCTGGGAAAACTGGACAGCTACATGTAAAAGAATGAAATTAGAACACTCCCTAACACAATACACAAAAATAAACTGAAAATGGATTCAAGACCTAAATGTAAGACCGGACACTCTAAAACTCTTAGAGGAAAACAGAGGAAGAACACTCTTTGACATAAATCACAGCAAGATCTTTTTGACCCACCTCCTAGAGTAATGGAAATAAAAACAAAAATAAACGGGGCTTAATGAACCTTAAAAGCTTTTGTACAGCAAAGGAAACTATACACAAGGTGAAAAGACAACCCTCTGTATGGGAGAAAATATTTGCAAATAAAACAGCAGACAATGGATTAATCTCCAAAACATATAAACAGTTCATGCAGCTCAATATTTTTTTTTTAATTTTATTTATTTATTTATTTATTTATTTATTTATTTATTTTATTTATGGCTGTGTTGGGTCTTCGTTTCTGTGTGAGGGCTTTCTCTAGTTGTGGCAAGTGGGGGCCACTCCTCATTGTGGTGCGCGGGCCTCTCACTGTCACGGCCTCTCTTGTTGTGGAGCACAGGCTCCAGACGCACAGGCTCAGTAATTGTGGCTCACGGGCCTAGCTGCTCTGCGGCATGTGGGATCTTCCCAGACCAGGGCTCGAACCCGTGTCCCCTGCATTGGCAGGCAGACTCCCAACCACTGCGCCACCAGGGAAGCCCCAGCTCAATATTTTAAAAAAACAAACAATTGAATTAAAAAATGGGTGGAAGACCTAAATAGACATTTCTCTAAAGAAGACATACAGATGGCCATGAGGCACATGAAAACATGCTCAACACCACTAATTCTTAGAGAAATGCAAATCAAAACTACAATGAGGTATCACCTCAAACCAGTTAGAATGGGCATCATCAGAAAATCTACAAACAACAAATGCTGGAGAGGGTGTAGAGAAAAGGGAACTCTCCTACACTGTTGGTGGAATGTAAATTGATAGAGCCATTTTGGAAAACAGTATGGAGGTTCCTTAAAAAACTAAAAATAGAATTAGCAAATGACCCAGCAATCCCACTAGTGGACATATACCCCGAGAAAACCATAATTCAAAAAGAGTTATGTTCCGCAGTGTTCATAGCAGCACTATTTACAATATCCAGGTCATGGAAGCAAGGTAAATGCTCTTTGACAGAGGAATAGATAAAGAAGTGGTACATATATACAATGGAATATTACTCAGCCATAGAAAGGAATGAAATTGGGTCATTTGTAGAGACATGGATGGACCTAGGGACTGTCATACAGAGTGAAGTAAGTCAGAAAGGGAAAAACGAATATTGTATATTAATGCATATATGTGGAATCTAGAAAATTGGTACAGATGAACCGGTTTGCAAGGCAGAAATAGAGATACAGATGTAGAGAACAAATGTAAGGACACCAAGGCAGGAAAGCGAGGGGGGGGCGGGGTGGTAGTTGTGGGATGAATTGGGAGATTGGGATTGACATATATACACTAATATGTATAAAATAGATAACTAATAAGAACCTGTTGTAAAAAATTAAAAAAAAAAAAAAACAAAAACGGACAGGGTAACTTCCAGAGAGTTTAACTCTGTACACTTCTCCATAAGCAAACCTTTTTTATCATTTATATGTCCCATCCTTACCCTCCTAAAGGCAGTGTGTTGGATAAAATTCTGCCTACTGCTGAACTCATCCTGAGAGTGGTAACAGATCACAGTGGGGTAGAAACTATGTGAGTAGGTTATTGACAAACCTGGTCCTGTAGCTTCTTCCTCTGCGGGATTTCAGGTAAGGAATTAATAATCATGCCTAAGTGTCCTGAAACTTCATCGCACCATTGAGGACATGGGCTCTTATTATTATTTTTTTAAGTAGTGGTCTGTAATTTTTCTATTAAAAAGTCATATGTACTAAAACCTGAGGGAGTTTTCCTATAAAACATTTGTATATTATGTTTGCTCCTAAACATCTTGCTCTTTCTCAAAGGCATCCCATAAATTTATTGGCACAGCTTTTCAATTGCTCTGTCTTTAATCTGTTTCTGGGTTTGTAATATATCCATGTCACTGAGTTGCAGGTACTTTGAAAAGTTAACAGTTTTCTAGATGAAAGGAGCAGTGGATATTTTCAGATTTGCACAATATCTATTGTCTCTATCTAGAGCTTGAATTTGTCTTTTTTTTTTTTTTCCCAAGCAGGTTTCTTTAAAAAAAAAATCCATATTTGTGAAAAACGAGGCAGATATCTAAGTAGTGATGTATTTCTTATAAAACTTCACTGTTTCCATTTGTTGATAGTCAAAATTTTTCTTATGGATATATTTCCAGGATATGAATGGGCTGGTAATATGGATATTTTCTGATAAGATTTGTACAACTTAGTTTCCTCCTTACTCTTTCTTACTTGTCATGGTTGTCATCTTGAGAAGCATCAGTGGCTTCGCTAATGGTGGAGTATGCAAATATTGAGACCAAATATGTAGCTGTTGCTATTAATATGCTCATTGTTTCTCCAGAAATTTTTACTTTAAAATTTTTCCTGCACAGTTATTAATAGTCTATTCAGTCTGAGCCGAGCAAGTAGCTCTCCCCTAATTTCCTCTTCCCACGTGAAGTGGGACCAGTTATTATTCTCATTTTCTCAGCCTATGTCTCTACAGCTCTTACTTCTTTCATTGCAACTTCCCTTTTGGGACTTTTAGTCTCTTTGCCTTACCTTCTCTTTTGACCTATTCCTTTGTCCACATTATTATTCCTTCCCTCTTTGCAGAATCCTGTTCTGCCTTTGTTTTTGATGTTTACCTTATTCTCTATTGCACACAGGTCCCATAACACATTCCTGACCTCCTTTAGACAGACCTGTATTTATATATATAGACAACAGGAAAGAAAACCATTGATGATGTGTTTGAGCAGTTTACCTCATACTGGGGTACTATTGACATAAAAACAGTTTGGCAAATTCTATTAAAGGCTCAGATCTTCAGCCTTCCCTGTTCTAATGTTTCTTGTCATGTGACTTGGTGATTTGAGCATTGGCTTTAAGAGTGTTTGCTTGTCATGCTGTTATCACAGAGAGAAGGATATGCCCAAAATAGCCTACTAGTCGCAGGAAGAAAATGAGAGACAAATGGAGCAGAGCTGCCACAGCTAAGGTTCACCAGCAAAGCCCAACCTAGGCCAAACACCAGCCCACCTCCAGATACACAACTGAACCAAACTGAGATCAGATGATCCCGTTCTAGATCAGCTGATCCCCAGCCAATGTATAGATGAATGAGCTTTAAGAATATATTATTGCTGTTTTAAGTTACAGAGTTTTGGGTTATTCTCTTATGCAGCAGCAAATAACCGATATTGACAGCATATGAAAAATTCAATGCATGATGGGACACATGTCCTCAAAAAGAAATAGTTTTGTTTAACTGGGGCTTTGTTATGAGAGACTGTGGTGATAAGAGCTGAGGCTGTAAAGGTATGTCATCATCAGCTCATATGCATTTATGGACATTATCATCAAAACAAATTTTCATCTAATTCCAAAGTGGATTAGGCAAAAGAAAAATCAGAGAGACAGGATTCACTACTTAGCTCATCCTTCTCTCCAATAATTTCTCCCTTATTTAATTTCTGTAAGAATTTATTTTTTGTCCAAATTTGACAAATAACGTATGCCAGCATTCTTCTTCCATCCATGGCAGATCATTAGTCAATCAGGTACTCTTCTTGCCTGAGTCAAGAAACCTTTTCAACAGAAAGTTCTTAGTTCTCTCTCCTTGAAATCACCTTCCTTTCCATCTCAGAGTTGCAACTCAATCCGTCTATGACCAGCTCACATGTTAGCTCCTCATGGAGCCTTCCATGATTTCTTCCACCAGATATACTATTTTCTTTAATCAGCTGTAATGCTTTATTTAACAATTCTTGAACTGTCACATAACATTTATTTACCGTTCTTATTTCCCGTATTAAACCTAAGAATGCTGAAGTTAGAGATCCATCTTATGTTTTTGAAACCCCTGCAGCATCTAGATTAGTGCTTTGAATATATTGTGTAACTCGTAAATGTTTGTTGGAAGCATGATTTACAACCCTAAAGTGTTACAACTATTTCTTAACTCTTGCTTTTGTCAAGAAGAGTTTAAGATACTTTCTGATAGGCAGAATCCTACATTTGCACACCAGTGTTTAGATACTTTCTAAATGGTGACTAATTAACTTCTCTTCTAAAATGTACCTGACAAGAACGTACAAGGAGGAAAGAAAAGCATGGGAAAATTTCCTATTTGCAGCATGTAAAAGCAGACGTAATTTTTTGCAGGTGGATAGTTTTCTTCCATTTTTGGTCCAAGAAAATGAAAGAAATGATTTCCCCTCCAGATTTTGGGATCCATCCTCTTTTTATTTAGGGCCCTAATGATGCATTAGCCTAGAATCCTGAATGTGAGTCTTCTGTGAATTTGATCATTCTTATTTGTTCAGCTCAGAATGAAGAAACAAGTAACCTTTCCTCTTTCACACTAACTCAGACTATTTGGATAAGTCAGAAAAAGAGGAGAAAAAATAAACCTTGTAATTCTAATACACAGCATACTTTATATAATAAATTAGATAGAAATCCTGAGTTGCTGGGTAATAACTTTATTATTTGACTATAACATATATGCAAAAAATAAAGATTAATTTTACATTAAAGAAGCAGGTAAAAAGGAAGAGGGAGGGAGGGAAGGAAGACAGGAAGTGAAATAAGGAGAGAGAGAAGGAAGGAAAAGTTTTCTGTTGATAAGTGTTTTATATATTGTAATGAACCCTGGCTTGAGACCTTAAAAGATTTGTATTTGATTTTGAGATTCTTGCATAGAATTTGAAAAATTCATTAGGCATCTGAGTTGCTTATAATCAAGGCTGCCCTAAGAGTAACTGAGGGTTCTAGTGAGAAATGTGATAAATAGTATTCTTCTTTCTAAGTACCATATGTCTTCACTGACCATATATACCCATGAGATACAACGTTCTCCTGTGACTTTTCAGGAATGTAATTTGAATAAATTCGTATCATAATTCATGGGTATTAACAAGGGATCTTTATAAGTCAGAAATATTGAAAGTCACATTAGCTATTTCATTGTTGTTAATAATATTTAAATCTCTTAAAAAAGGAATGAAATTTCCCTAGGGATATTTCATAAACTCACAAGGTATTAAAATGTATTAAAGTATATACCTTATTGGATATCTAAGTTTATCTTGGTGTCAATATTTTGGGGGGGCAGGGATTACCTCATTATTAAGTAAACTTTTGAAACATTGACCCAAACTTTTGTTTATTATTTTTTCATCATATAATTCTTTAAGATGTCTCACAGAAAGTATAGATTTGGAACTTGTCTTTGATTGGAAAATTCATTTTAAACTTCTCTCTTACCTAATTTTCAACCTGACATCTTAGTTGAATTGGGCATTTTTAATTTTACATGCTGAAAATGTTACATAAAGAATACATTATCCTTTATATACACTGAAGACTCTAATACTCTAGACTATTTCAATGTGTAGGAAAATAGCTGGTAGATTATAAAAGGAAGACAGAAATGTTTGAATAGGTACTGAAGCAATTAAAGAATTCACATAGGAAATTGAAAAACTAGTTTTCAAAATGTTCACCAGAGATTTCTATTGTGTAAATCGTGGGACAGCTATTACCAACTGAACTATTTCTAATAAGATCTCTGAGTCCAAAGAAATCCTCTTTTTCCCCAAAATATAGCTGTAATGCTTTTTGTTCATTTTGGGATAATATTAGTCAAATCTGTGCCTATCTTCCTCAAGTAAGAGCTCCAGCTATGAAGAAAAGATTTGTTATGTTGTGTACACTAATAAGAATGCCTCTAGCCCTGAAAAAAATGAGACCAGAATTTTTTATAGTGAGTTGATATACTTCAAAATATTTGAACAATACCAGTACAGCATCCCTGAGGCCAGCAGGCAAAGACATTGCTTGCCTAAGGCTGCTAAAACATGTGGGGTTGGAGGGGGTGAACCTTCAACAACAAATATGAACCCTCTTCAACACATCTGCCAAAAAGAAGGCTGTCTTTATCAGAACAGAACCAAAGGAAGAAAGAAAGAGGGCTACCACTGACGTAAATATAGCTGTGTCTTCACTCCCCTTCTCACTGCCTTCATCAGCAGCTTCCTTTTATCCTGATTTGGATTTCTTGTCTATTGGTTCTCTCCAGGTTTATTTCTTCCATATTATTTCTGTTTATTTTCTAAATTATTTCTAAATTCTTATTTTGATTATCACCACAGTTCTTTCTATTTTCTACTCATTCTCAATTTCTCATTTTTTTCTAGCATGATTGTTTTTATGTTCCTTTTTTAGTGGCCTCACTTTTTGGTTTGCCACTTTTTTCTCTCACTGCACCACCATTTATTTCTGGTAAAACAAATGAACTATCTGCACATGGTAAGTTGTGGCTCTTAGGAGAGGATTGTTTTAAGGACCTTCCCTAAAGAATGAATGACTTATTATAGGTTGAGGAATGGCTAAAAAAGGAGAGGCTAGCACAATAGCTTAGGGAAAGACAGAGGATCAGTCTCCTTTATGGGCTGGAGAACAGGAGCAGGAGAGGGGAAATAGAGTAAACATTTTAAACATGGTGTAAGTTGAGTGCAAAATAAAACTAAAAAAATTAAAATAAAAGAATAGAATTAAAATGTTAAATAGATTAAAACTCTACAAAGTCAAAAAAGATTTAAATTATAAAATAGTCATGAGAAAAACTAAGTAACAGGCTTTACTTGAATAATGGCATTGCAACAATGGATTAAATCCTTAGATAAGTATTGTTTGGCTCCAATTTTTGAAAGTACATACACACATATAAACCTATCTATCTATCTATATGTATATGTTATTTATATGTATATCTAAATGCACAAACTAGTAGGGTGGGGAGGGGCAAATACAACAAGGGAAAGGGATAGGTGGTGGGAAATTAAAACAATATGGGATCTCCTCCCCACCCCCACCCCACCCTGTCTACTGAGAATCAACTAATTTTGAAACTGTTGAGAGGACATATGAGACATGTGCTATAATCAGGCTCTTAGTGTTGCTTTCAGAGGGACCTGAATATAATATGATAGTTTCCAAGCTTATCTACCTCTTCTGGAAGGGGGTTTGGTGGCTTTTTTAGAGTGTTTGGCTCCTTTAAGCGTCTTACCTTTCCTTACATTATAAGGATCAAATAAGACCTTAATAAAATCATGGTTCCAAGAAGAGTGGTATTTTTAAAACCAACATTGGCTACACCCTGTTGGAAGACTCTCTTATTTTGTCAGGATATATATGATGTAGTGATTAAAATAAGTCTCTTCAGGCTTTTCCACTTAAAAAACCATGTGATTCTTGGCAAGTTAATAAAACTCTTGTAGTTTCAATATTCTTGCCTGTAATTGTAATTCTGGCCTGGTGATGATAATTAACACCTACTTTGAGAATTATCGTGAGGATTGAACAAGGTAATGCCTCCAAAAAGCTTAATAGAGTGCCTGGTACATGATAAACACTGTCAAGAGACATTGTACTGGACACTTGCTAAAAATGTCAAGGAAGACTTTAAGACTATTGCAACAGGGGAGAGAGATTGAACTCAACACACTGAAACAAAAAGTAGGAGGGTTTTTTAATGCTGTTTAGCTAACGGAAAAGTATTTGGAGGTTTTTAGAAGGAGAGGTTGGTCAGTGTGTTTAGGTCATCTGTGTCTGCTAATTGTCACTTAGGGAAATTAGGCTCCTACCCTCCCTCAGAGATATAGGGGGCCTAACTTTCTTGATGGTTACATTCTGAAGGCATGCCTCCCAGGTTTTTGAGAAAGACATTTCTGGGTTGTAAAACTGGCAAGGGGCTCGGAGAGGGTTTACATCTCAAAAGGGAAGAGAAACAATTTGCAGTGAAGTTTTCTAAAGTAAATTCTCTAAGAAAAGTGAGGTCAGGGACCTAGAGTCAGGAGGAAGCCCACCTAAGTTCTGTCTAGTCAAGCTGAGGAGAAATGTAGGACATCTTGGTCAGTACTTGGTGAACATTACACTTTACCATTTTTATATCTCAAACCAGGCTCTCTTTTTATATCTCTTAAGGAGGAGAGGAACCCTATTTTCTTCCAGGATAAAAATCTAGCTCTGCCTTAAAAAGTACCCAAGGCACATAAAGATAACTGAACTCCTATAATCCTCTTCTCCTTCCCAAATGGATTCTCTTTGGGGTTGCTTAGAGCTTCTCATTGGTGACTTTAGGGTATTCATCTGTTTAATAAATTGATTTTTCAGGCAGTGTTCTAGGCACTGAGAAACTGGAGTTTTTAGGGGATCAGGCTATCATCAATGACTTCAAGTTCACACTTTTTCTCTTTTCCTTTCATTACATTTGTCCCACTAAGAGAATGTTCTTCCTTGAACATTATTAAGGAACCTGACAAATTATACTTCTATTCATAATTGCAACTACATGGAAATGCTTGGCTGTCAGGGAGGATCGTCCCAAACAATTTCTATGTGTTAAATATAACTCTTTTTCTTTGAACCCTTCACTCCAGACTTACCCAGGAATTCTGAATCAGATAAATGAAGAAGCTATAGGGAGAAAGATTAATCACTAGAAAGGAAAAAAAATGGAAACATATTTTGACACATGTTGAATATAATTTCATTTATTAAGAAATCATTTCTTAATATTGAAAAACTGGAGAAGAGAAATCCAACTGGACGCAAGTGTTGACATAAATTAGAATGTGTGTGTAAGAAGGAAAGCAGGGTATCAGCTGGGTAGAAACAGTGTGATTATGTCATAATAACTTCATATTTTCAAAAACTTTTTTCACATTTTTTTCCCTGTTTTGCTTTTATGTCTCGATGAAATATTTCCAATTTTCGCTAGTTGCAAAATCAACAGAAGCATGGCATATGTGATGGATTTTCTGTTTGCCCTATCCCCACTCCTTCCAGATCCATCTTTGTGCCCTTCTCTGCCCTGGTCTGTGTTCAGGATGGGGGATCTCTATGGGCAGTACCCCTTGAACTTCTTTGCCTTCTTTCCACCAGTTGGGTTTGACCAGTGAGAGGCATTGGAAGGAGTTTGGAAGGAATGAGAGGAGAGAGTCTGGGATATTTATCCCCTTATTTCCTCCATGCCTTGCCATGATTCTGACACTTACCCACGTCTGAGCATAATTCCTCTTCTAACATCCTCAGTCTCGGCTGGGCTCCAGGAATATTGTTCCATCTTCTTAATCCTTCAGGACAAGTTCTATTAAAGATTTCTTGTTTGTTCTCTTAGTCCTGCCCACACTTCTGTCAATACTCCCTTCATATTCTATTCAGTTAAACACTTTTGAGTGTGCCCTCTATTTACTTCCAGGACTCTGACACTACAACTTATTTTAAATTTACCACTCTGACATTCAGTACTTTTACAGTTTACATGATTTTATACTTTACATGGTTTCAGTACTTATAGAAGTGTTTCTAGTCTATCTGTCTGTCTGTCTGTCTATCTATCTATCTAAGTCTTTGAGTCCTTAGAAATTTATTTTATTTTTATTAATTTTGAGATAATTATAGACTTACAGCAGTTGGGAAACTAGTAAAAAGAATTCCATATACCCTTCACTCAACTTCCCTTCATGTTAAGATCATAATAACCTTTGAATAAGTATTAATACTAGAAAATTGCTTTTGGTATAATACTATTAACTAACCTGCAGAATTTATTCAGATTTTTACCATTTTTTTTCCAGGATCTAACCTAAGATCCCAAGGTGCTTTTTATCATCATGTCCTCATGTGTCCTTAGTTTCCTTCAGTTTGTGGCAGTTTTCTCATTGTTCCTTTTATTTCATGACCTTAATATTTTTGAAGAGTATTGTCCACTTATTTTGTGAAATGTCCCTTTATTCAAGTTTGTCAGATGTTTTCTCTTGGTTAAGTTGGGTCATGAATTATTTGTAAGGATATCACAGAGGTGATGGGCCATTTTCACACATCCATTCAGGAGGTACATAATATTGATATATATTACTGGTGGTGTTGACTTTTATCATTTGGTTAAGGTGGTGTCTCATAGGATTCTCCAGTCTAAAGTTACTATTTGAGGAGATATATTTAAAACTATGCAATATCCTGTTTATGCTTAAACTTTTACCCTCTGATTTTAGCATTCATCAATAGATCTATATGTACTCACATATATTCTTATATATTCATATTTAATGGGCACATAGTGATAACTCCAGTTCCAATTAAGCTCAACAAGTTTCATTCTGCATTTCATCTTTTCTTTATTTGTAACTTCTCTCTCCAACAGTGGGAGATCTAGCTCTCATTATCTACAGTATATTTACTTATTTGTTCAAACATCGTGTACAAATAATTTAAGAATTGCTAAAGTGTACTCCTATGAGGAGCAAATTTACCACGTAGAGTATAGTGTTTATGTGTAGTTATTTTTGTATTAACCTTACAGTATGCAGTTAATGTAGTTTCTCAGTCATTTAGATCCACTCCTTTCTTCTCCACTCTCTTTAGGGTGGTTATATGATTCATCTGTAATATAATTAGATTCAGTTGTCACAGTCTGAATTCTATCTTTCCACCTTTGTCCTATTTATTTTAAATTTGCATACAATAAAATTCACCCTGCGGTGTTTGGTTTTATGTGTATTGACAAATGCAGAGTTGTGTGTCCACTGCAACAGTTCCATTTAGAACCATTCCACACACCCCAAGTTTGCTTGTTTTCCCATTTATAGCCAACCCTCCCTTTACCCCTAAACCCTGGCAGTCATTGATCTATTTCCTTGTCTATAGCTGTGCCTTTCCTGGAGTGTCACATAAATGTAATCACACAATATGTAGCCTTTGAGGTTTGACTTCAACAAACTTAGCAAAATGCATTTAAGATTAATCCATGTTATTATGTAAATTAATAGCTCATTTTTATTGCTGAGTTGCATTCATCATATGGAAATATCACAGGTTTTTGAAAAATTCATTCAACGATAGGAGAACATCTGTGTTTAAAAATTTGGCAATTTTGAATAGTGTTACAAATATTCAAGTACAAGTTTTTGTGTGAATGTAAGTTTTAATTATTGGGTAAGTACCTGGAAATGGTGGGATGGCTGGGTGATATAACAGCTGTATGCGTAACTTTATAAGATACTACCAAACTGTTTTCCAAAATGGTTTTACCATTTTGCCTTCACATTAGCAAATGTTGATAGTTCCAGTTACCATGCATTTTTAAATGATATTGCCATTTTTAAAACATTATTTTATCTATTCTAACAGTTGTGTAGTGGTGACTCCTTGTGGTTTTGTCTATTTCTCCTTGCATTTCTATCAGATCTTACCTGATGTATTTTGATGTTCTGTTAGGTACATACATGTTAAAGATTATTGTGTCCTCTTGAAGAATTGACCACTGTATCCTTATTCCTTGTTTTGAAGCCTTTTTTTTCTAAAATTAATCTACTTTTGATTAATCAATTTTTGCTACTTTTGTCAGTGTTAACATAGTACAGCTTTCTGCATCCCTTTGCTTTTACCCCATTTGTGTCTTTATACTTAAAGGTCTTGTAGACAATATATAGCTGGCTCTTATTTTTTTTAATCACTCTATCTTTTAATTGGTGTTTGTAAACTATTCACATTTAAAGTGATTATTTATATAATTGAATAAATAGCTACCATATTTGTAACTTTTCATTGTGCTTGTTTTTGTGTGTGTGTGTGTTTTAACTTATTTTTCTGCTCTTTTTCTGCCTTCTCTGTTTTTACTTGAGCATTTTATGAGTCAATTTTTCTCACTTCTTATCCTATCAATTATGCATCTTTTATGTTTTTTAGTGTTGGCTTGAGTTTGAAATATATATTTACAACCAAGTCTAATTTAATAGCATTATGCTGCTTCACAGGTAGTATAGGTGCCTTGTAACAGAGTATTCCCAATTCCTTCCTCCCATCCCTTATAACATTATTGTCATTCATTTCACTTATCCATATGCTATGATCACTCAATACATTATTACTAGTACTACTTTTAACCAGTTATCTCTTAAGCCAATTAAGAATAAGAAAAATAAAAATTTCCTTTTGCCTTTATTCTTTTCTCTGACACTCTTCCTCTGTCTATATGGGTCTGAGTTGCTGACTTATTTTCCTTCTCCCTGAATAACTTATTTAACATTTTATTCAGGGCAGGCCTTCAGTTTTTCTCTTTCACTTTTAAAGAGTGGTTTCACTGGATGCAGAATTATAGGTGGGTGGATTTTTCTTTTAACACCTTAAGTATTTCACTACTGTCCTCTTGCTCTCATGGTTTTGCACAAGAAGGCTAATGAAATCCTTATGCTTGTTCCTCTATAGATAAGGTGTTAATTTTTCCTCTAACTTCTTTTCTTTTCTAACTTCTTTAAGATTTTTCTCTTTTTCTTAGTTACTTTGCATTTTGAATATGATATGCTTAGGTATAGACTTTTGGTAGTTATCCTGCTTGATGCTCTTTAGGTTCCTAGATTCGTGGTTTGGTGTCTGTAATTTATTCTGAAAAAATTCTCAGCCATTATTAATTCAAGTATTTCTTCTGCTCTGTTTCCACTTTCTCTTCCCTTTGGTATACCAGCCAGACATTATGTCACATCTTTTAAAAGCGTCCAACAGTTCTTGGACATTCTGATCTTTCTTTCTTCTTTTTTAAAAGTTCTTTTTGTATTTCAGTTTGTGAAGTTTCTATTGATATATCTTCAAGCTCACTAATTCTCTTCTATACCACGTCCATTCTATCGATGAGTCCATAGAAGGTATTCTTCAGTTCTGTCATAGTATTTTTAATTTGTAACATTTCTTTTTAAATGTTTCTTAGCATTCCCTTCTTTCTATTTACATTGCTCATCTGTTCCTGCCTGTTGTTTACATTTTCAATTAAAGCCCTTAACATATTAAACAGTTATTTTAAATTCCTTGTCTGGTAATTCCAAAATCTATATAACATTTGAGTGTGGTTGATGCTTATTTTATCTATTCAGACTTTGTTTTTTCTTGCCTTTTATCATGGTTTATATTTTTTTCTTGTTGAGACTGGACCTGATGTATTTGACAGCTGGAATTGAAGTGAATAGTCCTTCAGGGTGAGATTTTAAGTTAATCTAGCTAGGAGTTGGGCTGTGTTTAATGTTTGCTATAGCCTTAGATACTACTCTCCAGATCCCTTTAGTGTCTTTGCTTTTGTCTCCCTTCTTGACTGTGGCGTACATACTCTTCCTCAGAGAGAGTTGGCATCTTGTAGCTATTTCAGCTGCAATACACTTTTATTATACTGGTGCTC
The DNA here is from genome assembly GCF_965194825.1 of Balaenoptera physalus. Taxonomy (NCBI): domain Eukaryota; kingdom Metazoa; phylum Chordata; class Mammalia; order Artiodactyla; family Balaenopteridae; genus Balaenoptera; species Balaenoptera physalus. The sequence continues at coordinate 127,350,906 of NC_138890.1, forward strand.
TATTGGTGTGGTGGTAGAATGTAAGGGAAGGTAGTTATCTATAATCTTATGGTTAATTCTTCATATTTTAATGAGCCTGTGTTCCTGGGTTATGAATTCACAAGTGTTCCTTACCCTCCACCCCTTAGGTGAGGTAGCAAGGCTAGAGGGACCGGAGTTAGGTAAACACCCTCTCCACTTGTGGAATGAGGCTCTGATAAAGTGTTTCCCCTGCAGTGTAGGTCTTCGTTATGGAAAATACTTTGCATATATTTCCGACTGGTTCTTCTTCCCCTTCCCCGATGGAGACACATGGAGATTTTTCATGGTTCCTCACCATAAAACCTAATGGGGTTTCTGAAGATAAAACCCGTGAAAGTGTGGGCAGCCCCTTAAGACTGTGGCATCCACAGTGGGTTGGTTTCTCAGTATATGCTCATCTACATGTAGCCTCAGCAATTCATCAAAATTGCCTTCTAAGTGTTCCTGCCACTTTATGGCTCCAGTGGCTTCTTTATCAGGTAAGCTGATCTCAGCTGCAGTTCTGTGTTTGCCTGTCTCTCCAAATTTCAGTATGGCAGTTTTCCCTGTGACCTCAATTCTCTAATGAGTCCAAAAGACAGCCTTGATTTGCAGTTTGTTCACCTTTTTCTTATTGTAAGGATAGGAGTGATGGCTTCTGAGCTCTTTAGATGTTGGAGTTGAAACTGAAATCCCTCATTGTGGTTTTAATTTGCATCTCACTAATGATTAATGATACTGAGAGTATTTTCATATGCTTATTTGCCATCTTATTTGGTGAAGTGTCTGTTCAAATCTTTTGTCCATTTTTTAATTGAGCTGTTTTGAGAGTTCCTTATATATCTTTGTTACACATCCTTTGTCAGAAATAAGATTTGTAAAATCTGTGGCATCAATTGTCATTGTTTCCAAGTGCCTTTTCAAAGAGCAAAATGGTCTTATTTTACTAAAATCCAATATATATATATATATATATATTTGATGGCTTTGGTATCTATCAAAATCTCTCTGCCTAACCCAATATCATTCAGATTTTCTTCTATGTTTTCTTGTAGAATATTATGGTTTTAGGTTATACACTTAGATCCATGATCTATGATGAGCTTTTTTTAAAAAAAAAGGTATGAATTATAGGTCAGGGTATATATTTTTTAATATGGATGTTCAATTATTCCAGCACCATTTGTTGAAAAGACTAATTTTTTTCCCTTTGAATTGCCTTTGTTACCTTTGTTTAAAATAATTTGACCTGTATTTGTGAGAGTTGATTTAGGGTCTTCTATACTGTTCCTTGATCAGTGTCTGTCTTTTCAAAAATACCACATTGTCTTGATTATTATAACTTTGTAGTGCATAGAATGAGCCCTTCAACTTTGTTCTTCTTTTTCAAAATTGTTTTGCTTCATCAGTGTCTACAAAAAGCCCATCTATTTTTTTCATAGGTATTATGTTAACTCTAGATCATACTGGGAAAATCTACATCATTATTGAATTGTAATATATGTACACCTTATATTTCTCTGTATTTTAAGTCTAGTTTGATTTGTTTCATAAGTGTTTTGAGATTTTTTTGGAATATAGTTCCTGCACATATTCTGTTTTCATTTTTAGTGCTATTCTAAATGTTCCTTTTTTTAAAGAAATTTCAATCTCTAATTGTTCATTGTTAGTATTTAGAATACAGTTGATTTTTGTATGTTGACTTTAGTCAACAAGACATATTTATTAGTTTTAGGAGCTATTGGTAGATAATTTTTCGTTCTCTACATAGATGACAATGCTATCTGAGAAGTGAAACAGCGTTATTTCATCTTTGGTAATCTGTATTCCTTTTATTTATTCACTTGTATAGACTCCAGATCTCCCAATATAGGGTACAATACACTATCCCAGTATGCTCTTGTACTAAAAAAAATAGCTGACAAATATTATTTAGATATTCTTTTAGAGAACAGTATAGATCTCATTTACCTTGACCTCTTGCTTTGACAGTATCCTATCATATACAGAGGGTCCTAATTAATAACTTTATACCTATTTGTAACATTTATACAACAGATGCAGTACCAAAATAACCTTGTTCTGGAAAAAAAGATGCTTCAGAAATGTAAATTAATGCATCTTATAAAGTGTTTGCATTGGCTTCTAAGGTCAGTGATAGAAAACTTGGTTAATTTAATGTATTTTACTACAGTAGGCTATAGCATAACTATAGTATATGCCTCTATTCTTAAAAATAAAAGAAGGCAGGATGACAAGGAGTAAAATTAAGAATTACCTTTATATCCATGGAAGCAAAGGCCTAAACTAAACTGGAGTTTAATTGTTGAAAATGATACACAGCTCCTTGATGTTATACCTATAACCCTAAACCATGTAGATATTGTTGGAGTTAACTTTTCCCACTCTTCTTATTTCCATGTGAAAAGATATCAGCCAGGACAACACTTCCAATCCCTTCCTTGCTATTCCTCAAAGAGGAAGACTAGGCTGAGTGATTGATGGAAAGGCCATTGGTTCGTGTTTCTCAGTCTGGTGCAGCTAATTGATAAATGATTTTAAGTACTTGGTGTTTAATCTCCTTTTTTCCTTCTCTCTACACCAATTGACTGCAAGGCAGCAATTCTTGGTAATTTTATCTGTTCTTTAGACCGAAATGTTCTCTCATGTGGGAACATCCTCAGTAAAGCTGGATAGATATTAGAAAGTCCATTTGATTTATAAATAAAATATATTATCCAAAGAGTTTGTAGTAATAGATGTTATGTGTTATCCCTGCTGTTGAGACTCCAGTAGTTTTTGTTAGTTCTCAATTACGTGGTAAAGCCTGGGATATTATTCATTCACCCCTAGAACTCCGTCATTTAATGCGTGAGTTAGAAACATTAATAGAAAAGGAATGGGATTGGGGGACTGAATGTGGAGAAAAGGAAACCTCTGCTGCTCAGAACAGGTGGCATAATTCTTAGGCTTTCATGAATAAGGTCATTTTGACCTTGGTGGATTATAACAGGTGATTTTGGCAGCTGTTTACAGATGGAGACTATTATTTATCTGTTTATTTTGGCTGTGCCGCATGGCTTGCAGGATCTTAGTTCCCCAACCAGGGATCGAAACTGTGCCCCCTGAAGTGGAAGTGCAGAGTCCTAATTGCTACACCACCAGGGAATTCCCACAGGTGGAGCCTATTTTTAATAGCCTATGCTTAACAATTGCTGGCTATAGGCTATAGAGACAATAATGTTCATGCTAATGCAGCTTGACATAAAATATACTGGTCAATTTGGCCTGTATGGCACCAAGACTGAGTCAGGGAACACATCTTTGCAGGCATTGACAAGCAGAAGAATATTTACTGCTTTCACTGTTTTTCCAGCCATGTATACATGCCAGGACTTTCAAAGGCAAGGCATCTATGTTCTGCCTCTTTACAGAACATTAGTAAGGTTCTTGCTTTAAATAGTCTGTGTCATGCCTAGGAAGGCTGTGTTATATCAGCTGCTCTAACTTCAGTGTCTAATATTTTAGAATAGAAAGAGCTAAGGGAAGGAAACTCCTGAATTTATGTTACTCATTCTCAGGCTCTTAAGAACCAATACTTTCTCTTCCCATTACTATGTGATCTTCTTCAGCTGGACATTCATTTAATTACATAAGTACAAGCGGGACCTTCATTTAATTACATAGGTATTGACTATAAGATACCCTGAGTTTAGTAGGAAAATGTATTGACCCATTAATTATTTGTTGAAGGAGTAAATAAAAGAATGAATAGAAAGTATAGTTAATCCTTGCCCTACCCACAAGAGAAGACAAATCACTATAAGAAAGTGACCGAGATATTAAGATATGCAATGAATGACAGAACTTGGTATCTATAAGTAATTGATGAAGCAAAATAAAAAGAAAAAAGGGCAAGAACAAGATAGAGAAAACAAAGAGAAAATGGTTACATTCATGCTGTATTATGAAGTGTATTTTAATTAACATTCCAGGTTTAAATGTGATGAGAATGTTAAGCAATCAAATAAAGATTCTCCATTTACATTGGTCTCTCAAGTAAAAGGGTCATCCCATATTGCTGAGATATTCACTAATTTATAAAACAAATTAAGTGGAATCGCTTACATTCTGAGTTCTTTTCAACATCAACTCACCAACGAATAGAGAAATGTGATGCTAAAGGAACCCAGGACAAAGATACAAAAGCAACATCACCTCTTGCCCATCCCCAGTCATGTATGGCCATGGCGTTTTCTTCTTCATTTTACTATCTCAATACAGGCACTGAATAGTTTTTGTAACCTATTTAACTTGCTGTAAACCTTAATCAATAAAACACTCATATTAAATTTAAGAACACTGAGATCCCAATAGATGGTTATGCAAATAAAGTGAACAGACAAATCATGGAAAAGAAAATTCACTTAGATATAAATATACATGAAGATTTTCTCAGCTCTACCTATAATAAAAAGTACATTAGCCACAATGAGACACCAAATTAGCATATATGAAAAATGCCTCTATTTTTACATTCTATGTTTTATCAATTCTAAGGTGCATGATTTTTACATGTTCCCATCTTTGGAATCCACATGTATCTTACCACTGTGGCATTTTAGATACAATGAAATGTTGTAGGTGAAGTCTTTGGTTCATGTTGCAATACTTAAATGAAATTAGTTAAGTTTGTGAGGCTGGTAGTCATCACTATTAAAGATACCCTGTTCTTTGTTTTCCCTATTGAATTGATCAAGATGGACTAGTTGTGCTGCAATAAATAAAAAGCAACCCCAAAATCTCAGTGTTTAACAGAAAGGCTTATTTCTTTCTCACCCTATATGTTAATTGTAGGTCTCTGCTTACTGGCTTTTTAGGGTCTCAGGTTAGTGCATACCATCTTGGCATCTTGGCAGGGACTTCCATGATAGCTTCAGCAAGGGAAAAGAATGTGACAAATTGCATATTGGTTGTTAAAGCATTGGCTGTATGTCACATCTGCTCACAAGCCTTGTCCAAAGAAAATCACACAATCGTGTTGGACTGGAATGGAAGCGTCATAAAAGTGCATACTTTGTCAGTGAACAGGGGTTTTAAAAATATCAAAAATTAGACATGTTAACTTTGGCACATAAGGATAATCTGTACATACTTTTTTGACTTCAAATGTTTTATGTTGGTAATAATATAGTAGTAAGTAATCACTTTGCACAACCTCTGACAGAAAATGTGAGGTTTAGATTTTCAGCTTCAATCCAGTCAAATGTGACTGCATTAGACGAATGGCTCCAGCTTCTCAGAAAGCAAGATGCCTTATAAGTCATCATTCTTCAGAAACCATTGACAACAGAGGTGGAGGAGAGGCTAAAATGAATGTTGTTATAAGGTCATCATTTTTAGAAACACTTTCTAAGGTAAAATTTATTTTAAAATTATAGAATGATTTCTAGGACTTTCAGATAATACCCTTATAAAGGTTTAAAATTTTTCACCTGGCAAAAGGGTTTCAAATAAGCAGGCCCTCACCAACTCCACCATCGTTTATCAACACACAGAAATCAGTGATATTTTGTTTTGTTTTCTTGAGAGTCCTGGCTTACATTCCTTCAGGGTGATCTGGGAAAAATTAAAATTTGATCTAACATATTCATCTTCCTTGAGATGTATGAGATTTGAATATGACCAACCTGATTATTTATCATTGTTAATTATGCTACTACTAATAATTACAAATTTGCTTTAATCAACCTTTGACTCTTCATTATCCATTCATTCAGTCTGCAGATTACCCATCTTCTTTGCTGTCTTCTTTTTCTGCTCCAGTCCGTCCCTGAGGATTTTTGTGTTCCTAGTAATTGAAGGTTGAGGCAAGGAAATTCATACGACATATGTTATTATTAAAACTTTGGTATAGTGTTCCAACTAAAGAAAAAAAAACACAATAAATAGTCATCTTTATACAACTATGCAGCAAAAAGAATTCTAAGACTGACTTAACTATAGTATGCTCCTGTACACATGCATATCCAATTTATTTGCCAGTTAGGAATGCAACCATATTACCGAAGTTTTTCACTGAATATTTGTGATAAGATTTGTACTTATTCTGGTGTAGATTTGGCTTGTGTTAGTTTATCACTTAAGATATATGAGTATATATCATAGCTAAATACATGCAGAGAATCTTACATGGTGTAGTTTTTATTTAATTTCTAATGGTAGGTTTTATTCAAGTAATGTTTTTAAATAGGAAGAACCACTTTTTTTGGTATTAGGAATTCTTTGATATTATTATCGAGTTACTTGCTGTTTTAATCAATATTGGGTTAAAATATGCAATCCTAAATAACACACACACACACACACACACACACACACACTAGGTTGAATATGCAGTTGCCAATATTTAACTGTTTTTGACCTGAAAAGGGGCACTTTCATATGGTTAAACCTGATATGAAAATACTTGTTAAATGAAAATTATTTAAGTGTTTTGACAGAGCTCGAGATCTGCTCTTAAGAAAGCCAACCACTTCTGAAAAAGGGAGTGAGTTAATTAAAACCTTTAAAATCTAAACTCTCTTGGAAAAAATACTTCCAATAATTTATTGAAATTACAACAATTGTAGAACGTACTTTAGAAAAAAAAATGGAGGTGATTGTGAGGAGAAATTTTTAAAAAGCAATGTTAGAAAAATGTACAGTTGATTTTGAAACTCTTGGGAGTATTCATTCTTTTGGGATTGCTTTTAACACCCTGCTCCATGGCAACAACTGCTTATTAGTTCCCTGCATCCCAGTTTGACACTGAATTGAAGGCAATATCTTATTACTCATAATTTTGCAAAACTTCCCTATGAAGTTTTTTTCCAAGAAGCATCATTAAAGATTCAATACACAAATAAGTCATCTCATTTGTCGTTAAGTGTGGTGTGTGCATCTGCAATTCTGAATAAACTATAGTATGATAGTACTTCAAAAAGCAAATGTGAAAGACATAGGACCAGTTGGCCAATCTAAAAAATTCAACCTTGGTTTAAGGAGATAAGAAAAAACAAATACCTTTCCTTCCTTCAGGTAATTCATCTTCAGATGGTGGCAGTATGTACAGAGTATTTGCAAATAGGAAGAGGCATTAAAGCATCCATCAATAAATCCTCTTCTTTTTTTCTTTTCAAAAGCAGTTTCTTATCCTTTATCTGGCATTTTTAGTAAGTTGATTATGATAATTCCTATGTGTTCTTCTGGAATGCAGTGATGAGCCTATGAATGCTTGCTCATAAAATTGTGAGAAAAATAGGGAATTGGAAAGTAAATATGAAATAGGAAAAGAGCCCACACGGAAATGAGGATAAGGAGGAGAAGCTAAACATATACCAAACAAAAAAAACAAACAAAAGAAATAAATCCTTTCTCAGCTTGTGGTGTTAAAAACCATCCTTATAATTTGAAAATCAGTACAGTATATGCTGATGAAAAAGCTTTGGTTTGTGCAAAATGACTGCTGTGATTGTCAAAGAGAATTTTGCTTAGCACATCAAATGGAACACTTTGGAGCTCTTGTGTGAATAATATAGCCCAGCATGTCTCAGAGTCAGCCATAATAGATAGGCTGACTATGCTTAGGCTATGGCAGAAGCAGTGAGTTAGTAGGAAAAAGGAAATGTATCAAAAATGAAACTTATTTCAGAAACTAAGAGCTTGGTGATAAGAATTATAATGAAGAAAGAGAGAAAACAATAATTTTACTGGATCTTATTTGGGTTTTCCCAAATTTGCAGGTCCATCCTGTGAACTTCACCAGAAGCTAGAATTCAGTAAATATTTCTTGTGGTCATAGTATCCAGTAGGTATAGGATTAGTTGCTAATTTCTACTGTTAAGGACCACGCAATCTAAAGAGGAGACAGAGAAGTAAACAAATCATTACAATACACTGTAATAAGCACAATGGTATAAATACAAAGCACTAGACAGTACAAAATGGGACAAAATCAGAACGGTTGGGAGGGTGAGTCAGTGTTGGCTCTTGGAGTCATCACATTGGAACTGAATCTTGAAATGTTACTGGAAGTAGCCAGGTGGCAAAGGTGATGGAAAAAGGCCAAAGAAAGACTATGTTCAAAGCTATGAAGTGAAAAAGCATGGATTGTTGGGTGAACTACACGTAGCCTCTATAACTGTACTGAAGGTATGAATGAAGGAATAGAAGGGAAACTCTTCTAGCTACCAACTGCCACGCAGTCACCCCATGAAGTTAGAAAGTCAGTCCAGAGCCTTGTCTGTTCTCCCTCTCTAAAGATGCCTGAATAGCCTCATTTCATTTTAAACCCTACTGAGCTCTAGGTACCTGCCAGAAAGGAGGCACACCCACCCCACATAGCATTCAGCACACTGGCAAGTAGACTTTTATAATCCCTTTATTCCTTCATCCAAAGGATCTTTCTGCCTTCCTAGAAGAAGGAACTAGGAAAATCAAATCTATGGTGGTCTTGTTATGATTCACTTTCCTGTTACATATCCAAAAGCTTCACTGGAAATAGATACAGAAGGGAGGGTGGTGAAAGGGTGTGTGGAGCCAACACAATTTGTGGAGTTATTTATTCAGGGTAAGAAGTATTTAGAAATGAAGTAAATTCTAAGGATTGACTTTATTTACATCATTATTAGAGTTCTAAAGCTAAATGCAGCTATTAGAAAATTACATTAGATGGGCTATGATTAGACTTAGGTGAACATATGCATATGGGAATACCTATGAAAAAACTATGTGCAACAATTTTGACTGATGACTGTTATTATGACTAATTTCCAGTTAATTGAAATTTTATGTTACTGCTATAAGCAAAGCTGAAAATTGGTATATCTTAAAGACCTGAAACCCAGTCAACTTCAACCCTTAATGAACTGTCAATTCTGCATTCTTTCATAAACAAAAGTTGAAAAAAATGAAACCAGCTCCTATCAGAGATTTATTCCAAAGATCAGGGTTAATGGGTGGGCAATTATATTGCCTGATCTCTAAGGCTGTTTATATATATTTGCAGGAGGAAATAAAGTGAATTATTGTTGCTAATGATGACTTTGCACTATTGTGCTATTTTAGTAATGAAAGGTTATATTTTATTTAGTGTACTATATCTTTATGTCAGGGAGATAAAGTAGGATGCTGTAGAAAACTGAACTCCATGCATGTGTGCATCCTTGTACTTGAGGACTATCCAGTCAAAAGTAACTCTTTCATCAAAGTTACTATTAATCATTATTTTCTGTTCATAAAGTACTTACTATATCCCAGATAAATATTACAAATATTAACATATTCAATGCACATAACAACACAAAGGAATAGGCCCCATTATTATGCCTATTTTGCAAATGAAGCAAGTTAGAGCCAAATAGTTTGAGTAACTTGTCCAAGAACATACAGCTGGCTAGAGAATGGTGAGGCTAGGAAAGGAACCCAGCCAGCCTGGCTTGAGTCTGTGTTTTTACTACTCCAGAACATATTATGCAATAAGAGGGATAGATCTTTTACTGCAATAGACTCTAAAATACGTTTTCAGGAAAATATACCAGGAGAGACCAGGTTGAGGGTAGTTAGGTAAGCACAGTTTCTTGAGTTTCCCAGGTTTTCTCCAGGGAGAAAAAATACACTGTAATGACAATCTGCCGGTACAGGGTGAGGCTCTCCCAGGTTGGCAAAGCCATGAAGGGCTTACTAAACCGTTAACCCCAAAACACCTCACCTCAAAATCTCAGGGATGTTACTTTATATGATTGCTAAACTTGCCATTTGCAAACTTGAATCCTGGCTCTAATACTTGCATTCCAACTACAATTTTATTTTATATTCCCAATACCATTTTGCATTATATACTTTTTCCATTGACTCGAAGATGATATTTGTTGTTACATATTTTATTTTTTTAATTTAATTTTTATTATATATTGGGGTATAGTTGATTTACAATGTTGTGTTAGTTTCAGGTGTACAGCAAAGTGGTTCAGTTATACTTATACATATACATATATCCATTCTTTTTCAGGTTCTTTTCCCATATAGGTTATTACAGAGTATTGAATAGAGTTCACTTGCTATACAGTAGGTCCTTGTTGATTATCCATTTTATATATGGTAGTGTGTCTCTGTTAATCCCAAACTCATAGTTTATCCCTCCCCCCTATTTCCCCATTGGTAACCATAAATTTTGTTTTCAAAGTCTGTTTCTGTTTTGTAAATAAGTTCATTTGTATCATCTTTTTAGATTCCACATATAAGTGATACCATATATTTGTCTTTCTCTGTCTGACTTACTTCACTTAGTATGATATTAACTAAGTCCATCCATGTTGCAGGAAGTGGTATTATTTCATTCTTTTTTATGGCTGAGTAATATTCCACTGTATATATGTACCATATTGTCTTTATCTATTCTTCCGTCGATGGACATTTAGGTTGCTTCCATGTCTTGGCTATTGTAAATACTGCTGCAATGAACACTGAGGTGCATGTATCTTTTTGAATTATGGTTTCCTCCAGATATATGCCCAGGAGTGGGATTGCTGGATCATATGGTAGTTCTGTTTTTAATTATTTAAGGAACTCCATACTGTTCTCCTTAGTGGCTGCACCAATTTACATTCCCACCAAAAGTGTAGGAGGGTTCCTTTTTCTCCACACCCTCTGCAGCATTCATTGTTTGTAGATTTTTTGATGATGGCCATTCTGATGGGTGTGAAGTGATACCTTATTGTAGTTTTGATTTGCGTTTCTCTAATAATTAGTGATGTTGAGTATCTTTCATGTGCTTTTCGGCCACCTGTATGTCTTCTTTGGAGAAATATCTATTTAGGTCTTCTCTCCATTTTTTGATTGGGTTGTTTGTTTTATTTCTATTGAGCTGCATGAGCTGTTTGTATACTTTGGAGATTAATCCTTTGTCCTTTGATTCATTTGCAAATATTTTCTCTCATTCTGAGAGTTGTCTTTTCATCTTGTTTATGGTTTCCTTTGCTGTGCAAAAGCTTTTAATTTTCATTAAGTCCCATTTGTTTATTTTTGTTTTTGTTTCCATTACTCTAGCAGGTGGGTCAAAAAGGATCTTACTGTGATTTATGTCATAGAGTATTCGTCCTATGTTTTCCTCTAAGAGTTTTATAGTGTCTGGTCTTACATTTAGGTTTTTAATTCTTTTTGATTTTGTTTTTGTGTATGGTGGTAAGGAGTGTTCTAATTTCATTCTTTTACATGTAACTTTCCAGTTTTCTCAGCACCATTTATTGAAGAGACTGTCTTTACTCCATTTTATATCCTTGGCACCTTTGTCATAAATTAGTTGACCACAGATGTGTGAGTTTACCTCTGGATATTCTATCCTGCTCCATTGATCTATATTTCCATTCTTGTGTCAGTACTATACTGTCTTGATTACTGTAGCTTTGTAGTATAGTCTGAAGTCTGGGAGTCTGATTCCTCCAGATCCGTTTTTCTTTCTCAAGATAGCTTTGGCTATTTGGGGTCTTTTCTGTCTCCATACAAAGTTTAAGATTTTTTGTTCTACTTCTGTGAAAAATGTCATTGGTAATTTGAGAGGGATTGCATTGAATCTGTAGATTTCTTTGCATAGTAGAGTCATTTTCACAATATTGAGTCCTCCAATCGAAGAAAATGGTATATCTCTCCATCTGTTTCTGTCTTTGATTTCTTTCAGCAGTGTCTTATAGTTTTCTGAGTACAGGTCTTTTACCTCCTTAGGTAAGTTTATTCCTAGGTATTTTATTCTTTTTGTTGCAATGGTGAATGGGAATGTTTCCTTAATTTCTCTTTCTGATTTTTCATTGTTAGTGTATAGGAATGCAAGAGATTTCTGTGCATTAATTTTGTATCCTGCAACTTTACCAAATTCATTGATTAGCGCTAGTAGATTTCTGGTGGCATCTTTAGGATTCTCTATGTATAGTATCATGTCATCTGCAAACAGTGACAGTTTTACTTCTTCTTTTCCAATTTGGATTCATTTTATTTCTTTTTCTTCTCTGATTGCCATGGCGAGGACTTCCAGAACTATGTTGAATAATAGTGGCGAGAGTGGACATCCTTGTCTTGTTCCTGAAGTTAGAGGAAATGTTTTCAGTTCTTCACCATTGAGAATGATGTTTGCTGTGGGTTTGTCATATATGGCCTTTATTATGTTGAGGTAGGTTCCCTCTATGCCCACTTTCTGGAGAGTTTTTATCATAAATGGGTGTTGAATTTTGTCAAAAGCTTTTTCTATGTCTAATGAGATCATATGGTTTTTATTCTTCAATTTGTTAATATGGTGTATCACATTGGTTGATTTGCATATATTGAAGAATCCCTGCATCCCTGGGATAAATCCCACTTGATCATAGTGTTTGATCCTTTTAATGAGTTGTTAGATTTTGTTGGCTAGAATTTTGTTGAGGATTTTTGCATCTATGTTCATCAGTGATATTGGTCTGTAATTTTCTTTTTTTGTAGTATCTCTTTGTCTGGTTTTGGTATCAGGGTGATGGTGGCCTTGTATAATGAGTTTGGAAGTGTTCCTTCCTCTGCAATTTTTTGGAAGAGTTTGAGAAGGATCAGTGTTTGGTCTTCTCTAAATGTTTGATAGAATTCACCTGTGAGGCCATTTGCTCCTCGACTTTTGTTTGTTGGAAGATTTTTAATCACAGTTTTGATTTCCTTACTTGTTATTGCTATGTTCATATTTTCTATTTCTTCCTGGTTCAGTCTTGAAAAGTTATACTTTTCTAAGAATTCATCCATTTCTTCCAGGTTGTCCATTTTATTGGCATAGAGTTGCTTGTAATAGTCTCTTATGATGCTTTGTATTTCTGCAGTATCCATTGTAACTTCTCCTTTTTCATTTCTAATTTTACTGATTTGAGTCCTCTCCCTCTTTTTCTTGATGAGTCTGGTTAAAGGTTTATCAATTTTATTTATCTCCTCAAAGAACCAGCTTTTAATTTTTTTGATCTTTGCTATTGTTTTCTTTATTTCTATTTCATTTATTACTGCTCTGATCTTTATGTTTTCTTTCCTTCTACTAACTTTGGGTTTTGTGTGTTCTTCTTTCTGTAGTTCCTTTAGGTGTAAGGTTAGGTTGTTTATTTGAGAATTTTCTTGTTTCTTGATGTAGGATTGTATTGTTATAAACTTCCCTCTTAGAACCACTTTTGCTGTGTCCCATAGGTTTTGGGCCATTGTGTTTTCACTGTCATTTGTCTCTAGGTATTTTTTGATTTCCTCTTTAATTTTTTCAGTGATCTCTTGGTTATTTAGTAGCATACTGTTTAGCTTCCATTTGTTTGTGTATTTACAGTTTTTTTTCCTATAATTGAATTGTAATCTCATAGTGTTGTGGTCAGAAAAATGTTTGATACAATTTCAATTTTCTTAAATTTACCAAGGCTTAATTTGTGACCCATGGTGTGATGTATACTGAAGAATGTTCCATGTGCACTTGAGAAGAAAGTGTCATCTGCTGTTTTCAGATGGAATGTCCTATAAATATCAATAAAATCTATTTGGTCTATTGTGTCATTTAAAGCTTGTGTTTCCTTATTAATTTTCTGTCTGGATGATCTGTCCATTGGTGTAGGTGGGGTGCTAAAGTCCCCCACTATTATTGTGCTTCTGTCATTTCCCCCTTTTATGGCTGTCAGCATTTGCTTATGTATTGAGGTGCTCCTATGTTGGGTGCATATATATTTATACTTGTTATATCTTCCTCTTGGATTGATCCCTTGATCATTATGTATTATTCTTTCTTGTCTCCTGTAACATTATTTATTTTAAAGTCTATTTTATCTGATATGAGTGCTGCTATTACAGCTTTCTTTTGATTTCCATTTGCATGGAATATCTTTTTCCATCCCTCACTTTCAGTCTGTATGTATCCCTAGGTCTGAAGTGGGTGTCTTGTAACAGTATATATACAGGTCTAGTTTTTTTATCCATTCAGCTAATTTGTGTCTTTTGGTTGGAGCATTTAATCCGTTCAACATTTAAGGTAATTATCTATATGTATGTTCCTATTACCATTTTCTTAATTGTTTTGGGTTTGTTTTTGTAGGTCCTTTTCTTATCTTGTGTTTCCTGCCTAGAGAAGTTCCTTTAGCATTTGTTGTAGAGCTGGTTTGGTGGTGCTGAATTCTCTTAGCTTTTGCTTGTCTGTAAAGGTTTTAATTTCTCCATCAAATCTGAATGAGATCCTTACTGGGTAGAGTAATCTTGGTTGTAGGTTTTTTCCTTTCATCACTTTAAATATATTCTGCCACTCCCTTCTGGCCTGCACAGTTTTCTGCTGAAAAATCTGCTGATAACCTTATGTGGATGCCCTGGTATGTTATTTGTTTCTTTTCTCCTGCTATTCTTAATATTTTTCATTTGTATTTAATTTTTGATAGTTTGATTAATGTGTCTCAGCGTTTTTCTCCGTGGGTTTTTTTTGTATGGGACTCTCTGTGCTTCCTGGACTTGACTATTTCCTTTCCCATGTGAGGGAAGTTTTTGACTATAATCTTTTCAGATATTTTCTCAGACCCTTTCTCTTTCTCTTCTTCTTCTGGGACCCCTATAATTCGAATGTTGGTGAGTTTAATGTTGTCCCAGAAGTCTCTGTGACTGTCCTCAAGTCTTTCCATTCTTTTTTCTTTATTCTGCTCCACAGCATTTATTTCCACCATTGTATCTTCCAGCACACTTATCCATTCTTCTGCCTCAATTATTCTGATATTGATCCATCTAGAGTATTTTTAATTTCAGTTATTGTGCTGTTCATCACTGTTTGTTTGCTCTTTAGTTCTTCTAGGTCCTTGTTAAACGTTTCTTGTATTTTCTCCATGCTATTTCTGAGATTTTGGATCAGCTTTACTATCATTACTCTGAATTCTTGTTCAGGTAGACTGTCTATTTCCTGTTCATTTGTTTGGTCTTGTTGGTTTTTACCTTGCTCCTTCGTCTGCTGCATATTTCTTTGTCTTCTCATTCTGTTTAACTTACTATGTTTGGGGTCTCCTTTGCACAGGCTGCAGCGTCGTAGTTCCTCTTACTTCTGGTGTCTGCCCCTAGTGGGTGAGGTTGGTCCAGTGTCTTGTGTAGGTTTCCTGGTGGGGGGAGGCTGGTTTCTGTGTTCTGGTGGGTGGAGCTGGATCTTGTCCCTCTGATGGGCAGGGCCATGTCCAATGGTGTGTTTTGGGGTGTCTGTGAGCTTAGTATGACTTTAGGCAGACTGTCTGCTAATGGGTGGGGTTATGTTCCTGTCTTGCTAGTTGTTTGGCTTAAGGCATCCAGCAGTGGACCTTGCTGGCTGTTGGGTGGAGCCAGATCTTACCGTTGAGATGGAGACCTCTGCGAGAGCTCTCACCAATTAATATTCCATGGGGATGGGAGTTCTCTGGTGGTCCAAAATCCTGGACTTGGCTCTCCCACTTCAGAGACGCAGGCCCAACCCCTGGCCAGAGCACCGAGACCCTGCAAGCCGCACAGCCTGGAAGAAAAGGGAAGAAATAAATGAGCAAACAAAACCCAGAGACAAAAGGTAAAAGCAAAACTAAACATACAAAAATACATAAAGAAACACCCACTCACAAAAAGAAAAAAAAGAGAAAACGAAAATGAGGAGAGCAACCAAACCAATAAACAAACCCAAAAACGAAAACAAACACTAAAAACTAAACTAACAAAAACAAAAAATCAAAAACAAATCAAACTTGGAATGCAAAGTAAAAAAGGCAAAGGAAGCATAAAACAAACATACAAAAATGATTTAAAAAAATGTAAAAACAAAAGAAAGATGAAAACTAAAGGAAAAAATACAAAAAAAGTAAAGTAAAAATAGAAAAATATAAATTATTGTTAAAAATAATACGCAAACAAAGCAAAATGAAGGAAAAAAACAAGAAAAAAAAACAATATAACAAAAAATTACAGTAGAAATATGAAAAAAATAAGGTGAAATATATATTAAAAATAAAAGCTTAAAAAAAGAAAAGAAAAAGTAAATAAAAATTAAAATTAAAAGAATAATAAAAAGAGCAGCAATAGAACAAAACAGAAAAAAAAGAAAAAATATTTATACTAGTAATAATAGTAATATTTTCCTGTGGCTTCAGCTGTCAGTGTCCTTGCCCCCACAGTGAGCCACAGCCAATCCTTGCCTACCCAGAAAATCTTCCAGTACTTCTACGTAGGTCTCTGGACCTGCTGTGGGCACTGCCGGGCCAGCTCAGACTCTGATCTGACCTGACTCCCACGTGTACTTGCCTCCAAAGTCCACAGTTGCCCACAAAGTCCACAGCCTCGATTGTGGGAACACTCACCATCTATTCATGTATTTCACACGTGCAGGGTCTACCAAGCCAGTTGGATAATCCAATGCTCCTGTGGCTGCACAGAGAGATTTCCCTTTCTCCTCTTTGGTTGCACCGCCCCTGGGGTTCAGCTTTGGTTTTGGTCCTGCCTCTGCCTGTCGGCTACCCTCAGGCATCTGTTCCCCACCCAGGTGAGAGGGGGTGAAAACAGCGGCTGATTACGGCACACTTGCTCACTCAGGCTGGGGAGAGGGAGGGATACGGCAGTCACAATTGGGATGTGTGGGGAGTGCATGCAGCGGCAGAGGCCGGCAGGAAGTTGCAACAGCCTGAGGCACACCATGCACTCTCCTGGGGAAGTTGGCCCCGGATCGCAGGACCCTCGGCAGCGGCAGGCTGCACAGGCTCCAGGAAAGGTGTGGGCAGTGACCTGCGCTTGCTCACAGGACCCTTGGTGGCAGTGGCAGCAGCGGTAGAGGACTCACCTCTGGGTTCAGAGATAGCAACCTTGGCTCACGCCCACCCCTGGAGCTCATGTAGGTGGTACCCTGCTGTCTGTGAGCACATGGAGAAAGAAGCTCCTATGGAAGGCCTGGCCCTCTCCTCATGCACCCCCCCAACAATGGTCCATTGCCTCTCTGGTGGGCCCAGACTTCTTCCCAGACTCCCTCAGCTGTGGTGCACTAGCCTCCTCAGGCTGTCTTCCCACAGCCAGCCCCAGTCCTCTACCTGGGATCTGACCTCCAAAGCCCAGTCCTCAGCACCCTGACCCCACCTGCCCTAGTTGGCAAGCCGACAAGCGTCTCAGGCTGGGGAGTGCTGGTCGGCACCAATCCTCTGTGTGGGATTCTCTCCACTTTCCCTCCGCACCCCTATTGCTGTGCTCTCCTCTGAGGCTGTGAATCTCCCTCCCATCCCCGCCAGCGAGGGGGCTTCCTAGCATGAGGTAACTTTTCCTCCTTCACAACTCCGTCTCAGAGGTGAAGGTCCCATCCCTATTCCTTTGTCTCTTTTTTTTTTTCTTTTTTCTTTTGCCCTACCCAATTACATGGAGAATTTCTTGCCTTTTTGGAAGTCTGAGGTCTTCTGCCAGTGTTCAGTATGTGTTCTGTAGGAGCTGTTCCACACGTAGATGTATTTTTGATGTATTTGTAAGGAAGAAGGTGATTTCCACGTCTTACTCCTCTGCCATCTCGAAGCTCCCCCGCCTCCCAAGCTTTTATTATACTCAGAAGATAAGAGAGATGATGATATATATTAAAGGTCATACATCTTGGCTTACAGGCTAGAAATAAGTAATGATATGTGCCAATGCTTTGTGATATGTATTAAGATAAAGTTTCTGAGAAAACTTGCTCTTTACATTATACTCTCTATCCCCTCAATCTTCATCCTCTGCATCCTTTTCCATATTTCTGCTTGAATATTATATCACTTTTCAAAGGGCATTCTAAGTGGATCTTTCTCTAACACTGTATTTGGATGATCCCCAGTAGATTTAACTACTTCTTTATCTATATTACTATAATGTTTCATACATACTTTGAGTAGAATAATTATATGATTTCTGTTTACATTTTTCCAAATTCCTAAAATAATTTAAGTTCCTTAGGGCCAGTCACTCAACTTATTAACTTAACTCATTGTTTGCCAGATAGCTCATGAATTCTGATTGTTGGGAGAAAAATTCTCCATAGAGTCCTTGTGTTCCTACATCGTCTAAACCTTCTGAGTCAAGTACATATTTGAAGAGCAGACAGTCTTCTAATCTAGAGATAGTGTATCCTACCAGAGAGATGTAGAACCACCTTCCTCCTAAGGAAATCCCAAGGAAGAAAAGATAAAGCCCTCTTCCTCCCCTCTCTGGAGGTGTCCGCTTACATTTCAGGCAGCAAACTTAAGAAACACCTTCCTTTTCTCCTAGAGGTGTTTGTTACATACCCTCCAGAATAATGAGTAATCTTTCCTTTGGGATGGGTAGACAAGCATATATACCAGTAGCCTCTTGAAGTTTCCTTGACATTTCCTAAATTTGGGTTTTCTCTCATGGTACATGCCACTGCACATGTGGGCAAATATCTAGACCTCATTGCGTCAATGTTGGTTTTCTCTGTGAGTGACAAATGTTCTATTTCTCTGACAAAATGGGATATGAAAACTGTGCTATGCTAACCTGTTAGCTTCCAAATAGGGTAAATATCAGACTCTTAATAATTTCTGACTTAACACTGCTCTGCATATATGTACACATGAGTATGTGTGTGAATGTCACCCATGTGTACACTGGAGCAAAAGGAGGAATGGGGGAAATAGATATTAAATAGATAAGTATACTCTAAAATGTGGTAATTTCTGATATAGAGCAGAGTTCTATAAGAGCATAGAGAAGGAAACAGGAATTGCAAGGCTAGTGAATAGTGACTATTTTTAAATGGTTGATAAAATACTAACTAAATTCAATTTTGAGATAAGATGAGGAAAGAGTTCTCAGTGGTTAAATCTGTCCAGTTATCTAGGGAGTTTATCTTTCCACAATGTGAAATCACAGACTTCCTCTCTGCCCCTTACTTTGTCTGTGGTGAAAGCTTTCTCCAAACACTTTATTTGTAGGCATGGCCTGAATTATTTGGTTTATGTCCTTGTGGACAGTGAATCATTCTCTCTTTTTTCTCATTCTCCTCTTTGCCTCTGGATGACCTAGGGATTCCTGTGATGCTGAGGCCTCTCCCATAACTTGTATAAGAGGAGGATAGCACAATACTGCACTTTGTTAGAAGTGTTCCTTTTAACAACAGATGTCAGAGTTAGGAAAACAAACAGAAAAACAAATCAGAGCAGTTTCAATTATAATCTTTAAATGGAAGACTCAATCATTATTTTGCCCCATCAGTGAGGATCTGTAGGGCATCTTAAAAGTGCCACAGGAACAACTATTTTGTGTCTTCATATGTAGCAAAAAGGAACACTATTTTTATCTTCCCTGTAGTAGACCTGATATTACATAATTTTAGTTGATTTAGTTTGTTTTCCTCTCTCTCCCTCTCCCTCTAGGTCTTGGGAGCTTTGGCAAAAACTAAATTTCCTACACTATGTGAGAAAAATTTCCTGTCCCAACCCAGGGAGGGCCCCCCTAGCTAGTTCCCTTCCTGTTTTCTCCCTCTGGGAGTAGTGGGGATGGAGCTGAGGTTGGAGTGAAGTGAAAGCAGTTTCCTTAGGCAAACAGCTAGGATGAAGGTGATGGCTAGAGAGTGGGAAGCTTGGTCCCAACAGAGCTCCACTCCCATCCTCCTCCTGCATGGCTACCTTAGACCAGTAGGTGTTCCTCCAGCCCCACAAAGTGCTGCAGAAGAAATAGAAAGCTGTGGGCAACACCCCAATAGACTGACCTTTTCCTATAGTGCATGGCCCTGGCCACACTGATCAGCTCAGACGCAGAGATCAGGTAAGTCACATGGACTAGTCCTTACCTAAGTTTGGAGCTGAGAGGTCATGGCTTAATAACCACCCAACATCCAAGAAGATCTCAGAAAGCCCCAACACTCTGGACATACTGACCACACTATACACAGCCATGAACTTGACACTCCAGGCACAGTCAGGTACTGCAGCTGACCATTTCATACAGACTCACCATTCCATACCCAACAACTGTTCTGGACACATCAACACACATGAAGAAACCATCCCATAGAGAGTGGCCGTCCTTGACCACAGACTTCACCTGCACCTGGGAGGCACCAGTGATCCCACTGTACTGCCTGTGGAGCTTTGAATATGTGGGACAGGTGGTGGGAAGCTGTGATGGCCTCAAGACCTCTGTGAAAACTTCTGCTCTATGAAATGTTGTGGTGCATTTTCACAAATGGAAGCTAAACTTGGTTTCCAAAATGATTATTACAGCTAATGAACATGTAAGTGTCCAGTGATAACACTAATATTAGCTATCATTTGCTGAGTTTTTACTATTCAACAAATACTTTATATATATTCAACAAAGTACCGTCTGTCTGTCTGTCTCTCTCTCTCTCTCTCTCTCTCTCTCTATATATATATATATATATATATATATATGCACACACACATTAACTTATTTCATCCTTGCAATAATACCATGAGATAGGTCCTGTTACTACCTCTATTTAATAGGTGAGAAAAGAAAAGCCATGAGGAGTTAAATATCTTGCTCAAGGTTATAAAGCCAGTACCTGGTTACTCAGGAAGTAAACCTGTGCAGATGGACTCCAGAGCTCCCATTCTTAACCACTATTTCCTGCTAGATGTCTGATTTTTCAAATGTTGACATTGACAGATTGTAGGTAGTTAGTGACTTTCTATAAAAATTCATGTGTTGTTGAATGTTCGATTAATATTTTTCTTTTAATTCATCTTATAGCTTTTAACATTTAACATATGCTGCTTGAGCCTAATATACTGCTTTAAAATGACATAATATTATATTCTTCTCAGTCTGATATGGGAATAGACTCTTGAATGAATCTGATTATTCCTTCCAAAACTTCTAACAAGACCATAATACTTTTTCCCTAAGAAGCATAACACCCTGTTGATGACAAATCTTTCTGATCTACCTCTTTGAAATATGAGTTGGGGCTGGTGTAGTCATCTCATACTTTCAGAATCAAAGAAATCTCACAGGCAGAGGGTTGAAACCAATACAGTACTACGTATATGTATACATTGTACATAAATATTCCTACATATACATACATAATACATTATAGCACTATTAGTATCATCACTGAATGCTTGTCTGTTCATTGACTGTAATGTCCATTTTGAAAAACAAGATCACTTCACCTTGGGAAAATACAGAATTCCATAGGATAGGATATGAGTAACATTATTTGGGCTTAAGAATAAAATGATAGCAGAAGAATTCTTTGGATGTTCTGGAGAATTTTTCTTGTCCTGAAATTTATGACGTCTTGCTTGTTTTCAAAGTATTCAAAATATCAAGAAGTTTGAAAATTAGGAATTCTCCTCTGATTGTAGCAAGCAAGTAAAACAGCTCCCCAAGTGAAACCTGCATACATAGAAGTTGGAGAACCTCTGCACTGACCCTTTCGCCTCTAAGGATTTAAGATAAATCAAGTTTACCAAAGCCAGTAGTGAAAAGTAATTATACAGAAGCCACTATTTATGGAAAATTGGCATGAATTATTCAGACATCTAGGAAGAGTTTCTAAAATATCCTTGGTGTCTAACACAGGGATCTGACATTATCTCCTAAAGACAGAATGTTTGCATATGAGTTTCCATATGTTCCTTCCATTATCCTAATCACTTTAGAAAAGTGGTTCTTAGCCTCGGCTGCACATTACTGTTCACCTGGGGAGCTTTGAAGTGTACACTTACCTGGGCCAGAGCTTCTGATTTAATCGGTGTGGGATGAGGGTTGGGCCTTGAGATTTGGAAAAGCTTCCCAAGTAATTCTATGTGCAGCAAAAGTTTAAAACCACTGTTTTAGAGTAACTCTGCTGTTCTAACTTTACCTCCATCCCCAACCCACCTCTCCCTGCTCTTTGCCCCACTCTTATGCACATTCTTCTCCTCCTCTTGCCCTAGTCATGAACAACTGAGAGACGTTTAAGTCATGTTAACTTGTCTGATAACTTTTTAGTTCTTAATACTGCTGGAAACAACATGCCTACTGTATAAGCACAAAGTTATTAGCGTCCAAGAAGGCCAGATTATGATTGTGCTATACAGCAATTTGAGTTTTTTTGAATGATATTTTAGGAAAAAAATTCCAAAAAGAATGAAAATTTCTGGTATTGGCATACCCTAGAGGAGCAAACTATACTCCCCAGCATGTTAACAGATGTCTGTGAAAATAGAATTCATGGTCACAAAAATTTTGGCAAACATTGGGTAAAAATAAAGTTAAGTATTTTTTCCCCTGTAGAACTCTTTAAATACTTAATATGCTAATATGTATTGTGACTCTTCAAGGGTATTATATTGTATTATTCAGCATTCACAAACTTATTTTGGCCCTTTTAATATTAATTAGGGAAATAATTTTTTAACACTAATTATTTTTGTTTTCCTTCTCTTGCTTTTTTTCCTTCTCTTCCTTCTGCTTGAAGCCCAGAAATTTAAAAAAATCAAAAAAATAATAAATTCTTATATTAAGGAGCTATGAGAACAATAGACTACTGGGTGTAGAAGTAAAAAAAAAAGTGTAAGACTTACACAGGATATCAAATACCACAAAGGCAAATTTAGTACCAGATGATAATTTAATACGTCCAGTGTGTGGTGCTTAGATTAACTAGACCACTGACAGCAGATATTGTGCATAAATAAATTGTTTCACATCCCTCAGGGTATTTGTTAAAACTGTATAGATGTTTTACTGGATTTAGAACTTTCTGATAGTTGGAAAACTTTCATATAGAAACCTTTCATATAGTTGGGAAACTGTTCCATCTATTTTCCTTTCTCTAATTCCAGGATTTTTATGGTTTCCTCAGGAACTTCTAAGGTAGTAGCAGTGTTGACAAATGTAGTATTTGTTTTATCATTTATTGAAATGAAGCAAAGTACCCCTCAAATTAGTGGCTTAGTGGGAATTGTGCAGTTAGTGTGGAAAATGGTGTGGTAGTTCTTCAAGAAGTTAAATATAGAATTACTAACTAACCTACTAATTGCACTCCTAGGCATATACTAAAAAGAATTGAAAGCAGAGACTAAAACAGATACTCGCATGCCACTGTTAATTGCAACATTAGTCCCAGTAGCCAAAGAGTCCATCAACAGATGAAAGGATAGATGCAAGGTGGGGTGTATATATTTTGGAATATCATTCAGCTGTAAAAGGAATGAAGTTTTGATAGATACTACAGCATAGACAAACCTTGAAAATATTAAGCTATATAAAATAAGCCAGATACAAAAAGATGAATATTGTATGATTCTTAAATATCTAGAATACATAAATTCATAGAGACAGAAAGTAAGTTAGAGGTTACCAGGGGCTGGGAAGAGGATGAAATGGAAAAAAATTGCTTAAGGGGTTCAGAGTTTCTGTTTGAGGTAATGAAAATGATTTTTAAATAGATTCTGGTTATGAGTGCACAAGATTGTGAATGTAATTAATGCCACTGATTTGTACACTTAAAATAATTAAAACAACAATAAAAACATTTTAAAATAACATAAATTAGTGACTTAAAATAATAAGCATTTTGTATGGTCTTGATTCTGAGAGTTAGGAATTCAGCCTTTGCTTAGTTGGGAAGTTCTGCCCCATGTAGTGTCAGCTGGGGGTTCTCGTGGGTCAGATGGTGGCTATGAATAAAACATCCAAAATGGCTTAACTTCTATACCTGGAAAGTAATACTGGCTACCAGCAAGAAGCTCATCTATGGTCTCAGCCAGGAACTTTGCTTCTCCTCCATGTGGGCCTCTTGACATGGCTACTGGAGGTTCCTCACCACAAGTTAGCTGGGTTCCAAGAAGGAAGGTTCCAAGACTTAAAGGCAGAATCTGCTGTTCTCTGAAAGTGCAGCTCAGAAGTCAACACTTTCACACTTGTTGCATTCTATTTGTCCAAAAAAAAAAAAAAAAAAAGGCATAGAGCTGGCCCAGATTCAAGGGGAAGAGAAAGAAACTTCCTTTCTTCGTTGTGGAGTAGAAAGTTCAAATGGATAAGTTCATGTGGATTGGGTGCTATTGTTGCAGTCATTTATGGAAACACAATACCAGAGTATTATTATGTATACTTTAAATGATCTGTCTCTGCTGACCTTCACTCATGGAAAATGACCCAAGCATAACAATTATAAGACTCTTTTTACCATCTGCTGGGAAAGGTGCAAGTGTAAAAGTAGCCTCTACATGGAAGGGTGTCTGTGTTGAGACTAGAAATCTGTGCTTCTACTTTGTAGCATTGCTCTAGTCTTCATTTATTTTCGGAATGTTTGCTTCATCTAATCCTTATATCCATATTATTTTTACCTTCAAGTGTACAAAAAACCCCACCACTTTTGATATTCTAGCTGCAGTGCAATATGAAATAAGATATTTATCATGGTTTAAATGAGACAAGCATATGCAGCAAGACAGGAATTCAGAATTACAGAATATTCATGAAACTGTCCTACTCAGTGTACATCACTCAAGCAAGGGATACAATTGTTCATCCATTCTTCATAACTAAATATTTTAGTTTTATATAGCCAGCTGTCTTAGTTACTTAAGAAAACTTTAACCTAAATTGTTAACACCTTGACTCCTTGTCAAAAGCTTTCATATACACACAGACACAGACCCATAAAGCTCTGTGCTTTGCAGCTCTGCAGTATTCACAAGTTACACAGACATGACCTGCTACCCTCTAGTAATTTTTATCTAAGTTGATAACATCTTCTTAGCTTGAGAATTTGCCAATCTCTAAAAGCTCCCTCCTATCCCTACGCACTGAACTTCATCTCACGATAATCATTCTTGGGCTTTTTATTCCTTTATATCATATGACATTTTCCTTGGGTGATTGCTTGATTGTTGTATTGTGCAATATATTAGGTGAGAGACCCACTATTTACATGATTCTGCTCTAGTCCTTGACTCTAGAAAAGGGGCCAGAAGTCCCCTCCTTTGTTTAGCTGTTGAAGAGTAGTTGCAGCTCTGATATCAGGTTTTTATTTATAATAATATTGAAAAGAAAACAGTATTAACATAAGCAAGGTAAACCGTTATTGAATACTCAAGCACCTTACAAACATTCTATCATGTAATATTCAAAATAGCCCTATAAATTAGGCACTAATATATCCTTGTTTTATAGTTAAGGACATTGAAGCTTATTATATATCTGAAGTCATCAAGCTAATAAGAGCCAAGAGTTGAAACTGGGCTTGATGGCTCTGGAGCCTATGCTCTTAATTGCTATTAATCTTTCTCACCATAAAATTTTCTAGTGTGTGTCCCTGGAAACTTTATTTCCCTGCTTTTACTCTGTTAAGAGGGGTTCAGTACGGTTCTATTTTAGAGCTACTGTTTAAGGAACATGTCAATCAGCTAATTCTCTGTTGCTGAAAACAAAACAACATCTCCGCCATCCTTTTCAGAGTAAATGGGGTTTATGATACTAAGCAATAAGAATATAAGGTAGAAACAATAAAATATGCGCGCGGGAAGCTAGTTAGAGCTCTATCTCATTACTTTCAGGCTCTCCTCAAACAAGACTTTCCAAGTCTGCTGGTGGTTGGCCCTGGGACAAGCCATGGCTGATCTCTTCAAACATACTGTGTGTAGCATTAGCCAAGTCTTCCTTAGTGGGCAGATCTTTGCTCCTTACTGTAATGGCTCTGTCACTATTACACTGATTATTAAAATATCATTATGCCTATTCCGTTCACCAATTCAGGCAGATGTTAATAGTATTCCTTCGGGAATTAAATCATTGATTGGGTTTACATGCTTGATCAACCTTAAAGATGGGCAAAGTATAACGAAGATGCAACATAGAGATTCACAGTCAGGTACAAGCACGTGGGGTATACCGAAGACACAGGAATCTTTATAGAAAAGGGAAGGTGCTTTTACAGTGCAAACAAACATTATGCTTCTACTTAAAGATGAGTTTGAATATTTATTGTGTTGGTTGCTCTTCCTTGTCCTCTCGTAGTTTCATATAAATGCATGACTTATTTGAGAAATGTCAGTTGAGCATCAGCTGGGAAACAGACACTGGTAAGAACTGGGAAATGGATTTGCATTATTTTGGAGAGAATATGAACAGATTGTAATGATAGGAGATTTAATGGAGAAATTCAAAGTCCACACATGAAGGTAAATTGAGAAATTCTTTTGAATTTCACTTCATTGCAGTGAAGTGATGAAAACAAGGAAACTAAATCTCAGAGACTTAACAAAGACTGAATTCCCACCCACACAGCATGTCACTTGAGGGCTGCTGAGAGCTATGTGCTACATCATCCTCATTTCAGGTCCACAGGTTGCAGAGCAGCCACTCGCTGGGAGATTGCCTGTTGCTTTCACGAGGAAAAGAAAAAGTGGTGAAGTGCATGCAACTCTTAACGCTTCTGTTCAGAAGTGACACATATCACTTCCACTTGCATTTTATTGGCCAAAGAAAGTCATGGACACAGCTGAGTTCATAGGGGTGGTTAATTATTATACTATCATGCGGCCTAAAGAGAAGAGAGAACCAACTATTGTTAACCACCTTAATGACAATTACAGCATATTTGGTATAAAGTTTCTCTTTTACCTAACATGACTTCACCTTTTATATTATAATATACGAAAATTGTCTCATATTCTTAAAAATTAAACAAAAAGAGAGATTATGCAATGACACTTCAGTAATATGGGTCCAATCTACCATCATATTGTGGGTTCAAGAAAAACAGGAAAAAAAGCAGCAGTGTTATTACAATTCATATTTGCTAAAATGGGCCTTATAACAGGTCATACTGGGTGACCTTAGCAGATACTCAGATGGTTGCAGATACTTTCACACTAGCTTCCAGAGCAATGTGCTTGAGAACTCAATTCAAGTACACAGCAAAAATGTTGAGAAATAAGTCATCCTTTAGTGATTTCAAGTAATGGAAAATTATATGTAAGAAAAAAAGTATAACAAATTGTAAATGACCGTAACACTCTACTGAAGAAGAAAGTAATGTGCACTTACTAGTGGGCATGGTGGGAAGCATGGAGTGAACAAGAAGAAAATCTTACCTTGAAGTCTGTAAAAGCATTCCCTGCTGTTCTCACCCCGGCACCTCACCTGTCATCCAGCAATCAGGAGATTCATCTTAGGTAGAGCAATCAGCACTGCACAGTCTTGGGCTCTAAAAAGAAAGAAAGAAAATAACATCCTACATTTCCCTACTTGCATGTCAATTATCCCATTTTGCCAAAGCATAACAAAATGTGAATCATATCTGGATTCAGTGAAGTAAAAACTCACTGAAAGATAGGAATACAGAAATAATATATGGGAAGGAGAGAAGCATAAGAAATGTTCTCAGCTCTCCAGGGTAAGCCCTGAAGTCAACTGTCACAAAGTAGAGCATGTTATCTGTCTGCACATCTGTAAATCCAAAAATGGCTTGTAGCATGTGCAGGTCCCTCCCCTAGACACTCTGGGGCCAAATCATGTTGTGAGTAAGACTTCAGGTGTGTTTGTGGAGGAGGGAGGGGTGACGGTGGGAGAGGGGTCAAGACAACGCCAATTAATAAATTTTCAATCAGTAAGTCAAAGGCATTATATGGGCATTTATACTCACCTCTCCGTGTGATTAAATTATAGAAAATCAATCCCAATGCAGCCACTCTTTAGATTTGGTCCTGCTTTCTGTTGTAATGTTTGAATCCGCATTTGTCTATTAAATCTAACCAGGTTTCTCAGGAGCACCATCAACACAGTGGTCTATACCTGAGAAGCCTCAGAGGGGATCATGCAGAGGCTGCTGTTTTTATTGAGTTTAAAACATATCCAGTCAGTTTGTTGCAGCATATTTAACTTTGCTAGGGAACATTTCCCAAGAGCTAAAATTCTAAGCAGTGAATGAAGAAATAGGAAGGATAATTCACAAATTCTTTAAAATACCCTTGGTTTTCACAAAACAAAATGAAAGCATTTTAAACTTTAAAACACTTCAGACATCTAAACTCAAATTTCAGTAACAAACAGCGTAGTTGTGACCCAAGCTACAAGACAACATTGAAAGGGCACATTAAGAATGTTAATTAAATTCAAATTTAAAGTTTAATTTCTCATGTATTAGTTAAAAGATTTCTATTGACCCTCACCACATGCCAATGAGGCTATGGCTTTTGCAGGAGACCAGCTAAGAACTAAACAGTTGAGGCAAATTATCTGAAGTCAAAGAGCCAGGCTATAATGCAATCTCAGCAAGTGCCCACAGCTCAACTTAGGCTCCAGAGTTTTTTTACATTAAGCTAAATTTTCATTCTCTCTCATACCTAATACCAGGTATTAATGTTGCTCCCTTTTTAATTCTCTTTATGCAATTCATCCAGGGAGTGAGGTCATTCACACTGACAAGGATGAGGGGAGGTGGGTGGGGGAGCGCTACTCCCCATGTTCTGGCCTGATTTATTTTGTTGAGCATAGTTCTTATTTCAAATGACATTGGACTAATGTCAACCAAATATATTTTATGAGCACAAAACTCTGATTTCATAATAGCTTCAAGGTGTGGAAACCTGAATAGAAGAATAGTAAAATGACCTTTCAGTTTGCCAATGATTCAGTCATTCGACAAATATCCTCTGAGTGCCTGCTTGCTGCAAGCATACTCTACTCCGAGGAACAAGGGAATAAAAATACAACCTCCAGGCACAGAAGACACAAAGATCCCTCTGGGCACTCTTGTAACTGATAATTGTCTATTCATTCCACAAATATTCATTGTGTACCATATGAAAGATGATCAGGTAAACATGATCTGGGAAACCATACCAATGGGATAAAGCAATTGATTAGAAGATGTTCCCTTTAATATTGTGCCACTGGCCAGCCTTATTAGCTAATTTATTCCTCAGAAAAATCCAACAAATTTGATATTGTGTACAAATTCTAGCTTGCTTTCTTAAACAGCTTCATGAACATATTTTAAGCAAAAATAGCCAGTCACAAAAGAATACATATGTATTGTATGATTCTATTCATATGAAGTTCAAGAACAGGCAAAACTATTCTATGGAGAAACATATCCAAAAAGTGTTTACCTCCTCATGAGAAATCTATTGAGTAGAAAGCATGAGGCATCTTTCTAGGTGTTAGATTCTCTCTTTTTTTTTATCTGAATGGTGAGTAGATGGGTGTATGCACATGTAAAAAGAAATTTAGCTATTCCATTAGGATTTGTGCATTTTACTGTATGTAACATACTTCAGTAAAAAGCACAACACTCAAAACAAAACAAAACAAAGAACAAGAGTCTTGATTCTCATAGCCAATATCCTCCGAGATAAGCTATTCAACGTTACTAAAGAGATGGTATTGAAACTTCATACAGTTTAAAAAAAATTTTTAAGAAAAAATGAAACTCCATTCTACTCCATTGGTCGATGTGTCTGTTTTTATGCCAGTATCATACTATTTTGATTACTATAACCTTTGTAATATATTTTGAAATCAGGAAGTTTGATGCCTCCAGCTTTGTTCTTTCTCAGGAATGTTTTGGCTATGTGAGGTTTTTTGTGATCTGTATGAATTTTAGAATTGTTTTATTTACTTATTTATTTTTTATTAAAGTATAATAGACTTACAATATTACAGTAGTTTCAGGTGTACAACATAGGGATTTGATATTTCTATACATTAGAAAATAATTGCCATGGTAAGTCTAGTTACCATCTGTCACCACATAAAGTTATTACAGTATTATTGACTATATTTCCCATGTTGTGCATTACATTTAGATGACTGTTTTATTTTATTTTTTAAATTTATTTTATTTATTTTTGGCTGCATTGTGTCTTTGTTGCTGCACACAGGCTTTCTCTAGTTGTGACGAGTGGGGGCTACTCTTCATTGCAGTGCATGGGATTGTCATTGCAGTGGCTTCTCTTGTTGCGGAGCATGGGCTCTAGTAGTTGTGGCAGGTGGGCTCTAGAGTGCAGACTCAGTAGTTGTGGTGCACAGGCTTAGTTGCTCCACGGCATGTGGGATCTTCCCAGAGGAGGGCTTGAACCCATGTCCCCTGCATTGGCAGACGGATTCTTAACCACTGCACCACCAGGGAAGCCCAATGACTGTTTGTTTTATAACTGGAAATTTGTACCTCTTATCTCCCTCACCTATTTTGCTCATCACCATCCCCCTCCCGCCCCCGTCAACCACCACTTTGTTCTCTGTATCTATGAGTCCATTTCTGGTTTTGTTATGTTTGTTTTGTTTTTTAGATTCAATATATGTGATATATCATATAGTATTTGGCTTTCTCTAATTATTTCACTTACCATAATACCCTCTGGGTCCATCCCTGTTGTCACAAATGGCAAGATTTCATTCTTTTTTATGGCTGAGTAATATTCCATTGTGTGTGTGTGTGTGTGTGTGTGTGTGTGTGTGTGTGTGTGTATTTCACATCTTCCTTATCCATTCACATATTGATGGACACTTAGGTTGCTTCCATATCTTGGCTGTTGTAAACAATGGTGCAATGAACATAGTGGTGTGTATATCTTTTCAAATTAGTGGGATTTTTTTTCTTCAGAACAATATCCAAGAGTGGAATTGCTGGATATCTTCTTAATTTTTGGAGGAATCTCCATACTGTTTTCATAGTGACTGTACAAATTTACATTCCCACCAGTAGTGTACAGGGGTTTCCTTTTCTCCACGTTCTTGCCAACACCTGTTATTTATTTTGATAATAGTCATTTTGACAGGTGCGAGGTGTTTTCTCATTGTTGTTTTGATTTGCCTTTCCCTGGTGATTAGTGATGTCGAGCATCATTTCAAATGTCTGTTGGCCATCTGTATGTCTTATTTGGAATAAGATCTATTCAGATTCTCTGCCCATTTTTTAATCAGGTTGTTTGTTTTTTGATGCTGAATTGTATGAGCTCTTTGTATATTTTGGATATTAACCCTTTATCAGATATATCATTTATAAATATCTTCTCCAATTCAGTAAGCTGCATTTTTGTTTTGTTGATAGTTTCCTTCACTGTGCAAAAGCTTTTAAGTTTGATGTAGTCCCATTTGCTTATTTTTGCTTTTGTTTCCCTTTCCTGAGGAGGCATATCCAAAAACAATTATTGCTAAAATAAGTGTTAGAAAGTGTACTGCCTATGTTTTCTTCTAGGAGTTTTATGGTTTCACATCTTACATGTAAGTCTTCCACCCATTTAGAGTTTACTTTATGTGTAAAGGTGGTACAGTTTAATTCTTTTGCATGTAGCTGTCCAGTTTTCTCAGTATCATTCATTGAAGAGGTTGTCTTTTCCCGATTGTATATTCTTGCCTCTTTTGTCATAGATTAATTTCCCATATAAGAGTGGGTTTATTTCTGGGCTCTCTATTCTGTTCTATTTATCTGTGTGTCTGTTTTTGTGCCAGTACCATACTGTTTTGATGACTGTGGCTTTGTAGTATAGTCTGAAATCAGGGGGCATGATACCTCCAACTTTGTTCTTCTTTCTTAAGATTGTTTTGCCTCTTCAGGGACTTTAGTGTTTCTAAACAAATTGTAGAATTATTTGTTCCAGTTCTGTGAAAAATACCATTGGTATTTTGATAGGGAATTCATTCAATCTGTAGATTGCCTTGGGGAAAATGGTCATTTTAGCAATAATAATCTTCTATTCCATGAGCACAGTACCTTCTGATTTGTTTTCCAATTTCTTTGATCAATATGTTATAGCTTTCTAAGTATGTTTTGTACCTCCTTGGTTAGATTTATTCCTAGATATTTTATTCTTTTTGATGTAATTGTAAATGGGATTGTTTTCTTAATTTCTCTTTCTGATAATTCATTGCTAGTATATAGAAACACAACAGATTTCTGTATTTTAATTTTATATCTTGCAAAGTTACTGAATTCATTTATCCTAATAGTTTTTGTTGGTGTCTTTAGAATTTTCTATATATAGTATTATGTCATATGCAAACAATGACAGTTTACTTTTTTTTTTAACTTGGATATCATTTGTTTCTTTTTCTTGCCTGATTGCAATAGAACAGAATCAAGAGCCCAGAAATAAACCCCTGGATATTTGTTCAACAAATATTTGACAAGGGATACAAGAATATACAACAGGGAAAGGATAGTCCCTTCAACATACGGTGTTGGGAAAACTAGATACTCACATGCAAAACTCAATGCCTATCTTATATCACTCACAAAAAATAACTCAAAATGGCTAAAAACTTAAACCATAAAACTCTTAGAAATTAACACAGGGAAAAAGCTTCTTGGCACTGGTCTTGGCAATAAGTTTTTAAGATGTGACATCCTAAGCACAAGTAATAAAAGAAAAAAAATTATGACTACATCAAACTAAAAAGCTTTTACATAACAATGGAAACCATCAACAAAATGAAAATGCAGCCTACATAATAGGATCAAATATTTGTAAACTATATATCTGATAATGGGTTAATATCTAAATATACAAAGAACTCATAAAACTCCATAGCAGAAAAAAAGGGCACCAACCAGTACATGAAAAAGTACTCAACATCACTTATCATCAGGGAAATGAAAATCAAAACCAGAATGAGATATCATCTCACACCTGTTAGAATGTCTATTATCAAAAAGACAAAAGTTAACAAGTTCTGGTGAGGATGTTGAGAAAAGGGAAATATTTACACTGCTTTTGGGAATATAAGTTGGTACAGGCACTCTGAGAAACAGTATGAGGGCTCCTCAAAAAATTAAAAATGGAACTACTATATGATGGAGCAATTATGCTTCTGTATATATATCTGAAGGAATTTAAATCACTATCTCATAGAGATATCTACATACCCATGTTCATTGCAGCATTATTTACAATAACCAAGACATGGAAACAACCTAAATCTCCATCTACTTATGAATAAAGAAAATATAGAATAGAATAGAATGTAGAATATAGGTAGAATATAGAATAGAATATTATTTGGCCATAAACAAGAAGAAAATCTTGACATTTGCAAAAACATAGATGAAACTAGAGGGCATTATGCTAAGTGAAATGTCAAATAGAGAAAGACATATATATGATCTCACTTATTTGTGGAACCTAAAAAAACCAAACTAATAGAAACAGAGAGAAGTTTGGTGGTTGCCAGGGTCAGAGGATAGGTAGGAGGAATGAGTGAAGATGATCAAAGGGTAGAAACTTCCAATTATAGGATGAATAATTTCTGGAGATATAATGTACAGCTGATGACTATAATTTACAATCTCATATTGTATACTTGAAAGTTGCTAACAAAGCAGATCTTATAAGATCTCACCACACACAAAAAATTGTACCTATATGAGTGATGGATGTGTTAACTAACCTTATTGTGGTAATCATTTCCCAGTATACACACACAGTTGATCCTTGAACAATGCATGGGTTAGGGCTGCCAATCTCTGCCCAGTCAAAAATCCACATATAATTTTATAGTTAGCTCTTCTATCTGCAGTTATGCATCCTTGATTCAACCAACTGCAGATTGTGTAGTACTGTAGTATGTATTTATAGAAAAAATTTGCATACCAGTGGACCCATGCAATTCAAACCTGTGTTGTTCAAGGGTCAACTGTATGTCAAATCATCACATTGTACACCTTAAATTTACACAATTTTATATGTCAATTACATCTCAATAAAAGTGAAAAAATAAAATTTTAAAAAGGAATGAATGAATTTATCCTATTAAGTAAGGATCATGTGTTTTTCCCTTAACATAAACCTATTTACCCAACTACAAAGTAACAACAACCCATTTTTCTTAGCCTACATGTCTTAGAAAGGAGTATTTCTTTTATTTTGGTGGGGATAAAACTCTTTTGGTCTGTGATAATCACTTGTTTATTAGATTCCTAACCAAAAGCAAACTCTAATTAGGTAGAAACATGAAGACTATGACAATTCCTGTGCAAAGAAACATTTTAAATTCTACTTGACTTCATGGGTGTTTCTTTTTTTCTGGTTAACTTATATGATAAGCTAAAATTGGTTGGCAACATCTAAGATAGTATTGTTATAAATAAATTTTTAAATATAATACTTTATGCAAGAGTTTACATAAGAATACATTTTAGTTACATTTATTTTTTGTAAATGTTTTCATATATTTCATTTTGTTTTCATAATTTTCACAATAACTCTGCACTAAGATAGACAAAACTACTTTCTTTAGTGGCATTCTTGCTGATTATTATAAAGAAATTACCAACCTGTACTATTCTTTTATTTAGTTTAAGAATCCGATGTAAAATTCTTAGTAAAAAAAAAAAATTTAAATGAGACTTCTGGAAATACTTTATAGTTTATGTGAGGATATTAAAAATACCAGTGGTTTATGTACCTTTGAAATCCAGACATCTAAGGCTGGAAGAGGTAATATGCATTACTAATTTTATGTAATTAATGGTAATTTCATGAGAAATCTAGTTTCACTCCATAAAATTCAATCAGTCTGTGAATAATGCTTTGCAAGTCAAAACACTTCAAAATAAAACTCACTCTAATATGGCGTAATTTTTTCTGATCCTTCAGAGTTGAAAAAGGATGTAGAAGTAGAAATTCAAAAGAAGAATGGAATTGAAATGGTCAGGATGAAATGTTCTTGATTTTTTTCTAGTGATTTGCAAATCTTTGAGATTAAGGTGAACATTTTAAACAAAATTTTAAAAAACTGAGGATCTGTGATATTGTAAGAAGTTTATTGTAAACATGGAAAATAAGCTAAATATCTGTCATTGCACAAAACTCAACAAATTTTGTATAGAACAAAAGAGAAAAATACATTGACTACTACAAAGTCTTTCAATAATTAAATATATCCTTCCCAATATACTTCTTTGAGAAACAAGGTCAATATTGAATCCCATGATGTAATAAGGGTTAAAAAGTAGATAATATCAAATTAAATAAAATTTCTCATACTGAGAAATTTAATTTTGCTTTGGTTTTATGATGCTGTAAAATTTCCAGATTGAAAACCATAGGTTAATAGTCTTTTTTTTTTCCGCTTGTAATCTGATATTTGATGCTAAATAAGCATTACATATAACTGGACTTGTTAAATAGTATGACTTAAAAAATTACAAGATATCTTAAATTAGAAAAACTTTCAAATTTGAGAATTACAAGTGAATATACTATTTCTTAGAGTTGAGATATGTGAGATATATGCATGTCTGTTTCAAAGGTAAGGTCTATTTCAAAGACAACTTCCCCTGGCTAGTGTTGCTTCAGATACTTGAACTTTTGTTTTCTAAATTACACTGTGGTTTGAGAATCTGTCACTTCTTTACATTTCATTTGAAATAACTTGTCAAGTACTGTTGTCTCTCCTTAGGTCAAACCTCTATTAACATAAAAGCATTATAAAAGAGTCAGAAACTCATTAGATCAGCAAAGTGCCGTTTTATATAGTACCATATGGAGTTTCTTCCAAGTTGGTTTTGTCTTAATTAGAGTGTAAGTTTATGGAGATCAAGTATTGTATTTCTTCTAGCCACCTAGTTCCTATCATGGTGTTAAGAACATCAGTAGTATCCAAAATATTTTCTGAATGATTGACCATCTTTTAGAGAAAGTTACATTTTTAAAATGCTGTTGTTGAATTTTGTTTGGTTTTATTTGACCATTTTATTTATATATATATATACACACACACACACACACACACACACACACATATATACACATATATATGTATATATATATATATATATAATTATTTATTTGTATTTCTATTTTTTATTGTGGTAAGAACACAACATGGGATTTACTCTTAAAATTATTTAAAATATACAATATATTATTGTTAACAGCTATTGTTAACTATAGACACACTATCATACAGCAGATCTCTAGAACTTACTCATCTTGTGTAATTGAAATTTTATACCTGTGGAACAGCAACTCCCCACTCACCCTTAGCCTCAGCTCCTGATAACTACCATTGTACTCTATGTTAATTTTAATTTTATTGTAGTACAGTTGATTTACAATGTTGTGTTAGTTTCAGGTATACAGCAAAGTGATTCAGTTATACATATATTCATTCTTTTTTAGATTCTTTTCTCATGTAGGTTATCACAGAATATTGAGTAGAGTTCCCCATGCTATACAGTAGGTCCTTGTTGATTATCTATCTTATATATAGTAGTGTGTGTATGTTCATCCCAAGCTCCTGATTTATCCCCCCCACCCAATGTTTCCCCTTTGGTAACCATAAGTTTGTTTTCGATACCTGTAAGTCTGTTCCTGTTTTGTAAATAAGTTCATTTGTATCATTAAAAAAAAAATAGATTCCACATAATGAGTGATATCATATGATATTTCTCTTTCTCTGTCTGACTTACTTCACTTAGTACAATAATCTCTAGGCCCATCTATGTTGCTGCAAATGGCATTATTTCATTCTTTTTGTGGCTGAGTAATATATTCCATTGTATATATGTACCACATTGTCTTTATTCATTCCTCTGTTGATGGACATTTAGGTTGCTTCCATGTCTTGGCTATTGTAAACAGTGTTGCAGTGAACATTAGGGTACTCTGTTTTATAAGTTTGATTGATTAGATACCTCATATAAGTGTAATCATGAGGTATGTGTTCTTTTGTGACTGGCTTTTTTCACATAGCATAACGTCCTCAAGGTTCACCTGTTTTGTTACATATTGCAGAATGTGCTTCTTTTTAAAAGCTGAATAATATTTCAGTGTATGTGTATAAGGCAATTTATCCATTCATCTGTTGGTGTAAATTTAGATTGTTTCCCTATCTTGGCTATTATGAATAGTGCTTCAACAAACATAGGAGTTCGTATATCTCTTTGACATCCTGATATCAATTCTTTTGGATGCATATCCAGAAGTGAGGTTACTGAATCATATGCTAATTCTATTTTTAATTTTTTGAGGAACATTCCTACTCTTTTCCCTAGTAGGTAAACAATTTTATATTCCCACCAACAGTACCCAAGCGTTCCCTTTTCTCCACATCCTTACCAATACTTGTTATTTTTGGCTTTTTGATAATAGCCAATCTAATAGGTATGAGGAAATATCTCATTGTGATTTTGATTTGCATTTCTCTGATAATTAGTCATGTTGAGCATATTTTCATATATATGTGGGTTATTTGTATGTCTTCTTTGGAGAAGGTCCTTTGCTCATTTTTAAAGTCAGATTATTAGGTGTTTTTTCTGCTATTGAGTTGTATGAATTGTTTATATAGTTTGGATATTAATCTCTCATCACATATATGGTTTGCAAATATCTTCTTCCATTCACAGGTTGCCTTTTCCCTCTGTTGGTTGTTTCCTTTGTTGTGCAGAAACCTTTGAGTTTGATGTAGTCACACTTCTGTGTTTTCCTTTTGTTCCTTGTGCTTTTGGTGTCAAATCCAAGAAATCATTACCAAGCCCAATGTCATAAAGCTTTTCCCCTATGTTTTCTTATAGGAATTTTATGATTTCAGGTGTTATGTTTAAGTCTTTAATCAAGTTTTGGTTGATTTTTGTGTATGCTAAAATATGTGTCTAATTTCATTCTTCTGCATGTGGATATCCAGTTTTCCCAGCACCATTTATTGAAGAGACTGTCCTTTCCCCATTATGTATTCTTGGCACCCTTGTTAAACGTTGAATGACCATATGTGCATGGGTTTATTTCTGGGCTCCCTATTCTGTTCCATTGAGCTATATATCTTTATGTCAGTACCATACTCTTTTGTTTACTGTAGTTTTGTAACATATTTTGAAGTTGGGAAGTATGATGCCTCCAGCTTTTTTCTTTCTCAAGATTACTTTGGCTAGTCTTGTATTTTGTGGTTCCATATGAACTTTAGGATTTTTTTTCCTGTTTTTTGTGAAAAATGTTATTAGAATTTTTATAGGGATTCCACTGACCTGATTGTTGTAGTAATAGATCACTTTGGGTTTATGGACATTTTAACAACATTAATTCTTCCAAACCATGAACATGAGATATCATTCCATTTATCTGTGTCTTCTTTAATCTCTTTCATTAATATTTTGTAGTTTTCAATAGGCAAGTCTTTCACCTCATTGGTTAAGTTTATTTCTAAGGATTTTACAGTTTTTTATGCTATTGTAAATGGAATTGATTTCTTGGTTTCCTTTTTGAATAGTTCATAGTTAGTTAATAGAAATGCAAGCGATTTTTACGTGTTGAATTATATTTGCCACTTAATCCCTTTATTGATATTTTTGTGGCATCTTCAATGTTTTCTATATATAATATCATGTCATCTGCAGAGAGATAATTTTTCATCTTCCTTTCTGATTCATACAGTCTTTATTTTCCTTGTCTAATTGCTTTGGGTAGGACTTCCAGTACTGTGTTAAGTAGAATTGGTGAAAGTGGGTTTCCTTGTTTTGTTCTTGCTATTGGAGGAAAGATTTCATTTTCTTACAGTTGAATATGATGTTATTTTGGGCTTTTTATACATGACCTTTATTATGTTGAGGTAAATTCCTTTTATGCCTAGTTTGTTGAGAGTTTTTGCCATGAAATGGTGTTAAAATTTGTCAAGTGTTTTTTCTTTGCATCTGTTGAGATGATTATGTGATTTTTATTCTTTGTGTTGTATCACAATTGATTTCTGTATGTTGAATGATCCTTGCATCTCGGGGATAAATTTTACTTGCTCATTGTGTATGATCATTTTAATGTGCTGTTGAATTCAGTTTGCTAGTATTTTGTTTAGGATTTTTACATCTATGTTCATTAGGGATATTTAGACATTTTAAAGCTAGGAGTTTCACTTCATTGTCTTTCAAGTGAAGAAATACACCATTTATTCACTGGTTTCACTTCTGCTCAATACCCTTTTTAGTTAAGACTGCAAATAGAAACCTTAATTATTTCCTTTACCTTCTTATCCTCTACAATCCTAAGATAAGGCATGGAAATGAGTCATTAATACCTCTTTTCCCTAACATTTCTATCATAAACATTTGTTTTATTTACTGACTACTTTGATTTTAAAAATGGCAAAACTCTAACATTGAGCGACATTTTATACATTTTATGTATTTGTCAGTAACTTGACAGTAAGCAACAAATCTTTTCAACCTTATTCATTTAAATGAGGATTGACACCATCTAGTGCCTATAACTAATGCAGTGTATCCAGCTTTTAGGGCAAATCTTCAGGAAAAACAAACTTCAGAGTTTATCTTAACACCACTAATAAGCACACAGGTTTTTTTTTTATCTAGCAAAATATGGAGACATTAACTGAAATTATCTTTCCTACCACTCTCATTTTTTATTCCTCTAATCTGTTTTATTTCCTTCATAGCATTTATTATTATTACACTTTTTTATTACCTGTTTACCCCAGAGTATGACTTCCTAGAGGATAGACTTTGAATTTTTATTGCTAAGTATTCTATTGCCTAGATATTGCCTCATATATAGTAAGTTATCAACAAATATTTGCTAAATGAATATGTTCAAAAAATGTAATGGTATGAGAAATAGTTGAGGATATAAGCTTGATCGTTTTACAACTGACACAGAAGTCAAAATTAAGAATATTAAAGATATTTCTTTAGAGTCCTACATATTTCTATAAATATTAAATACACACACACACACACACACACAAGATAACATTTTGAAATATCCTTTACATTTCACTAACATCAGCGGTTTAGAGTTCAGTTGAAAATCGAGCTCATTAAAGACCATAGAGTTCACCAAGCACCACATTACTTTGTTTTTAGAAAGGATACAGGACAAGGAG
The DNA here is from genome assembly GCF_965194825.1 of Balaenoptera physalus. Classification (NCBI taxonomy): domain Eukaryota; kingdom Metazoa; phylum Chordata; class Mammalia; order Artiodactyla; family Balaenopteridae; genus Balaenoptera; species Balaenoptera physalus. Next base: position 127,390,719 of record NC_138890.1, read on the forward strand.
CAATGCGGCATGGTTTTGCACAACAAAGCAATGCTTCTGATTTCTCAGTAACTTAGGACTCGTGTGGTCACAAGAGATGAAGCTGAGTGAGGACACACCTTCTCAGCTCAGATGAACCTTTAACTCTAGGATCTCTTTCCTTTTACATGTAGAATATTACACAGCTCTCTCACGTGATGACTATCTAGCCATGTATTTATCTCAGAGGTTTGTGACTAGCTCCTCCCCTGTAGTAAAGCTACATCTCATAAATACTATTTATTCATTGTGTAATAAAAAATCTCAACAATAAGTTATAGGCATTTGATCCAGTTTATAGTCTTTGTTTAAATTTGCATTTTTCTTGGTTCTAGTTAATATTTCTGTAACTATCCTTGGATAAATGTTATAAGGAAGATTCAACCAAGATTCAAATCTCCAGCATCCCCTGTATTTAGAGAAAAGTTGTAAAACTCGATGTTAACGCTTTCTTTTCATACTTCTAGGTATGAAAATTGGAAGAATTTTTTCAGATATTGTATGAGTACCTAAATTTTAATGTTTCTAAGACTCTAAATAGAATAGCATACTTTTAAACTAAACTTTTTAAACCAGGGGTACTTTTTAATGTTTAAAATTTTAATGTTTGTAATAGCTATAAAATATTTTTAAAAATTAAACCTAAAGTACAACTCTAATACCCAATATTTTTATAAGAAATGGAGTATGAGAAAATAAAAAGATATGTGAGAACAAATATTGACAGAAACCTTTTTAACATACCTTAAACAAATATCGGTAGGAATAAAAAGGAATAATGGAAAATACACAACAAATAAGAGTGCAATGTGATTAGAAACAGAAGGTAACAAAGCATAAGACAATAACCTAAAACACTAGGAGGAATTTTATGTTCCAGATACTTGGGAGCTGGTAGAAACTATACTTGTCATCTATTGTGTGGTTATTAATCACATGGGTACCATTATGTTCAGTGATGGTGAAACAAGAAATTCATATATAATGATGTGGATACATTTTTCCACATGGACTGAATGTTGATTAAAAAACTCTTGATAATGAAAGGACAACTGAAATTGAAGTGATGATTATAAAGAAGGAGAATCTGTGTCGGGCTTGATAAAATGAGTTGAACCAGTATAATTGCAATAAGAAAAGTTTTTGCAGTTTTTACAGAAGAAGAGTAAAATTAAAGGACTATAACTAGATTAGATCTACAATATTTCTCTAATATGCTATTTTCCTTAATTCACATTAGGAGTTAGCAAGTTTCAGGATGTGTTATATGCTTGAATTGGAATTCATTTTTATTACTTACTTTGAAAGTTTATATTCCTCTGAGAACTTTTATTTTATTGCTATTCATTAATGTCATAAAGATAACCTATGATCTTCAAAAAGTCCAGGACTTTGTTTTCTTGTTTTTTAAAAAAAATATACATGTTCTCTATATGGTCTGTTGAGTGGAGGAGGACAATATTAAAAACAATTAGTCAGAATGACTGTTATCCTCCACAGTATTGATACATACTAGTGTTCCACTCACCTGCTCTTTACTGTCCTGAATTTGTCCTGAATTTCCTAAATTCATGGCTGGAAACATAAACTTTCAAATGAGTTCCCAAGAGTTTGTCTGATCTCAGTAAACAGTAGACAAAATACAGAGAAGGAAAAAAACTTCCAGGTACCTACAATTTCCCCACAGTCTAAAATTAAGTTTTGTTTACCATTAAAGATGTTAACCTCATGAGACATAAAATAGTTACGTAACTTAGGTAACCTAATAAGCATACCATGGTCTTCCCAACCATGTGAATTATCAACTTTCCAAAATTGTTTAAGCAAAATTTAATCTGAAACAAATGAAATCTCCTAGAAAGTTATAGGCATTATTTTTCTGAACCAAAGGGGAGGAAAATTCCAGAAATACAAAATTTTACCCCAGCATGATTTCTTTAAGAAATCTTTAAGAAAACTAAAAGGATTTTCTTACTGGATAACATTTAAGATATGCTCACATGCATGACAAAGGCAAATATAATAATAGAATGGAAATAATTATATTTGAGAATTACATATGAAGGATCTCAGGTTTGGAAAGAAAGAATGGTAACTCACATTAATTTTCACTTATTGTTAATAGTAAAGTTACATTAATAATCACAAGAGCTATCGTATACCAAATAGATACTCTTTGCTCCACACAGTATTAGGAGTTTTGCAGACTTATATTAAATCTTAGAAAAGTCTATAAAATATGAATTAGTATCTCTATTTTATAGATGGAAAATAAAACAGAAAAAGCCAAAGTAACATGCCCTGAATCACATGATTCAAAATTGGCACGTTCAGAATTTGTTTGGATTCTGCCTGACTTATGCTTTCTCCACTGCTTCATACAAGCCTCTTGCTGATAGAGAATCAGTAGAACTATTCTACTATAAAAGATGCTCATATAATTTTGTCACAGTGTTTTAATTTATTCTTTGCATTTATTGTGTCTATTCTTATTGGAGACATGACAAACTATCCTTAGGAACATATTTTTTCTTGAGAAGTTTAAAACAACTATATCAATGTAATTTTTTTCTACTTTTAAAAAGCATTCACTTTGAGACTGTTTAGGGAGAGGCAAGCTTTCCTGTTTCTTTGGCATGTTTTGGTATGAATCAACTTTCAGAAACCTTTGGAATATGGTATAAGGAACTAGTTTATCCTCCAACCTGAAATAACTTTAAAAATGAAACAATACTTAAAAACAACTGATACCAAGCACTGGATATTAGGAAACAAAGAATAATATTTGCTAAGAGATGGAGAATAAACAGAGTTGGCACTATTATTTCCCTAATTTAATATTTGAAGAGAGTTCCAATCACACAGCAGGGAAGAGGAACCTATGTATAACCCAGAGGCCTCCCTAAGTTAATGGAGTAGAGGGTCTGGGAGGCCAAGGCAGATAGAGTTCACAGGGCAGGGTACCAGGGAGGAGAGATTTACATAGAACACTCTGGAGCCCTGAGATCTCAGAGAGTCCCCCTCAAGTAGTCAGCTGTGTTATAATCAACATATGCACATGAAGAAACTACCTACTCTGTGGAAAGAACATCCAAAAGGACTGAAGGGAAAGATCACCTAAGCCCATGTATAGTGCTTATGCCCACCAGCAAGAACAGAAAATTTCGTAAAACATAGAGCATTGAGTAAAGTACTAAGAAGAGTTTTGCCTCAAAAATAGGGCAATATTAGCCTAAGAATAAATGCTGCTCTGGTTTTGCTTACAGCAATTAAAAAGCAAGGCCTGAAAGGATAAAAGTGTTTTCAAATAAGTATATTCCAGAACAAAAATTCAAGAATATTTATAGAAACATAAAACATCCAGGATCCAATAAGCTAAAATTAACAATCTATGACCTTAAATAAGAAACAATTAGGCATCCAAACAACTGGAAAACATCACCCAAATATATTTAAAAAATCAATTGAAACTAATACAGAAATGATATGTAGGTAATAGCATTTGGAGATAAGACATTTAAAAATTGAATAAATTAAGTAGACACATTGAATATATTAAAAAAGATCAACTTCTCAAGATGAAAACTATAATGTCTAGGATGGGGTTAACAGCAAAATAGACATTGCAGAAGAAAATATTATTGGACTTGAAGGCATAGCAATAGAAACTATTCAAAATAAAATATGGAGAAAAAATACTTAAAATTCAGAGTTTAAATGAGTCTTGGGGCAACTTCCAATGGCCTAGTGTCAATGTAATTAAAATTCTCATGGAGAGAAGGGGAAAAATATTAAATAACAATGGCCAAAATTTTCCATATTGGATGAAAACTATGAATCCAGAGATCCAGAAATCTCAATAAAACCCAAGCAAAATAAATATGAATAAAAATACACCAAGATATTATAAAAATTTCTTAAATCTAATAATAAAAATTATCTCAAAAGGATACAAGGAAAAATATCACAGTATGTATAGAGTAGCAAATATAAAGATAATAGCAGATCTCTTTTCCAAAACATTGCAGACTAGAGGACAGTGGAGCAACATCTTGAAGGAAGGAAGGAAATTTTTCCCTAGAATTCTTTATCCAATGAAATTAGAAAATAATTGATTTCATACAAAGTATGCTTTCTCATAACAATGAAGTTAAACTAGAAATCGAAACTAGAAATCGATAGCAGAGAGAGCAGTAAAATCTACGAACACATGGAAGGTAAAAAACATACTTCTAAATAATTCATGGGACAAAAAGAATGTCTCAGAGGTGATAAAAATTATATGTAACTGAATAAAAATGAAAATGCAAAATTTCAAAGTCTGTGGGACACAGCTATAGCAATACTCAGAGGGAAAATTATCACACATATTTCTTATAATAAAATTTTTAAAAAAATCTGAAATCACTCTTCTAAACTCCCACCTCAAGAAACTGAAAAAAAGAACAAAGTAAACTAAAAGTAAGTAAAAGTAATAAGAGCAGAAATCAATTATATTCAAAATAGAAAAAGATATATAAAAGCAATCAAACCAGAAGCTATCATTTTAAAAAGGTCCGTAAAATTCACATTTAGTAGTCTAACAAATTCAAATAGAGGGAGAGAAAGAGAGACAGAGAACACAAATTACCAATACCTAGCAATATCAGGAATGAAGGAAAGTATATCACTACAAACCTCACTGACATTAAAATGATAAGTGGATGCTACTAACATCTTTATGTTCATAAATCCAACAGTGCAAATGAAATGGATGAATTCCTTGAAAAGTACAAAATCCAAAAAACACTTAAGAATTACATAATCTGAACAGTTCTATATTAAATAAATGAACTTGTATTTAAATACTTTCCACAAAGTAAACTCCAAACACAGATGGCTTCACTGAGGATTCTACAGAACTTTGAAGTAAGAAATAATATCTATAAAACTTCTTCCAGAAATTTTAAAATTACAAAGGATCATACACCATGACCAAGTGGATTTTTCCCTTGGATGCAAAGATCATTCAACATACACAACTGAATAAATGTGACATATTACATTAACAAATGAAGGAGAAGAATCCTATTATCATCTCAATAGATGAAGAAAAATCGTTTGACAAAGTTCAGCCCTTCATGATAAAAGTTCTCAACAAATTAGGTATAGAAAGAATGTACCTCAATATAATAAGGCTGTATATGACAAGTTCACAGGTAACATCATGCTCAACAGTATGATGTTAAAAGATGAAAGCTTTTTCTCTAATATCAGGAACAAGGCAAGGATGCCCACTTTCACCACTTCTATTCACCATCATACAGGACGACATACCCAGAGCAAAAAGGCAAGAAAAAGAATAAAGGTGTCCAAATTAGAGAAGAAGAAATAAAATTGTCTCTATTTGCATAAAACATGAAAACCCTTGAGACTCCACACACACAAAAAAAACTATTACCACTAATACAATTTTAGTAAAGGTGCGGGATACAAAATCAACATACAAATATCAATTGTGTTTCTATACACTAACAACAAAATATCTGATAGAGAAATCAAGAAAATTATCCCATTTACAATAGCATCAAAAACAGTAAAATACTTAGGAATAAATTTACCAGTGAGATGAAAGATCTGTACACTGAGAACTATAAAATATTGATAAAAGAAATTTAAGAAGACACAAATAAGTGGAAAGATATTCCATGTTCCTGAATTGGAAGAATTGTTAAAATTGATAGATTCAACACAAGCCCTCTCATAATTCCAAGGGCACTTTTTACAAAAATAAAAATGATTCTAAAATTTGCATGGAAGAACAAGAGACTATGCATATCTAAAGCAATCTTGAACAATAACAAAATTGGAGCCACCACACTTCCTGATTTCAAAACATATTACAAAGCTATAATAATCAAAACTATATTGTACTGGCATAGAAACAGACATAATAGACCAATGAAGAGAATAGAAAATGTAGAAATAAACCTATGTGCATACAGTAAACCAATCTTCAACGAAAGTACCAAGAATACACAATGAGAAAAGGATGGTCTCTTCAAGAAATGGTGTTGAGAAACCTGGATATCCAGAAGCAAAAGAATGGAATTGGACCCTTATCTTACACCATACGCAAAAATCAACTGAAAATGGATAAAGGCTTAAACATAACACCTGAAATCATAAAGTCCTAGGAGAAATTATAAAGTGAAAGCTGCTTGGCATTGGTCTTGGCAATTTTTTTTCTTGGATATGTCACTAAAAGCACAGACAACAAAAACAAAAATAAATAAGTTGAACAACATCAGACTAAAAAGTTCAGCACAGCAAAAGAAACCATCAACAAAATGCAAAGGCAACCTACAGAATGGGAAGAAATATCCATAAAACATATATATGATAAAAGGTTAATATCTAAAATACATAAGAAACTCAAAGCAAAACAAAACAAAACTTAATAACTCAATTAAAAAATGGGCAAAGGATCTGAATAGACATTTTTCCAAAGAAGACATACAAATGGCCGAGTTATGAAAAGATGCTCAGCATTTCTAATAATCATGGAAATGCAAATCAAACCCACAATGATATATTACCTAATACCTATTAAGTTGTCTATTACAAAGGTAAGTGTTGGCAAGGATGTGGTGTAAAAAGAACACTTGTACACTATTGGAAGAAATGTACATTGGTGCAGCCACTGTGGAAAGTGGTATGGAGGTTTCCCCGAAATTAAATATAGAATTAGCATATCATCCGGTAATTGCACTTCTAAACATATATCCAAAGGAAAGAAAATAACTTCCTTAAAGAGACATCTGCACTCCCATTTCATTGCAGCCTTATTCACAATAGCAAAGGTATGAAAACAACCTAATTGTATATTGATGGGGGAATGTATAAAGAAAATATTGCATATATATTGTAGGGGAGGCAAAATTTTATGTCTACACTCTTAAGGTTTTTAGGATGGGCCTAAGGATTAAACCGACATATGGCAGATTAACAGGTGAAAATCATACAGATTTACTTAATATAAGTTTTATGTGACATGGAAAGCCTCATAAGGAAATTAAGACCCAAAGAAGTGGCAAAACCTAAATGCTTTTATACTAGCCTGAACAAAGAGGAAATTCTGGGAAAGTAACTAAAGTATGAAAGAAGGCTAAAGGAAGATAAGAATTGTTTTAGCAAAGTCTGTTTGTATAAAATTCTCTTGGTCACAACATTCTGTCCTTGGTAATAAGAATGTTAATTTCCTTCTAGTATAGGAAGAACATATTTCATAATAGGATTTTATCTCCTGCTTTCAGGAAGATAAGGGGAAGTTTCAGAGTGTGCTTCTGGTACCTGCTTATGTCTTTAGCTCAAAATTATTTTTATGTCAAAGAGGCATATTTTGTGATGACGTGTTCTGGTTTCCTTCAGTATACAATAGACTGTTATTCAGCCTTTAAAAAGAAGGAAATTCTACCATTTGCAACAACCAGGATGAACCTGGAGGATATTATACTAGGTGAAATAAACTAGGCACAGGCAGGAAGATAAATACTGCATTATCTCATTCACACACAAAATCTAAAAAAAATCTAAATCATAGAAACTGAGTAGACTAGTGGTTACCAGTGGCTGAGGGGGCAGGAGAAATGTGGACATATTGGTCAAAGGGTACAAATTTTCAGTTATAAGACTAATAAATTCTGATGACTAATGTACAGCATGGTGACTAATATTGTATAGTTTACTGGAAATTTGCTAAAAAATTAGACCTTAAGTGTTCTCATACAAACACACACACACACGCAACTCTGTGAGGTGATGGATATGTTAATTAGTTTGTGGTAATCATTTCACAATGTATACTCATACCAAAATATCATGCCATACACATTAAATATACACAATTTTCATTTGTCAATTTTATCTCCATAAACCTGGGTAAAAGAGAAAGAAATGAAGAGCAGCCATATTGGAAAGGAAGAATTAAATTATCTTTACTCAAAGATGACATGAATGTTCATGCTGAAAATCCATTTGAATCTAAAATTAAACTATTAAAACTAAAAACCAGTTTGTCATGTTTGAAGGATACACAGATACATTATATACAATTTTTTGTAGAGGTGCAAGGCAAAGACAATTCAGTAGAGAAAGGATAGTCTTTACAACAAATGGTTTTGAAACAAATAGGTATTGACAAGCAAAACAAAAATGAACTTTTTTCCCATACCTCACACAACAAACACAAGTTAACTCAAAATTAATCATATACTTAAATATAAAACCTAAAATAATAGAACTTCCAGAATAAAATATAGAAGAAAATCTTTGTATTCTAAGTTAGGAAAAAGACTTTTATATATAATGCCAAAAGCACAATCCATAAAAGAACAATAAGTGCTGAATTGGACTTCATTAAATTCTAGAACATCTGCTCTTCAAAAAAAACTCAAACTCAAACAAACAAAACACTCTCAAAAAAAATGAAAAAACAAACTACAATATTGCAGAAAATATTTGCTTTCAGGGATATTTCCTCAATGTCATCTTCCTATACTTCTGATCTTATTTTTTTTGCTTGTCCTTAATTTATTGTTTGTCCCTAATTCTTCTATTTTGCTTCTCTGAATACATATTTTTAAAAAGAAATATCCTTTTGTTTTTTTATATATGATGTGCCCATTAACATAGATTTATAATTATATTTTATGCATTTGTCTTTTAAACCATATAAAGAAAAAAATGAGAAATGACAAACCAAAATACAATAATATTGGCATTTTTATTTACTTATGTAGTAACTATTATCAGTGTTTTCTTCATATGGATTTGAGTTAGTATCTAGTGTCATTTCATTTCTACCTGAAGAAGTCCTTTTAGTGTTTCTTGTGGGGCAGGCCTACTAGCAAAGAATTCTTTTAGCTCTTGTTTTTCTAGGAATATCTTAATTTCTCTATTTTTTAAGGATACTTGTGCCAGATATATAATTCTTGTTCGACATTATTCAATTTCAGCACTTTAAATAAGTCATCCCACTACCTTTGGCCTTTATGGTTTATGTTGAGAAATTAGCTATTACCTTATTGAGGAACCCTTGCATGTGATGAGTCTTTTCTTATTTTGCTGCTTTCAAGACTCTCTTTTTGGCTTTCAACAGTTTAATTAAAATCTGTCTCGTGAATCATTTTATGTTTGTTCTTCTTGGAGTTCATTGAATTTTTGGATGTGTAGATCCATTTCTCTTACCACGTCTGGGAAGTTTCCAGCCATATTTATTCAAATATTCTTTCTGACCTTTTCTCTCCTTCTGGGACTCCCATTTTGCATATGTTGGTAAATTTCACGTTGTATCACAGTTTTCTAAGGCTCTGTTCATTTTTCTTCAATTATTTTACTTTCTGCTTCTCAGAGTGGATAATTTAAATTAACCTATCTTTAATTTCTTGGATTTTTTCTTCTGCCTGTTCAACCTACTATTAAAAACCTCTAGTGATTTTTTTCATTTTAGCTATTATACTTTTCAACTCCAGAATTTCTTTTCAGTTCTTTTTTGTAATTTCTGTATTTCTGTTGATATTCTCTATTTGTTGAGACATTATTTTCCTGGTTTCCTTTAGTTCTTTGAAACATTTTTAACACAGTTGATTGAAAGTATTTCTTTAGTAAGCCAAATGTCTGTTATTCCTCAGGGACAGTTGCTGTTAATTTATCTTGTGAATGGATCTACTTTTTTTGTTTCTCTATGTGAGTTGATTTGTAATTTTTATGGAAAATTGGAAATTTTGAATATTATAATGTCATAAGTCTTGTAACCAGATTTTCTTCTTTTCCTTGGACTTCTTTTTTTTTTTTTGTAGTTTGTTGTGTGTTGTAGTTGTTTGTTTATTTAGCGACTTTTTTTTTGGTAAAGTCTGTATTTTTTGTCCTGGGAGGGAGGGAGGGAGGAAGGATGGGAGAGAGGGGAGGAAGAAAGGAAGGAAGGAAGAAATGAAGGAAGGAAGGAAGGAGGAGAGAGATAGAAAGAAAAAGAAAGAAAGGAGGGAGGGAGGGAGGCTGGTTGGCTTACTTGGTCTTTGCTGGTTGGCTCTCTGTTGGGGCACTCCTTTACCATGTAGCCAGGCTATTTACAAATGTGATGTAGCATTCATTTCCTCCTTTTGCTGAGACTAGAAATCAGCCAGAGATAAAAGCTTGAGGTCTTCTCAGGTCTTTTCTGAGCATGTATACTGCCCTGGAAATTCATTTGACTTTCTAAATCCCCTCACATATGTGGGTACTTTTCAGTGACTTAATATCCCCAAACCTCCCCAGCTTTCTCTTGCAGGCTTTCAGCATGCCTATTGTTTGCCTCAAAAGACCAAAACAGGAAAACAAGTTCTTAGAGAATAAGGTCTGCTCTGCTGTCTCTGGAACCTGGGACCAGGGTTTCACCCTCGAAACGGAGGCTGATGTCTCTCAGGCCACTGCCTGGCCAGTGAGGGGGAGAACAAGAGTAACTAAAAAATTCTGCAAAGGTTTCCTACTGTTTTCAAGTTACCTTTTCCTTGATTCAGCATTTGTTCAGTTGCTATAAACCTTTAACTATTTTCCAGAGTTTGGAGAAAGTTCATTCTGTTTTTGCTCCATTTTCAGTGTTTCTGTGGAGTTCTGAACCCTTGGAACTACCTAATCTGCTATTTTCACCAATATTATTCTTTCAACTTTTAAATTTGCATCCACATTGGTTTTTTATTATTTATTTGTTTGTTTATTATTTAATATTCAAGTTAGAGCTGTTTTCCGCTGTCTAGTAATTTTTTGTTGTCCATTCATATTTAGAAGTGGGAAAATAAAGAGCTTATTGGAAGCACTATGCATATGGGTAGGGCTTGTTGTACGCAGACTTCAATGTTACAGCCGTATCTATTTGGATCATTACATTAGGGACCTCCTGATGTATTTTTAGTTCTTTCATCTTTGGCTGATCAATTCACAGAATAATATTTTCCAGTCATCTCAGAGGATAGGCTTGGCTATTATCATTTTGAGGGACATGTAAAAGAAAGGTGTTGAAGTATTTCAACATTCATTAAGTAAATGTTTACTAGATCCTCTTGTACCTGGAATGAACATGTTGTTTCCCATTACAGAACCCTCTCTGTTTTCTTGGTGGGGGTTTGAGTGCTTTACTTATCTAGCTTCAGGGAGTCATTAGTCAAGCCTCCAGATATTAGCCCAGTCTTTACCCTCAGTTTTAGAAGTATAACTGCTACTAGAATCATTTGGAAGTTCCCCACTGCTAGCTAAAGATTCAGATTTCTGATGTCTGCTGTCAGTTACTAGAATCCATTTGCTTTCCCCCTAAAAGTTTTTGCTGTGGTTCCTTCTCTCATTTTCTCTTTTCTTATCGACTTATTTCTTTGAAATTCCTATTTTTTATAATTACTCTTATTTTAGTGGCATTTCTTGGTGAAGAAGAGCTGGATGTGTTTTTAAACCACCATCTTTATTTTGAAGTCTGTTTGCAGGATTTCTCATTAATCCCCCTTTCTGCATTGAATATAAGAACATGGTTCAAGGATTTAAGCTATAGAAATTTAAAGAGAATTCTTAGGATATATGGTAGAAATAAATATAACAAAGTACCCAGAGGAATTTGTCTTATGAATAGTCTTGCTAGATACATTGAATATCATTGTGCAATTTTACTTTAAAATAATGTTTTAATTCATTAATAATCCTTTTATTAATGTAACTTATTACAGAGGTTAAAGATTAGATCAGGCCCTAAGTACAGAAAGCATTTGACTTAGTATTTAAAGACACCCAAAGGGAAGCATAAGGTCAGACATCTCATCCAATGGAAGTTTAGTCGACTCCTCCTCAACAACATTTTGTCAATTCATTCCTTTATTTTTATCCTCACATCATAGTGATAATGGGCTGAATCTTTAGTTTTCTTTCATTCATTAATCCATTGTTTGATATAAATCTATCAAGTTAACTTATAGGAAAAAAAAATTTAAAGGCAATGAACTATTTGCTGGGTTATATCATTATTGAACTGTTTATAAAATTATGTGAAGTCCTCTTCTACTGTATAGTAAAAATTGCAAGGTTATTTTATTTCATGATTACTCTTACAGTAATTTTTAAAAATCCTTTTAAAGATAGGCATTTTTTTCATGGCTTTTTCTAAGGAACTAGTTTTTTCTTTTTAAAGTTTAGGTTCTTTAAATAAATGTATTTGAAAGATCAATGAAATGGGAAATTTGGGTGACTCATCAAAGCAGAAAGTAATTGAATACTTGAGTTGTTACTCTTGATGACAAATATGAAAATTAATAAAATTAAATGTGTGATATCAAAATGAACAAAAAGTAAAACATCAAACAAAAAAGACCAAGATCAAAGGAATAAATAGACTATACAAATGTTGAAATCCATGAATATTACAACCTCAACTAGAAATGATGCTTACATTAAAACTGGAGCTACACTGTAGGGAAGTAGAGAAAGGATTTAAAAAGGTAATTATTTGTCTCGTAGTGAACCAAAGACATATTAGGGACATAGGGAAGACTTTTTCATGTCAGCTCTTGGGGTTTCTTAGAAATAATCTCAGTGATGCCTCCTCTGTGTTCAATTCAGGACTCTACTTTTTACGTCTTACAGTTGTCCAAGATCTTCTCCAGTCTTGGTGCTACAGTTTGTTTTCCTTTTCCTTAGTCTTCAGTTTGGTTTTGATGAAAACGATAACTAAGAGCTTAAGAATAAAATGTATATTAAGGGACCAGGCCCTTTAAGACAGGAAAGTTGAAGTCTGATAGTGGAGACCTGATAAGAGAAGGTGATTTTCTCCTCTGAGACTTATTTTAAGTCTGAATTGCAAAGCTGATATAATGAGCTTAAGATCAATTCAGGTCAGCATCAATATATAAGTGATAAAATGTTGGCAGTGGGAGGAAAGGAAAAGGTTTAGATAGGAAGACACTGGCAGTGATAAATTCTGAACTGCAGCCATTTTAAGGAAATGTCAGAATCAGGTTTTTTGGAAGGTCCATCTAGGTTAATAAAGAATCAGCTAGCACCTGGGAAGGAATCAGCTTCTTCATTTTACTTCCTTATTGAATATTAGGAGTTTGATTGCTCCTAAAGCACATATGAAATCAGGCCATCATTTTATCAAATTAATACACCAGCAAAGAGTTCTCATAATTAAGCCTAGGTATGGTGGCCAAGAGAGTGTTGACACAAAAGATTTATTGCCTCAGACCCTCTTTATTTTCTATATAATATTAATCTCCACTTTTTTTTTTTTTGGAAAACTTTCTGATCCAGATATAACTGAAACACAATTTAAATTGCTCTTTTATATTATTGTCAGGATACTGACAGGATACATCATGAATGGCTTTAATTCTGTGTGTGCCTCTGTACCGAACTCTAAATGCATGCGTATATGCATGGGATATAGTCAGGGGGCTGAGAGCCTAGGCTCTAAAGTCAGACAGCTGCGGCTTAATTCACACTTCATAATACTTATTAAATGTGTGACCTTACCAAAGTTAATTTTCTCCATATTTCAAAGTCTTGATTTGTCAAATGAGTCTAAAAATACTTCAAAAATTGTAGTGAGGTGGTAAAGTAGAAAATGACATCTTTTTAGTCAATATGCATGAACATTTTTTCAATGTGATATACCCCAAATGCCCCGCATTGCTAAGCTCTTCCTGGCATTACTGATACAGTAAAATTAATACTACTGTATATCACTTATTTTATTATGGTTACTATTTTACTATAAAATGAATAGAACAGGGCTGCCTCATTAAGAATTCACATTAAAAATGATCCACTCCAAACCTGGAACTAAACAGAAGTCTCCTGAACGTGCACTGAAAGAGGGAATTGTAATTGTAATTCTCACATAAATGCCTACTAAATTCTCTTTAGCAATCCATTATGCCAAAGTTCTTATGAATCCACCAAAGTCTCTCCTCTCACTCCTTGTCCCAGAACATTCTATGCAATTTAGCTACTATCTTCTTGTTTTATTTTTTCCTCCCAGTAACTGCTTCATCAATACCTTGTTTAGGATTTTCACATTATGTTTATGAAACAACTGATCTCTCATTTTCCTTTCTTTAATATCTTTGTCAGTGTTTAACATAAAGCTTATTCTGTCTCCATAAAATGAGTTGCTAATTATTTCCACTGTATTATCTAGAATTGTTTTAAACTGATTTCTTGCTGTAATATTTGAAACTTTTCAATAGAAGATTTCTGTGCTAGTCTTTTCTTATGTAAAAGGTCTTTGGTTATATATTCAGTATTTTAATTTAAAATAACAGTAATTTTAATTTTATTCAGCTTTTGAAATTTACTGTCTGTCTCGGTAGGTTGTGTGTATGTTTGTAGGAATTTATCCATTTCATCAAAAATTTTAAGTTTTGTCATAAAGTTATTAATTATCTTTTAATGTTGGCATTTTCTGCAGTAATGTACCTTTTTTCATTTTTTGTATGTGTGATTAATGAGCCCCTTTTATGGATCATGTAGTTTGTTGTTGTTGCTTTTTGCTTTTATTTTTAGTCCATTACAAGCTCAGTCTCTTGATGAGATTACTTAGTCCATTTACATTTAATTGCATAAAATATTTTAGAAAGTTTAGAAGGGCGGCATTTTGGACTAGAATTCTGAAGAATAAATACGTATTTTAGAAAGAAAGTAATTCCTTTTGGAGAAAGTAAAATACTCAAATTAAGGTGGGTTAATTCTTCTAGAATGAAACAGAGGCAATCTTTAAAGGAAAAATGTTAGAAAAAAATACGTTTATTATTTTCCTCTCAAGTATTTCTTTTAGAAATTCCAGTGCAAAAAAGTATAAACTATTTAAGGTCCATATCTACCAGGAATGACATGCCTCCTCACTTTAAAATATTTCCTCTTTGGTTTTCACAGATGTTCAACATGGTCTTCAAGGTAGCTTTTGCCTTTGGAACACTGGAAGTCTAATTATTTTAAACTAATATGCCTTCCTTATCAAAAATAGTAGTATCTGGTTTGGGTTAAGACAATAGAGCTTTAATGCATGATCGTATTAACTCATGAATCCCAGACTCTTTCCCCAATGCTTAGCTATAACCTTCAGAAATCCCCTCATTAATCACCTTGTATTATCCTTTTTTTCACCTTCTTCCTCACTTCTCCTACTCCACAATAGACACCAACAGATACATGCACAGACACATGATGGGTTTTTTCCCCATATTTGAATACAAACATTCTTTGATATTCAGAGGAATAGTCTGTAGCTATGATTGACCCTTTTCTGTTGTTTTGTCACATTAAAAACTTACGGTTGAGTTTCTTGGCTCTTTTCAGTGTTTTAATGGCATCATGGAAGTTAACAAGCCCATTTATAGAAAACTGTCAGTACTCTTGATATTTGCTATTAAATTCCAAATTACTATTTTGTGATATATTTTTCATGTCCCTGAAAATTCAAAGTTGAGCCCTGAGTAAACTTACTAGTGGCTCAAGGCAATCTTCCAGAATGCAAAGTAAGTCCACCTTATGTAATATAATATCACTTATCCTAAAGCTATATATTTTTCATTACATTTCACAGGCTTTTTGTGCTTTTGATGTTCTTTTTGTTATGAGTCTGACAATTCACTGACTCTAATATTGTGAGGGTGAGAAATTTATACTGTTAAAGCTTTTCTTTATGTGTGTAACCAAACTCTTCCTCTTTTTAGAAACAGATAGCTAGTGGGGTTTTCATAACCTGTTAGTGTTGTCCACCTTTAGAACTATTATATCAATTCCACTCAGTCTACAGGCAGCATTTCAGTGCTTTATAATAAAATATATTGAACTGTCTGACTGGAAATTACAACAGAAACAGCGTGAGCTTTGCTTGCCTCTTTTTCTCTAAAAGAAGCAACTACATTTCAGCATCTCTATTTTTTGCCTAAATATATCTCAAAAATGAAAACCCATTATCAATTCTTCCATAAATGCTCCAGCATCAAATATACTTTAGTATATATCATGTATTATTTTAGACTTTGAACAAATTTAATTTAAAAATCGTTATGAATTTCTAATCCAAGATAAAATTTAGCTACCATGTGATTATTCTTTTGAATAAGAACAAAAATGATCATCAGTGCTTTGATCTATTTTATATTTGAAAATTTCCAAGTCAGATAAAAAAATGGATTTTTATTTTATGTCCATTAAAGCATATTTTTATTGAAGTACCTCCCATTCCTTTACAGCCTTTTCTTTTTGCCACTGTTCACTATGCTCAGTCAAGGCTTAACCAGAGATCTCTGATTGTAAACCTTGAACTAAGTCAAAGAAGATGTGAAATCTTTACAGGGGAAAGATTTTGATAAAAGGAAATTGGAAACTTGGAGTAGCATCCCCACCACCTTAAGTGAGAACTGAACTGCTCATTGGAGCCCTGGGAGGAGGGGTGAGGCCAATATTACTAATCAGTTTTCTAATAGCCATTGCTCCCAAATTTTCCCTTGCTAAGAACCATGGTAGTTATAGAAATAAAATGAGTTTAACCATAGAAGAAGAGTTATGATTTGGTCTGTTCAATTCAAGTTAATCTCATTTTAATTTCTACATTTCCCAGTCTCATTTGCAGCCAGTGTTCTGAATAACAATTACTCACACAGATACATGTTTTTTGTTTTTTTATCCTAGTGGTGTTCCAGCCTGTGTTGCAGTGCTCCCAGCAGTCTTGATTCTCTGATCCTGGCTTCCTAATCACTGGATCACACCTCAGGTGAGTCTTCCTAAATTCAGCAGGTGACTAGTATTCTCATATATCCCCTGTTTCCTGACGGTGGCCACATCATAGCTTTGGTGTGTAAATTCAGCTAAGTTGTTCTAGGAATCATAGAGGGTCCAGATTAGAACTCACTCCTCTAGTCTTTTCAGTGATTTTGTAAGCATTTAATTCCTGTATTAAATCCTCTTCTGTTTAAAATACCTAGAAAGGCTTGTGTTTCCTAGAGTGAACTCAATCAATTTGTTTTGCAGGTATGGTTTACCATATGACATAGTAGTTGACAAGGTTATTGGAAGTTTGTTGGATCCTTCTGGTAAAGATTGCTTTATGATTAAAAATTAGGGGTATGAAAAGAGGTAGTTGGGCTGTCTTGCTCCTTCACCTCCTTCTCCTCCTTCTCCCTTTGATCTTTGTTATGAGTCTTAGTGTTAAAGGAGCTATCTTGCAACCATGTGGTTACTAGATGGATGAAGACCAAATGCTTCCATGTTAGGGATAGAAGAGAAGGATGGAAAAAGCCTGGGTTCTGGATGATATCACTAGGCTGCTGAAGCTCTGGATTGATTACTAGATGTGGACATTGTTAGGTTTCCTGTAACATGCTGGAAAAATAATTCCTAATTGATAAGATTGAATTACCTACTGAATTTCTCATGGTGATACATCAAAAGTAAAGGAAGTCTGAAATTCCCTAATGAAGACAATTCTGTCACTTTTCTTTCCAAGTGTGCTCCAGCCAGGATTAGTATCTCTCTACTTGAGAACTTTTAGAATTTCAGAAGGCTTTTTTCCCACTCCTAGAGCAGGAGGGAGGTGCCAAGGAATCAGTGTCCCCTGAGAGTACCCCCCAACCAGTGACTTTCTGAAGCTGCTGTATAAATATACCAGTTTCCTTGTCCCTTGGGCAGAAAAATTCTGAGGCATGTGTTTTACACAGTTCCTAGACTTTCTCACTGTATTAGCCTGCTTAATACTGATTTTTTATAGGTTTTCTCCTTTCTCTGTACCTTCTAAATTAAATAATTGTATGTGATTTCTTGTCTTAGCATATGCTTCTGAGGGAATCCAAGCTAAAATACCTAACTTGAATTCAAATTAGACATGTCAGGCCCCAATCAGATAAAAGAGACTCTCCTTGTTCAGTCAAATGTCAGTGCACAGAGTACTGTGGAAGCCACCTGAGATTTAGTCTCTGGCTACAAATTTTCAAAGACTCAGTCCTTTTGATTTTGATATATTATATCAATTATGACTGTATATTGATGATTCCCATCATATAAGTCCTGATGGATGCCATTATGCATTTTATCACTAACTACCAACAATACAGCATATGATTAGCTTACTGACTTGACTCTACTACTGCTTCCAAAGACAACTTAATTTTAATTCAATTAGAAGATTATTCTCCCATTTGTTAAATGCATTTAACTGAAAATAGAATTTTCAGTTCTCCATAATCATGTCTATTATTTCCATGAGGTTGAACCACATGACATTTTACATCCATAAGTGCAGGCAAGATGGATAGGTTTTATTGTGGAGTTAAAGAAAAAATTCCTGTCAACATAAAAATGCTTCCCTTCTTTGTTTGCTAAAGTAGTTGAAATTCTTTACCTGAGAAAGGTTTCTTGAGGTAACATGCCATTGTACAATAAATTACGATATTTTATTACCAGGAAAGATCAAATCTAAGCTAGCCAATGCATCATTGAAGATGTGTTCATTTAAATATTACCGCTCATTGCCACCTATCATATAGAAATGACCCTGTTGAGGTTACACTTTAATGAGATGGAGGAAGAAGGAAAAGGCTGCTGCCACTCAGGTCAATTATCACGTAATCACAGAGGACCTTAGGGAGAACATTGGGGCCTGGGTGTCCTGTGCATAGAGAAAGATAACGAAATGGGAGTCAAACAAAAGGTGACATCTACTGAACAGCTCTGCCAAAGGGCTACCTTTGTACTGAATTACATGAATTTTTTTAAAAAAAATAAGAAGGGCTTCCCTGGTGGCGCAGTGGTTGGGAGTCTGCCTGCCAATGCAGGGGACACGGGTTCGAGCCCTGGTCCGGGAAGATCCCACATGCCGCAGAGCAGCTGGGCCCGTGAGCCACAGTTACTGAGCCTGCGCGTCTGGAGCCTGTGCTCCGCGGCAAGAGAGGCCGCGATAGTGAGAGGCCCGCGCACACTGCGATGAAGAGTGGCCCCCACTTGCCACAACTGGAGAAAGCCCTCGCACAGAAACGAAGACCCAACACAGCCGTAAATAAATAAATAAAATTAAAAAAAAAAAAAATAAGAAAACAGAATAATAAGCTAGAGTTAAATTTTGCCTTAACTCCTATTTCCTCTTCCCACCTGAATTATGGGATAAGCATAAAACACCTTGGTTTTACAAGAAAAGTTATTTTTTTGACAGACCTCAGGTGAAAAATACATTTAAAAATCCAATTTAGAGGGAGAAACTATGTTATTTTGTATTGGTGGAAACTGTTTCCCATACAACTAAGCGAGCTCCATTGCATGAATCTTTTATCAAAGCAAGGCTAAGGAAACTGGTTAGCTTATTAAAGAGCAGTATTTTTTTTTTAACAAAAACAATTTCATTTTCATGAGTTTTACCTCATGACAAACATGTCTGATTTTTCTACGAGGAAAATTTACAAGGAGATCCCTTCAGTTAGAGGGAGGAAGAGGTTATAAGTTTTAGGAAATAATTTTCCTGGGAGAAATCTTTCAAGTAACTTCACTTAGTAGTGCCAAGAATGTGTTCTATACAACTTATTGCAAGAAAGACTATAAACAACAACAACAAAAAGAGTTCACCAAATTGAAAGCTTAATGAGAATAAAGGCCTTAACTTACTCATGTGAAGATTCCCATTGCCCATAACAATACTTTGTAATCATTAGATTGCCAATAAATATTTATTGAATAAATGAATGCTAGATTAATTTTGAATTCTGTCCTCAAGAAATTTTTAATCTAGTTGAATTAGAGAGGCATACGACTGTAAATGGGCCAAAACCACTATGTGTATGCACAACCAGTAGGTTCTTTTTGGTTGCTGTTTATAGGTGTCAGCAGTTTAAAATAAATAAATGTCATTCCCAGTTTATAACAAAAGCATATCTTAGGACAAATTTTGCCACTGACACCAACATGTATTAACAATCAAGCATATTGTCTGTTTAAAATTTTTTGATGAAGTTCCAGTTTATATATATAGAGAAAAAAGACTTGCATGAAAGATTCACTTGAGTCAAATGGGACAATATTCCATTGTTAGATCTGGAGAAACCTATTAAGTCAGGCAATAAAGAAACCTTAAAATCAGTAATGGAAAAGAAATATTTAAGAATCAAGCCTAGAATGTCATACTCAAAGGTATAGATTAAGGGTAATGGGTTTGCTATATTCTTATCCCTGTTCATGCAAGGTCCGGGGTTATCTCTAAAATATTTTAACCAATCTACACATCTTGAAAGTCACCAGTGAGATCCCCACTTTGTTAATTCATGGAATTTCTTCAACAAAATCATAATTGTAACATAGTATGCTGATAAGCAAGCATCTCAGATGATGACCAGAAAAGAGAGAACTGAAATGTCTATAGTAGCTGCCTCAGGAATGTAGCTAAGTTCATCCTCTGCTGAATTCCTGATACAGGCAAATAAATACTCCAAGAGTGTGGTTTCCACATACATATATAAGATGGGTTGTCTATACTGAAGTACTTCAAATAAATATAGCATAACATCATATATGACATGAGTGGAGAACAATAAATATTACTTACACATACTGAATGCTTTCTGTGTGTTGAGGGATGATTCTAAATACTTTGCATGAGTCATCTCAAATAATCCCACAGTAACACTCTGTTATTTCATTTTCTTAATGAGGAAATTGAGGCTCTGAGAAGTTAGATTGCTTGCTATAGTAATAAGCTGGCAAGTGGAAGTTTGGGGTTTAAACATAGGCAGTGAGCTCTGAAGTCCACACTCTAAGCCATGATGAGGTACTGTCTCTCAAAGGACTGAATACAGAATAATAGAACTAAGGGCTAAATTGTACATGCTACTGGGACAATGAGAAGGTCCAATCTAATTGTACATGCAGAAAACTGGATAGGAGTGCTCTCTCTCTTCCTCAGACCTATGTAGTTTAGGACAACTGGTCAAGCATGATCTAAGCAACATGAACCACTGGATTTATTTTAGAATGGTGAGTGGCAAGGGGCATGGATGGTCTTAGTGGTGGTGGAATCTGATTGGGCAGTGGAAGCAGATCAGTAGATTATACCAGAAAAATGTAAGCTAAAGGTAATTGCTTCATTGGAACAGCAAATTTAGTTTTGTTCTGCCAGGGAGCCAAGGCAAAAACATAATTCTGTGTGTTTATTAATAGGAATCATTCACGCATATAGGTAAAATTGAATTTACTATAACACCAATCAGTAAGAGAGATTTGTTAACTAAATTCTTCTGAAAGGGATACTAAGTAAATTCAAAATTACTTTTACAAAAGAAGTGGACATAAAAATCACGGATCTGATTTTATATTTTCCATCTCTATATTTTATGGGGAAATGTGAATTCCTGGCTTCAGGTAATGTAGTGTCTGCTCCACGGCCTCTGGTACATTGCTTACATAGCACCACAGTGAACTCTGGTCATCATTTGTTTATTGTCTGAGACACTAGAATATGAGCTCTTGAAGGTAGGACCTGGGTCTGTCTTGTTTGTCTGTGTATCTCAGCACCAGGAGTTCAATTATGCAGTATTGGAAAAAATATAGTTTTGTGTTACATAAAAATATAATTTAAAACTCAGTTTTTCAGGCATACTTTATGCCAGAAAAATATAGATCCTTATAGCCTTATAGCCCAGAAGTGGTAGAAGGGAACTTTGAGAAATCTAGAACATTTTTATATATACATGAAATGTGAAATTGCCAAATGTGAAAGTTTCTAGAAGATATCCAAAGCTTTGGAATGATCTTGTAATCTATTCAGGTAAGAAATGGACTAGGAAAAAATGCTTATTTCAATTGCCTGAGGAAACAGTGAGAGATCTGAATTTCTTTGTTAAAGTGTATCACATTAGACAGTGTTATGGTTTCAATGTTGGTATAAAAGTGTGTGTGGAGTGGTTAGTTTTCCAGCATTTGAAAAAAATCTTAGACCTTATCTCTTGAATATTTAGATTTAGTTCATTACCCTTGGAGTAGAATATTTACTACAGCGAAAGGTAAACTAAATACCATGATGCTATTAACCTTTTTAAGACACTGATCCTAATATTATTGAGTAATTAATTGAGGGGAGTAAAAAGTTACCTACTTTTACCCTTTTATCCTTAAAGCCAAAGGTAAACATACGATACTGCATTTATGATGGCAGCTTTCCCACCTCTGGGGAAAGAACTGGATTTTGGTTAAGAATACTATACTATTTAAAAAGTATGTGTGTGCATGAATGTAAATGTATACATGTGTGTTTTAATGTTAACAAAAAACAATTTCAGTTAATATCATATTTATTTCTCTGTTGCTCTTGATTATGTATCCAGCCAGGTATAATGTCTCCGAGTTGTAGCCAATAATTACACATTAATTTTATTAAAAGTGTACTTTACTTATGTATGGTACTTCTGTAAGCTTTGACTGATGAGATAATTTTATTAAAAGGGAATAAAACCTTAACTGGAGGTGGGGAGAGTGGGTTTTTACTACATATATTACAAGCAAATTATTAACATCTTTCATAAATAAACTATACTTATATACTTATAAAAAGTAAAATTGTCCAATTGGACAAATAACTGAAGACTTAAATGTACAATTCAAAAGCTAGAAATACAGATTAAATGAATGACAAATTAAAATAGTAATAATACATTAGTCTTGGCTGTAAAATTGATAAGAGGTCAAAAGCAATTCAAAATATGTTTTTTGCAAGGTAGGTGGAGGAAGGGTAAGTTGGAAGAGATAGGCATTACCAACTTACTCTTGATCTGGGTGAAATGTGGTCCAATCTTTATGAAGGCCTATTTGGTAACATGCTTCAAGATGTTTAAGTATACATATGCATTGAGCTGGAAATTCTAATTCTGAGAGTATATTCAAAGGAAATAATCAGAAATGTGAACAAAGATGTGTGTTTATTTATTCAGTAAATTGAATATTGAATCCCTGTTGTATGACAGATGCCATTTGCTTTAGATAAAAAGATCTCTTAGTACTCTCTGAATTTTGTCAAGTGGGAAGTCAGAAAAATTAAAGGCCAAATACAATAGAGTAAATTAAAATCATTAGTGTCCCTAAGCGTGCTCTGAGAGGATGATAATATTTTTAAGATGAAGTAACTTAGGAAATAAAATGAGAAGGTCTAGATTTTGAGTAGGCTCTCAAACTTTGGCAGAACATAAGAGTTAACAAGAGAGGATTTTTTTTAATTGAAGTATAGTTGATTTACAATGTTGTGTTTGTTTTTGGTGTACAGCAAAGTGATTCTTTTTCATATTCTTTTCCATTATGGTTTATTACAGGATATTGAATATAGTTCCCTGAGCTATACAGTAGGACCTCGTTTATCTATTTTATATATTAGTAGTTTGTGTCTGCTAATCCCAAACTCCTAACTTATCCTTCCCTGATTCCCTTTCCCCTTTGGTAACCATAAGTTTGTTTTCTAAGTCTGTAAGTCTGTTACCATTTTGTAAATAAGTTCATTTGTACCATATTTTAGATTCCACATATAAGTGATATTATATGATATTTGCCTTTCTCTTTCTGAGTATGATGTCACTTAGTATGATAATCTCTAAGTCCATCTGTGTTGCTGCAAATGGTATTATTTCATTCTTTTTTATGGCTGAGTAATATTCCATTGTATACTATATATGTACCACATCTTTATCCATTCCTCTGTCAATGGACATTTAAGTTGCTTCCATGTCTTGGCTATTGTAAATAGTGCTGCTATGAACATTGGGGTGCAAGTATCTTTTCGAATTAGAGTTTTCTCTGGATACATGCCCAGCAGTGGTATTGCTGGATCATATGGCAACTCTTTTTTCAGTTTTTTAAGGAACCTCCATATGGCTGCACCAATCCACATTCCCACCAACAATGTAGGAGGGTTCCCTTTTCTCCACACCCTCTCCAGCATTTATTATTTATAGATTTTAAGTGATGGCCATTCTGAACAGAGTGAGGTGATACTTCATTGTATTTTTGATTTGCATTTCTCTAATAATTAACAAAGTTGAGCATTTTTTCATGTGCCTATTGGCCATCTGTATGTATTCTTTGGAGACATGTCTATTTAGATCTTCTGCCCATTTTTTGGTTGGGTTGTTTGTTTTTTTGATATTGAGCTGTATGAGCTGTTTGTATATTTTGGAAATTAATCCCTTATTAGTCACATTGTTTGCAAATGTTTTCTCCCACTCCATAGGTTATCTTTTCATTTGTTTATGGTTTCCTTTGCTGTGCAAAAGCTTATAAGTTTGATTAGGTCCTGTTTGTTTATTTTAGCTATTATTTCTATTGCTTTGGGAGATTGACCTAAGAAAACATTGCTACGATTTATGTCAGAGAATGTTTTGCCTATGTTCTCTTCTAGGAGTTTTATGGTGTCATGTCTTATATTTAAGTCTTTAAGCAATTTTGAATTTATTTTTGTGTATGGTGTGAGGGAGTGTTCTAACTTCATTGATTTACATGTGGCTATCCAGTTTTCCCAACACCACTTGCTGAAGAGACTCTTTTTTCTCCATTGTATATTCTTGTCTCCTTTGTTGAAGATGAATTGACCATAAGTGTGTGGATTTATTTCTGGGCTAAGAGAGCATTTAAAAAAAAAATCATGTACTCTATGATTCCATTTATGTAACATTCTTGAAACAAACCTATAGAGATGGACAACAGGTTAGTAGCTGCCAGGTATAATGGATGAGGGGGAAGAAGTAGAAATAAAGCAGTAACTATAAAAGGATAGCATAGTGGATCCTAGTGGTGATGGAATATTTCTGCATCTTGATTGTAGTGGCAGTCACATGAATCCACACCTGTGGCACTATGTGAACTGCATAGCACTGAACACACACATACACACACACACAAGTTCATATAAAACTGGTGAAATCTGAATAAGCTTTATGGATTATGCCAGTTTCAGCTTTGTGGTTTGATAATGTACTACAGTGATGCAAGATGTTACCACTAGTGGAAACTGCATGAAGAGTGCACAGGACTTCCCTGTGTATTTTCTCTTTTGCAGCTTCCCGTGAATTTATAATTATTTTAAAATAAGAGATTAAAAATGCCATTTCCTAGATTTTAACCTAGAGTTTTCAGGTAGAGTATCAAACATAAGTAATATTCTCCTTTATTTTTTAAATAAAGTATTGTTTACATAAAGTTCACCCATTATAGTGTATGGTGAGTTGTAACAGACATATAGTCATGTAACCAACACCACAATCAAAATATAGCACTTCTCCATCACTCCAAAATATTCCATCTTGCCCCTTGTAATCATCTCCTCACACCAACCCCATCTGACAACTACTCATCTGTTCCTCATCACTGTAGTCCTGTAGTTTTGAGAACATCATATAAATGGAGTCATACAATGTATAAATTTAGGAGATCAGGCTTTTTTCCATTCTGATTTGTTCCTTTATATTATTGAGCAGTTGTCCCTTGTATTGGTGTACCACAGTTTATCTATTCACCCACTGTATGACATATGCAACTATTGTAAGACCCAGCAGCTGCACTCCTGTGCATTTATCCCGGAGAAATGAAAACTTGAGTTCACACAAAATATGTGCATTAATGTTGATACCAGCTTTATTTGTAATAGCTGAGAATTAGAATCACCCCAGATATCTTTCAACAAGTGAATGATTAAAAAAAACCCCAGGACTTCCCTGGTGGCACAGTGGTTAAGAATCCACATGACAATGCAGGGGACACGGGTTCCATCCCTGGTTCAGGAAGATCCCACATGCCACGGAGCAACTAAGCCCGTGTGCCACAACTATTGAGCCTGCACTCTAGAGCCCATGAGCCACAACTACTGAAGCCCGCGAGCCTAGAGCCTGTGATCCTCAACAAGAGAAGCCACCACAATGAGAAGCCCGCACACCGCAACAAAGAATAGCCCCCGCTCACCGCAACTAGAGAAAGCTCACGCACAGCAATGAAGACCCAATGCAGCCAAAAATAAATAAATAAAATAAATAAGTAAATTTAAAAAAAAAATAAAAAGCTTAAAAAGAAAGTAAATTATTTAAAAAAAAAACTGTGGTATATACATACCATAGAATGTTACTGAGAAATCAAAATACCTTTGAAATGAAAGCACACCAAATTTGAGTGTAGCATGCGTAGAAATGGTAAAAGAGACTCAAGGAAATCTGGATAAGTCCTGACTGTGTCTGCTATAAAATGCCATTTTTGATAATCTTTCATGTATATTTTTACTGAAAATAAGATTAATAATTTTAGGTATCCATAGACCTCATTACTTTCATGTAATAAATGCGTGTCCAATTTGGCATATAGGTAACCTTAGCAAGTGTTGCCATATTATGCTAAATGCTACTAAATTATGTTTCTCATTTTTATTGCTTAGAAACTACTGACAATCTAGATTCAAAAATAAAACTGATGCATCTAGAATACAATGGAAACATTTTAAAATCTTATTTTTGGAAAGCAAATAGAAATCTTTCCAATGACTTCATTTAAGGCAGAAGTAGTACCTACCAAGATCTTCATTACTTTGGGAAAATGAAATGGAAAAGTAAAAAGTACAGTATTAAATGACCCACATATGAAAAGAGAGACATAAATGTCTGTTGTTAGATCAAATAAAGCTTCCATCTTGCAAGCTCTAATTTTACTCTTTCTATTGATAATCCACAAGGGAGATTGTTTATATATATTATGCCTAAGCTAAATATCTACTCTCCATGAAGTGCAACTCCCATGGAAGCATAAGCACTTGTATCACTGTGTCATCCTTGTTGCCCAATTTACAAACTAAGGACGCTTGAGTGCCTCTAATTATTTTCAGTACAATGTGATATAACTGTGCCACCTACATTAGCATTAATGAGTGCAGCATGGCTAACTCTTCACTTAGGGGACTGACATGTGGCTCTATTCTGGAAAATGTCTCTACAACTAATAAATTAGACTTTCTACAAGTTATACACTAGGTAGCCCCTCCAGAAATCCCCAGGCCCAAGTGGTTTCTCTGAGGAATTCTACTAAACATTGAAAGAATTGTTCAGGATAGAACTTTCCTATGCCCTCGAAACTACTTGGTAAATGAGTTAAAAAGGAACAGCAAACAACTTCTATTGTCTAATTTAAATCATGCTAGACAGAGTGTTGGAAAATAAGTAGAATGTTTGAAATCAAAAGTCATGTGGTAGTATAAGGGATGTTTAGCTGCCAGAGAGGGCACAGGGGAACATCTAAGGACTGGAGTTAAAAAAATTTCTATCTGCTGTTTGATGAGTGTATGGAAATTCTCCTGGGAGAAACCTCCTAATGAACTTGTCTTTATTTTCAGTGGAAAAGACTAAGTTCCCTGGCATGGCAAATAAACAGGAAACTTTTAAATATAACCTCTTCAATCTATGGGGATTATTTTCAGGCATCTGTTGAGTGTGTGTATTTTAATCTGATATCTGATAAATTATCTAAAATGATCGTTACATTAGACTCTCACTCTTGAAACAGATGTATAAAAAAAGTTCTGAATCTCTAAGGTCATCCTCTAACAATACAGGATAACAAAAGGTTTCCATTTATAGGAAGATAGGGCAGAGTTTCCTACACTCAATATCTAGATGATCTCAGAAGTATTTTCCCAAGGGAGAAGTGTTTGCCTGATGGTGGGCAGAGACATTAACTATTTAGGATAAAATGGTGCTAGATTAGTGATAAGAATTAACTAGGTTCTTGGTATTACCCACTAAGAGTAGTAAGTGAAAAAGTGGTTCCCCTTTCTGAACAACCTCTCTTGCTTGGCAGTGGTGGTGATATTTATTTCCTGGTTTACTTTGAGTTTGCATTAAAGTTGATTATTTTGAGGTGATAATCATGTCAAATTTCCTTCTGTCACTAAGAAATAACTATTACTTTATCCTCTGTCTTCTGTTTCCTTCTTTGTTTAACTTGTGTTGCTTCTCAAGAAACTTCCTCAGGTACATTGAGTAAGAAATAAACTTTCTGAATCCTTTCATGTCTGAGATATATTTGTCCTCACATTTGAACAATACTGTTGCTTAGTAAAAAAATCCAGATTGAAAATATTTTTCCCTGAGAAATCTGAAGATGTTTTCAGTTGTCTTCTAATATCCAGTTTTATTGGTGAAAAATATGATGTTTGTCTGACTCTCCTTTTGGTTATATTGTTTTTGTTTTCTGGGAGTTATTAAGATCTTTTCTTAATCCTTGCAGTTATAAAATATGCTTAGGATAGATCTATTTTTAGTCATCCATTTATAACTTACAAGGCATTTCAATATGAAGACTCATGTTTTCATCAGCTATGGGAAATTATTAAACTATTTCTTTGAAAAGTTTTTCTTTTAAATTTCTGGCCACATAGTACGAGTTCATACCTGTTGCCCACTCATTCATCTCCATCTACAAATACTATGGTTTGGCAGATAATGTATGTTTATGATTCAAAATATGTGGCAAGTAATAAAATGTCAGATTTAAGTGATAACATATCAATAATTACTTTGAATGTAAAATATTTAAATATACCAATTTAAAGAAAAGAGATTTCCAGAGTGAACTTATAAAATGACTCAACTATATGCTGCTTAAAAGAAACTCACTTTGAATTCAAATGTATAAGTATGTGGAAAGTAAAATAATGGGAGAAGATATACCATGCAACCATTAATAAAAAACAGCAATGGCTATATTAATATCTAATAAAATAGACTTAAAAGTCAGTAAAATTACCAGAGACAAAGAGGAATATTATATAAAGACAAAAAAGATCAAACCATTAGGAAGACATACTGATCCTAAATGTTACACACCAAATAACAAAGTCTTCAAATACATGAAGCAAAAACTGATAGATCTAAAAGGAAAAATAGACAAATTCATAATCATATAGCTGGGGACTTGAATACTCTCCTCTCAACAGTTGATAGAACTACTAGTCAGAAAATCAGCAAGGATACAGAAGATTTGAACAATACAATCAACCAACAGGATCCAATAGACATATACAGAACATTCCACCCAAGAACAGCAGAACAGTCACCAAGATAGATCAGATTCTAGGCTATAAAACAAACCTCATCAAGTTTAAAAGAATTTAAATCGTATAGGGTATGTTCTCTGATCATAATGGAATTAAACTAGAAATAAATAGCAAAGACAACAGGCAAACTTCAAATCATATGGAAATTAAACACACTTCCAAATAACCCCTGGATCAAAGAGGAAAACTCAAATGAAATTTTTTAAAAAGTAGAGCTAAGTGAGCATCCTAAGTGTCCATCAATAAATGAATGGATAAGGAACATGTGGTGTGTGTGTGTGTGTGTGTGTGTATATGTATGGCTGTATACATACATACAGTGGAATATTAGCCATAAAAAAGAATGGAATCTTGCCATGCATGACGACATGGATGTACCTAGGGGGTATTATGGTAAATGAAATAAGTCAGACAGAGAAAGACAAATACTTTATGATTTTACTCGTATGTGGGATCTAAAAAAATGAAGCAAATGAACACTCTAAACAAAACAGAAACATACTCTTAGATACTAACTAGTGGTATCTAAGGGAGGGTGTGGGGGAATGGGTGAGATAGGTGAAGAGGTTTAAGAAGTACAAACTTCCAGCTATAAAACAAATAAGTAACTGGGATGTGATGTACAGCATAGGGAATATAGTCAGTAATATAATAACTCTGTATGGTGACAGATGGTTACTAGACTTATCATGGTGATCACTTTGTAATGTATAAAAATATCAAATCACTGTGGTGTACACCTGAAACTAGAACAATATTGTATGTCAATTATAATTCAATGAAAAAAGAAAGAACTAAGTGAAAATTTAAAAAACAGTGTATCGAAATGTGCAGGACAAGCAGTTCTCAGAGGCACAACAGCATTAAATACTTACATGAGAAATGAGGAAAGATCTCAATAATCCAAGTTTCTACTTCAAGACACTAGAAAAAGAAAAGCAAAATAAACTCAAAGTAAGCAGAAGGAAAGAGATAGTAAACATAATAGCAGAAATCTATGAAATTGAAACTAGGAACATTATAGAGAGAATCAGTGAAAAATCTGATTATTCAAAAATAATCAATAAAATTGATAAACTTGTAGCAAGACTGACAAAAATAAAGAGAGAGAGAACACAAATTACAAATATCAGGAATGGAATAAGGAATATCCCCACAGATATTATAGCCATTAAAAAAAATAAGGAAACATAATGAACAAATTTATATTTATAAATTATAGAAGTTAAACCAGTTACTTAAAAACCCAAACCACCAAAACTCATCCAAGATGAAATAGAGAACCTGAATAGGCCTATAACCATTAAAGAAATTGAAATTTTAATTAAATATCTTCCTAAAAAGGAACTTCCAGGCCCAAATCATTTCTCTGAAAAATTTTATTAAACATTTAAGGAAAAATAATATCAATTTTACATCTCTCCCAGAAAATAGGGGAGGAAAAAACATTTCCCAGCTCATTTCACAAATGCTAGTACTACCCTGATAAATCACCAAAAGACAGTGCAGAAAAGAAAGAAAGAAAGAAACTAGAGGTCAGTATCTCATGAAAGTAAGCACAAAAACCCTGAGCAAAATATTAATAAACTAAATCTAATGATGTATAAAAATAACTATAACATCACTGCGAAGTAGGATTTATGCCAGGTATGCAAAGATGGTACAGCATTTGAAAAGCAATGTAATTCATCATATCAACAATTCAAAGAAGAAAAATTAAAGCATTTGATAAAAATTCAACATCCATTCATGATAAAACTCTCAGCAAGTTAGGACTAAGGGGAATTATCTCAACTGGATAGAAAGCATCTACAAAAAGGCAACAGCTAACATCACAATTGATTTTATAGAATGAAATTTCTATGGGTAATAACAAAAGGGGCTGTGAGAATTGTATGTCATTTGCTGCTTTAGAGGCAATGTATAAAGGCAATTAAATATATTAATGAATCTGAGTTCTTAAAGAACCTGCTTTTAAAAAATAATAATGACAGGGACAACTGACAGCCTTGAATTATTTAGTGGTAAGAAAATGATGAGTTATGGATATGATAACATTCCGAGAAAAAGGATTGTGTTGTTGGAAGTGATACTAATTCTGATGTGACTGAAAAACAAAGAGAAATTGATATTTTGAAAATCAGCATTATCTATGAATTGGCTGAATTAACTAAGGTTCTTCCAACTTTTTGATAAAAAGAATTGTTTATATGACATAATAGTGTTCACCTAGAACCTTTTGAAACTCTTAGCAGATAGTTTTAAATGAAGCAATATGAAGAATCTATGCAATTTTATTTAAAATTAGCCCATTTGGCCTCTTTCCAACATAGCCAAAGAAAATAACCCTTTTCATAAAATAATTTTCTAACTTTACAAATTCTGTATTTTAAAGAGATTATTTTCATTGTATAAGAAACTTTTTTTTTAATTTAAAAGTGCAAAAATACATAGAGTTCTAAAGAAATACTCTCCCAGACCACTACCCCATTTCTCTGTCCAGAGATCACAGAGTTTGTTGTGATTCTTTCAGATGTATTCTAAACATAAAAGTATATATACACAGAGACACATTTGCTTACATAAATGAGATCATATAGATGCTTTGTCTGCAACATACTCTTAATAGCTCATCTATCTCTTCATATTGATGGATCTCATTCTCTTTTATATTGGATGCTGAGTATTCCATTGAATTTATATGATTGGTCCTCTATTAATGAACATTTTTCCAGCTTTATTCAGATATAATTAACGTATAAAATTGTGTAAGTTTAAAGTAAACAATGTGAGATGATTTGATGCATGTGTATATTGGGAAATGATTACCACAATAAGGTTACCTGACACATCCATCACCTTACATAGTTATGTGTAGTTTCTTCTTTATTTTATTAATATAGTTAATTATTAATATAGTTAATATAGTTAATTGCATTGATTTTTGAAAGTTAAATCAAACTTGTATTCCAGGGGAAAACTCCACTTGGTCATGATGTATTATTACCATTTTAAATATAATATTAAATTCTATTTGCTAATTTAAAAAAATCTATGAGATGCAGCAAAAGCAGTTCTAATGGGGGAGTCTATAGTCAGAGAGAGAAAGACAAATACTATACGTTATCACTTATATGTGGAATCTGAAAACAAACAAACAAACAAAAACTAGTGAATATAGCAAAGAAACAGACTCATTCACAGATATAGAGAACAAACTAATGGTTACCAGCAGGGAGTGGGAAGCGGGGAGGGCAGGAAATTAAGGAGTACAAACTACTATGTATAAAGTAAATATTATAAGGATATATTGTACATCACAAGGAATAAGGAATATGGCCAACATTTTATAATAACTATAAATGGAGTATAATCTATAAAAATTATGAATCACTATGTTGTACATCTGAAACTAATATAATATTGTAAATCAACTGTACTCCAATAAAAAAAATTGGGGGGTGTGCAGCAAAAGTATTAAAGTTATAAACAGGAAGTTTATAACAATACAGGCCAGCCTTAAGAAACAAGAAAAATCTAAAATAAACAACCTAAATTTCTACCTAAAGGAATTAGAAAAAGAAGAACAAACAAAGCTCAGAGTCAGGAGAAGAAAGGAAATAATAAAGATGAAAGCAGAAATAAATAAAATAGAGAGCAAAACAAACAATAGAAAAGATCAATGAAACTAAGAGTTGTTTTTTTTTTCTTTTTTGAAGAGATAAACAAAATTGATAAGCCTTTAGCCATGCTCATTAAGGAAAAAAGAGGGCTCAAATAAAATTAGAAATGGAAGAGAAGTTATAACAAATATCACAGAAATACAAACAATCATAAAAGAATACTATGAACAGTTATATCTCAACAAATTGAACAAACTAGAAAAAATGGATAAATTCCTAGGATCATACAGTCTTCCAAGACTGAATCAGCAAGAAATAGAAAATCTGAACAGACCAATTACTAGTATTGAAATTGAATCAGCAATCAAAAAACTCCCAACAAATAAAACTCCCAGGACCAGACAGCTTCTTAGGAGAATTCTACCAAACATTTAAAGAAAAGTTAATTTCTGTTTTTCAAAAAACATTCCAAAAAAATTGAAGAGGAGAGAACACTCCCAAACTCATTTTATGAGTTCAGCATCACCCTGATATGAAAACCAGACAAAGACACTACAAAAAAAAAAAAAAGGTATATGCCAATATCCCTTATGGACATAGAGGCAAAAATCCTCAACAAAATATTAGCAAACCAAATTTAACAATACCTAGGAAGAATTATACATCATGATCAAGTAGGATTTATTCCAGTGATGCAAGGATGGTTCAATACCTGCAAATCAATCAATGTGATACACCACATTAACAAAACAAAGGATAACAATCACATGATCATCTCAATAGATGCAGAAGAAGCATTTGACAAAATTCAACATCCATTCGTGGTAAAAACTATCAACAAATTTGGTATTGAGGAAACACACCTCAATATAATAAAGGTCATTTATGACAAGCCCATAGCTGACATCATACTCAGTGGTGAAACGCTAAAAGCTTTTCCTCTAAGATCAGGAACAAGACGAGGATGCCTACTCTTGCCGTTTCTATTTAACATAGTATTGGATGTCCTAGCCAAAGCAATCAGACTGGAAAAAGAAATAAAAGTGATCCAAATTGATGGAAGAAGTACAACTGTCACTATTTGCAGATGACATAATACTATATATAGAAAACCCTAAAGTCTCCATCAAAAAAACTGTTAGAACTAATAAGTGAATTCAGTAAAAATGAAGGATACAAAATTAATATACAGAAATATGCTGTATTTCAATAAACTAATAATGAACTCTGAAAAAAGAGAAACCAAGAAAAAAATTACATTTACAATCACACCAAAAAGAGTAAAATACCTGGGAATAAACTTAACCAAGGAGGTGAAAACATATACTCTGAAAAGATTTTGGAGACAATAAAAATAATTGGGAAGATATCTCATGTTCATGGATTGAAAGAATTAATACTGTTAAAATGTCCATACTACCCAAAGCAATCTGTAGATTTAATGCAATCACTTTCAAAATATCACAGGTATTTTTCGTAGAACTAGAACAAATAATTTTAAAATTTGTGTGGAACCACAAAAGATCCCAAAGCATGTTGAGAAAAAAGAAGGTATCAATCTCCCTGGCCTCACAGTATACTACACAGCTAAATAATCAAAAGTGTATGGTACTGAAACAAAAACAGACACAGAGATCAGTGAAACAGAATAGAGAGTCCAGAAAAAAACTCATGCTCAGTTGGTCAGTCAATCTACAACAAAGCAGGCACAAGCATATAATGAGGAAAAGATAGTCTCTTCAATAAATGATGTCAGGAAAACTGGACAGCTACATATAAAGGAATGAATTTAGAATATTTTCTCACAACATATATAAAAATAAATTCAAAACGGTTAATGACTTAAATGTAAGACCTGAAACCATAAAACTCCTAGAGGAAAACATAGTCAGTATGCTCTATGACATAGGTCTTAGCAATATTTTTTTTGGATATGTCTCCTCAGGCATGGGAAACAAAAGCAAAAATAAACAAATGGGATCTAATCAAACTTTTGCACAGAAAAAGAAACCACCAATAAAACAAAAAAGCAACCTACTGAATGGGAGAAGATATTTGCAAGTTATATGTCTGGTGAGGTGTTACTATCCAAAATATATAAAGGACTCATATAAGTCAGTATCAATAAAACAGAAAATGTAATTAAAAAATTGATGGAGGACCTGAATAAGCATTTTTCCAGAGAAGACATAAAGATGGCAAACAGGCACATGGAAGGATACTCAACATCAGTAATCATCATGGAATTGCAAATCAAAACCACAATGGTGGTTATGTGGAGAAAAGGAATACTAGTACAGTCTTGGTGGGAATGTAAATTAGTACATCCATGATGGAAAACAGTATGGAAGTTCCAAAAAATATTAAAAATAGAACTACTATATGCACTAATTCAAAAACATATATGTACCTCGTTATTTACAATAGCCATGATATGGGAGCAACCTATGTGTCCATCAACAAGATGAATGGGTAAAGAAGATATGAGACACACACACGCACACACACACACGCACACGCACACACACACACACACACACACTCACACACACACACACGATGGAATATTACTCGGCCACAGAAAAGAATTAAATTTTGCCATTTTAAACAACATGAGAGGACCTGGAGGGTATTATGTTAAGTGAAATAAATCAGACAGAGGAAGACAAATACTATAGTTTTCATTTATATGTGGAACCTAAAAAATAAAACAAATGAACTAATGTAACAAAGCAGAAACAGACTCACAGATACAGAGAAAAATATTGGTTACCACAGGGGAGCGGGACTAGATAGGTGAAGAGGATTAAGACATACAAATTCTAGGTATAAAATAAATAACAAGAATGTAATGTACAGCCCAGGGAAAATAGCCAATATTTTATAGTAACTTTATATGGAGTATAATCTATAAAAATATTGAATTACTATGTTGTACACCTGAAAATAATATGTCAACTATACTTCAGTAAAAAAATTCATGTGTTCAAAAACATTATATGAAGATTCCTTTTCCCCTACATCTTCGCTAATATTAGATATTATCAATCTCTTTAATGTTTCTTATCTATAAATGAAAATTATATAATGTTGCTTCTTTAATTTAGATTCTTAATTATAAGTGATATTGGCCAACTTTTAAAATGTTAATAGGTCAGTTGTGAAACGTCTTCATTTACTTTGCCCATTTTTCTATTTTGTTGTGATTATTTCTTTTGTTGATTTATGAAAGTTCAATATTAAGGAAATAGCCTTATGTTTTATGTAGGTATTATAAATATTTTTCTTCTTTGATCCTTGGGGAAATGTTGAATATTGGGAGATTTTTATGTGGGGAAGCATCAAACTTAAAAAAATTTTTTTTAAATCAAATTCATTATCCCTTGCCTATAGGATGGTTTCAGATGAACTTTAGAATCATATTGCTTCAAAAAAATTTTTTAAATTAATCTGAACATTCTTTTAACAATTACATGGTTTCTTCTATGTTTTTAATTTTTGGTATATCAGAAGTTTATTTTGTATAAAGAATGAGGTAGGGACTAGCTTGACCCTACCCCACTATATTTTGCCAGTAGTACAACAACAAATATGACAGCTCAAATTTTTTCCTCCGCTAATTTGAAATTGCATCTTTATCATGTATATCTTTATATGTATTTCTGGACATCCTATTACCTTCCAATGATTATCCATATCTATATTGATCCTATGTATGTAACCATGGGACCTTTATACTATGTTTAATATATTGTAGAAATAACCTCTATTCATTAATTTTCCCTTTTCAGATATTTCTTCTGGCTATTCTCATATTTATTCACTCAAATCAACTTTATTATCATTTAAAAAATTGTGCAAAATAGCCTATTTATAGTTTGAAAGTGCATTAATGTAAGATTGATTTAGAAAATTTGCTATCTATCAATAAGTTTAGAGTTCTTAAGTGTTTATTGATATTAAGAATAAGAATTTTTCTATCATATTTTCTAGAAGTCTATTGTATTTAGAAAAGTTACTGAATTATGTATATTATTGTTATATCTATAATCAAAAAATAGTTGATTAGGAACACTTAACATAAAATTTAGTTATTTTAAAATTTATTATATGTGAATATGTATTAATTTAATAAATGCAATCAAATGTACATATAAAAATTCAGATAATTTATATTTGCAAATTACTTTTATGTTTTGGTGATCAAATTCAATGTTATTTAAAAGTCACTCTAAAATTTTAGAATTCTGTAATTCATAGTTTTTCAAGTGAAATGCTTTACTGTACTTCACTGTATCTTCCAAAATTATAATTTTTTGGTTCAATATAATATACAGTCATTTATCTCACTCATATAAGAATGACCTAAGGAACACCTTAGTTATCACAATACTTCTCAAAATAATAGTTATAATATCTACCACATTTTGAGGGTTTATAAGATATAGAACATGCATTGCTTATGTATTTTAAAACTATCATCTCATTTATTGTTTCAACAATCCTGTGAAATAACTAATTTTGTTTTCCATTTTTGAAGAGAAAACTTAAAAGGATAAAGAAACTTGTCCCAAATTATTCAACTGATTATTGGCAGTGTTAGTGATTGAACTTGAACTCTGGTCTATTTGAGATCAAAGTCTGCTCTTTAAGCATTACACATATAGTCCCCCTTATGAAACTTATTGAGAGTAAACAACTTAAGGTGTGGAGGCAAATAAAGAATGAAATGGTTCCCCTAGTGGTGATGAGTAGCCCAGGAAAAGCAGAGAGATCCCAAAGTCTTGGTGCAAGAAGCTGTCAGGAAAATGACCAATGTCGATACATGAATTATGTTCACCTTCTATAGAACACACATTCCTAAGGTATCTGTCAGGTGAACAGAGAGCCCACGATGAGGGACCAAACTCAGCATCTTGTCCAAAAGGTTGTTGTGCAATAAATAGGATTGTACCCTGGAAATTGGTGACTTGGAAGAGAGCAAATTTCCCCTTCGCAGTGAATGTCAAATGGAAAGTCAAAGTTAAAATTTACTAACCCCATTCTAACCTATTGCCTAGCAGCAATAGTCTTTGATTCACCATTTTTTTTACTTATTTCTCTGACAGACATAATTTTTTAAATTTACTAATTGTGTTTTGCTTTGAGCTGTGGGAACACTATGCCTCTGAGCCTCTCACTTGTGGTCACTCATTCTTTTTAACCCAGAAAAAGAATCTGTAGAGGATGGCTTGATTTCCATACTTTGCTACAGAATGCTTCACTGCACCTTCTGCCAATTTTTATCATACCTACAACACCTTTCTTTAAATTTTCTCTTAGAGAAAAATTTAAAAGAAATATATTCTTTTATGAAGAAACTTATTTAAAGTGAATATTATGTTCAGCCCTTTTTTGTTTTGAAATGTAGGTCTTATTCATTGATCAGTTTCACAATGATTTACTTCCTTTTTCTTGGGAATACAAAAGGTGAATCTGCCATTTGAAAGCCCTGAAGAATGATTCGTATACATTCCAACCTGAGGCAGACACAGTACAGACAGATTTAGTACAATTTCTTATTAAAACTTTGATACAACACTTTAGTTGAAACCAGAAAAGAAAACTCATTTCTTCAATTTCTAGAGCTCTCTACATCAGAGGATAGGTACCATGTAAAATGAGAAAAGTAGCATAATGAAATTGATTACTGTTTTCATGATCAGATTTATCTCCATGCTTTATAATACCACATCTTTCATAGGTTGTCTGATGAGAATCTAACGCAATTTTCATATATGTGGAATTTTTTGTATGAGTTTTTTAGAAATCACTTCTTAGCTATGCTTTTTGGTCTTAAGTCCTTATTCAGAGAGCAGTTTTGATTAACTGATTGTATGTCACATTACTGAGTCCCCATAGCTGTTCCACAATCTATTCTAAAGGAAAGATTCAACTGTACCATCAGGAGGCTATATACTAAACATCAGGCTACCCACCTTCTAAACTCTTTTTTTTTCCTATTCATTTTTGAGTCATCAAGTTCACAATTTCTGTCCATCTGTTGAACCTGAAAACATGATATTGAGATTAGAGTGCATTAAACATATGATTTTTACACCAAGGCAGTAATCCTGAAAGCTACTTTTGGAGGGGGAGAGAGAATGAGACAGAGAAAGAGAGAGAGAGAAGGAGAGAGAGAGAACAAGAGATAGATTGATTTTCAGACTCAGCTGGCAGTCAGGGTATTGCCATAGAAATTAATGACAAGACAGAACAAGAAAAGGGCACCTTGGTGATTCAACCTCTTCTTTGCACCATCAAAAGCCTTCAATCACACACCATCTCTGTAACATATTGAGATGTCATCGTAGAGATAATCTGAGAGAGCTTATAGACAATTTAGGAAAATCCTAGTTAAAAGAACAAAACATTTACCTTAAATGACTGTTTAGATGAGTCTTAGAGTGAGTTTACTAAATTATACTAAAGTTTACTTGTTTTCCTCCTTACTTCCTTCCCACAAGCAGGTAGGGATTTGTGAACTCAGAATTAGAACCATTTATTAAGCTGTATTTTCTCTGTACATCTGAATATAGAGGGTATTATTTTGTAACCCCGCCTCTTCATGAACATTTGGTCAGTGTCTTTGTTTTCTGTTATTAGAGTGTGATCTTCCAGATGCTGTGAGGCAGGCTTTAGAAGTACTTTCTACCAATATGATTCTCATTGTACAGATTCTGAATTATAATTCAGTTAAGTAAATTTCTCCCAAATCATTTGAGTGCATGCCAATGTGAAGTTAACGTGCACCTATCCTGAACCTTCCTTGAGGAATGGTGTCTAAGAGGAAGGAAAATACTTAATAATACTTAATAAAAGATGATAGAGTCTATTAAAAGTCAATAAAAGTTGGA
The DNA here is from genome assembly GCF_965194825.1 of Balaenoptera physalus. Taxonomy (NCBI): domain Eukaryota; kingdom Metazoa; phylum Chordata; class Mammalia; order Artiodactyla; family Balaenopteridae; genus Balaenoptera; species Balaenoptera physalus. The sequence goes on from NC_138890.1 coordinate 127,430,357, forward strand.
AATTTGCTCAAATTCCATTTCATAAAATTGTGAGCTTAAAGAGCTTATAAATGTTTCAGCAGTTCAGCTGAAGATGAGCACAACTGACTGACTTCAACTTTCTCTCCTTCTAATCTTTAACTACTTTATACCAAAGAAAATAAGTCCTTTCACTTTCAGAATAAATAGTAATAAGGATCTGGAAATTTTATGGAAATACTTCCTTTGATTTAAATGGCTATTCATATTATATAACATAGGTCATTTGTAATTGATTACTGTTGGGTCATTGGGGTCATAGTTACAAGAAAGTGATTTTATGAACAGAAACTTATTCATAACATGTTGTAAAAAAAATATAGAATTGTATATACAGTATGCTACCAAATACACAAAACATCTGAAAAGAGTCTTCAAATATTAAATAATGGAATTACATGTGATTTTAAGAGTACTCTTCTTTACACAGTTTTGTAGTTTCCAAACATTTTACAATGACCACTTATTATTTTGGTATATATAAAAACGCTATTAATAGCAAATAGCCATTTACAAAATTAGAAATTCATCTCTTTCTTATTCCATTATTTTTATAATAGCAGCGCTCATCTATCTTATTCTTTTGGCTTTGCAAACCTACTTCTATTTTGCCTGAGAACCCAAACTTCCTTGAAACTACCAAATGACAGATTTTTCTCTACTTTCTCTGTAGCTGTTGATAAGGATAATGCTGGAGTATATTTCTTTAAGTTGATTTGTCAGCATTTTCAGTGACTGTCACTACGAGTTTGATAATATTAAGGATGGGAAAACAGGCAGGAGTCAGAGTTATAGAGGTTAACACTTATTTTTCTTAAGTAAATATGAAGTATATGCGTTATTTGTACTAAGTTGTTATAATGGAAAATGGGGCAAAAGTAATTCTCCTCAACCAACCTATTCTTTGTAATCTTAATTCTTCAGACTCAATACATTTATCCTTAAATACAAACAAAAAAATCTGTGTGCAGCTTAAATATAGAATAACTATTCAACAATGCTTTATTCCCACTTTAAAATCTCCTTCAGATTTCTCTTGTGTCGCCTGAATGAGTCCTGCTTCACAGAATTTTCATTATGAAATTTGTATTTCAACTAAGTTTAATATTTATAATCCCAATCACTTTTGATAAAAGTGACTTTTGGAGAGAATCCAAAGAATGTACCTTTCTGAGTGAGCGTGATTAAATTTTTTCATTATTTGTTATCTGAACATTTGAAATCCTTCCAGTGTCACAGAGTAGAAACATTTTAAGCTTTTTTTTATCCATAGCATATTTCTCAATGACTCCTAAGGCCTTGGGGTTTTAGAGTTGACAGCCCAGAACAGTGAAATGACTTGCTAAACTTACTAAAGTATCTTCTTTTTTTAGACATTTATTTGTAGTGACAATTTTGCATCAGGTTGACAAATGATATCTGAGAATAGCTACTGTCTGTGTGATTCCTTCTTGCCTAAGTTTTTCCTTTCCTAGTTATTCAATTTCAACTCCTAAAATGACACATTTGAGCAACAACTCTTCAGCTAACTAAGCATTTCTCATGCTTTTGATTTGTATTACACTCTTAAAAATGTGAAGCTTGTAGATCATAGGAAAATGTGAAAATCATAAATGAAAAAATTACAAACTTATGCACATATACAAACAAATCCCAAGTAGATCATGTTTCTTTTGCAGAGAAACTGCACTGGAGTCCAATTTAAATTTTACAAAAGATTTTTATCTTTCAGGATTATGAATTTTGTCTTCTACCAACCCTCTTAAGGCTACAGAAACTAATTATGAGATACAAAGGGGAGGACGAGTAAGAATAAGAAAAAGTAAGACTTCTACATTTCTTTAAAGATTCCCCTTTCATATTCCTGATTTTTGAAAAATCATATTGTTCTATTTTATTGCCAGCTGAAATGGAAATTTCCAGAAATTATGAATTTATTTCTTTACCTAAAACATTAACAATATCAAGGCAGCAAACGATTGAAAAAATATATTGCTAGTTTTATTTATTGCTTGTGTTCTTTGTCAAGCTCTTTAATTCTTAGAACTTCCCAAGCCTCAGATCGACCGATCGATCTATCTACCTATCTCTCTCTCTCTCTCTATCTCTCTCTCTCTATCTTTCTATTTATCTATCTTTCTGTCATCTCCCTATCTATCTATCTTTCTATCTATATATCTATCTATCATCTATCTATCTCTCTCTCTCTATCTTTCTCTCTCTCTCTCTCTATCTATCTATCTCTGCTCTTATTCTAAGTGCTAGCTCATTTGCTCACATTTGTAACAACCCATGAAAATATGACCACAGTGCTGATATTATTCCCAGCTCCACCAACAATTCCAATCCCTCATCCTTATTGATATTTCATTTACACTTAGATATACAATACAGGAAGATTAATGTTTTTAAAACTAAGCTATCAATCGTTCCTTCTGACATCTACCTCTCCTTAATTTCCTTATCGCTGCAGTGTATTATTAATATATTACAACTGTCCTATAATCACAACTATTTTATGTGTGTTCTCCTCTTTGGCCAGGATTATTCTTTTTGGAATGGTGGTCCCTGGCCAATGTAGTCTGCCTTTTCAGAGAACATGAGAATTTCTTTTGGGAAAGATATTCTACAGTGTAGCTAGCTACGAAACAGGAATTACTGGCATGCATAATTTCAAAAAGTATTTTAGTGGGCTTCCCTGGTGGCGCAGTGGTTAGGAATCCACCTGCCAATGCAGGGGACACTGGTTCGTGCCCCGGGCCGGGAAGATCCCACATGCCGCGCAGCGGCTAGGCCCGTGAGCCACAACTACTGAGCCTGCACGTCTGGAGCTTGTGCTCCGCAGCGGGAGAGGCCGCGACAGTGAGAGGCCCGCGCACCGCGATGAAGAGTGACCCCCGCTTGCCACAACTGGAGAAAGCCCTTGCACAGAAACGAAGACCCAACACAGCCAAAAATAAATAAATTAATTAATTAATTAAAAAAAAAAAAAGTATTTTAGTGTAATGTGTGAGGCACTTGGCTAGTTCTACATAGGTCAGAGCAAAAGACATACGATAAATCCAGGATCTGCCCTTCTTAGCATATATGACCTAGAAGAGACATCCATACATACAAACATACATAATTACAAACTTTGATAAGGGCCATGAAGAAAATGTGTAGAGTGCGAGAATAACAAATACCATAGGAGTAAAAATTAGATTTGTATGTCAGTAAATATATCTGTCTCCAATTCCTACAGCTCTGGACCATATCTTAGCACTTCCTGCCTTGCTTGATGATTTTCTGGTATTGCAAATTTTTTCTTGCCTGTGCCAAAATCTTGGCCTTCTGTAATTGGAAACAAATATCAGTTTAATGGTCTCTTAATAGAAAGCTCACTTCTTCAGAAATCAACTTAGCTAGAGGGTCTTGTCGGCATGAGTGCAAGTTATGAGCTGAGTATGTATTGAAGGAAAGTCAGTATATATACAACAATTTGACTTATATCCATCCCAGAATTATTTTCACCTGCCACTGTTGGAGCAGCTTCTCCAGGTCATTAAATAATAGTGTGCAGCACTTTCTTCCCTTCCTGACAATGGACTTCCTACTTGCTTCCTCAGGCTGGGCTCAGAATAGCATCTGGTATTTCATGGAGTATGTGTGTGATGTGTAGGGGTACTAAATGTCTCATGTAGATATAATGAAGACATGTTGAGTGTCAAGAACAAATAAACTTTGAGACACCCTGATAGCTAAAAGGAATTTTTTGTATGAAAAAGTTGCTAATTACCTCATGCTAATCACACAATAATAATATTACAATTTGATATTTCAGAAATAGTACCAGTAGAAGGAGAATCAAAATCCAGATGAGGTATCAGTGGGACAGTATTCTTGTCTCAAGTTTTATGGGACTTCGTTTATGACTTGGGGTCTAATTTTTGCATTCATAAAATAGAGACAAAAATGTGCTGTAACTATATCCTGAGGTTGGTGACAGACTTACTAAAATTAGGAATGTAAACTAACTTTAAAATTATAAACAGAAGAACCAAAATTAAAACTCTGATAACTATAATATATGCTGATAGCTATGATATATGTTGGAATTTAAAGACAAGCATCAAAATATTTAAATAGATCAAAGTCATACAGAGCATAATTTTTGAGCACAGTAGAATCACTAATAATAAATCACTAATAAAAATCATTAATAATGATAATAAAATTAAACAATGCATTCATAAAGTATATATGGGCTATAAATGAAATAATAAGAGATAAAACTAAATCAGTGTTTAGTCGGAAATATACAACTCCAAATGCTTATGTTAGAGAAGATCTAAAATCAATGATCTAAGTCTTCAATTTGACAAAATCAAAATAAATCGGAAGTAAGTGGAAATAAGTAGGTGCAGAAATTAATAGCAGCAACAGAAATATCTGACAGGAACAGAGAAAATTAACAAAGGAAAAAAATGAGTAAAATTGATAAATCTCTAGCTAGATTGATTATGAAAATAAGAGAGAAACAAAAACTACCAATATCAGTCTTGAAAAGGATTTATCATCACAGATTTTACAGAGATTAAAAGAATAATGAGATCACGTTTAAAACTTTATAATAAATTTGACAATTTAGATGAAATGGAAACACTTATTGAAAAATGCAACCTACCAAAATTAATACAAGAAGAAAAGGCTGCAATATGAATAGCCCTAATTCTATTAAAGAAGTGGAATTTCTTATCAACTCCTCCACTGAAAGAGCATATTTAAAGAAGAAATAACATGAATCTTATGCAAACATTTTTGAAAAAGAGAAAGGGGGATCACTGCCCTACTTGTTTGTAAGTCCAGCAAATCAATCGACAAAAACATTACAAAAAAATTAAGACCAATATTTCTCATGAATATAAACACAAAATTCCTTAACAAACTGTTAGTGCTTGAAATTCAAACATATTATGACCAAGTCGGACTTATCCTAAGAAAACAAGGTAAATGTAACCTCTGAAAATCAATCAATGTAATTTACCATATCAAGAGATTAAAGGAAAAAAAATACACGATTATTTCAATACATGCAGAAAAATAAATTGAAAGCAATCAATATACACTCATGATTAAAATGCTCAGCAGGACTTCCCTGGTGGCGCAGTGGTTGAGAATCTGCCTGCCAATGCAGGGGACACGGGTTCGAGCCCTGGTCTGGGAAGATCCCACATGCCGCGGAGCAACTAGGCCCGTGTGCCACAACTACTGAGCCTGCGCGTCTGGAGCCTGTGCTCCACAACAAGAGAGGCCGCGATAGTGAGAGGCCCGCGCACCGCGATGAAGAGTGGCCCCCGCTTGCCACAACTAGAGAAAGCCCTCGCACAGAAATGAAGACCCAACACAGCCATAAATAAATTTTTAAAAAAATGCTCAGCAAATTAAGAATAGGAGTTATATTTTTAAGATAGAGTTTCTTCCACTTTCCAGTCCAGCTTCTAAGGAACTTGTAAGTCATCGCTCCATTCTAACAGCAAGAAAAAAGTTGAACAAACTGAAAATCAACAATGCTTCTTAGATGTTTCAGATAAGTTAGATCACAGAGCAAACTTCTGTCCCCAAAATTGGAAGAGATAGACAGGTGGATACAGAGAATCATAATTTACAGGAGCATGAATCCATGAACAGAAAACTCCAAGAGAAACACTATTAAGGTAGAAAATCCTAAATTGTAATTGGCCTATTGCTGAAGGCTTAGTCTGTATAAGTCTGAGAGTTAAAAACTCCAGTGGTCCCAGTCATAAAGGGATCACCACATATTTGTGAGTTTTACTTCCTACCAGGTTCTCATAGTGAAGAGTGAAGAAAAATTCCTTTGTGCTTTTGTCATGGGGAGGGGGAGAGTAACCATTTTGAAATAGACCAGAGTATTCTGACCTAAACAAGACCTGCCTTAAAGAGAAATGTATTTACCAGAACCTAATCAACCTGGGGGAATAGAAACACCAACTCCAACCCACTCCAGCCTTACACATTGGAAAAAGGAACTATCCAATTCCCAACCTATCTAGTCAACCTGTCCCAATTAGGGGTGTAAAAAATCACTGAGAGGCACTTTTAAACATCACAGCTCAGGGACACAGGCTCACAAAAAGACTGAGACCTAATCATGGGATGATAGAATCCTTCCCCTCCCACACACACCTTACCACCACATCACTAAAGACCTATCTACCTCAGTTCCTTTTACCCAGTACATCATGTTCAGTTTCCAACCAAAAGCTACAAGGCAAACTAAAAGACATAAAACACAGTTTGTAGAGACAAAGTGAGCATCAGAGCCAGACTCAAATATGGCAGGGAAGTTGGAATTAACAGATGGAGAATTTGAAACAACTGTGATTAGCATGCTAAGGGCTCTAGTGGATAAAGTAGACAGCATGTAGAACAGATGGCCAATGTAAGCAAAGAGATGCAAAATCTAAGAAAAAAATAAAGAAATGGTAGAGATCAAAAACACTATAACAGAAATAAGGAATGCCTTTGATAAGTTCATTAGTCTGTTGGACACGGCTGAGGAAAAAAATCAGTTAGGTTAAGGACATGTCAGTAGAAACTTCTAAAACTGAAAAGCAAAGAGAAAAAATACTGAAAAAAACCAGAATTGAATATTCAAGAACTGTGGGACAAATACAAAAAGCATAACATGTGTGTAAATATAATACCAGAAGGAGAAAAAAGAAAGGAACAGAAGAAATATTTGAAGCAATAATGATTCAGAATTTCCCCAAATGAATGTCAGATTCCAAACTGCAGATCTAGGGAGCTCAGAAAACACCAAGTGTGATAAATGCCAAAAAAACTATTCCTAGGCATATCAAGTTCAAATAGCAGAAATTCAGAGATTAAAAAAAAAATACTTGAAAGCAGAGGAGATAAAATTGTACCTATTGAAGAGCAAGGGTAATAATTACATGATACTTCTCAGAAGCCATGCAAATAGAAGAGAGTAGAGAGAAATACTAAGAGTGTTGAGAGAAGAAAAAAAAAAACACTGACATAATTCTGTATCCTGCAAATTATACTTTAATATTAAAGGAGAAATAAAGACTTTCTCTGACAAACAAAATTGAGGGAATTTGTTACCAGTAGATCTGCCTGACAAGAAATGTTAAAAGAATGTCTTCAAAGAGAAGGAAAATTGTATAAGTTAGAAACTCAGATCTACAGAAGGGAAAGGAAAGCATTAGAGAAAGAATATACAAAGATGAAATACATATGTTTATTTTTCTTATTCTTAATTGATCTAATAGATAATTTGTTTTTAAAAATAACAGCAACAGTGTATTCAATGATGATAGCTTAAAAGAAAAGACAGCAATGATACAAAAGTTGGGAGGGAGGAATTTGGAATCCTTTGTTATTATAAGTTACTTGTACTACCTGTGGAGTGGTATAATGTTTGCAAGTGGACTTGTTTTAATTATATAGGTATATTGCAAATTATATGACAATCACTAAAAAAGTAAAAAACAAACAAAAAAACCTATGATTTATATGTTAAGAAGGAGAGAATATAATCATATAAAATGCTCAGTTAAAAACCAGAGAAGGCAGAAAAAAGACTGGAAGACAAAAAGAAAGAAAGAAAAAAAAGAACAGCATAACAAGTAAAAAACAGTAATAAATATGTTGTATATTCATCCAAATACATCAATAATCACTTGAAATGACAATGGTCTAAACAATTTAATAAAAAACAGATGTCTGAATGGATTAGAAAACAAGAAAAAAACTATGTTGTTCACAAGAAACCCACTTTCAAAATAAAGACACATAAATTAAAAGTAAAAGAATGGAGAAAGATGTACCATGTTAATGCTAAGCAAAAAGAAAGCTGAAGAAGTTATATTAATTATAAACAGCAAATTTTAGAGTAAAGAAAATTATCAGAGGTAAAGAAAGTCATTATATACTGATAAAGATAGGCTACAGGGAAGTATTGTACAACACGGGGAATATAGCCAATATTTTATAATCATTGTAAATGGAGTATAACCTTTAAAATTATATAAAAAGTTTAAAATTTAAATATATATAATATGTAAATATATTTATATAAAACAATCCTTAATACATATATGTCTAATAACAGAGCATCAAAATATATAAGGCAAAAATTGATAGAACTGCAAAGTGAAGTAGATGAATCCATTATTAGAGACTTCAAAAACTCTATAAGTAACGGATAGATCTACAGGCAGAAAATCAGTAAAGACACAGTTGAACTCAACAACACCATCAATCAAATGAATATAAATGATATAGAATACTTCCCAGAAATAATAGACCACCCATTCTTCTCAAGTTCATATGGAACATTCACCAAGATAGACCATATTCTAGGCCATAAAACACAGTTTAAATAATTTAAAATAATAGAAATGAAACACTGTAAGCTTTTAGACCACAATGGGAGAACAAACTTTTTTTTCCTCTTGTTTCGGTTTTTTTTTTTCCTTTGGATGAGACCCAAATAATGGTACTGGGTCTTTTGCTCTGGCTTTCCATAGTGGTCTTCAGGTGGTCTTACCACCATTTTAGTCCCCCTTAATCCCTGAATCCATTATTTTTCACAAAACTTCTGGATCTGCTCATTGCTACTTGCCCCTGCTAATAGTGACTTTACCAAGTAGCTAGTTTTTTAATATAGTTTTCATGTAAACCAACTTTGTCAAGGGGATTTAAAAGCAGAAAGCATCACTTGTTTTATTGACAAATTTTTTTTAAAATTTTTATTGGAGTATATTTGATTTACAATGTTGTGTTAGTTTCAGGTATACAGCAAAGTGAATCAGTTATACATATACATATATGCACTTTTTTTTTTTTTAAGATTCTTTTCCCACATAGGCCATTACAGAGTACTGAGTAGAGTTCCCTGTGCTATACAGCAGGTTCTTATTAGTTATCTATTTTATATATAGTAGTGTACATAAGTCAATCCCAATCTCCCACTTTATTCCTCCCCCCCCCCCCCCGCTGCCCTTATCTCCTGGTAACTATAAATTTGTTTTCTACATCCATGACTCTACTTCTGTTTTGTAAATAAGTCCATTTGTACCCTTTTTTTTAGATTCCACATATAAGCAATATCATATGATATTGTCTTTCTGTGTCTGACTTACTTCACTCAGTATGACAGTCTCTAAGTCCATCCATGTTGCTGCAAATGGCATTATTTTGTTCTTTTTTATGGCTGAGTAATAATACACTTGACATACCTGGTCGATAAGTCATTGAACCAGAAACTATCTTTATATATTCTTTTTCAATTTCTTTCCTGGATTGCAATGCAAATTGCCTAGAGAAAGCAGGTGGAATTAAGAAGTATTGGTAGATTTGATAGGAAACTTGCTTCACATTCAGCCAATTTGTCCTTTGCTTTAATTTAATTTTACAGTTCTATTAAAAGTTAAATTTGTTTTCAAATTCTCTTAAGGGGGAAATGGAAGAAACTTGCTAATGTTGTTTACTTTTTCTCAAAGATGGATATGATAAACTTTTTGTATGTCAACCTTAAGAAAGTTGTATCTAGCAGGGCTTAGTAACCTTGAAGGTAGGCAACAGTCTATTTGCCAAGAATATAAACAGACTAATAGTCCTGACTAGGTCAATTAGTTTACCCAAGAACCACATAGAAACCATTTTGCAACTCCATTTTAGCTTCAGGCTGGACTGAAAATGTATTGCTTATTTAATTAGTACTCTAGGCAGTAGTAGTAATTAATTTTAAAAGATTAGGGAGGCATAAAAAAAAAGGCAGCAAAATGATCCTCATATTGAAGTGTTGTTCTGTACTGTTGAACCATGAAGAAAAACTCATTTTTTAAAATTGGACAGAAGGGGATAAGGAATATTTATGGCTCCCTATCCTAACATGTGTCCAACTAAGTGTTAAATGATAATGCAGGAGGCAGAGTGGTCCAGTGGAAGTGATGCTGGCCTCAGTCCAACCTGGATCTATCTGGCCTGTTCTAAAACTCTCCCAATAATTAGTTTCCTCAGTTTCTGTGATGACCCAGTTGAGCATCTCACAATCCTTCCAAGGCTAGAGTTTTCCTCATATTATCAGTATTAATGACAGGAATGGTAAGTAGCACTTTTAGAGTGATTAAAGTTTAAAAAGATCTTTCGTAAACATTTAAATTAATCTTCACAATAATCTAATGAGATGTCCAATTTAGATATTATTATTCCTCATCAAAGGGTCAAGAGTTTAAAATTTTTACCAGTTTTTATGGGCTTCAGTCATTTAAACAACTCAGTAGGTACATGTTGAGCTTCTGATCTGTAATCTTGATTCAACAATTATTAATATGGGGCCCATGTTACATGGAGGGAGGTCTTCAAGGAGAGGCATCAAGGTTGCTGTGAATCCCTTGAAATTGTATGTAGAATGTTATCTGTGCATATGGGGAGAAATCATGATTTTCATAAGCTTCTCAAAGGGTATTCAGGAACTAAATACGTTCAAGAAGCATGGATTTAACTGATTTTTTTTCTTTACTCATATATTTTAGAGATCATCCTGTAATAGGCTTCTATACATAATTAAGTGACATCTCTGCTGTATGAAATAATTTGGGGAATGGACAAAAATACAAGAACAGCTGCATTTTGATCAAATGGTATTCATTAGCTAGGCATGAGTGATGTAGGAATTTAACTGATTATTCCAGGACGGCAACCTGGTTGATCATGGGGCTATGGTCTCTTGTTGTGCTGGTAGTCAGTGCATTTCAACTTGGAAATAAAATCAGTCACTGAATCCTGTTGATTTTCCTCTTATAAGTGCTTCTAAGCTGCCCAATCTTTCATTTCTTTCCATCACCATTCTAGCTCAGGTAGCATCATCTCTTACCTAGATGACAGAAGTTTCCTAAAAAATAGTTTTGTCTTTCTTTCTTCATGCTTCACACAGCAGCCAAAGTGATCTTTTTCAATGTTTAATGTCAGCTTACTGCTTAAAACCATCAAAATTTTCTCATTGCTTTTAGTATAAATTCTACATTTTCAAACACTGTCCATTATATCTTGTTAAGACTTGACTCTTCTTTATTCTGAAACCTTATATTTATTACTTATATACCCTGTGACTTCTCCATTCTAACAATCCTTAGTCTATTGTGATTCCTCAAAACAATCATAACCTCTTATAACTTCCAGGTTGTCTCACATACTGTTTTTCACTCTGGAACAGTGGTTCTCAAAGTGTGGTCCCCAGACAAGCAACAGCATATTCTGGGAATTTAGTAGAAGTGCAAAATCTGGCTTACTTCCCAAACCTACTGAATCAGTGGTCTGTTTTTTATTTGTATTTTTTAACAAGCCCTCCCTGGTTTCTTTTTTTGTTTTTTGTTTGTTTGTTTTTTAACAATCCCTCCATGTGATTCTCATGTACAGTCAAGTTGGAGAACCACATTAATCTAAAATTTTTCTATCCTCTTTTGCCCTGCTAAACCCTGCTCAGTCAGCTCAGATTTTTTTTTTTTTTTAGGAAACTTACTTTCCAAGTTTCCCAGGAAACCCTCTATTCTCACAGAGTTAATATTATCCATTCACCATATATGACTGTAGATTTCTAGACCCATGGAAAATCCTGATTCAGTTACTTGGATAGAAGATAGAAATACAAATATCAAAATGTACACATATGACAATCCTGATGATAATTCAAATTTGTAACCACTGATATAAATGGTTTTCTCAAAGAGATTAGCTTTGAAGGGGATCAGAGAGAAGGGGTATTAGTTGTAAGGGGAGGGTGAATGGACTATGGAAAGAAGTGTTTTGGTTGTTGGTTTATTCATTTGTTTTACAATGAAAGAGACCTGAGTATGTTTATATTCTGAGATGTTCTTACACCTCATCTGGCAGAGATGCAGGGGTTTAAGGTACAGAAGGAAAAGGGCTTGACAGACCCTTAAAAATATCAGAAAAAAATGGGCTACAGAAAACTGGTAAAGTGGCACTTTTCAGGGCCAGAAAGGTAGCAGGAAGGGTAGGACGTACAATGTTTTACTGCCAGAATTAAGCCCAAAGAGACATCTTCCTTTTAAAAAAATTCTCCGTTCAGCCTTCCCAACATTAGTATAGCTTTTCTACATTTTCTCAAAGTGAAAAAAAATATCTAGAGATAGAAATATTTTCAAAATAGCTTCTAATACTTTCACAAATAGATTCACAGAAGAAATAAAGAAGAAAATAAAGGAATGAAGGGAGGGAGGGAAGGGGGAAGGAAAAGACAAGAGATGCCAAGATTTTTAAAAGTTGACTCAATATTTCTGAGTAAAATTAGGAGTTCTTATATGAGTTACACACTCTAAAAGGAAGAGTAGATAGGATATTCAGTCAGGGGAAAGATCATTAGATTAGACTCCAAAACAGTTTTCAAAAATTGTACATCAACAACACTTGATTCAATTTAAAATGCAAGTTTTGTGTTAGGAAAGGGTATTTTCTTCATAAGTGGCAGATGGAGAGTTATTGTCCTTAATGCTTAGTATGCTTCTAGATATCAATAAGATGCATACAATCATACTCATAAGTGCTATCTTTCTAACAGATGTGGAACACCATATTTAATATATACTAAATTATCCTAGTTTTCATGAGACTTTTATCTACTTCAGGACCTTTTATTTGATCCTTCTGTTTTGCCAATTCATTCCTATATCAATACCACAGGGTCGTTGCAATTTAGTATTTGGTAGGGAAATATCTACTTATTTCCTCCCTTTTCAAAGCTGTGTAGATGATTTTTCACATTTGTTCCATGTTAATTTAGGAATACTTTTGTTGATTAAAATATCCATTGGAATTCTAATTGATGGGATCTAGATTAGAATAATGATGAATCTCTTTTTAATTTGTAGATAACTGATATATTAACATTATTTAGACTTAGGAGCATACTCTCCTTCAACTTTTTATTACTAAATAAAGTTTTATTTCTTTTTTCACTTAGATGTATGTAGTTTCCTAGGCATTTAATTTTATTTTCCCACTCATTGCTTTTTTAACTACAGTGATTGATCTATAGGAAATCTATAGATTCTAGTATAAAGTCCTTTTAGTAAGTATCTTATAGAATTGTTTTAATTGTTTTTGTAGTAATAAATCTCATAGTAATTTAATAGTTCTCAGAATTATTCTGTTATTATCAAGTTCTGCAATCATATTATATATAATGTTAACTTAGTTTCTTTTCTTTTTCTGTGTAACTAACTACACTTTGTAGATCCTTTCACTAAAAGAAAAAGGGCAGCGTCGATAACGAGACAATTGGCAGAATCTAGCACACATCTGTAATGTTTTATCATTAAATATGAGTTTTGCTCTTGGCTTCATGTAAAACATTTTTTCTAATACAATTATAAGAGAGTATATTTTTATTGCCAGGTTTTTAAAATAATCTGTAACAAATGTTGAATTTTTTTTTAATTTACCTTTTTTTTTTAAATTATTAGCACCTTTAATTATTATTTATTTATTTATTTTATTTTTTATTTTGGCTGTGTTGGGTCTTCGTTTCTGTGCGAGGGCTTCCTCCAGCTGCGGCAAGCGGGGGCCACTCCTCATCGCGGTGCACGGGCCTCTCACCATCGTGGCCTCTCTTGTTGCGGAACACAGGCTCCAGACGCACAGGCTCAGCAGTTATGGCTCATGGGCCCAGTTGCTCCGCAGCATGTGGGACCCTCCCAGACCAGGGCCTGAACCCATGTCCCCTGCATTAGCAGGCAGGCTCTCAACCACTGTGCCACCAGGGAAGCCCACAAATGTTGAATTTTATTCAATAGTTTCTGAGTATCCATTGAGATGATAATTTTTTTTAAAAATCATTTTACCAATAAAGTGCTTAATAATTTTTATAGGTCTCTTACAGATTGTCATGGTGCTGACTGAATATATCAGTATTTTCTGACTATGATGCATTAGTTTTAATATGCAAATGCATATGATCTTCTAATGTTTTATTTGGGGTTGTTAAAGGGTATGGAGTTTTGTTTTTTTTTTCATACACACACACTGTATTTTATTTTTATAAGAGATAAATAGACTGACACCAAGCATTGTACATGGATGACCACAACAAAAGCAACAATGATTGCAATTACCAAACATGAAACACACTCACGCTATGTCATAATATTGACATTCAGTCCAGTAATCCTCCACTGTAACAGCTCCTTTACTTTTCAGTGAAAATTGATTTGTATATTCTTTGCCTCTGAGTCCTTGTGGGATTTTTGTTTTTTTTAATTCAGACAGAAAGTCACAAAAATTATACTTATCCTCATCAGTTCACTCAGTCTCATGTAATTATTTTTTTTTTCATCTTGATCTTTTGTTAGCACTTTTATGAGTTCATCAGTTTTTCATTAGAGTTCTGAAAATGCTTATTCATTCAGTTCAGCAGTACAGTCAGTTACCAGAAACCTGTACTTGTCAGTCTTTTTCATGAATTTCTTGAAGATGAAACCCTTTTATAGGAACATATTTGCAAAAGCATCAGAGTACACCCAGAACTGTCTGTAAATGAGAAAAGACTTAAAAATGACCACAGTTAAAGATTTGATGAAAGTTCATAATAATGCAGTTGACAAGAAAATTAGTTATTTCTGAGATATACATTTTAGAGTAATAACTAGGATTATGACTTATAACATTATACCAGAACACATAAGATTTTTAGAAATTTCATGTAATGTCTGAAACATTTATATTAACATATTTCCATACAAATAACCCAATGAAAGTTTAGTATTAGTTGTTTTGTTTATTTTTTTTTTTATACTGCAGGTTCTTATTAAGCATCAATTTTATACACATCAGTGTATACATGTCAATCCCAATCGCCCAATTCAGCACACCACCATACCCACCCCACCACAGTTTTCCCCCCTTGGTGTCCATATATCCATTCTCTACATCTGTGTCTCAACTTCTGCCCTGCAAACCGGCTCATCTGTACCATTTTTCTAGGTTCCACATACATGCGTTAATATACATTTGTTTTTCTCTTTCTGACTTACTTCACTCTGTATGACAGTCTCTAGATCCATCCACGTCTCAACAAATGACTCAATTTCGTTCCTTTTTAGGGCTGAGTAATATTCCATTGTATATATGTACCACTACTTCTTTATCCATTCATCTGTTGATGGGCATTTAGGTTGCTTCCATGACCTGGCTATTGTAAACAGTGCTGCAATGAACATTTGGGTGCATGTGTCTTTTTGAATTACGGTTTTCTCTGGGTATATGCCCAGTAGTGGGATTGCTGGGTCATATGGTAATTCTATTTTTAGTTTTTTAAGGAACCTCCATATTGTTCTCCATAGTGGCTGTATCAATTTACATTCCCACCAACAGTGCAAGAGGGTTCCCTTTTCTCCACACCCTCTCCAGCATTTGTTGTTTGTAGATTTTCTGATGATGCCCATTCTAACTGGTGTGAGGTGATACCTCATTGTAGTTTTGATTTGCATTTCTCTAATAATTAGTGATGTTGAACATCTTTTCATGTGCTTCGTGGCCATCTGTATGTCTTCTTTGGAGAAATGTCTATTTAGGTCTTCTGCCCATTTTTGGATTGGGGTGTTTGTTTCTTTAATATTGAGCTGAATGAGCTGTTTATATATTTTGGAGATTAATCCTTTGTCCGTTGATTCGTTTGCAAATATTTCTCCCACTCTGAGGGTTGTCTTTTCGTCTTGTTTATGGTTTCCTTTGCTGTGCAAAAGCTTTGAAATTTCATTAGGTCCCATTTGTTTATTTTGTTTTTATTTCCATTACTCTAGGAGGTGGATCAAAAAAGATCTTGCTGTGATTTATGTCAAAGAGTGTTCTTCCTATGTTTTCCTCTAAGAGTTTTATAGTGTCCAGTCTTACATTTAGGTCTCTAATCCATTTTGAGTTTATTTTTGTGTATGGTGTTAGGGAGTATTCTAATTTCATTCTTTTACATGTAGCTGTCCAGTTTTCCCAGCACCAATTATTGAAGAGACTGTCTTTTCTCCATTGTATATCTTTGCCTCCTTTGTCATAGACTAGTTGACCATAGGTGCGTGGGTTAATCTCTGGGCTTTCTATCTTGTTCCATTGATCTATATTCCTGTTTTTGTGCCAGTACCATACTGTCTTGATTACTGTAGCTTTGTAGTATAGTCTGAAGTCAGGGAGTCTGATTCCTCCAGCTCCGTTTTTTTCCCTCAAGACTGCTTTGGCTATTCGGGGTCTTTTGTGTCTCCATACAAATTTTAAGATGATTTGTTCTAGCTCCGTAAAAAATGCCATTGGTAATTTGATAGGGATTGCATTGAATCGGTAGATTGCTTTGGGTAGTATAGTCATTTTCACAATGTTGATTCTTCCAATCCAAGAACATGGTATATCTCTCCATCTGTTGGTATCATCTTTAATTTCTTTCATCAGTGTCTTATAGTTTTCTGCATACAGGTCTTTTGTCTCCCTAGGTAGGATTATTCCTAGGTATTTTATTCTTTTTGTTGCAATGGTAAATGGGAGTGTTTCCATAATTTCTCTTTCAGATTTTTCATCATTAGTGTATAGGAATGCAAGAGATTTCTGTGCATTAATTTTGTATCCTGCAACTTTACCATATTCATTAATTAGCTCTAGCAGTTTTCTGGTGGCAGTTTTAGGATTCTCTATGTATAGTATCATGTCATCCACAAACAGTGACAGTTTTACTTCTTCTTTTCCAATTTGTATTCCTTTTATTTCTTTTTCTTCTCTGATTGCCGTGGCTAGGACTTCCAGAACTGTGTTGAATAATAGTGGTGAGAGTGGACATCCTTGTCTCGTTCTTGATCTTAGAGGAAATGCTTTCAGTTTTTCACCATTGAGAATGATGTTTGCTGTGGGTTTGTCATATATGGCCTTTATTATGTTGAGGTAGATTCCCTCTATGCAGACTTTCTGGAGAGTTTTTATCATAAATGGGTGTTGAATTTTGTCAAAAGCTTTTTCTGCATCTATTGAGATGATCATATGGTTTTTATTCTTCAATTTGTTAATATGGTGTATCACATTGATTGATTTGTATACATTGAAGAATCCTTGCATCCCTGGGATAAATCCCACTTGATCGTGGTGTATGATCCTTTTAATATGTTGTTGGATTCTGTTTGCTAGTATTTCGTTGAGGATTTTTGCATCTATATTCATCAGTGATATTGGTCTGTAATTTTCTTTTTTTGTAGTGTCTTTGTCCGGTTTTTGTATCAGGGTGATGGTGGCCTCATAGAATGAGTTTGGGAGTGTTCCTTCCTCTGCAATTTTTTGGAAGAGTTTGAGAAGGATAGGTGTTAGCTCTTCTCTAAATATTTGATAGAATTCACCTGTGAAGCCATCTGGTCCTGGACTTTTGTTTGTTGGAAGATTTTTAATCACAGTTTCAATTTCATTACTTGTGATTGGTCTGTTCATATTTTCTGTTTCTTCCTGGTTCAGTCTTGGAAGGTTATACCTTTCTAAGAATTTGTCCATTTCTTCCAGGTTGTGCATTTCATTGGCATAAAGTTGCTTGTAGTAGTCTCTTAGGATGCTTTGTATTTCTGCGGTGTCTGTTGTAACCTCTCCTTTTTCATTTCTGATTTTATTCATTTGAGTCCTCTCCCTCTTTTTCTTGATGAGTCTGGCTAATGGCTTATCAATTTTGTTTATCTTCTCAAAGAACCAGCTTTTAGTTTTATTGATCTTTGCTATTGTTTTCTTTGTTTCTATTTCATTTATTTCTGCTCTGATCTTTATGATTTCTTTCCTTCTGCTAACTTTCGGTTTTGTTTGTTCTTCTTTCTCTAGTTCCTTTAGGTGTAAGGTTAGATTGTTTACTTGAGATTTTTCTTGTTTCTTTAGGTAGACTTGTATAGCTATAAACTTCCCTCTTAGAATTGCTTTTGCTGCATCCCATAGGTTTTGGGTCATCGTGTTTTCACTGTCATTTGTCTCTAGGTATTTTTTGATTTCCTCTTTGATTTCTTCAGTGATCTCTTGGTTATTTAGTAACGTATTGTTTAGCCTCCATGTGTTTGTCTTTTTTACGTTTTTTTCCCTGTAATTCATTTCTAATCTCATAGCATTGTGTTCAGAAAAGATGCATGATATGATTTCAATTTTCTTAAATTTACTGGGGCTTGATTTGTGACCCAAGATGTGATCTATCCTGGAGAATGTTCCGTGCACACTTGAGAAGAAAGTGTAATCTGCTGTTTTTGGATGGAATGTCCTATAAATATCAATTAAATCTATCTGGTCTATTGTGTCATTTAAAGCTTCTGTTTCCTTATTTATTTTTACTTTGGATGATCTGTCCGTTGGTGTAAGTGAGGTGTTAAAGTCCCCCACTATTATTGTGTTACTGTCGATTTCCTCTTTTATAGCTGTTAGCAGTTGCCTTATGTAATGAGGCGCTCCTATGTTGGGTGCATATATATTTATAATTGTTATATCTTCTTCTTGGATTGATCCCTGGATCATTATGTAGTGTCCTTCCTTGTCTCTTGTAACATTCTTTATTTTAAAGTCTATTTTTTCTGATATGAGTATAGCTACTCCAGCTTTCTTTTGATTTCCATTTGCATGGAATATCTTTTTCCATCCCCTCACTTTCAGTCTGTATGTGTCCCTAGGTCTAAAGTGGGTCTCTTGTAGACAGCATATATATGGGTCTTGTTTTTGTATCCATTCAGCAAGCCTGTGTCTTTTAGTTCGAGCATTTAATCCATTCACGTTTAAGGTAATAATCGAAATGTATGTTCCTATGACCATTTTCTTAATTGTTTTGGGTTTGTTTTTGTAGGTTCTTTTCTTCTCTTGTGTTTCCCACTTAGAGAAGTTCCTTTAGCATTTGTTGTAGAGCTGGTTTGGTGGTGCTGAATTCCCTTAGCTTTTGCTTGTCTGTAAAGCTTTTGATTTCTCCATCAAATCTAAATGAGATCCTTGCCGGGTAGAGTAATCTTGGTTGTAGGTTCTTCCCTTTCATCACTTTAAGTATATCATGCCACTCCCTTCTGGCTTGTAGAGTTTCTGCTGAGAAATCAGCTGTTAACCTTATGGGAGTTCCCTTGTATGTTATTTGTTGTTTTTCCCTTGCTGCTTTCAATAATGTTTCTTTGTCTTTAATTTTTGCCGCTTTGATTACTATGTGTCTCGGCGTGTTTCTCCTTGGGTTTATCCTGTATGGGACTCTCTGCACTTCCTGGACTTGGGTGGCTCTTTCCTTTCCCATGTTAGGGAAGTTTTCAACTATAATCTCCTCAAATATTTTCTCAGGTCCCCTCTCTCTCTCTTGTCCTTCTGGGACCCCTATAATGCGAATGTTGTTGCATTTCACGTTGTCCCAGAGGTCTCTTAGGCTGTCTTCATTTCTTTTCATTCTTTTTTCTTTAGTCTGTTCTGCAGCAGTGAGTTCCACCATTCTGTCTTCCAGGTCACTTATCCGTTCTTCTGCCTCAGTTATTCTGCTATTGATTCCTTCTAGTGTAGTTTTCATTTCAGTTATTGTATTGGTCATCTCTGTTTGTTTGTTCTTTAATTCTTCTAGGTCTTTGTTAATCATTTCTTGCATCTTCTCAATCTTTGCCTCCATTCTTATTCCGAGGTCCTGGATCATCTTCACTATCATTATTCTGAATTCTTTTTCTGGAAGGTTTCCTATCTCCACTTCATTTAGTTGTTTTTCTGGGTTTTTTTCTTGTTCCTTCATCTGGTATATAGCCCTCTGCCTTTTCATCTTGTCTATCTTTCTGTAACTGTGGGTTTTGGTCCACAGGCTGCAGGATTGTAGTTTTTCTTGCTTCTGCTGTCTGCCCTCTGGTGGTTGAGGCTATCTACGGGTATGAAGATTTTTAAGAAACTTAATGCTTAGTGTCACTATTTTTTTTAATAAAAATTGTACCAATTTTAAACCCAACCTGCAGTGTAGAATAATTATATTTAATGATGTACTTCCATCATCATTAAATAATTTACTAATATATTTAAAAGTTTTATTAATTTGATAGGTAGGCTTATCTCTTAATTTACATTTTAAAAATTTATGGTGAGGTGAAACTTTTTTCCAATGTTTCTTAGGAATTTATATTTTCATTTAATTTTATTTTGATTAAGAAATCCTTTCAACATCAAAAAAATAATTTGATTTTAATATGGCCAGAAGTTCTGGATAGACATTTTTTTAAAGAGGACATGCAGATGGCCAGCAAGCACATGAAAAGATGTTCAACATTGCTAATCATCAGGAAAATGCAAATCAAAACCACAGTGAGATATCACCTCACACCTATCAGAATGGCTATAATCAAAAAGACAACAAATGTTGGCAAGGATGTGGAGAAAAGGGAACCCTTGTGCACTGTTGGTGGGAATATAAGTTGATATAGCCACTATGGAAAACAGTATGGAGGTTTTTCAAAAACATAGTGTGCTTCTAGATATCAATTTGATACAGATAATTATACTCTTAGGTGGTTTCTAACAGATTTGGAATATCATATTTAATATATACTAAATTATCTAGTTTTCATAAGAACTACCATATGACCCAGCGATTCCACTCCTGGGTATATATCCAAAAAAAAACCAAAAACACTAATTTGAAAAGATACATGCACCTCAATGTTCATAGCAGCATTATTTACAATTGCCAAGGTATGAAAGAAACCTAAGTGTCCATAAACAGATGAATGGATGATGAAGATGTGGTACATATATACAATGGAATACCATTCAGCCATAAAAAAGAATGAACATCCTACAACATGGATGGACTTGGAGGGCATTACACTTAGTGAAATAAGTCAGACAGAGAAAGACAAATACTGTATGATATCACTTATATGTGGAATCTAAAAGATACAACAAATTAGTGAATATAACACAAACAAAACATATTCACAGATACAGAGAACAAATTAGTGGTCACCAGTAGGTGAGAGGGAAGGGGGGGAGGGGCAACCTAAGGGTAAGGGATTAAGAGATACAAGCTACTGTGTACAAAATGAGCTACAAGGATATATTGGACAAGAAATATAGCCAATATTTTATAATAACTATAAATTGAGTATTATCTTTAAAATTTGTGAATTACTTACTATATTATACATCTGTAACTTATGTAATATTGTACCTCAACTATACTTCAAATAAAAAAAGATTTTTTTTTTTTTTTTCAAATTTTCCATTTAGAGAAATATTGTGTTTACACATGCAAAGTTAATCAGCAAGTCAACACATTAAAAATATCAAATGAATGGTACAGAAATAATAAGTACTCTTGAATTTCAAAAGAACTAGACATCATACAAACATCCCAATGTACACATATACCCTCAAACATCCACATAAATCTACATACAAATGCACCACACACATGCATACTCACCATCAGATTAGCCATACCTCTGTCCGTTCTTCCTTGGCAATTTGTCTAGCATGTACTTCAAAAAGTTTTTTTTTAATTAATTAATTTATTTATTTATGGCTGTGTTGGGTCTTCGTTTCTGTGCGAGGGCTTTCTCTAGTTGTGGCAAGTGGGGGCCACTCTTCATCGCGGTGCGCGGGCCTCTCACTATCGCAGCCTCTCTTGTTGCAGAGCACAGGCTCCAGACTCGCAGGCTCAGCACTTGTGGCTCACAGGCTTAGTCACTCCACGGCATGTGGGATCTTCCCAGACCAGGGCTCGAACCCGTGTCCCCTGCATTGGCAGGCAGATTCTCAACCACTGCACCACCAGGGAAGCCCAAAAAGAAAGATTTTTAAAAAAACAAAGCCTATAGCAAATGTTCAATAAAAGTTACTTATCTTCAAAAAAATCCTTTTGCTCGAATATTAAACACTCCAATCAATATTTCCATAGCTCAGGTGAATGGTTATTTGCTTTTTTGCAAAGTGTCAGTGATTACCATTGTCATCAACTGACATGTACTGAACAAGTGATTTCATTATAAGCAAAACAGTAGTCTGTGTTAATCTGAATTTACTCTTTTATCCAGTTATAGTTTGTAATGCAATTTAATTTTTTTCTTAAAATATATTTGATATATATTATACATAGGGATAAGCATATATTTCATCAGTATATAGCTTGAAAATTTTTCGCAACCTGGACATGCACATGGAAACAGCAGCCAGATCAAGAACCTGAATGTTACCAGAACTCCAGAGGTCCCCCTGTGCTTCCAGTGAATAATCACTATTCTGCCTTCTATCAGCTTAGATTAGTTTTGCCCATTTTTGTACTTACATTAATGGAATCAAGCTATGTCTTTTACTTAGTTGACATTAAAAAAACAAAAATAAAATAAAACAATAAACTCTTGAGCACCCTAAGAAGACATTATATTAACTATATAATCATGCAGTTTTGTCTTCAGCCTGGCATTTTAATGAAAGGTTTAGAAAATCATGATTTTACCACTGTGCTGGACGAAGTCACAACTATCAGAGTCAAAGCTTAGAGTCTGTCATACAGAGTGAAGTAAGTCAGAAAGAGAAAAACAAATACAGTATGCTAACACATATATATGGAATCTAAGGGGAAAAAAAAAAAAAAAAAGGTCATGAAGAACCTAGTGGCAAGACGGGAATAAAGACACAGACCTACTAGAGAATGGACTTGAGGATATGGGGAGGGGGAGGGGTAAGATGTGACAGGGTGAGAGAGTGGCATGGACATATATACACTACCAAATGTAAAATAGATAGCCAGTGGGAAGTAGCCGCATAGCACAGGGAGATCAGCTCAGTGCTTTGTGACCACCTAGAGGGGTGGGATAGGGAGGGTGGGAGGGAGAGAGACGCAAGAGGGAAGAGATATGGGAACATATGTATATGTATAACTGATTCACTTTGTTATAAAGCAGAAACTAACACCATTGTAAAGCAATTATACTCCAATACAGATGTTAAAAAAAAAAAAAAAAAAGCTTAGTCCTAGGTATGGCTTCATGCCATGTCTTCGCTCCTGAAGCCAGTGTTCTTGTTAGTGATTTGCAATGATAATAGCTGTTTATGTGCCCTGATGCTACAAGTGGTCTCCTTCTGCATGCAATTAAGCCCACTAGTAAATGGAGCCAATAAAAGTTTATGAGACTTCAATATCTGTCCCAACCAAGTTAAAACCTGGAAGATTATAAAGCAAATGGAATCACTGGATTTGGAGCAAGTATAAGATATTCAGCAGTCTGGGAGAGAGTGTTTATTGCTTAATCCATTCTTACACAAGTTTTGGTGTGTAATGCGGGCTCTTTCGTTCTATGATTTCCTGCATTTCTCCCTAATTAAAGGGGCCATGAACTGATAGCTTTCAGGATGTCTGAGGATGAGCCTCTTTTTTCTACTCCTCTGTCTGCTACCTGTGCTGAAAGTGGGTGACGTCTCTCGCCTTTATGTTGGGCCAAGCATGCTTACGGCTGACTGTGCCCCAGCTGAGGTGAGATTCCAGAGGCGGAGGACCTGGATGCCACATCTGTGTGACTTTGGGCAAGTTGCTTTAACCTCTCTAGATCTCAACTCTCCCATCTGTAAAATGGTGATACAGTGATACTATGCTTATAGGGCTTTTGTTAAGTTTAAATGTATTCAGATGTCTAAAGCTCTTATAACAGTGCCTAGCAAGTCATAAACATAATACAAATGTTTGCCTCTAGTATTATTGTTCAAAGCAGTTGGATATGCCACTCTGAACAAATCAGTGAAGCACTCCCAGGAACTCTGTCCCTGCTTCAATCAGTCAGGAGCCTGACATTGTTAGACCCATGATTAGTTCTGGGAAGACTTCTGCTTCAGGGTCATCTCATATTTCCTTGTAATAAACCACTATATGAGTAGCATGCCCTGGAATTGTGCAATGTGGCAGTCCTACTCTTCTCCCCCAAATCTTGGCCACTTCCTCTCTACTAATACCTCTTTACCTGACTTCCTGGAGTCCACACCCTGCCCACCTTCTTAGAAAAATGGCTTGGAAAACTGGCTTGAATCAACCTTTTGGTCAGCTCTTCTGGCATAGACTTCAGGGTCTGTCATGTACAGAAACCTTCAAAGGCCAGGAGATCCTATGCCTGTTACATGGGAGACAAGGTTCTATGTTCTAATTGAGGTAAAGCAACTTTGATTATGAAGTGATGTGGAAAAAGTAGAAGCAGGAAGGCCCAGAACCAGAGACTGAGATTTGAATCCCAGTTTGGCTAATTTATTTGCAGACCTTGGCCTAGTCACTTAATCTCTTCTCTAAATTAGGGTGCCTATCTTGAGTTGTTTTGAAAACAAAATAAAATAAGACTTTAAAGTTCTACATGAAAAGTGTCCGTCTGTAAAATAGTGATACATTATCTACAGTGTAGATTTTATGAAGATTAAGGAAGATAGATTTAAAACCTTTGATACAATATCTGGCAGAGAGAAAAGTCTCAACTACTGATAGCAATGTTTTATTATGATGGGGAAGTGTATATGGCCCAAATCACAATAAGTATCTCAAAAGTTTTGGGGGGTTCATATTTCCTCAGTGTGGTTGGTGATACAACTATTTATTTATGGTCTGAAATTTTAAAAGCTGTGGGGGAAATATTAGACATTTCTGATTTTTAGTCACACACTCTCTTCCCGAGCCAATAATAATATTGATAACCTACATATGTTAGAGCTTAATATTGGTAGTAGATGCTCTTAGTGTCTGTGTGTGTTTATGTGGTGGAAAAAAATATATATGTATATTCACCACATTTTCACAGTAACTCTCTAAGGTAGTTATTATTATCACCATTTACCAATAAGAAAATTAAGGCACAGAGAGACTATCCTGCCCAAGGTCGGCCAGCTGGAAGGTTGTGGAGTTGTAAACAAGCTCTGAGTTCATGCTTTTAACCATTTTGTTGTGCACAAGCATTGTTTTCAACCCACCTACCACTTGCCTTCCATGGTTCGTGCTCTGCCTCTTCTGGGACCCAGGCAATACTCACCTAAAACATCCAAGACCAGTGTGTATGCATCGTGGGTATAGCAGTGGATGCCTCTGAGGAGGATTTTGGAGTTTTTTGATAAAAGTTCTCAATGCCAATAAGAGCAAGGATCTTAGTAGACTGGGACATTTGTAACAGAACTTAAAAAATAAATTAATCATAGTATTTTCTGAAACTGAGGTAAGGGTTCATTTTGGCCTACTTAGATAAAGGTTGTAAAAGGGGAAAGATCAGTGCGGTCCAGCACACTACTGCCCACAGTGTCTGCATGATGATTGAGCAGTTGAACACCATCATTAACTATCTTATAGCAGATGTTGTGTCTATGATAGTATACATAAACTGTTAAAACTTGCTTTCAACATGTTTACAGTTGAAACATGATAATTTAGACAGGTTAAAATATTTATTCCAAGTAGCAGAACCAAGGGGTCCTCCAGTGTAGAGTATAATGCTCTCTGTCTGTATATAACTAATAGGTTTTGACCCACAGTCTCTATATATATCCAGACTCCCACCTATCTCATTACATGATCTAGATCTTGATTTTTGCAAATCTGCTCCTACGTAAATTCACATGGCCATACATACACACTCATGTAAAAACATACTACTATCCTTGATCAAGTTAAAATCCATTTGTATGGGATAGTGGGTTCTCAGACAGTGGATTTCAAAATATTTTGACTGATCCACAATAGGAAATGCATTTCACACTGAGAACCTAGCAGAGATGCACATGTACACGCACACCCCTGTGTGTGTGTGTGTGTGTGTGTGTGTGTGTGTGTGCAGAACAGGATAGACGATATCTGAATGTATCACCCTTAATAAAAGTATGTTAAACTTTAACAAATAGTACATCTTACTATGAGTGATACATTCAAATATAATCTATTATATTTACATTTTCCTTATTTTTATTCTACTTTATTTTCTTTAAATGCTGGTTGAAATCCATGTTTTGATGGACTTCATAATCCACTAATGGGTTATGACCTACAGTTTGGAAAACATTGTTTTAGGAAGTGGTTACCAAGTATCCAAGTGAACCTTGCATCAAGAATGTTGCTTTCTGTTATGTTCTATAAAGCTGCTTGGACTCCCGCCCTAGAAAAGCACACAGATTTTTGAGCAAACTTTGTCTTGAATGCAATTAGGAGTAGGAAGTAAAGTTTCTGTTTGTTGAAAGTGGGTCAGTTCTTTCCTATACTCATTACACTTGTCGTTATTTTGCCCTATTTTCCAGTAAATGCCTTATATGCTCACAGTTTATTTTTATTTTTTTAATTTTTTTTTAAATTTTTATTTATTTATTTATTTATTTATGGCTGTGTTGGGTCTTCGTTTCTGTGCGAGGGCTTTCTCCAGTTGCGGCAAGCGGGGGCCACTCTTCATCGCGGTGCGCGGGCCTCTCACTGTCGCAGCCTCTCTTGTTGAGGAGCACGGGCTCCAGACGCGCAGGCTCAGTAATTGTGGCTCACGGGGCCTAGTTGCTCCGCGGCATGTGGGATCTTCCCAGACCAGGGCTCAAACCCGTGTCCCCTGCATTGGCAGGCAGATTCTCAACCACTGCGCCACCAGGGAAGCCCCCACAGTTTATTTTTTAGCTCAAAATAGATTGCTTAGGAATGACAGGCTTGATATTAAAGAACATGCTTTGAAGTGTTTATGACCAGGAGCAACAACATCAAAATAATTTGCACACTTTAAGTAATGCAAAAACTTTGAGGCACTCTCAGCTCTCTTGAATAGAAATAATTATTTTTAATTTAAAAAAACTTTGAAATAAAACTGTGCTGTTTAGTCACAGATTCCTTCTGTTTCAGCTTTCATTTGCTATACACCCATATTACCTTGCCCTTTTCACTTGATCTGTCCCCAAATACCTGTATTTCATGAATCTCTACCTTTTCAGTGGATTTCCGTAGACTTCTAAGTAGATCGGCCAAAGTTCTAAGTGCAGTCGGCTTTTTCAGTTTTGCGAACTATTTAAGTGTGCCATCTTATTTTTTTCTGATTCAGGTGTGAGCCCTTACTCTCATTTCTAATCTCATAAAATCCTTTATTCCCTAAAAAAAAGATCAGTTTTTCTTCTATTAATTTCCTTCTACATTTTATTTCCCACATTACTATTTAATTTTATCTACTATATATCTTTGCATGTTGAACAGGGGACAATCTTAATTGACACCCCTCCCCCAACAAAAGCTGAATAATTTTCCCAACAGAATATTTTTAATAATTCAATCCTTTTTAAATGCCTCCTTTATCACATATTAAGATTTTATATATACTACAATCTGTTATAAAACTTGCATTCCATTGATCTCTTTTCATTTTTACACTAATACAAAATAATATTAATTATTGAAAATATGATTAAATATTTTGTAGGCAAGTGACTTTCTAGTTCTCTATTTTCTGTATGCTAATATTTATTGGGAGAAAAATCTTGCAACCAACTTATTTTTCTTAATGCAACTCATTTATTAACAGACGTTGCTCAGACGTTACATCTTGCAAAACTAAAATTCTGTACCTATTAATCAATAACATCTCATTCTCCCAGCTTCCGACAACCACCATTCTACTTTCTGTCTCTATAAATTTGACTACTCTAGTTTCCTCATAATAATAGGAGTTATATAGTATTTGTCCTTTAGGGACTGGCTTATTTTGCTTAGCATAATGTCTTTAAGGTTCATCCATGCTGTGTCAGAATTTCCTCCATTTTTAAGGCTAAATACTATTGCATTATATGTATATACATAGTGTATTTATCCATTCATCTGTTGATTCTCCACCTATTTTTAACATATCTTTTGGGTGGGACACAAACTCACGACACGATGGCAAGAACCATGTCTGCTGTGTTTAATGTTTTATTTCCATTGTCTTGCAAAAGTAGTGGCTCAAAAAGTAATTTAATTAAATAAGTGAATATAATAATTTAAGTACAGGAGTATGTGAAAGAAATGAGCAAAGCTATGATTGGAGGGGAGTGGTTAACGGCCATTAGTATACTTCAGTAAACACTCTCTGGAGGAGAAAGATCCATGAAAGAGCTGGGTTTGTTTACATGGAGAATGGCAGGTTTATAATACGTAATATTCATTTGTTCTTTCATCTTTATTTCTGCAAAAGTCAAAACAAAGAGGAAAAATTGTAGCATCGCAGTATGAGGGTGTGATTGGTTGTCACTTGTAAGGTATGTTTTATTTATTCCAATAAAATAACATTCATGCTGATGCATAGGCATTACAAAGGCCAATATATAAAACTGTAATTAACTTATTCAAACCAACTTACAATTTCTGTACTAGTTAGTCTGAAGGGGGAAAACGTCAATATTTAAATA
Source organism: Balaenoptera physalus (assembly GCF_965194825.1). NCBI lineage: Eukaryota > Metazoa > Chordata > Mammalia > Artiodactyla > Balaenopteridae > Balaenoptera > Balaenoptera physalus. Next base: position 127,458,767 of record NC_138890.1, read on the forward strand.
CAGAAAAAATTCAGAAGTAGAAAGAGTCATAGAAACAGAAAATTCAGTCATAGAACTTTTACACTTTAACCTGATATACAGCCAATATCAAGTTTCTTTAATTTCTGTATGTATATACATATATTTTTTTCTACCTTTTGTTCTTCATGCATCTATTAGATAGAGGTTTGTCAATTGAATTGATCTTTTTAAAGGACAAGTTTTTAGGTTCATCAATTTTATTGACATTTTTATTGTTTTACTGTTTTTAATTTCATTGATTTCTGCTATTATCTTTCTTATTCTCTTACTTTTGTTAATGTGCTATTTGCTTTTCTTTTTCTAATTTATTAGCTGGAAATTTGGATTATTGATTTGAGAAGTATTTATATTTTCTAACATCAGCATGTAATGATATAAATTTCCTGCCAAGCCCTGTTTTTTTTCTGTATCTGCCTTTTGATATGCTTCATAATGTTTCTTACATAGTTCAAAATATATTTTAATTTCTCTTTAAACCAATGGGTTATTTAAAAGTATGGTGCTTAATTTCCAAATGTTTGGGAATTTTCCACATGTCTTTCTGTTATTGATTTCTATATTTTCATTCCATTATGACCAGGGAAAATACTTTGTATGATTTCTGTTTTCCTAATTCCATTCTGAACTGTAAGAGAGACTTTCTTAGTACTCTGTCAAATTTTCTGTGGACACCAGATGGGTTTGGTGGAGAAAAAGCCTGTAAGAGGGTACAAACCACCTCATTTTACTTTCCCAAGGGACTCACTATCTCTCACAGAGCACACTCAATTTCCACTAATTTGCCAATCACTAGCTGAACACTTCTTATTGGTGTCTGGTTGTTTCTTCACCCAGTAAGCTAGTCATCATGTCTTATCCCTCCCTGCAGACTCCTGTCCCTTTTTAGAATACTAGTTGAGTATTCTAAGTCCTCAGCACTGAGATAGAGGTCAAGAAAATTCGTGAACTTGCTGTTTGTCTGGCTTTTGTAGTCCTTAAACATCACTCAGGGTTTGAAGGTTTTCTCTGTCTCCTAGTTTTATTAAAAATATAGTATTTTTAATTCTTATATCATTTTGTACTTTTTCCAAAAGAATTACAGAGGATTCAAAACTAAAACGCCTCCATGATTCCATATGCTTATTTTATTCAGTGAAATTTAAAAAAACAAACACTTTTGTCCATTGCACAAAATAGTTTCCTATAATCTGTTAAAATTTACTTTTTAGTTTTAGTTATATCCACATTACATTGCCATTTCTTTTCTTCATGTTTATTTTGTTTTCCTTTATTGGCCTCACAAAGCTTAATCTATTTGATTGCACTTATTAGAGCAATAACTTCAATAAAGTAGACTAGTCTCTTGTTAATAAATGAAAAATTACTAAAATATTTTGCATTACAGGTTAATTATGACTATAGTAATTTCAGATAAATATTTGGAATCCATTCTAGAGGATGTTTTTATAAAGTGCTCTATGTCTCAAATATCAGTTTCTTTCTCCTCCAAAACCTGGAAATATGGTTGAGAGAAGACATTTAAACAGTCATAATAATGTAAAGTATAAAATCTCTTTTACGTATATTTCTCTTAGATCAAAATATTTCCTAATTGCTAAGCCATGGTGGAAGCGCTCTTATTAGGTTAAATATAATCTTACTGGATGAAATTTTTTTCTTGCTCTAAGATGCTTTGAAATTCTTAATGAGGAATGCATCCTGGTAGCCCTAAGATAATTTTTTTATTTAGAAAAACCTTCTAAGTTATTTTTTGTTTGTTTCATTTTTATATTTGTTGGGAAAAAATAAAATGTGTCACTACCTGATCATTTTTTTTTTTTACTTTCTATTTGTATCTGATCATAAGCCAGTTAAAATATTCTTTGCTTTTATACTTTACAATTTAGTGTTCTAATTTAAAATTTCCTTAGCATCAGGAAAAGCTGATTATGATTAAAATTGTTACTTTTTAATCCAAAACATGGTTTTATCTTCACTTTTTTAGATACGTCAGTAATAGCTATTGGTTTTTTAAATTATTGTTACATAATCATATAAACATTTTTACCTTGATATTTATGTGTGTGCACATATATATACATATATATATGATTGTAAGTGTGCTTAAGTAAATACATGTCTTAAATAGTATTTGAAGCTATTAGGAACCTTGAATAGTAATTTTAAATAATTGCAGGAGACTGAGAAAGGACTAGAATGAGAGTGAGAAGCTTCTAAAGGCTACAGTCAAAAGGCAGTCCCAAACTTTTTCAGGCTTTTCCTTCAGGAACCTTGCCATATTCTCAAAGAGAGGGTCCCAGAAAAATCTCCATGTGAACTCAGTTCGGGGAGAGGAAGAATAACTGTCCCTGAGCCCTCTTAGACCCTTACAAAGGTCCTATAATCAGGGGAAGAATTTCACCAGAGGATAATTCTGAAACATCCCAGGTGGGTAAAGGCAACCACCACCCTTTTCCAGTCCACTCCTGCTTTCCAGTCTTACCTAAGTTTAAAAAAAAAAAACAAAACAGTAAACGAATCAAAGCTATAGTCAACAGGGAAGAGAGCTTCAAAAAAAAAATAGAATGGGAATGCTGTAGCCAGAGAAGAAATTAGGGGACAGGGAGGAAAAATGTTTTATCCCTGAGAGGGCCAGACACACTGAAAAAGGTCACACCCCCAAGAAAGGCCCATTGTAAGAATGAGACTTCTTTAAATGAATAAGCAACACCTCTTCCATCACATCTACCACCAGCCTAAGAAGCCCCCATTAATAACAACAGTGGTTACAGATGAAAGCGCTTGTAGACACATTCTCTTTGAGGATACTACAAAGGGAAGCCCCAAGGACAAGAGAGGTGGATAAAACAAGCTCACACCAGGAACTTGCAGCCTTTGGGGCCTACACCTACAACAAACATCAAGCAGAGCCTAACTGCTAGCCAAATTAGCATAACTACTCATACAAAAGTCCTGTACCTATTACCCTATAAAAAAATACATTGTAATGAAATAAGGTTTGTCCCCGGAAGGTAAGGTTCATTCAATATTTGAAAATCAATCAATGCAATCTGCTATATTAATTAACAAAATTTTAAAAAATGATCATCATACTAGATGCAGAAAAATCACATGTCAAAATTTAACATTTATTGCTGATAAAAACTACGCAAACTAGGAATGGAAAGGAATTTCCTTTAATAAATAAAATATATCTATAAAAAACTATTACTAACATCAAACTGATTATGGAAAAGCTGACTGCTTTTCTCCTAACATCAGGAATAAAGCAAGGATGTCAGCCCTAAACACTCCTTCCTATTCATCTTTTTACCAGCTGCCCTAGCCTTTGCAAAAAGGCAAGAAAAAAGAGATAAAAAGCATAGGGATTAAAGGGATAAAATATGTATTTGAAGAAAACATGATTGTTTATGTAGGCAATTCAAAATAATCTAGAAAAGCCTATCAAAACAATAATTTACAGGGTCACAATATACAAGGACAAAATATGCAAACAATGAAACACCTCATATTTCCTGCATTATTAAAAAAGTACCTCATATACCTAAATGTAAATAATGGATTGTAGACCTAAATACAAAATGTAAATTTATAAAATTTATAGAAGAAAGCATTAAGGAAAATTTGACCTATTTTGGCAAAGATTTTTAGATATGAACAAAAAAATCATATATGTTACAATTTTTAGAATGATATCAAGTTGTCATATCAATTACTGTTAGGGGAGTGTTGAAGTCTCCAACCATAATAGTAGATTCATCTATTTCTCCCTGCAGTTCTATTAGTTTTTGCCTCACATATTTTGATATTTTATTGTTCAGTGCCTACACATCAAATGGTTATTATGTCTCCTAGGTAATTGCCCTTTTTAACATTAATTAGTGGTCCACTTTATCCCTGGTAATTTTCCTTACTCTGAAGTCTGCTTTGTATGAAATTGATGTAGCTACTCCTGCTTGTTTGATCAGTGTTAGCATGGTATATCTGTCTCCGTCCCTTTAGGTTTAATCTATCAGTCTCTTTATATTTATGGTCGATTTTTTTGTAGAAAATATATAGTTGGATCTATTTTTATCCACCTGTAAATTCTCTGTCATTTCACTGATGTATTTAGGCCATGGTTGTTTAAAATGATTATTGATATAGTTTAATATCTACCATATTTATTACTATTTTTATTTTTTGCCCTTGTTCTTCGTTTGTTTGTTTTGTTTTCCACTCTTCATCTGACTTCTCTGATTTTAACTGAGCATTTTATATAATTTCATTTTCTCTCCTCTCTTACCATATCAATTATACTTTAAAAATTTATTTTAGTCACTGCCCTGGAGTTTGCTACATACATTTATAGGTAATCCGAGTATACTCTCAAATAACACTATACCACTTCACAGGTAGTGAAGATAACAGAATATTCCCAATTTCTTCCTCCCATTCCTGAGAACATTCCTGTCATTTATTTCACTTATCCATGAGCTGTATTCATGGAATATATGGTTGCCATTATTATTTTGAACAAACTGTTACCTGCTGAATTAATTAATAAAAATAGAGCGGTGGGATAAAGATGGCAGAGTAGGAGGATGCTGTGCCCATCTTCCCCTAGGAACACAACAAAACAACAACTACGTATAGAACAACTCACTGAAATCAACCTGGGGAATAGCAGGATGGCTCTTCTACAACCAAAGCTGTAAAGAAAGATCCACACAGTCTTATAGGAAGGGAGAAGTGACCAGATCGGGATCTGAACCCCTAGCAAGCAACTAGGAAGAGGATGGGGCTATCACAGGCTCGGGGATCCTCCCTGGGAGCAAGAAGTTTAAGCTGTGTATTAGTCTCCCCAGCCCTGGGGTCTGACTCCAGGAAGAGGAGCCCCCATCAGCTGGTTTGAAAACCAGTGGGGCTTACTAAAGGAAGGCTGTAGGAAACCGAGACTCTGCTCTTACGCACATGCACAGGCTTGCTTATTCTCGGTGACAGTACAGAGGCAGCAGATTAAAAACTGCCTGGGGCTCTAGCCGACTTGCCAGGATCATGCCAACATGCACCCCAGCATGCACTGGACTGCTATTCTAGCCTCTCTTGCTTCAGTGCTGCTCCCCAGTAAGGCAGAGGCTGCTGTGGCCAAAGAGAGTGCAGATACTTGGAGGGAACAGAGCGCGTAGACCCCAGCCCTCCCTCTGACCAGGGCAGAGGCAGCCATTGAAAGCACACAAGTTGGTTCACACACTCTGGAAGGAGCTACACTGGCTCCAGGGTGGAGACCACCACTCCAGAGCATGAGTCCCTGCACAAACTTGGAAGGGAGCAAGGCTACCTCCAGGGCAGAAACCTGCATTGCCTGAGCATGGATCCCTGAACACACTTGGGAGAGAGACAGCTCAGTAGTGCGTTACCAGACCTTTTGGCCCTGAACAAGCCTCTAACCAAGGCATGCATACCACGGAATAAGTGAAACCACCATAGAAGTGCAGCTTCAAGCCCTCAGGCCCCGTCCATACCCCAAATCAAGGCGGAGACAACCATCACAGTCTGGAGAAACCCAATTCCATTAGGGCTCCTGCTTCAGGCACTTGGGCCCTGATCCCACCCCCAATAGGGCAGTGACAGCCATTGAGCTTAGGAAAGGCCCCAGTTAGCAGCTGACTGTGGCCCTAGCCCCTCCAACTCCAGCCCCACCTCCCACCGAGTCGACGGCTGCCAGTACACCCTGTGGAAAGACACAAACTGTGTTCACTTCAGATCCACCCCTCCCACCAAAGTCACTGGGCACATGCAGATTGCGTAGAGACATTCCCACATAAGGACACACCTTCAAGACCAGGATACGTAACTATTCCAAAAAATAAAACCAAAAAAATGAACATAACAGAAACAGACTCATAGATACAGAGAACAAACTAGTGGTTACTAGTGCGGAGAGTGTTAGGTGAAGATGAAAGATAGGGGAAGGGGATTAAGAGTTACAGACTACTAGACATAAAATAAATAAGGTACAAGTATGTAATTTACAATTCAGAGAGTATAGCCAATATTTTATAATATTTTTAAATGGAGTATAATTATAAAATATTGAATCACTTCATTGTACACATGAAACAATATTTCATTGTAAATCAACTATATGTCAATAAAAAGAATAATAAAAATATATGATTTATTTTACCTTCACTTTTCCCTTCTCTAATGCTCTTCCTTTCTTTATGTAGATATGAGTTTCTGAACTATATCATTTTCCTTCTCTCTGAAGAATTACCTTTAACATTTCTTGCAAGGTAGTTCTACTGGTGAAAATTTCCCACAGTTTTTTGTTTGAGAAAGTGTTTCTCCTTCTATTTTAAAGGATAATTTCACTGGATACTGAATTCTAGGTTGGTGATTTGGTTTTGTTTTTGGTTTTCCTTTAACATTTTAAAGCTTCACTCCACTCTCTTCTTGTTGCATGACTTCTGTTGAGAAGTCTGATATAATTCTTATTTTTGCTCATCTATAAGTAAGGTGTTTCCTACACCTGGCTTATCTGAAGATTTTTCTCTTTGTCTTTGATTTACTACAGTATGAATATGATATGGCTGAATATATCTTTTGGTCTTTTTCCGGCTTACTGTTCTCTGAGCTTACTGGATCTGTGCTTTGATGACTTTATTTAATTTTGGTAAAATTCTCAGTCATTATTTCAAATATGTCTTCTGTTTCTTTCTCTTCTCCTTATGGTATTTTCATCATATCTATGTTTCAACTTTTGTAATTGTCCCATAGTTATTGGCTGTGCTGTTCTGTTTCATTTTTTTCTCTTTACTTTTTAGTTTTGGCGGTTTCTCTTACTGTTTTTCAAACTCACTGATTCTTTGATTCTTTACTTAGTTTTGTTCATTCTACTGATGAGCCCATCAAATCAATCCTTCATTTCTTTCAGAGTGTTTCTGATACCTAGCATTTCCTTGTGATGCTCTCAGAATCTTTCTGCTTACATTACCCATCTGTTCTTGTATTTTGCCCACCTTTTCCATTAGAACTCATATTAATCATTGTTGTTTTAAATTCCTGGTCTGATAATCCAACATTTTTGCTATATCTGTGTTTGGTTTTGATGTTCTGTCTCTTCATAGTTTGTTTTTGACTTTTAGCATGGCTTGTAATATTTTGTTGAAAGCTGACCATGACATACCAGGTAATAAAACTAAGATAAATAGGTCATTTATGTGAGGTTTACATTTGTCTAGTTACAAGTTAGGCTGTATTTACTGTTTGTTATAGGTGCCAGAGGCTAAAATTTCCTCTGGTGTCCTTGTTTTTATTTTTCCTGTTATCTGAGACTTCTTCTCAAATAAGGTCTGAGATGTGCTGTTCTTTCATTTGCATTTCCCTGTTATTATACAGGAGCCCGACTGATGTGGTGGTAATGTTGGAGGGAGGAAAGAGGAAGCATTCTACAACCTTATTATGGACTAAATGTTTGTATTCCCCAAAATTCACATATTGAAATCCTAACCCCCAACGTCATGATGTTAGGAGGTGAGGCCTTTCAGGGATGATTAGATCATGAGGTGAAGTCCTTATGAAAGATATTAGTGCTTTTATAGAAGACACCCCAGAAAGCTCTCTCACCCCTTCAGCCATGTGAGGACACAGAAGACAGGCATCTCTAAACCAGAGAGTGCATTGCCCTTGCCATAACCTTGGACTTCCTAGCCTCCAGAACTGTGAGAAATAAATTTCTGTTGCTTATGTGCTACCCAGTCTGAACTTTTGGTTATAGCAGCCCAAGCTGTCTACGACAGCATTCTGTAGTCCTATGATTGGGTATTAGTCTTTTAGTGACTCTGTGACCCTGAGCTGTGACTTTTATAACTGTTTCCCAGCACCCCACCCCCATCCCCACCTCCATAGATGGGACAAGAAAGCTAGATGTGGCTGGAGTTACATACTTTCCTTCCTCCATATATAAAACTACAGAGGGTTGGAGTTTCTCTTCCCCTAGATGGGTTAGGCTCTGGTAAAACCCCAGGCACCACTTAAACTCTGATAGAATAGTTTCTTTTGAGGGCAGGCCTTGGTAAGAAGAACAGAATACTCTGGGAGTATTTCATGTGGTGACTTTTTCCCTCCCTCTGCCAAAATCATGAGGGAATTTTTTCCTGATCTTCACTATGAGAACTTGGTGGGGCTCTTAGAGGTAAAATCACAACAGTGTGAAGTTTCCCCTAAGATTGCCCTCCCCCAACCCCTGGAGTTTTAATTTTCAAGCTTGTCAACACTGAGACTAGCACTTAGTTACTTACAGTTTAAATTTCCCTACCCTGGTACTGGCTCCCTTGGTGGGTTTCACTCCTGGACTTCTGCTCAAGCAAACTGTTATTCTCTGTATATTCTTGTTTGTCTCGCCAATTTGGGGAGTAGTATTTTGCCCTGTGACCTCAATTCTCTGATGGCTCTAAGACAAGTTGTTGATTTTGTTTGTTCAGATTTTTTCTTGTTGTGAGTACTGGAGTGACAATTTTCCAGATCCTTACATCCTGGACCAGAAAACAGAATTCTATTTTTTTACATTTTAATGTTGTATGACTTTCCCAAGCATTAAGAATTTTATCTCAGGTTTAAATAGCAGGTGATAGGCTTGATAAACGTAGGTTGGTATGTTGAAGTTTCTATTTCTCTTTCATTTCTTTACCATGTAATGATTCTTGTTCACATGCATGGTGATGTCTCTGAGTTTATTCCTATGTCATTTTATGTCATCTGCCAGAGGGAATATCTAAGTTCACATGAAAGAGATTTAATTTCTTAATCCAATGGTTTGAGTCTTTGAGAAGAAAATCTCATGAGCATCAAACAATCTGTTCCCTGGTATTTGCATGGAGTATCAAATGATTGACAGCATTCTGTTTTACTAAGTTTAAGAGGCAAAGGGGAATAATTCTCTCAAGTCACTGGTGAATAATCCATGCCCCATGGTATAATATTAAAGGGATTTTGAAGAGCCAGCTTCATTCATTACTGTTCTGTAGGGTGCCCCAGGGGCTAGAACAGAATATCCAGTAAAATGAGCTCAGAATATGTGAGTAAATTTAATGGGAGTGTCATGGTATCAACAGCACATATTACATCATACAAGATGGGTGTAAAAGAATAGTTACTTGGGGGCAAAAATAAAAATAAGAACAGAAAATGAAAGTGAAAGGAAGAACAAAAGAAATCAAGTAATATGGGAGTATGCTTATGTTCACTAGATATTTAGAATGATAAATGATTAATTTACCAGTTTCTTTCTGCAAAGACACTGTGTTTTAATCAATCTAATAATAATCAATCTAAAGATAAGATATACTAAAGAAAGAAAATATTAACAGAAACTTTTAGAGTTCATACCAACTATATTAGTGTAACTTCTTTGCTGGTTCCTTCACCACCACTTCTACCCCCATCATAAATACTCAGGTTTTGTAGCACTTATTTTTGCTTTACTTTGGCCAGTTTTGTCTGGAATAGTGGTGGCTGTGCAATGAGAATTTAGTCTCAATATATACCTAATAGCAGTATCAACATTCAAGTTCGTAAATTCCTCAAACATCTCATCAGCATTAAAAGCATGTAGGCTTTTAAAGGAATTTAGATTTAGTTTGCTTTTTTAAAAAGTGGCAGAAATAATGTATGTTCAGAAAGCCATTTTCATTTTTCTTCTGGAAACACAGGAAGACTGTATTTACTAACCTTCCTTCTAGTCAGATGAGAGCCATGTGACTATGGTCTGTCCAATGGATGTGATACAGAACCACTGTATATGCCACATCCAGCCTTATGAAACCCCATGTGCTATTATCCAAGCTTCTCTCTCTCACTCATGCTCTCACTGTCGCTACCTTCCCCCATTCCTGTGGTTGGAATCAAAAGTCCCTAGGATGGCAGAGCTGCACTTGTTGAATTGGGGATGGCCAGGAGAGCCGCTAACCCACAGTGGGCTATAATGTGAGTGAAAAATAAACATATATGTATTGTATACTAATACTAAGCCACTAAGACTATGCTTTAGAGTAGCTAGTAAACATTACTCTGAGGAAAACAGAACTCTCAACTACTTAAATTCAGAAAGCTGGAAATTTTAGTCTGTGTTTTATCCCCAAAGCAATTATCCACCACTTGAAAGCTGTGCAGCACTAGGAGGTGCCTGTGGCCGTTATAATTCACACTTACGAGCAACCTGCCCCCGCCTTGGTGAAGGTGGTACCCAAGAAAACTGAGGCTCTCAGCAAGTCAGAGAATACATTAACCATGACGAGGGCTAAGTTTTTCTCTGCCTCATCTTTGATTTCTGCTGAATGTTTCTTCACTTTGTGTCCTTAGAAGTCATCTGACACTTTCAGAAAGGTAAAATTAGCAGGCAGGCTTAACTTCCATTGTTTCATATGTGAGCAGTACTCATTCCTCAATCGCGCAACTAAAAATCAGTCATGTAGTAATGTTGATAAACGCACCTGTTTGTCAGAGGAGAATGGCATTGAGGAAACAATATTTTTTAGTATTTATTTTTTTAGGATACAACACAAATTTAAATAGTTTTCACAAAACAGTTTACTTTTAATACCTCCTTTTGTCCTATTTTAAAATTCTAAAGATTATTTTCAGATGCAATTCTGAAATGACTGCAAATATTAAGGGTTGCATCACTCAATATTATTTAGTGAGCTGTGTGTCTATGCAGCTATAATAGTTATGGTAATGATGTATTCTATTAGCATTATTTGAACCACTGCAGTTAAACTTGTCAGCATTTTTTTTAACTGTTAAACTCCAAGGCTTTTGTTTTGTGTTTTGTTTTTCTCTTGCCTGACTTGCAAAGCACGTAATTCCTTTAGGAGATGACTTTTCCTTATTGCCGTTGTAAAAAAAAAAAATTTTTTTTAACCAAAGTGTCCTTAATCTGAAGACAGAAGTCATTACTGATTGCTAAGATTTAAATACTATCATCCTTGACTTGAAAAAAAAAAAAGTTATGCTTATTTAATTGCTTCTCAGATCTTAACTGAATCTAAAAACATTCCAGCTAAACTATAGTTAATGGATAATTCTGAAAATGATTCCACATAGCCAAGGATCTATAACTTTTCAATAACTTTTGTCTATTACTCTTCTCATGTTTACACTACACTGCATATTTTGCATAGAGTTTAACTATTGCTCTATCATTGAATATTTCTTTGAAAATAGGTGAACAGATTTGGAAAATCTAAAAACTAAACCAAATACTGCAGTGTGAAGTTTGGTTTTACTAGCCTTTAAAAAGAAAATATAACTTTCATTTCATTCAAATTAAATCCTTGTCATAACAATTTTTTAAATCTGACTACTTTGTAATAAAAATAAATTGTTAGACTCAGTACCTGGAAGAACTTTGGTTCAAATATGACGTTCACCTTAATCAAACAGGAGAAGCACATCATTTTAATATTCTTGAAAACTTTCTCTTTCATTTAGGGATAAAAAAGAATATGTATTGAAAAAGATGTAGAACAGAAGGAAAAGTCAATGGGGATTATTTACAAAACAACATTTTGGGGGAGACATAGAGATTATTTTCATATCTAGAAATCATAAACCTCCTCACATAAGTAAAATAGATAATAGCTTATTCTTATTTCAATGATTTTGATTTTAAAAGTCTCTGTCTGACCCCAGAATGTATTTTGTGTGTAGAAGCATCATAACTACTGATTATCCTTCATTTTGAGACATGGCTTGTTAAGTTTCTTTTAATCTTTCTTATTGTACAATTTTAAACTTTATTACTTTCATCTGCCCTTTGAGAAAAGTTACCTTCAGGTCCTTCAGTTTTCTTCTTTCATTTTTTTTCTGTTCAATCGAGAATCAGTCTCTTGGTCATAGTTTATCAGAATTAATGTGTTAATATGCACTGCATTTTCATTTGTTGAGTCTTCGCCCTTGTAGAAATCCTATTAGCTTTCCAAGTGTGTATATTCACCTAGGACAGAATGTTACCACTATAAACTTAGTGAAATGCCTTAGTCTCCTCGCCTGAGCTAAGGATGCTCCTCTCTGTTTTGAACCACAACTCTCATCCCTACTAATGAATTGATTGTCATTCTTTGTTTTTGTCAGAAAACCTTTTCCAGAAACAACATTATGTGGCTAGTAGGGACCTCATTTCTTAAATTCTTATCTCAATTTCTAACAGCTTGCTGGAACAGCATGGCTATGGTAACAAATACAAGTATGTTTGAAACTAATCTTTACTTTCTTCCCCCATCTGTGCACACCAAATCCGCTATTGCATTTCATTTCCGATCCTTCGATTCATTCCATCTCCATGCCTCATTTTGGATTGCTTCATAACCTTTACTCTTCATATAAAGTCTCTTAAAAATCTATACAATTTTGTTCCTCCTATTCACCTTTCACAGGACTGCCTTTGCTTAGACCCTCCTCATCATTTGTCACTTGAACCATAAAGCTCTCTGCCACATGTCTTATCTCTGCCACACGCCTTCTGTTACTGAGTCCAACCTCGTTCTGCTCACCGCATGACAGACCAGTGAATCGGAGACGATGTGTTGAGGCAGGGAATAAGACTTTATTCAAAGCCGGGAGACCGAGAAGATGGCAGACTAGTGCCTCTGAAAAACCATCTTATCTGGGTGTGGATGCCAGTTTCTTTTATAGAATCAGAGAGGGAGAGGCGGTGAGGAAGTAAAGTAAAAGGGCCATCAGTCTTGCAAAACATCTCCTGGAATGACCAGCCTTGGTGAGGGGATGTGTTACTTTTTCTTTCTTCTTGCAGCCATTCACAGGTAGACAGGGTCCCCTGAGGCAGGCCATTATGTACGATTATAATAACAAAAGCAATGAAAAGCAAAGGTTAAAGTCAAAGAAACAGATCCAATGTGGAGTCCAATTTAGCTCTTCCCTGTTACACTTCCAATTTATTCTTCACAATGCCACAGAGTGGGATTTATAACACATCAAATTTTTATCATATTGTTTCATTGCTTAAACTCCTTGAGTGTCCCCCTCACCTTCACTCCTCAAAACACATCTTTCATCATACCAAATCTATAATTGCAGTAGCGATATTTTCCACTTCTTACACTTTAGTGCATGCTCTTTCCACTACTTGAAATGACTTTTCCCCTTGTCCAAACCACCACTTCTTCAAGACAGCTCAAGTTACCTTCCGAGTAGTCAACGTCCCTTCCTCTGTATTCTAGGATTATATATACAAAACAGATCTCTGTAAGGTTCACAAAGAGAAAAGATAATACCCCTAACAATCTTTTCTTTTGCCCTTATCTGTTTTTTTTTTTTTTTTTTTGGCTTTGTGCTTACATGAGAACACTATTAAAATTAGAGTAATTAATGTAAAATAAAAATACATAGCCTGATAGATATCAAATCGGTATATGTGTAGTAGAAGCCACTCATTTGAAAATAAACTGAGAGTGTGTAGGTTTAGCAAGTCTTTACAGGTTTGCTCACATTTTTGTTTGTTGTTTCCTGAAAAATTGGCATTGATCCCTTTATTGTTAAGAGAAGATTATGTAACTTTCTCAAATGTATCAAATAAATAGATATGGGGAACAAAAGAGAACAAATTTTAAATTGCCTTGATTGAAAATAATGAATAAAACGTACTTAATATATTTCATAATAATATACTGAAGTGTGTCCATCTATAGAACACATCAAACATATTTCTCATCATGATTTCCTTCTTTAAATTTAGAAATAGGAGTATTGAAAATTGTGAAAGGTAGTTATTCCTGACTGTCCTTTCATTGCTTCTTGAATTGATAGATGAATAACTGACCCATATTTTTCAGAATTTTTGAGGGTAGGTGACAATTAAAGGTAAAGGTACCTGAGTCCCATCTTATTCCTATTAAATGAGTCTCTGGGAGTTGGGATACTTTGATTCTGTAGATTTGACAAACTCTCTAAGTGATTCCAATGCACTTTGAAGTTCAAAAGCCATGCATCTTGTCTAATTTAGTGTTTCCGTCTGTTGGTCTTTGCTTGAAGACTTCCAGTGGTGAGGAACTCTGAATTTCTGAAGGCAGTGCATTTAGATTTTTTTAAATGATTGTGTAGTTTATATATAGTAAAATGCCCATTTCTTTAGTGTTCAGTTTTGACAGTCGTGTCCAACCACATAACCATCACCCACAAAGAACAGAACATCTGTATCATCCCAGAACCATTACTCACATCAGTTTCTGTGTAATCCCTTTCTCTCAGAATCAGCCCCTTTATATATTCTATCACCTCAGGTCAATTTTTCTGGTTCTAGAACTTCATATAAATGGAACTTAAAAGTGTTCTCTTATACTTAGCTTCTGTCGCTCAGTTTAATATCTGTAAGTTTCAGCCATAGTTGCTGAGTGTATCCGTGGTTAATTTACTTTTCTTTCTGGGTAACATTTCGTTGCATGAATACACCAAGATTTCTTCATCTGTTGACTTGCTGATGGGTATTTGGACTGTTCCCATTTTCTGGTTATTATGAATAAGCCTGCTAATACATTTTTGTAAAAGTCTTTTATATAGACATATGTTTTCATTTATTTTGGGTAATTACTTAGGAGTGGAATTGCTGGGTCATGTGTGTTTAACTTTATAAGAACTTGCAAATATTTCTGCCAAACGGTTGCACCATTTTACACTCTCACCAAAGATCTATGATGGTTCCAGCTGATTCTCTCCAACACTGGGTGTTACTGAGATTTTTAAAATTTTAATCATTCTAGTGAATAAAAAATCATTAAGATTTAATTTTGAATTTCCATGATCCTAAAAATGTTTAGTACCTTTTCAAATACTTATTTTTTAAAAAATATGTGTGTATGTGTGTGTGTGTGTATATATATATTTGTGTATAATGTCGTCTATTCATGTCTTTTGACCATTTTTAAGTGGGTTCTTGGTCTTTTCATTTTTTTGATTTGTAAGTCCATTTGCATCCTACTGAAGTCTCAATAGTCATTTTTGTGAGACCTGGATGTGGTGTATCAGTACTATATGGTACTTTTTAATAAAATTGTTTTGATGATTTTGCTGTATTTATTTTCTATCTTATGTGATGAAAATATGTACGTTATACTTAACTCATGGATAAAGAAATTATATGAAAACATCCTATAAATATTTTTCAAGGCACAGGGGATAAAGAATGTGATTAACTCAAAAGTGGATGCATTAAAATCTGTTTAAATCTTACTTATGTTTTACTGCCTCCAAAGAAGGTATACATTTCCTCTCTACCCAATGAAAAACAATTTTTAAACTCCTACTCAGCAAGCATTTGTACTGTATTGGCTGGATTTGATCAATTTGGTTCATCTCTTTACAAAATAACCTTGAGAAATTAAAACCAAGTTATCTTTGTTTTGTGAAGAGAGGAAAGAAGTTCCAGAGAGGCTTGGTTCTTAGTTCCAGTAGAATTCTGAGTGACAGTATTTGTGCAGCTGACCTTTTCCACACTGACCTGTTAGAGCCTGAGTCCCCCTCTTTCCACTTCCCTAACACACAGGTTGGGGGGCGTCATTGCTCCTGTTTGATATGAAACTTGGCAGTAGTTGTCTACCACCTGAAAGAAATGGCTTATAGCATGAAAATCCAATTGGCTGACTGGGGGCATCAATCCTAGATCATCATTCTCTTTACTTTCTGGGTCTGGAATTCCCATGGTAAATTTTCCCTGAATACATTCAATTAATAACTTGAGCCTAAATGCAGTAAAATGTATTTAACCTCAGCCTCCAACATTTAATTTACTACTCTTATTGATCTTCAACAAACACTTTTCAATATGCATTTATTGAAGATCTGTTTTGTACACAATCCTCTATGAAGCATTAATTTCCCAGAGGCCATCCTGATGCAGTATCTAGCATAGTATTGTGTATATCCAGTCAATTAATACACATATGGACCTGTTTCAACTGGGGTTCATTGATTCTCAGTTCTGAATATATAGCAGCCAGGGTACCCTGAAACCCTTCAGTACAACTTCATAAAAATGTTGGTTAAAGAAAATAATTCTTTTAAATTATTTTCAATACATTGCTGGACTCACTAGAAAGAAAGAAAAATTACCGTTGTCAGAAACTAGAGGGAAATAATAATCATAGCAGCTAATTAAAAAATGACACTAAATCTGCTGCCACAATGGTGGTGATAGCTATGTGGTAGCTGGTCTTGGTAACCAGAGTCTTAACAAGTAGGAATACTATTTCAGGGATAGGAAAGGAGGCCAGGCACCCATTGAATGTGGGGAGCAAGAACTGAGAAACCACATGAAGTTGGGATTCTTAAAAGATGCCACATTTGGTGAAGAGTGGACTAGGAAACTTGCATTCTGCTAGTGTAGGAACAGTCAAGAAGTGATTCACACTCAATGAAGGTACAGGAATCCTAAATTAAAAATGGGTGGGATGGGGGGGTGGGAGGGAGGTTCAAGAGGGAAGGGTATATGTATACATATAGCTGATTCACTTCGTTGTACAGCAGAAACTAACACAACATTGTAAAACAACTATACGCCAATTAAAAAAAAAACACTAGCACAAAAAATAATAATAAAATAAAATAAAAACTTTAAAATATACTCACTAAATGTAATAAAGTACTAGATATTAAAAACATGAAATCATAAATCAACTATAAACAGTAAGAAATACTGTAAGTAAATGATAGTATTTAAGAGCATTATTAAGCATTATGAGCATTGCAACTAATTGTTGAGTTGGGAATATTTCTTATTTGGCTTTCTGGCATATATTTAGGGTGGTTCACAATCACCTCCATTCCTAAACAATCATTTGTTTCGCTAGTATTGTAATAGCGTCAAAGAATATTTCTAATGCCCAGTATGCTGACTCATGTGGCTTCATGGCAAAAGGTGCAGGGCCAGAGGTAGCATAGGGATACAAAGGCATTCTCTGTCACATGTCCCAGAAATATGTGGACAGAGAAGGAGAAACTATTTTTGAAGTATATGAAGCCAGTAATATATGTGAAATTCTTCCAATGATCACCTGTATTAAATTGTAAACAGGAGATTCAGATCCCATTGAAGTAGCCAATGTAGACATTCTCTCCCAATAGGAATATACTTAATTACACAGTGTATAAGTACATCAGACTTTTCCTTCCTTTTGGGTTGGGAAACATGTGAAATAGAACTTATTAGCAATTTGCTGATTATAGATCACAAACCAGTTAACAGTAATACAGAAGTGAGTCTATCTTTATGTAGAGTAGCATGCTCTATGCACTCTTACATGCAGATTGCATCCTACAATTTGATAAATTTCATTCTGATGAAGTTTGATTCTGAAATGTTCTAATGAAAGGGCATGTGAAAGTGCCACTAACACAAGACTCTACTGTGTCAGAAGTGTTTCAGGGACAAAACTCCCTACACATATTTATCAATAAGTCAAGGTATGTAGGATAAGAGGACTCTCATTGCAAAAGTATGTAGCACAATATAGTAGAGCATCAACTTTAAAATACAGTTGATCTGCTCTTGTGTGTGTGATCATTTCTGGTTAACTTTGTATTTCAGTTATGGTTTAATCAGTGAAGAAGCAACACTAAGCATATTATAGAATATGGAATTTATGATAGGAATTAGAACTTGCATAATTGTTGGGAAGGCTGGTGATATAAAGTCCACTTAAAAAAAATTAAAAGATTAAAAAAAATCAGTCCTGGCACAGGTGAACAAATCTGAAAATGAAGCATACAGAGCTGCTATGGTGGGATTCTGAATGGCAATACTAATAGAGGTTGATAGAAGACTGTTGGTTCTTTGTGGCTATTGCTGCTTTAAGTTCAAAGCGAAGTGTCAAACAGTGGGCATGGGGTGGTCAATAACATGTCTACCTTCACTTGTAGACATGTTTACTCCCAAACCATACACAGAAGAGATTCTGAACAACTGTAGTTTTCAGTGTAAACAAGTTGACAAAAACATCCAAAAAACTTCATGTGCTCTTCCAGAATTTTTTTTTTAATATTTATTTATTTATTTGGTTGTGCCAGGTCTTAGTTGCAGCAGGTGGGCTCCTTAGTTATGGCATTCAAACTCTTAGTTGCGGCATGCATGTGGGATCTAGTTCCCTGACCAGGGATCAAACCCAGGCCCCCTGCATTGGGAGCGCAGAGTCTTATCCACTGCACCACCAGGGAAGTCCCTAGAATTTTTGATTGTAACAAAATTTATACATTGAAGAAAAGGAAGTATCCTACTAGAAACCAAAAAAGGTAGAAAATTAAAATATCCAAAGCTCTCTTATTATAGCACAAGAGAAACTAAAATTCTGATGGTAGAAATCATAAACTTAAAGAAAAGAGTTACAATTATCAAGGAAATATAGATAATAAAATGACAACAGAGGGAATAAAGAAGATTTTTTAAAAATCAGAATATTCCAAAACAGTACAAAAAAAATTGAAGGAAAAGAAATAATAAAGAAAAACACAATTTTTACAAATAATAGAGAATGCAAAAAAGGTTTGCAGCAGGTTCATTCTAATGAATTATTTGATTTCCATTAGTTTCAAAAACTTTAATAATGATTTATTAGAGAAATAATTTTATTCAGCACAGTTTAATGAAAGGCAATTTATTTCTCATAATATGAAAATCATAATATGACCCTCTAGAGTGGGTATTGAGGTAAAAGCAAGTTAATGAGTATTGTTGATTAAAAACACATTTAAGACTAGTAATTGAACAAGAAAAACCTAAGTGTCCTAAGACCTCATATCTTGTATATAAAAGAAAGTGGTAGAGATTTTCTCAAATTTTACAACCTTAGCATTAAGTGACATGACCAATTATAAGTTGTAAAGCTGAAAGACATTTTTCT
This sequence comes from Balaenoptera physalus, assembly GCF_965194825.1. NCBI lineage: Eukaryota > Metazoa > Chordata > Mammalia > Artiodactyla > Balaenopteridae > Balaenoptera > Balaenoptera physalus. Next base: position 127,477,678 of record NC_138890.1, read on the forward strand.
AAATTTCAACAATAAAAATTGTTTAGTTCTGCCATAAAAAGACTTAATTATTTTAATATTTTTATGATTTTAAAAATTGCTGTCAGATGAGTTGATGAAAAAGTAAACAGCCAAAAGTACAAGAATAAAAGTATTACCAAACTGTGTTAGGCAGCTAAGTAATAAAATATATTTTTATTTTTGTTATCATGTGATGTTTATGGTATTTACCAACTTTTAAAAGTCTAACTTGCAATTATTTCCTTTTTAATGCCCAGTAAATATTAACTTTCATACCTAATTTTGTATTATAGTTGTTCTAATTCTTTTTCTTAAGTAAGTACCACTGGAACTACGAATTAGAGCATGAAGGAAATAAAAATGTATATTTTAAATCTGTTACATCCATGCTGAGAAAAAGGATTTTATAAACATTCAATTTCTTTTTTCTTTTACCTAAGTCATCCCACATTTTACCTAAGTAATTCCACCTCTCTCTGCTTTTTGTCCACTGAAACAGCGTCTGTTTCCAACCCACAAACTTTCATGGTATTTGGACACAGTTACCTTTTCTTTCAGAGATATAAGCAAGATTTGTGGAGATCTGTTTTCCTCAGGTCTGAGTCGTGTTAATCACAAAAGTAGATGTTTAGGGATAGCAGATTGTGTTCTGCTTGCTCTGATTGTCAGATGTTGAATAACAAGAGTCCCCATAGGTTCTTCCATGAATTTGTTATGCAGACCCTTAAAAGTACAGGTCAAGTCCTCTCCCTTATTCAGGCCTCTATCAGTTCTCCAGGGCTACGGTAACAAAGTGACACAAACTAGGTAGCTTAAACAACAGAATTGTATTGTCTCACAATTCTGGAGGCTGGAAGTAGATGAAGATGTCATTAGGGTTGATTCCTCCTGAGGGTTGTGAGCAAGACTCACAACCTTGCCTCTCACCTGGCTTCTTGTGGTTTGCTTGGTAAATTTTGGGATTCTTTGGCTGGTAGAAGTGTTACCCTGATCTCTGCCTTCATCTTCTTATGGTGTCCTCCCGTGTGCATGCCTGTGTCCAAATTTCACCTTGTATAAGGACACTAGTCATATTGGATTAGGGGTTCATCCTACTCCAGTATGACCTTATCTTTCTTAACTAATTACCTCTACAGTGACTGTTTCCTAAAGCAGTCACATTCTGAGGTACTGGGGGTAAGGACTTAAACATATGAGTGGGGGTGGGGAAGCACTATTCAATCCGTAACAAGGTGTAAGAGCACTGCTATGTAGAAACAGAGAGCAAAGAAAAAAAGTAAAACAGTTGAACAGAATGACCTCTTCTGCATGAAAAATGGGAGTGGGAGAGACCTTCTTTCCTGACTGCTTAGGTCCCGTGTTTCTTGAATGAGTCAAGGCAGGCTGAGGAACTATAACAAATTGACACTTGATTCAGCCAGTGTTGGTGGGAGGGGGTCAGAGGCCTATGAATTTCATTTAGATAATTTGGGAAATGAGACTTTGCTTGTATTCTAAATATCACTAAATGAAAACATATAGGAAATAGTAACTTTGCATATGAGTATAAGAGGGAATGAAAGTTTATAGTGCGCGTAAGTCAGGATTCAATCAAAGATGCAGAATAACATGAGAGTGTATATAAAGCATCATGCCATGGATGGTAGCTTTGGCAGAAGCATTGCAGACATGGAATGCAAATATATATCTGGAGTAAATGTCTATTTCAGGAAGAATAAAGTGCTGCCCCATCCATGATATAAGCAGTTCAGTGTATTCAACCTACCACCAGGTAACTGTCTCTTCACCTTGAGATATGGTGTCATATCAGGGCACAGTATTGGTATCTGCTGCTGGCAGTTTGGGCACTCAACAGTGGCTGTAGTCAGGTTGGCCTTAGTGATTACAAGTCTTTGTTGCTGAACCCATGCATGACTTATATCCCTTCAGTGTGGCCACTTTGTTCATGAACCCATTGAGTGATGGCAGAAGTGGCTGCAGAAAAGGTCTTACTGGTATCCACAGAACAGGTCATGCTATCTTCTTGATCATTTACACCCTTCTCTGATGATTATCACCCTATGGTGAACATTCACGTGGGACGGAAATATCTCCACATTCTGTGCCCATTCAGAGAAGTCTATTCACATACATCCTCCACAGATCTTCTTGTCATCAATGTTCCAGTTTTGTTTCCTCAAAGTCCCTGACCATCAAGCCAAACCATTAACAACAGTCCCTAAATCAATACAGATTTATACCTCTGGCCATCTCTCCATTCAGACATAATGAAAAACCACATGCATTACTTGACCTCCTGCCCTGCCCACTAGGAAGATCTCCCTTCACCATTGCCCTATTAGGCTGTCCCAGAATGGTGCTGTACTGTTACAGCTATTCACTTTTGTATAGTGCCTGTATTTCATGCAGAGTTTCTGCAACCAAACCTGAGTTTTTCCTTCCTCAGTCAACTAATTAAGGAACTGGCCATGATTTCATAGGTGTGGGCTGAGAGAGAAAAGGTAATGTAGCAAGGCGAGTGGCCATGTGCATTTAGGCCACTTCTCTAAGCACAGGGATGTTACAGTAGCTTTCAGGTCATTTACCTAGAACTGCAACTGGGAATCTGGAGACCCTGAACTCATCATTTTCTTTCCCTGCTTTCTTCAGCATAGTTCAAAGCAACTAACAAATACTATTATACTCCTTATTTTGACCAAAATATTTTAAAGTGGAAAATATTCATCCAGAGCCTCATCTTCTATAGATACCCAATTACAAAGTCAGTAATCTAAGTGGTTTCTCTGTCACTTCATGCCATGGACTACTTGTACCCTCATTACCACTGGAAACAGGATCATTTTTCCTTTAAATCTAATCAGATTAAAGCACCAACTCCAGAAAACCTAAAACCAGTTCAGAGAAATTATCCTTAAGATTCTGTTCTTCTGGAACCACTTCCAGTACCAAATTCTGCATCAGTCAGGGTTCATCCAGACATGCAGATCTAGTAGTCGATATAGATAGAAATAGATATAGAGATATATAGATAAAGCTGGAGATAGATATGAATATAAACAAAGGTATCAATATAGACGATTTATTAAAAGAAGTTAACATATACAATTGTGGGGCTGGCTAAACAAATCTGAAGTCCGTAAGTTAGGCAATCAAGAAGAAAAGATCCCAAGTCAGCTGGAACCCCAAACACAATCTGAAGTGTGTTGTCCAGAGGGAGGAATCTCGCCCTTTGGGGAAGGCCTAAGCTCATTTTTAAGGACTTTCAGCTGATTAATTAAAGTCCACCCAAGATAATCTCCCTTTTGATTAACTTAAACTGATAGGGAGTTTAATCAAATCTGCAAAATCCCTTCACTGTAGCACCCAGATTAGTGTTTGAATAACTGAGAAAAGATTATACATCTTTTCATGTGCAACAAAATGCTCTCTACCTCTCTTTCATTTGCCAACTCTATCTAAAGAGAATATTCTTGGTAGCCCCCTCTAACTGGAAACACAGTGAAAGGAAATTCTGAAGCTTATTACAACCTAGCCAAGTTGATACATCAAAAACCATGATATATAAAAGGGTCATATTTTTCTTGAGTAGAAAGATTTCAATCTTTCTTTGTGCTTCTCAATATTATCCAACTTTTGAAATATTTACATAGATAATACAAATTTCAAAAATTGGAAACCACTTTTGAAAAGTGTTAATATTATTTAATGAGAAATGCCACAAACACAAATCACACACAAATGGCCAAGAGACAACTAAAATAAATATTCGATTTTACTATTAATTGCAGAAGTACAAAAATACAAATGAAACTGTAAATGAAATGCATTTACATTTCATTTATCAAGAAAGTAAAGTTTAAGAAAAGACTGTCTGTTGTTGAAATTAATGAGGAAATGGTCACTTACTCCATGTAACATAGACTCCTGGCAAGAGTATAAACTGTACAATATTTGGGGAAATGTGTGTGTGTGTATGAATCAACACTCAGGGAAAATGAGCAATATTGTTGCTCTTTTAAATGAAATCATGAATGTATTTTCAGCATTACCTAAATAGGAACAATGGACATATCCATAAAATTATAATAGTTACCTTTGAACGTGTTAGGTTATTATCTATATTTAAAAAGTGAAAAAAGTTTTCCCCTATTATTAAGCTCCCTTTATCTCACTACACTTTTCTAAGATGATATCTAGGAAAGAGTTCCATCATTAGCATAGGCTAAAAGCAATTCACAAAACAGAAGCGTTTCCAAAAAAAAAATTATCATTTTTTTACATAGTAATACTAATGAATCTTCCAAATCCTACCTTGGAATATGCTATCTGGAAACAGATTCTTTTCACATTTACTGTTTCAATAGTATAATTTGAAACACAAAAAAATTATTAATATATGAGAGATGAATAGTAATTAGAAAGATCAACAAAAATTAATGTCTTACAGAATATATGAATATCAACTGGAAAATTGAAAATAAATAATTTAGGTGCTATTAAGAAAGATAAAGGCAATATAATCACGGTGCAAATTGGATTTAAAAAACCAGAAGAAATAAAAAATATGTTATCAGTTCCCTTATCAGAGGTTTTTGTTACTTATTGCTACATAACAAACCATCCCAAAATTTAGTGGCTTAAAACAACGCTTCATTATTTCTCATGGTTCTTTGGATTGACTAAGATCAGCTAGGTGGTTCTTGCTTGGGGTCTCTCACAAAGCTGGAATAAGATTATATTTGGGCCACAGTCATCTGAAAGCTTACATGGGTTGGATGTTCAAAATGGTGCATTCACAAGGTAGGCAATTGATGCTGGCTTTTAGCTGGGAGCTCAGTTATGACTGGCTAGTGAAGGGCCTACACATGGCCTTTCCATGTGACTTGGACTTTTCATATCAGGGTCAAGTTGTAATAGAGTGTCCTAAGAAGGAATGTTCCAAAATATCCAAAACATTTCTTCAATTTAAATGTATTGTTCATCCAAGTCACTAAGATAGCCCAAGTGAAGGGGAGGAAATTAAGTTCCACATCTTAACTGGGGAATAGCAAAGTTACAATTCAGATGTATGTATAGGATAGGAGGTATTCCTTTGGCCATCTTTGTAAAATACAATCCGCTACACAGCTCTTTCCTCAAAATCAAGTGATCTGATGAAACTTGGTGTGACATGTTTTATAAATTAGTTATGTCCATCTTTTGAATTAGCTCAATAGTAATCTAGGTCTATATAATATTTCCTCATATAATCAGTAGCAGACACTTGGGCTCCTAATATATTAGGAGCTAAGTCTAGATCTGTATTTCTAGTTCTAAGCTTTTTAGAAACTATTTGAATTTAGTTCTTCATTTCATTTACTTCCTAGCTGACTACAACAAAGAGCTGTTGGTGTCATTAGACTAATCTACTTGCTTATCAAGTTAGTTCTTACTTCCTTATCACTTTGATTTAACAGAATTATTAACTGTTTGATTTAACAGAATTATTATCTAGTGCCAAGGGTCTAAATCAGATGTTTAATCTATAAATGGAATTGTACAAATCTCAACAGTTGAGAGCTTCCTTTTGTCAGATACTTTCTTAACAAATACCTCCAATAAGTATATCAGTGTCCCTCATGAGATGTCATTATTACTTAATTACCCTGTGCTGAGGGACATGGAGAATGCCAGAGGGTGAGCAGAGGCAGAACTGCATGGTGGGACAACTTCAATTTTCTAAAGAGCTTAGTGACAAGGCAGGGGACACTAAGAGACAATCATTGACAGTTTTTCATCTGCATCAGACATATATAAATTGAAATGCAACTGCTATGATTAAAATGGAGGCATTTTTATTACCATTCTTGGGACTATCATGTCACATCATTCCGTCACCATGTAATGAAATAATTCATTGTATTTCTTTGTTAACTTCCAACTTATCTGTGAAAATGTAGGGATAGTAGTTATTCAATGATTCTGGATGTAAACATATCCTAAATTTATCAAAACATATTTCAGCAGAACATCAGATAGAAAAGTAGACAATCAAGCAGAATATTGATAGGTTTACTGATGCTGAAAGATGTCACTCCAGGAGTCTTGAACCGCTTGGGCTTAAGTAACAAACTCAGGTGACATTTAACAACCCCTGCAGTTCAATATTTCCTCATAAGTGTGTCAGTCACTGAAGATTTACTGCCCTTTCACATTTTTATATTTATGTCAGAGAGATGGCCTGTCATCACACTAGTGACTTCTAACATGGGGAAACGCTAAGAATGTCAAACACAGAGTAGAACAGAAATGGAATAGCAGTTGGAGATGATTTTTAGTTAAAATGAACTCAGAAAACTGAAGAAGCAGAAAGGTTTTTTGTTTCTTTTAGCCTCACTGTTTGTTTTCTTTTGTTGACTTTTCTGCTCATCAAATCTTATTCCTTCATTATTTTTCATTTCTTTCCAGTGCTGGATGTGTTCTTTAACACCTATGTAGACATTCTAAGTACACACAAATTGTAGATTCCAGCTGGAACAATCCAGTGTTTTGCAGTTGTTTTTTGTTTGCTTGGTGGAGGCGGGCGGGGGGAGGGGGTGTAAGGAAGAGAACATCAGTATTTCATTATATACTTCTAGCCCTCCCACCTCAGGAGAGTCATAGCAGAATTAGGGACAGTCTAGAAAAGAGCAACAGCAAAGGTAAAATAGATTAAAAGAGTCTATTTAAGGAGAAAGCAGAAGAGTTAGAAGGCATTATCAAAAATAATGAAACACGAAAGGGATACGATCAAAATCTATAAATTAAGTAAATATATTAACCAATACAGTGAACATGTGTTCATTCAACAAATAATAGAGCATGAGAGGAGTAGCATAATGATCTCACCATAATTTGTCATTCTAGATCCTATGTTACCTAAACTCCCAGAGGACCATGTCAGGGTATCAGAGTGTATCCTTTCAGATCCCTCTTCCACTTGGTGTAAGATGAGAGGGAAGCATGTCACTGTCCATCCTTTTCATTGGGAGGATAATGTAAAACAGAGAATGTTGTCCACCATCCAGTTCTACAAGAATCAAGTCATTAGGCTCTGAGGTTGTTGACCTATAATACACCCTGAAAGGCTGAGATAAGCAATGTGGTACTCTGTGCTCTGGGAAAACTGGCAGAACAGGCTTTCAGATAGTTGAATATTTTCAGGAGAAATTTTTGTGAACCCAAATTCTTGCACCCACCCATACTTAGAAAAGCACTAAAACTATTCACTAAGAAACCTGTTCCTCATGACTAGCAGCAACCTTCTACTGAAATGCGTGCTTGATTGCCTGTACCCTTTTAACAAAATCACATATATACTGACCTACCCCCTTACCTTTTCAAAACAGTTTCTCAGAACTATATGAGAGGCTTTCTCCCAGGCTATCATCCTCAGTAACACACAGAAATTCAACTCACAGCTCTTACATTGTGCTTTTTTTTGCAAGAAGACAGTAAGAATGTACAGAACAGCAATGTTTCTCTCCAGAGAATTCTGCCCTCCTTCTATTAGATGTTTATTAATTTCTCAAGCTTAATGAAGAATTGGGAGTCACAAAACCAGCTGTCACAGTCTGCTTAGTAAGTCCTAATCAAGTGGACACATACCTTGCTTTAGTATGTGGGAAAAGCTTGGGTTTATATAGTTTTTAGACTTCAGTGTTTCAACTGAAACAGAGAGAGAAAGAGTACCATTTTAACCTCCTGTTATATGGATATTGCTCCATTTTTTTTTTAAACATCTTTATTGGAGTATAATTGCTTTACAATGGTGTGCTAGGTTCTGCCTTACAACAAAGTGAATCAGCTACACGTATACATATATCCCCATATCCCTTACCTCTTTCATCTCCCTCCCACCTTCCCTATCCCACCCCTCTAGGTGGTCACAAAGCACCACTGATCTCCCTTTGCTATGCGGCTGCTTCCCACTAGCTATCTATTTTACATTTGGTAGTATATATAAGTCCATGCCACTCTCTCACATCATCCCAGCTTACCCTTCCCCCTCCCCGTGTCCTTAAGTCCATTCTCTATGTCTGCGTCTTTATTTCTGTCCTACCCCTAGGATCTTCAGAACCACTTTTTTTTTTTCTTTTTTAGATTCCATATATGTGTGTTAGCATACGGTATTTGTTTTTCCCTTTCTGACTTACTTCACTCTGTATGACAGAGTCTAGGTCCATCCACTTCACTACAAATAACTCAATTTCATTCTTTTTATGGTGAGTAATATTCCATTGTATATATGTGCCACATCTTCCTTATCCATTCATCTGTCGATGGACACTTAGGTTGCTTCCATGTCCTGGTTATTGTAACTAGAGCTGCAATGAACATTGTGGTACATGACTCTTTTTGAATTATGGTTTTCTCAGGATATATGCCCAGTAGTGGGATTGCTGGGTCGTATGGTAGTTCTATTTTTAGTTTTTTAAGGAACTTCCATACTGTTCTCTATAGTGGCTCTGTACCAGTTTACATTCCCACCAACAGTGCAAGAGGGTTCCCTTTTCTCCACACCCTGTCCAGCATTTATTGTTTGTAGATTTTTTGATGATGGCCATTCTGACTGGTGTGAGGTGGTACCTCATTGTAGTTTTGATTTGCATTTCTCTAATAATTAGTGATGTTGAGCATCCTTTCATGTGTTTGTTGGCATTCTGTATAACTTCTTTGGAGAAATGTCTATTTAGGTCTTCTGCCCATTTTTGGATTGGGTTTTTTGTTTTTTGATATTGAGCTGCATGAGCCGCTTGTAAATTTTGGAGATTAATCCTTTGTCAGTTGCTTCATTGGTAAATACTTTCTCCCATTCTGAGGGTTGTCTTTTCATCTTGTTTATGGTTTCCTTTGCTGTGCAAAAGCTTTTAAGTTTCATTAGGTCCCATTTGTTTATTCTTGTTTTTATTTCCATTTCTCTAGGAGGTGGGCCAAAAAAGATCTTGCTGTGATTTATGTCATAAAGTGTTCTGCCTAGGTTTTCCTCTAAGAGTTTTATAGGGTCTGGCCTTACATTTAGGTCTTTAATCCATTTTGAGTTTATTTTTGTGTATGGTGTTAGGAAGTATTCTGATTGCATTCTTGTACATGTAGCTGTTCAGTTTTCCCAGGACCACTTAATGAAGAGACTGTTTTTCTCCATTGTATATTCTTGCCTCCTTTATCGAAAATAAGGTGACCATATGTGTGTGGGTTTATCTGTGGGCTTTCTATCCTGTTCCATTAATCTATATTTCTGTTTTTGTGCCAGTACCATACTGTCCTGATTACTGTAGCTTTGTGGTATAGTCTGAAGTCTGGGAGCCTGATTCCTCCAGCTCCGTTTTTCTTTCTCAAGATTGCTTTGGCTATTTGGGGTCTTTTGTGTTTCCATACAAATTGTGAAATTTTTTGTTCTAGTTCTGTGAAAAATGCCATTGGTAGTTTGATAGGGATTGCATTGAATCTGTAGATTGCTTTGGGTAGTATAGTCATTTTCACAATGTTGATTCTTCTAATCCAAGAACATGGTATATCTCTCCATCTGTTTGTATCTTCTTTAATTTCTTTCATCAGTGTCTTATAGTTTTCTGCTACAGGTCTTTTGTCTCCTTAGGCAAGTTTATTCCTAGGTATTTTATTCTTTTTGTTACAGTCGTAAATGGGAGTGTTTCCTTAATTTCACTTTCAGATTTTTCATCATTAGTGTATAGGAATGCAAGAGATTTCTGTGCGTTAATTTAGTATACTGCTACTTTACCAAATTCCTTGTTTAGTCCTAGTAGTTTTCTGGTAGCATCTTTAGGATTCTCTATATATAGTATCATGTCATCTGCAAACAGTGACAGCTTTATTTCTTCTTTTCTGATTTGGATTTCTTTCATTTATTTTTCTTCTCTGATTGCTCTGGCTAAAACTTCCAAAACTATGTTGAATAATAGTGGTGAGAGTGGACACCTTGTCTTGTTCCTGATCTTAGTGAAAATGGTTTCAGTTTTTCACCATTGAGAACAATGTTGGCTGTGGGTTTGTCATATATGGCCTTTATTATGTTGAGGTAAGTTCCCTCTATGCCTACTTTCTGCAGGGTTTTTATCATAAATACGTGTTGAATTTTGTTGAAAGCTTTCTCTGCATCTATTGAGATGATCATATGGTTTTTCTCCTTCAATTTGTTAATATGGTTTACCACAATGATTAATTTGCGTATATTGAAGAATCCTTGCATTCCTGGGATAAACCCAACTTGATCATGGTGTATGATCCTTTATATGTGCTGTTGGATTCTGTTTGCTAATATTTTGTTGAGGACTTTTGCATCTATGTTCATCAGTGATATTGGCCTGTAGTTTTCTTTCTTTGTGACATCTTTGTCCTGTTTTGGTATAAGGGTGATGGTGGCCCCATAGAATGAGTTTGGGAGTGTTCCTCCCTCTGCTATATTTTGGAAGAGTTTGAGAAGGAGAGGTGTTAGCTCTTCTCTAAATGTTTGGTAGAATTCGCCTTTGAAGCCCTCTGGTCCTGAGCTTTTGTTTGTTGGAAGATTTATAATCACAGTCTCAATTTCAGTGCTTGTGATTGGTGTGTTTATACTTTCTATTTCTTCCTGGTTCAGTCTCGGAAGGTTGTGCTTTTCTAAGAATTTGTCCATTTCTTCCAGGTTGTCCATTTTATTGACATAGAGTTGCTTGTAGTAATCTCTCATGATCCTTTGCATTTCTGCATTGTCACTTGTTACTTCTCCTTTTTCATTTCTAATTCTATTGATTTGCGTTTTCTCCCTTTTTTTCTTGATGAGTCTGGCTAATGGTTTATCAATTTTGTCTATCTTCTCAAAGAACCAGCTTTTATTTTTATTGATCTTTGTTATTGTTTCCTTCATTTCTTTTTCATTTATTACTGATCTGATCTTTATGATTTCTTTCCTTCTACTAACTTTGGGGTTTTTTTGTTCTTCTTTCTCTAATTGCTTTAGGTGTAAGATTAGGTTGTTTATTTGAGATGTTTCTTGTTTCTTGAGGTAGGATTGTATTCCTATACACTTCCCTCTTCGAAGTGCTTTTGCTGCATCCCATAGGTTTTGGGTCGTCGTGTTTTCATTGCCATTTGTTCTAGGTATTTTTTGATTTCCTCTTTGATTTGTTCAGTGATCTCTTGGTTATTAAGTAGTGTATTGTTTAGCCTCCATGTGTTTGTATTTTTTACAGATTTTTTCCTGTAATTGATGTCTAGTCTCATAGCATTGTGGTTGGAAAAGATACTTGATATGATTTCAATTTTCTTAAATTTACCAAGGCTTGTTTTGTGACCCAAGATGTGATCTAACCCAGAGAATGTTCCATGAGCACTTGAGAATAAAGTGTATTCTGTTGTTTTTGGTTGGAATGTCCTATAAATATCAATTAAATCCATCTTTTTTAATGTACATTTAAAGCTTGTGTTTCCTTATTTATTTTCATTTTGGATGTTCTGTCCATTGGTGAAAGTGGGTGTTAAAGTCCCCTACTCTGATTTTGTTCCTGTCAATTTCCCCTTTTATGGCTGTTAGTATTTGCCTTATGTATTGAGGTGCTCCTATGTTGAGTGCATAAATATTTACAGTTGTTATATCTTCTTCTTGGACTGATCCCTTGATCATTATGTAGTTTCCTTCTTTGTCTCTTGTGATAGTCTTTATTTTAAAGTCTATTTTGTCTGATATGAGAATTGCTACTCCAGCTTTCTTTTGATTTCCATTTGCATGGAATGTCTTTTTCCATCCCCTCACTTTCAGTCTGTATGTGTCCCTAGGTCTGAAGTGGGTCTCTTGTAGACAGCGTGTATACGGGTCTTGTTTTTGTATCTATACAGCCAGTCTGTGTCTTTTGGTGGGAGCATTTAATCCATTTACATTTAAGGTAATTATTGATATGTATGTTCCTATTACTATTTTCTTAATTGTTTTGGGTTTGTTATTGTTGGTCTTTTCCTTCTCTTGTGTTTCCTGCATAGAGGAGTTCCTTTATCATTTGTTGTAATGGTGGTTTGGTGGTGCTGAACTCTCTTAGTTTTTGCTTGTCTGTAAAGGTTTTAAGTTCTCCATCAAATATGAATGAGATCCTTGCTGGGTAGAATAATCTTGGTTGTAGCTTTTTCCCTTTTATCACTTAAAATATGTCCTGCCACTCTGTTCTGGCTTGCAGAGTTTCTGCTGAAAGATCAGCATTAACCTATGGGGATTCCCTTGTATGTTATTTGTTGTTTTTCCCTTGCTGCTTTTAATATTTTTTCTTCGTATTTAATTTTGGTTAGTTTGATTAAAATGTGTCTTGCCGTGTTTCTCCTTGGATTTATCCTGTATGGGACTCTCTGTGCTTCCTGGACTTGATTAACTATTTCCTTTCCCATATTAGGGAAGTTTTCAACTCTAATCTCTTCAAATATTTTCTCAGTCCCTTTCTTTTTCTCTTCTTCTTCTAGGACTCCTATAATTCGAATGTTGGTGCATTTTATGTTGCTCCTGAGGTCTCTAAGACTGTCCTCAATTCTTTTCATTCTTTTTCTTTATTCTGCTCTGCAGTAGTTGTTTCACTATTTTATCTTCCAGGTCACTTATCCGTTCTTTTGCCTCAGTTATTCTGCTATTGATTCCTTCTAGAGAAGTTTTAATTGCATTTATTGTGTTGTTCATCATTGTTTGTGTGCTCTTTAGTTCTTCTAGGTCCTTGTTAAGTGTTTTTGTATTTTCTCCATTCTATTTCCAAGATTTTAGATTATCTTTACTATCATTACTCTGAATTCTTTTTCAGGTAGACTGCCTATTACCTCTTCATTTGTTTGGTTTGGTGTGTTTTTACCTTGCTCCTTCATCTGCTGTGTTTTTCTCTGCCTTCTCATTTTGCTTAACTTACTGTGTTTGGGGTCTCCTTTTCACAGGCTGCAGGTTCGTAGTTCCCATTGTTTTTGGTTTCTGCCCCCAGTGGCTAAAGATGGTTCAGTGGGTTGTGTAGGCTTCCTGGTGGAGGTGACTAGTGCCTGTGTTCTGGTGGATGAGGCTGAATCTTGTCTTTCTGGTGGGAAGGACGTCATCTGGTGGTGTGTTTTAGAGTGTCTGTGACCGTTATGGTTTTAGGCAGCCTCTCTGCTAATGGGTGGTGTTGTGTTCCTGTCTTGCTAGTTGTTTGGCATAGGGTAACTTGACTGTGGAGATTTAATCTGTTGCTCCTGAGGCTGCTGGGATAAATTTCCCTTTCTCTTCTTTGTTCACACAGCTCCTGGGGTTCACCTTTGGAATTTGCCCCGCCTCTGTGTGTAGGTCACCTGAGGACGTCTGTTCCCACCCAGACAGGACGGGGTTAAAGTAGCAGCTGATTAGGGGGCTCTGGCTCACTCAGGCCAGGGGGAGGGCGCGGTACATAATGCGGGGTGAGCCTGCGGCAGGAGAAACCAGCGTTAAGTTGCACCAGCCTGAGGTGCACCGTGTGTTCTCCTGGGGAAGTTGTTCCTGGATCACGAGACCTTGGCAGTGGAGAGCTGCACAGTCTCCCGGGCGGGGAGGTCTGGATAGTGACCTGTGCTTGCACACAGGCTTGTTGGTGCCTGCAGCAGCAGCCTTAGCATTTCATGCCCGTCTCTGGTGTCTGTGCTGATAACCGTGGCTCGCGCCCATCTCTGAAGTTTGTTTAGGCAGTGCTCTGAAACCCCTCTCCTCGCACACCCCGAAACAGTGGTCTCTTGCCTCTTAGGCAGGTCCAGACTTTTCCCAGACTCCCACCCGGCTAGCTGTGGCACACTAGCCCCCTTCAGGCTGTGTTTACATAGCCAACCCCATTCCTCTCCTTGAGATCTGACCTCCAAAGCCAAAGCCTCAGCTCTCAGCCCCCACCTGCTCCGGCGGGTGAGCAGACAAGCCTCTCAGGCTGGTGAGTATTGGTCGGCACCAATCCTCCGTGCAGGAATCGCTCCACTTTGCCCTCTGCACCCTTGTTGCTGCGCTCTCCTCCGTGGCTCCAAAGCTTTCCCCCGCCCACCCCCCGTCTCCGCCAGTGAAGGGGCTTCCTAGTATGTGGAAACTTTTCCTCCTTCACGCTCCCTCCCAGAGGTGTAGGTCCCATCCCTATTCTTTTGTCTCTGTTTTTTCTTTTGTCTTTTGCCCTACCCATGTACATGGGGAGTTTCTTGCCTTTTGGGAAGTCTGAGGTCTTCTGTCAGCATTGAGTAGGTATTCTGTAGGAGTTGTGCACATGTAGATGTATTTCTGATGTATTTGTGGGGAGGAAGGTGATCTCCACATCTTACTCCTCTGTCATCTTGAAGGTCTCCTGCTCCATTTTAATGATGGTTAAGCTGAGGTTTAGCAGCATTAATGTAACTTTTTCATGGTCACACAGCTTATGGGGAAAGAGTTGGGATTCAAACCCATGTCTGTTTGATATTAAAATACATATTTAAAAAATTTATAATGTAATATTTTTGATAAAAATATTGAGCCTTAAAAGAAACTTCTCATTTCCTGCTTGGCTATACATTCTCCATTTTGCATTTCCATATCTGTTCTTGATGAGTCTCCATTCTGATTTGTGCCTAAGAAGGTGACTATATGGAAAGTATCAGATAGCTCCCTTGCCTCTGGGTTCTGCACCTGCAGGAGATAAGGGAGGGCAGGAGGATAATGAGGTAGGGGTATTTATTCCTCTGGCTTGTCCCTGCCAGGGCTGACTTGACAGTAGCCACATTTCTCTTTTGAAAGCCACAACTTCTGTCTGATGGACCCTTACATATACTAAAGCCCTTTTCAGAATTCCTCCCCTTGCAGTGTCAGATCTACTGTTGGTAATGACTGTTGCTGGGTATTATTGTATTCTTTGTTGGCTTCCCTGAATATTTTAACAGCTTTGTAAATAGTCCTTTCATTAAACTCTTCTGAAGTACCCATATGAGGATGTCATCTGTTTCTTATTGGGAGCTTAACAAATATACCTACAAACTGGTAGGTCAGTTTATCCATGTTATACTTGTGCAAAGAAAAACACTGCTTTACTAATTCTCTGTTTAATTGTTAGAACCAGGGGTAGAGGTGGTGGTGTAAGGAAGGGACAGAACTTGTCCATGTAAATGAGATTGCATGAAAAAATGGAACATAGAAATAGTGGTATTAAATCTTGACACTGTTAAAATGTTATTATATAGGGGACTTTCAAGTACACTAATATATATGGAAAAAATATAGTTCTTATAGTCTAAAAATTTCTCATATCCTTAGGTACAACTGAACTTGTCAGTTGAAGATATTTCAGGCTTCCCAGATAAAATAGTCTCTGTTAAATTTAAACATTCATTTAATTTAGTTGTATCAGGATTTATTTATGTAGTCTCATTTGGATCACTCAGCCTATTTAAATAAATTGTCTAATTTTCTGTTCTGCTTTCCCACTCCTTGGTATGTGGGTGTATAGCAGGCTCACTGTGTCATCATGCTAACCAGGAAGAAGAAGACCTAGAATCTATAAAAATCTGAAAATAATAAGTCGTGCAACTCCTTGAAGCTGAGGCGAGGTTATGGAGAGAAATGAGTAATCTAATAGCAGTGGCCTTTGCTGGCAGCAATAGATAAAGACATTTTGCCAATATATTCATTCAAAGTCGTCTATAACTACATGACTATCTGGATAAACCTGTTTAATTGTATTAACTCTGTGACCATGATGACATACAGATAAAAAACAACAAAAAGTAAACAACGACTATGCACCTATTATTTTATAATACATTGCATCTATTTTTGTATTAGATTCTTTCCTTGATAAATTGCATGTCTGAATTCCTCAGGAAAATATTTTAGATAAATTTCAAGGAAACTTTTGGTAAGTCTATCCCATTATTAGTCACTATTTCACTCTTTATTAACTTGAAGAGAAATTTGTCAAGAAAAATACAAGATTATTCTGAACTTTTATTGATTTTCTTTTCCCTCAGCCTTTGTGAAAAGGAACACATTATGAATTAAGCTGCTTGAGCTCAATATAAACTTCCAGTAAATAGTGCTTTAACCTTGAATCTTATCACTAATCTCAGAGTCCAAGTTTCACAAAAATTTCCTACTTACCAACAAGATGATAAATCAGAGTAATTAAAAACAAGATGGTGTTCTTGCCTCCCCACATCCAGTGTCTTCTATTCTTTCATTTTAATGAACTGAAAATGATTTCAAATGATCTGGATGGATGTCTACCTTCTTTAAGTATTAGAAAATCATATCTCCTTCAGCAAAAAGGTGAAATGTTATCATGATCCAGATGTTATCTCAATTGACTTTAAGTTTAAATTATGATCAAAAAGTTCTAAGTAGCAATGTTAGCAAAATAAAGACATACTTTTGATAATAACCCTTTAAATTTTATTCGGTGATTAGCTGCGAAAATAGCAACTGCCTAGCTCTCCTCCAAATATCATACCTTGAATTTAAATAGAAGAGAGGAAGCAAAACAAACTTCAAATTACCTCTATGTAGAAAAATAAACACCAATTTCTAGCAGAGCTATTTCTTGCTCCAAGCTCTTTTGAAGAGTTAAGTGGGTCCAGAAAATCTATGCAGAAAAGAGAAGAACTGAAATCACCCTCAGAAAGAAAAAATTCACCCTAAGAATCTTTGTAGATCAGATAGTATTCCATGGGGAAGGGATCTAAAAGTGAATTGGACTCAAAGTGTCAGTCTTAAAAAGGCAATGCTTCTGAGGGAGAAGAAGGTAAAAAAAAGAGAGAGAGAGAATTCCTTCTGGAGACTAAGTGGTGAAGGGAAAAAGAAGCAAGAGAAGAAAATTAAGATCCTGAAAGATATACACACAAACGTAGATGTATGGATATATATTAAATAAGACAGATCTTGCATAAAATGGTGAAAAGAAGAAGCAAGAGAGGAAAACTTAGGTTCCTGAAAGACATAAAAAATAAGGTGCATCTCATGGTTATATATTAAAATTTACACTCTGATAATAGAGAACATACATTGTCCTCAGGAGCATATGGAAGATTCACAAAAATTGATCAAATATCTGTTTATATTGAAACTATCAATAAGTTCCAGAAAGTAGAAATATTGGCAACAATCTAAATGCCCATACATAGGAGAGTGACTGAATAAACTTTTACACACACAGTGAATACTGTGCAGCTGTAAAAGAACGAGGAGTTTCTCTGTAAATGAATATTAATTGTTTTTAAATGAGAGAAAAAAAGCAAAAGGTAAAAAGTAGTACGCATGAAATGCCACTTTTTATAGAAGAACAAAGGAGAAATAAGGAAGTGTATCTGAGCATGCTTCTTTTTGTAAAAAGAAACATGGAAGGATAAACCAGAAATAATGTAACTGATTGTTTTTGAGAGAGGGTGGGATGAGGTGGAAGGTAGGGTAGTCACTTCTCTGATTCTAGCTTTGTGTATACAGTTTGATTTCTTGAACGATGTTAACGTTTGGCATATTAGATAAAATAGAATGGGAAAAATTCTTAAAATAATATAAAATTTTAAAACAATGTATTTCAAATTAATAACCTAACTACACTGAAGGGAAAACATTAATTACCCTGAGCAACTGTTGTATAGAGTATTTTGACTATATAACATCAGCCTAAAGAAAAAACAAAAATATAAACAGATTTTTAAGTCTAGTTTGTTAAGTTAGTCTTTTGCAGTAGTATGGTTTAGCAACTCTGAAGTTACTTTCTGAGTATTGTAGAATTAAGCATATAGATAAATATAGTAAGGATAATAGGAGCTAGGTTTTGCATTGTTGGGGAAAGAAGTTCCAAATATGGAAAAGGAGAAGATTTGAATTAACACTGTGGTATTGGTGTTGACTTGGAATAGAGATGTCTATTAAATGTTTTTGCTATTTAGGTCATGGACAGATAGATAAATATAAACATAGACAATACAGGGACAGACAGACACACGACTCACTCATGCACTCATGCGCACGCAGGCACGTAGGTTCCTGACCTCTCTATGTTGACAGAAAGTAGAAGAAATTATATTCTAGTAACAATGACTACACCTAATATCCCGATCTTCATTTCTAAATACTATTCTTAAGTAAAAGATAGCAGAGCCTGTTGAAGAAATGGCTGATTCTAGGTGTGGAGCAAGGACAGTATAAAATGGCCCTGGAGCATTTTACTGCACCAGACAAAAGAAAATTCTCCAGGAATCATGAGGAATGTCTACAGCACACAAACACAAGTCAGTTTGAAGGAGCTCCCTCTGGCAAAATCTGGGGAAATTTGAGCATCAAATAGATAATGATAGTAATAGATGATAACCCATTGAGTAAAATAAGAATCCATATTTATACAAATAAAATAAGAAGGAAAAAACCCTCTTCCTTACAGTTAAATACAAACGTATACATGTCGAAGGAATGATTGGGTTAGAAAATGCCTTTGGCCACTCTCATTAATAATCAATTCAAGCAAGAATTATCGATGTCTGCTCTAAACAATGGGTAAATAGGTAGTTCAGGATAGAATATGACTCACTCTCAAAGTGTCTTTCAACAAATTATGTATTAATTACCAAAAAAAAAAAAAAAAGATATTTCCGTGGAGAAATCTGGAAGACAACATGTTAATCAAGCGATCAAAATTAACATCACTAATAATAGCACAAAGTAACAAGGTGGGCCTCCCAATATTATGCACTAAGAAAGACACAACATACAAGGCACTTAAAATCCTTGTGTCTCTGAAAATGCCACACTAGGGAACTACATTTCTAATAACCTACCACTGGAATGGTAATTTTTGCACAAAAGATTAAGTTAGTCATTAATTGGGGTCACAAGAAAAGTATTAACACCATATCAAATTTGGTTAATAATTTCCATTCAAATCCCACAATGACTTGACATAAAATTAAAAAATGAAAGTAGTATTCTCCATCTATTAGTTGCTGAAGCTGGTATTACAGGAAACAAACAAACTCAGTTTAATTACTCCTTTCCTCAACCAAAATTTTTCTACATGTTTAGCAGTGGGCTAATGACAAAGCTTTTCATTTCCACCTCTGAGGAGTACTTAAATATTGGATATCAACTTTAAAATAAATATAAGCTATTCTATTATCTCTCTTAAATAAAAGTCTTGGTGGTTCCAATACGGGGTGAAATGAAGAGTTCTGGGCTCACTTTATTAAAATTAAGGAAATATGCTTAAGCCATTTAAGAAGAGAAAGTTAATATTTTTGACAAACATTTGGTCTTTGTGCTCCACTTTAAGGTACTACAGCCCTGTTTGGTATATACTTTTATTGGTTTGATGAAAGTGTGTGAATCACTTTTAAAATTCTGAATTAGCTTTATACACTCACTCTGTGGTTTGTCTATAAAAGGATATTGATCAGAAATGATTCATTCCCCTTGCAGTGAGGTTCTGGTCAGCTTGTTTGGAATAGTGAGGTATAATTTAGATTTTCTTCATATTCCAGTTAAAAAAAAAACTCCTGAGATTTTTGCTATCTTTGGGAACTTCATTATATATATCACAGATAATGAATGCATTTACAAACTTATGATGACTTGTTTTCTAAATATTTATTTGTAAATCTGTAACTGTGACATGTGTTCCCATAGAAACATGTTTGATAAAAAATAAATTTGCAAACCTAGTCTGAAAGTTAATTATTTAATTTACAGTATATTAGTACAGTAAAAACTATCCATTCTATGCAATACATATTCCTTTAGGAAACTTTACCAAAAGGAGTGATTTGGTAAAATCACTGAAGAAATGTGTTCCAGTTTTCAGTTGTGCACTTTGTATCAGCCGCACATAAAGCAGAGTCTCAGCCACATACACTAGAGTACTCTGAATAGTCTCATCACTTCTCTTTAGCAGCAGCGTGATGGGCACTCAGTCAGATGGAGGCAGAGTAGCATACTCTCTGAGAAGATGCACTTTGTAGTCTGAGACATCTCAATTTTACCCTCATTTCTCCACTGGCTGATTATGTTACTTTGACCATATTTCTTTGTCTCTGAATCTTGCTTTCCTAGTTTGTGAAGTGGCAATAATAATATCTAATTAACAGCATTGTTGGACGGATTAAATGAGATAGATGTTTAAAGCAGGAAACAACTGCTCATTATATAATAACTTTTACAATTATTATACATGGATGGGGAGATGGTAAGGGAGAATGTTTTCCAACAGGGTAGGTGCTCATATAATTTGTTGTCAAATCTGTGCCACTTTTGGTTTTACACAGTAGTGTTATTAAAAATTATAATGTAAAATGTGTGTAAATGGGGACTGCCCTAAGTACCTGAACACATATGTTTACCCTACTTACTAATGACTCCCTGTTCAAGAAGAGGTGATTGCAGTGGTATGGAAGAGTAGCTTAAATCCCACCAGAATCAAGGCATACAGAAGATATAGGAAGAGCACAAGTTCAAAGACATGAACTCCCACAAGAAATCAGCTATTTAAATAGCTGAGTATAAGTATGTGCTCTATGTATGCAAAAGACTGTTAATGAGTACAGTATATTCTGTCCTACCAAAATTCAGATTTTCTATAGATGAGCATTTCATATATGAAGATCAAAAATGCTCCAAAAAAGTTCCAAGTACAAATATATAATTTAATTCCACTGTAGACTTTTAATAACTTTGCTTACCAATATTTCCAACTAAATGCTTATAGAATAAAGCCATTTCAAGACAACTTATTTCTATTTGGAAATTTCTTCTTCCCCTTTCCTCTTCCTTGTTCACCTCCACTCCTGTTCCTTTTCTCTCTCTTCTTTCTTATGCAACTCTGTGTGTGTGTATATTAGTGTGTATGTGTGTTATGGCAAAATTTGTATCTACTCTTTTTCCAGAAGGACATTATAACCACGCAGTATGTGTACTCAAGCTTCTGGGGAAAAAGGAAGGTCTACACTATTAAAGTCAAAAGGGATGAACTTTTCCTTGAGTTTGGTTTCTGAGCAACCCATCCTAAGGCAATAATTGAATGAACATCCTAAATACTAAGAATATCCCACTTGATATGAATATATTTTTCCAAAAAGAAATTTCTACATTTTTGGATTCAAATTGTTGTTTTTTCAAAATGTGAATCATGACCCATTAGTGAGTAGTGAGTCACAAAATGAAGCTAGGGGGCTGCCACCATTTTTAAAAATGAAATAGAGACTAGACTAGAATAAAAAAATATCAGAGTGTATCACACAGAATAAGGATATGTGAAAGTTTTGTTTTAATTACATGCATAAGAAATATATCTATGCATGTGCTAAATATCAATGTAAAATATAGTTCTTCCTGTGGGTAACAATTAAAAAAATAAAAACCTTCTAATGTGCTTGAGATGACTGATTGGATTTGTCACTTTTTTTCTAGATGCCTTTTTTATTAAATAGACTTGACAATGTGCATGAGAAAACTTTTTAATACTCTGAATAAATAGTAATAAGTGGATTCAAGGTCTTGCTAGTTGTTTGCTTAATTAACGCACAGTGTTTTTATGCAGACTGAAGTATACAGGTGATGTCTACTCTTCATTTAAATTAAATGGAAATTATTTTTAAAAATATTTGGCACTCTGAATTATCCATATTAAGAATCTTCTTTGAAGAAATCCACTGGATAATTATTCAGTGAGTGAGAAAGATTGGGATGCATTGAGATACCTCTGAGATGTTTGTGAAGGTAATGAATCTTAATAGAGATTTTGAGATCTCTGTTTATCCTTATTCTCCTTAGAGACAAGAATGTGTCATGTGAGTACACATTCATTTATTCACGTATTCATTCAACAAATATTCATTTAGCTCTTACCACGTCAGATGGTACCATGTCAGTACCATCTTTGTTTCAGGATACGACCTGAAGACAAGAGAAATTCTGACCCTTATTTAACATATTTTTGCTATGGGCAAAGACAGATGATAGACATTTCAACAAATATTTAAATATACTTAAATAGACACGTTCTATGAAAACTTTAAAGAAGATTGCTATAGGTAGTATATTCAGAGTGGAGTGGGAACTTTTTAGATAGTTCTGTCAGAGTGGAATCTTTGTGGGAGCAACATTGACTTGAGCTCTAAGAGGAGAGTGATAAAAGATTAGAGTGAAAAAGAAGTCAGGTTCAGATCAGTCAGTCAGGATGTTGTGGGCCAATGTAATGAGTCTGGATTTTATTTTATATATTACTAAGCTATCAAAGCATTACAACAAGGGAAATAATATGAGCACTTTTCCATTTTGGAAAGACTACTACTGTGTCTGCTATGTGGAAATTGGACTGTAGAGAGATAAAGGTGGGATCCAGAGGAACATTTAGATGGAGTGACAATATTTTTTGTTATGGTGGTGGATGGATTGTGGCATTGCTAGATAAATGGGAGATAACATTAATAATCATTAGCATAAAAAATTTATGGAGCACTTATTTTATGCCTGATAATATACTAAGTACATTATATTCATGATCTCAGTCAAACCTTAGAACAATTCTGTGAGCAAAATACTAAAATTTTTAAAAATTATTTATTTAGTTATTTTTGGCTGCATTGGGTCTTCGTTGCTGCATGAGGGCTTTCTCTAGTTGCAGTGAGTGAGGGCTACTCTTTGTTGCGGTGCACAGGCTTCTCGTTGCAGTGGCGTCTCTTGTTGTGGAGCACGCGCTCTAGGTGTGTGGGCTTCAGTAGTTGCTACACATGGGCTCAGTAGTTGTGGCACGCAGGCTCTAGAGTGCAGGCTCAGTAGTTATGGCTCACAGGCTTTGTTGCTTCTCAGCATGTGGGATCTTCCCAGACCAGGGATCGAACACGTGTCCCCCTCATTGGCAGGTGGATTCTTAAGGAAGTCCTGAAATACTAATATTAATTCCAACTTACAAGTAAGCAAACTAGTCTAAAAGAATTTAAGTATAATAACTGTCCAAGGTCCTTATAGTTATACACAGTAGAACGGTTGACAGCAGGTCATCTTTATGTTTTCTCCTCAACAAGATAGTAGCAAAGAGAATTTGACAGCACATTATAAGGATCATACACCATAATCAAGTTAGATTTAGCCCTGGGATGCAAAGGATGGTTCAACATATGCAAATTAATAAATGTGATACACAACATTAACAGAATGAAAGATAAAAATCATGTGCTCATCTCAACAGATGCAGAAAAAGCATTTGATAAAATTCAACATACTTTCATAATAAACACTCAACAAACTGGGTATAGAAGGAATGTACTACAACACAATAAAGACAATATATGGTAAGCTAACCTTATACTCAGTAGCGACAAGCAGAAAGCTTTTCCTCTGAGATCAGGAACAAGATAATGTCGCCCACTCCCTCCACTTCTATTCAACATAATACTGGAAGTCCTAGCCAGTGCAATTAGGCAAGAACAAAAATAAAAGTTATCCAAATTGGAAAAGAAGTAAAATTGTCTGTTTGCTGATGCCATGATCTTATGTATAGAAAATCCTAAAGACTCCACTGAAAACTTTTAGAACTAATAAATGAATGCACTAACATTTCAGGATACAAAATCAATATACAAAAATCAGTTGTGTTTCTGTATACTAACATCTGTGCACTGAAAACTATAAGACACTGATGAAAGAAATTGAGGAAGACAAAATTAATGAAAAGATAACCCATTTTTATGGATTGGAAGAATTAACATTGTTAAAATGTCCATAATTAACAAAAAGATCTTTAATTAACACATGATATCATGCTGTTGACATCATATTACATGCCTTTTGTCCTTCCCTCCAGCTATATAATCCTCACCTATTTATTCAAGCCTCATATGTACCACAGGGTTCACTATAACCCATCCAACTATGTTAGTCCCATCCCAGTAGTTATGGCTTTATGGGCTCCATTTACACTCAGAACTCTTCTGTTTCATTGTTGGCTACACACGAGGTAATGTTTTTTGCTCATTTATTTATCAGAATTAGTACAAGCAAACTTTTGAGAGATAGAGAAAGTAAATCAAATATTGTGACAGGTTTAAAGATGGAGTAGTTTATTAAAAATGGCTGAGTTGAGAAAATTTTCACTTTTGAGCTTGGATCCTTTCAATGTCTCCACTGTTCACCAGCTGCCAAACTTAAAGCAGAGAAAGAAAGCATCTTTCAAAAAATTCACCTCAAAAAGTCTTAATGCTTGAATCCTTTAAGCATAGTGTTAGATCTTAAAGCTCTGACAGCACAGTATTGAGCACAGGTGTTCATGGTTCCTTATAATTATTTTAAAGTTTCTGTGGAAGAGCATCTGGTTTGCTTGATAGGCATTTATACACATACATTTGTTAGGTGAGAGAATGAGACAGGTGTGGGCTTGAAGGTCTGAGTCCATTTATGTTTGACGGGCTTAATTTCCCATTATCAGTAATACCACTCCTTTATGAAAAATGATGATGTAAAGAACACAGTCCCTTAGAGGATCTAGTTTGAAGGGAAAAATGATGTTTGTCCCTAGGATGAATTCATCGAGCTATTAAAATGTTGCAAACTTTATGGAAAATGCTAACTCTGCTTTAGCATGCAAGTTGCTTTCCTATTTTGATGAATAATGCAGTTTCCATCTAGTCAGTGCTTCTCAAACTTTTGTGCACATCAGAATCTTATTTAAAATGTCAGGGATAGGGTTTTATGTTCAGAGATTCTGATTCGGAATCTAGGAGGAAAAGAGGAGTCAAATTTTAACCAGCCCCAAAAGTGATTCTGATAAAGGCAGTCTTAGGACAACAATCTGAGAAACATAGTTTATTATTAACTGGTTGTTTGACTAAAATGATAAATATAGGAAATGAAAAGCAAAATGATGGAGAACAAAGGTGAAGCTTTAAACTGGCACTTCATGCAAATGAAATAGCAGAAAAAGAATTGAAGGGATTTTATTTATAGGAAAATAGGGACTACAGACGAGTTCAGATTTTACCTCTTTTATATAACTTAATACACATGACTTTCATTTTGTAAGTGCTATGGACTGGATTGTGTCCCCCCTGTACTCATAAATTGAAGGCCTAACCCCCAATGTGACTATATATGGAGATAGAGCCTTAAGGAGGTAATTTAAGGTTGAAATGATGTCATAAGTGTAGGGCCTTGGTAAGAGGTTTAGTGTCCTTAAAAGAAAAGACACCAGAGAGCTCACTTGCTTACTTTCTCTGTACACTCACAAATGAGATCTCATGTGAGCACGCGGTAAGATAGTGGGCACCTACAAGCCCGGAAGAGAGGCCTCAACAGAAACAGACCATGCTGGCATCATGATCACAGCTTTTCAGCCTCCAGAGCTGTGAGAAAATAAATGTTGTTCAAACCACCCAGTCTACAGTATTTTGTTAGTGCAGTCCCAGCAGACTAAGATAGTGAGCAAAATAACTTTGGATTATCATTGTATCTTAAGAAAATGCAGTGGAATGTCATAGGTCAATAAAAATGATATAAATTCTTAGTCACTAGATAATTTGTTGAATAAGTGAAAAATATGAGTGAAGCCATCTCCTGAGTAAGGTCGAAAAAATTCAATATTACTGCACATTTAATTTCTGTAGTATATCATTACTTATAAGTCATTCAGCTTAAAAAATTAACTGTACATAGACCTCTAGCAATAGCTGAGAGCTTTTGAAATAATTCTGTGGGCTTCACCTAGAATTATAGAAGAAAAGTCTTTTTTATATATTATTTTGTTTTAAAATCTTATTTGAAGACAATAAACCTAAATACTCTGAAACCGTTTTTCTACCTAGAATCTTCTCTCCCTAGATCAGGGGTTCCAACCTTCTCTTTCCCTACCTGCCTTCAAGTGATTTGTTTTGGTATTTGCTTTTTCCCTTCTGTTGATCACCAAAATAAATACAGGTTATCAGCATTAACTTCTACGTAGAATTACAATATATTTTAATTTAATGTAATGTGTCATTCTGATAGTGGTAGAGTATTGGTTTCAGAAGAGTTTCTTTTGGAGCATATGGGGAAAACCTAAGGATAGATTTAAAGACTCAATTATTAAGTTTACCTGGAGTAATAAAAACCTCATACAACAGCTGACTGCCTTTAACATGCAATAATTTCTGAGGTAAACAATTGGCAGAGTTTGAAAAACAAGTAAATCCGCCTAATTTTTATCACAGAAGAAGAAAAAGGAAAATAGGTGTGGCAAGATCCACGGTGAGGAACTAAGACCAAAATCTGGAAAATGGGGTAGGGCTCTCCAATAGAGTCCAGTCAATGGAGGAGACAGAGTAGAATGTACCAGAAAACTTCACAATTAGATTGCTTTCCCACCTCTCCAGAGGGTCAACCTGGGAAGCCACTGTCTGGTAATCTCCCTTGTGTCAGAAGGATTGGTTACCCATCAGTGATTTATTTTGTAGCATCTATTTGTTCATTTATTGGTTCATTTATTCATCTATTCAAAGATGTTTAAGTGTCTACTATGTGCCTAAAACTGTCCTAGGCAATGGAATATAACAATGACCGAAACAGAAGGTCTCTGTTTTCATCATGCTTACATTCTAGTGGTGATCTATGGGTGATACAGGGCATAAGTATTTACTTAAATGTATATATATTGATGAAGGAAAATAAAGTAGGGTAAGTGGATAGAGAGAGATGAAAAGAGGGAACTCTTTAAGCTGGTTGAGGGGAGGTGTCAGGGATGGCCTTTCTGAGTATAGGTCAGAATAAAATGAGGGATCAAATAGATGTTGAGGGGAAGAGCTTTGCCCTGAGACAGGTGTCCAAATATGAGTCATTCAGCTACAGACTCAAGCATAGTGTTAGATAGTTTAGACATAGTTGCTGGTAGTCAACTCCTATTGGGGGAACTATTTCTAGAAGATTGATGGAGGGGAAATCATTACTTGATGGACTTTCATTATAAGGAGTATCTATTTCAGAAACCTTTGGAGTACAAAATGAATAAGGGTGCTTCCCTGGGAAGAGATGAAATTTGCTTATAAATAAAAAGTTTGAATGGGGAGGTGGTTGGGAGAACAATAGATTGCACAGTTAGAATGATACTGTAGGACTTCACAAGTTACTTGTGGAGTTTTGATGAAGAGTTTATAATCCTTGCAAGGAATACTCAACTTCAAGGTGGAAGTATAGGAAATGCATCACCTGTTTTCTGGAAAAAGAAAAATTTAAATATAATTTGAACCATTGATGTGATTTTAATCATTTTATTTATTTATTTTGAAATGAAAACATTAAAGTATAACGTGAAGTGTTGTGCAACAAAAGGACACTGGACTAAAAAAAAGAATTGGGGAACCCTGAGCTGGTCAGTTTTTTTAAAAGAAAAGCAGAATATTTAGAAAATGATGGAAAAATGTGAGTATGACAGCATAATCATGTTTGATTTAAGTAAGAACTCTATCTCTCAGTCATAGGGTCTTCAACCAGGATTAGAAGACTCCACTTGGATTAGTGGGATATGACATTTTCACATAAACTGTTTTTCATTAAGAAGTTTTAGGAAACAAAATAAAAAGATAGCAAGAGGTAAAGCTTCAGGAAAAAAGAAGGGAAAGGAAAGGAAGAGAAGAGAAGGGATAGAAGGAACTGAGGCTCAATCATCCCTCTGATATTAGAAGCCAAGGGGCTAGGCACCACTCCAATTGGTAAAGTCAGGAAAATATGATTCATGAGAACTAAAGGCAGTTTCCAGACCTATCTATCTATCTATCTATCTATCTATCTATCTATCTATCTATCTATCTATCTACTTATCCATCTATCCATCCATTTCTTTACTTTTTTTAATAGAATGTCTTTTTTTAATTGAAGTATAGTTGATGTACAATATTATATATATATTATATGTTACAGTTGTGCAATACAGTGATTCACAATTTTTAAAAGTTATACTCCATTTATAGTTATTATAAAATATTGGCTATATTCCCTGTGTTGTACAGTATATCCTTGTAGCTTATTTATTTTATACATAGTAGTTTGTACCACTTAATCCCCTACCTCTATTGCCCCTCCCCCTTCCCTCTCCCCACTGGTAACCACTAGTTTGTTCTCTATATCTGAGTCTGTTTCTTTTTTGTTATATTCACTACTTTGTTGTATTTCTTAGATTCCTCATATAAGTGATGTCATAACAGCATTTGCCTTTCTCTGTCTGACTTATTTCACTTAGCATAATATTCTCCAAGTCCATCCGCATTGTTACAAAGACAAAATTGGATTCTTTTTACAGTTTTCTCTGGATATATGCCCAAGAGTGGGATTGTTGGATCACATGGTAGCTATATTTTTAGTTTTTTAAGGAACCTCTATACTCTTCTCCATAGTGGCTGTACCAATTTATATTCCCACCAAAAGTATAGGATTCCTTTTTCTCCACACCATCTCCATCACTTATTATTTGTAGACTTTTTGGTGATGGCCATTCTGACCAGAGTGAGGTGAAGTCTCATTGTAGTTTTGATTTGCATTTCTCTAATAATTAGAGATGCTGAGTTATTTTCATGTGCCTGTTGGCCATCTGTATATCTTCTTTGGAGAAATGTCTATTTAGGTCTTCTGCCTATTTTTTGATTGGGTTGTTTTTTTGTTTTTTGATATTGAGCTATGTGAGCTGTTTATATATTTTGGAAATCAATCCCTTGTCGGTTGCATCATTTGCCAATATTTGCTCCCATTTTGTATGTTGTCTTTTCATTTTGTTTATGTTTTCCTTTGCTTTACAAAAGCTTTCAAGTTTTATTGGGTCCCATTTGTTTATTTTTGTTTTTATTTCCATTACTCTAGGAGACAAATCCAAAAATATATTGCTGTGATTTATGTCAAAGAGTAATCTGCCTATGTTTTCCTCTAGAAGTTTTATAGTATCTGGTCTTAAATACATTTAGGTCTTTAATCCTTTTTGAGTTTATTTTTGAATATGGTGTTAGAGAATGTTCTAATTTCATTCTTTTACATGTAGCTGTCCAGTTTTCCCAGCACCACTTATTTAAGAGACTGTCTTTTCTCCATTGTATATTCTTGCCTCATTTGTCATAGATTAATTGACCATCAGTGTATGGGTTTATTTCTGGGCTTTCTATCCTGTTCCATTGATCTGTATTTCTGTTTTTGTACCAGTATCATACTCTTTTGATTACTGTAGCTTTGTAGTATAGTCTGAAGTTAGGAAACCTGATTCTTCCAGTTCCATTTTTCTTTCTCAAGATTTCTTTGGCTATTTGGGGTCTACTAGATCTCATCAATGAATTTAATAAAGTTGCAGGATACAAAATTAATACACAGAAATCTGTTGCATTTCTATACACTAATGGTGAAAGATCAAAAAGAGAAATTAAGGAAACTATCCCATTTACCATCACATCAAAAAGAATAAAATATCTAGGAATAAACTTACCTAAGGAGGCAGAAGACCTGTACTCCAAAAACTATAAGACACTGATGAAAGAAATCAAAGATGACACAAACAGATGGAAAGATATACCACGTTCTTGGATTGGAAGAATCAATACGGTTAAAATGACTATACTACCTAAGGCAATCTACAGATTCAGTGAAATCCCTATCAAATTACCAATGTTTTTTTTCACAGAACTAGAACAAAAATTTTTTTAATTTGTGTGGTAGTCATTTAATAGATGGAAAAATTATTGTACTTTTGAAGCAGCCTTAACATTATGTGACAGCCTTAATTTTTTATCTTTTTGTTTTATTTGCATCCACAGACAGAAGATAAGGAAGTTACTGGTAGAATTTTTTAAATTTAGTAATTAGGAAGCACAAATATTTTATGCCATGACCTTATTAAAATTATAGAGGAAAAACCCCACTTATACCCATTTATTTTAAAGTTTAACTCATATTTTATGACACTCTCATTAACAATATGTCATCAAATTATAATAACTAAGTTGGACTGCATACCACACCAGAAATCGGATTTCAAAAAATAATATTTTCTAATGAAAACAGCTTTCACAAGATCTTAATAATTCCTTTATATCAGACTTTCTACCATGATTTAAATGGAACCTTGGGGGATTAAAATAGTTGCGGGCTTTCCCACACACTAAATTAATCCAGGTCCCTCAGAACATTGTCAAGCAGTAATACTAATGTTGAGGTGAATGAAAAAGACCTTGACTTTTCATGTAAAAATATTTCAGTGTAATTAATATTAATGGCATATTTGCCTCAGTATAATATGAATTATTACTGCTGATAGGTGGGTTAAGAAAAAAATGATTGATTTAATTTTTAAGGGTTCAAGACTAGATCATGCTTTCACAGTTTGTGGTGGGCTTGTACATCTTTACTAAGAACATAGCATTAAATATTTGCTAGGTATCTAAGAAAACTTTGCTAAGTCCAATTGCTACAGGAACCTAAGCTGGACATTTGAATAACTGAATTAATTTACTGCAATTTTGATTAGAGACTTTGAGCTATAAGGTGTAGACAACCTGGTTCTGTATTTTTATTTTGTGGATGAGGAACTTTTTCCTGGCAAGGCTAAGCAACTTGCTGAAACCACAGCCAGTTAATGATAAATGGATTTCCCCAAAGTATCACTGAATTTGAAGACTGATAGTTTAACACAGAACAAAACAAAATAAAAACTAATAATGATAGATATATTACATGTATTATCTTAAATTCTTACCACAATTCTAAAAAATATAATATTACTTCCATATAATAGATTAAATAAAAATTGCTTGGACGTAAGAAAACACAGGTAGTAAGTGGTCCAGTGGGGTTTTAGCCCAAATATGCCTATCTCCAGGATCTGTGTTCTTTCTACTTGTTATACTCTTATTTAAGTGGAAGCCTAAACAAATCTGAAGAGATTTAAAACTAGTATAGATTGGATATGTTTGCCATTTTCCTTCAGCTATATACTTTATTTCTGTAGGAAACAGAGTAATAACACAAGGTAGTAGTTATTTAATCTGTTCATTAGTCCTGGAAAGATCTTCAAATTATGATTCAACTTTTCATTTACTGATGAGAAAATTGAGGTAGGTTGATAGAAATTAATTGAAATTTCCCCCAATCCTACACTTAATAAATGACAGAGCTAATACTGTAATTCAGTCTTATGGCTCTAAGTTCAATATTTTTCCTAGATACTACATGATTTGAAAATAAAATATTCAAAAATCCTCCTTATTTGAATAAAATTCATTTCACCACTTTGGTTCTTCATATTGAAGCACCATTATTTACATGTTCAATAAGTTATTATTATACATAAATTAGTTTCCTGATAATTTAAAGGATTTATCTTATCATGTCTACCTTTTTCTTTTGTTTGAAATTGTGATTTTTAATTATGAAACACATCGAACACACAGAAATAAGATCTTATCATTTATTTTAAACTTGAAGTGAATTTAAACTTCATAAGAGTTGTTTTCAGGTATCCGCTCTAATTATGGGACAGTATACTTACGAAATTAAAAAAATATCTAATACGTCCTAAATATCACCTTTCTACACATGATAGCCAAACCATAAGTTGTCTATATTGTCTGATAATAAATGATTTGTGACTAGGTTAGGATTTTTTCATTAATCACATAGAACCAGGCCTACTTTTGAATACCCCTCTCTTATTTTATCCTTATGCTAACATTAGCATTGACTTTAAAAAAATTGGTCGTATAATGGAAAAACTATCTCCTTTCAAACAAATATTTGCTGGGCACTTCCTATGCTGGAAGAAAGATCTAAGTGGACCAAACTCACCTGCTATAGATATTGTGTATTTTCAGAATTTTAGGAGGTGCTGTGACATAATTCCCTACATTGATCTTTAGAATCAATAAATCTCAAGATCCAACTAAAATTAGTATTGACTAATTATAAAATATGTGAAATGAATCTATATTGAATACTTAGTCTTTATGTTCTGCTCACCAGGAATGAAACTGTTAAAAACTGCTTAACCAAAACCAGAATTCTTTCGCTATCCATTGATCCACACATAACCCATTAAGAAAAAACACTGTCTTCTTTTAGAGCATATGAAGGCATAAAGATCAGAGACACCTTGTGAAATAGGACATTTTTTAA
Organism: Balaenoptera physalus; assembly: GCF_965194825.1. Lineage (NCBI taxonomy): Eukaryota > Metazoa > Chordata > Mammalia > Artiodactyla > Balaenopteridae > Balaenoptera > Balaenoptera physalus. The sequence goes on from NC_138890.1 coordinate 127,509,755, forward strand.
AATAACATGCATTGATTTTATCTTGCCCTACAACTGTTTAGATAATATGAAAACCCAATAAGTGATTTATTCAAGCTGAAATGAATTACATATGATGATGTCACACCACATGATTGCACCAAGACCCTGATAAATGCAAATGTAGTAAACATTAAATAGTAATTTAGAGGTAATTTAAATAGTAATGTAACAGTAATGTTCTTTCCTTAGAAATTCTGATTTTCAAAATCAGGTAATTTTCAAAAAGGGTGATGTGCTGATTGACAGTTTTAAAGTGGCATTGCAGTTATGAGTTGTTCCATTTTTATAGATAATAATGAAATATAAATATTTCTGGCACCTCTATTTTCTGGGTTCCAATTGCAGTCAGGGAAGGAACTGTAAACTGAAGTTTAATCAAATGATGACCCATAGGAATTTATCTGTCAATCAATAGTTATTGTGATGATTAAATATTGAATGCTTAAATGTTTCATGGCATGAATCCTGATTATGTTATTCTAATTTAGTATTTTATCTAATATATAGTCAAAATATTATTTTCTTCCCTATTAAGAATATACTCTGATAACATTTGGGGTCTAAACAAGATTTTGAATTTTTTAAATTTAGTAGCACACCAAACAGAACTTCTTTTTCCTAGCATGACTTGATAGAAAATCTTACAGTAGGTAACTCCTCTTCTGCCTAGTGTCCAGTTTGCCTCTACTGGAAAGGACATAAGGATGTTATACACATTCACTCACTTCCATAGCTCTGGTCTGAATTCAAAGCATGAGTTGGAGAGCAACATCAGAGGATGGCAACCAGACCGCCATGATTAATATGAGACACCATTGCATATAGAAGTGAAAAATGTGAAGTTCATTAAGAGCAGGATATTTGGACTATCAGTATTTAGTTTAGGTGTCAAAGCAGAATGGTATTGCAAATTCACCAGCAGAAGGGTGAAGGAAAGTTACAGGCTTGGGAGCGTTGGCATAAATCAATGGGAAAAGAAACTGTATCAAACATAGAAATGCCAACATTTTTCATCAAATTAGATTTGCAGATTCACTGCCTGATTAGCAGAAAAGAATACACCAGTTATTTCTAAGGATAATATTTACATTTTAGAAATTAGAATGTGAATTAAAACAACTTGAACTCTTTATGGTTTAAAGAAAGTTTTCATATCTTATATAGAGTGTCTTGGATTACTAATCAGACATAGGAGGAAGTCACTGGTTTCTTTTTTAAAATTATAGTAAAAACTTGATTATGAAAAATAAAAGAAGAATAGTATGTATTTCATAGTTCACTATATTTTCTCCTAAAATGTGTTTTAATGATTGGAAAAACAGTAGCAATATGAACATATAAGTAGAATTTTTCAGAGAATCTCATCACCAGATTCACATGGATTCATACAATCAGAAAAAGTCAGTGGGCCTTTCACCAGCAGGCTATGTTTCATGGATTAGCTGTGTAGGTCATTATCGGCTCTGCATACTGCCAAGGTGAAACACATAGCACAGCCTATATTCTCATTTCCCATTGCTTTTGTGCAGTATCAAAAGGAACTGAGTAGGAAGTTAATTTAGCCATTTTGTGTCTAATTGATTTTCTTTCATGAGATCTCTGGTTTCCTCATGTCAAAGTTGTATAATACTGAAAATTTTCATTTTGGAAAAAAAACTTAAAAACACATACAAATAATGCTCATTTTGGATGAGTGTTTCAGAGTAATTAAATTCACTGTAAAATACCTTTTGCTATATGGACTTTTATCTGACCAGTAACTATATGCTTTCCAGTAAGAGGCAATATTTTAAGTTTTATTCTTAGCTTTTTGTGCTTTAAAAACATGCAGGCCATGAGGTTAGCCTTCCACTGCTTCTCCCTTGGTAACTATGTTCCTCTTTCTACTAAGAACAACTGTTAGGTGGCCTTGATCTACAGCTTGAGACATGGCACTTTGTTCTAGAATAGGAGTTATTCAGCACCTTCACTGCCCCAAGAAAAATTTTATTATATAAATAAAAATAAGTAAGGAGAAATTTTGATGGTAATTTTAAGGATAAAATAACAGTGGTTATGTGTTTAAGTCTCTTGGCCAGAGACCCTACAAAATAGTTAAATTATGTAAACAATTATTGTATAAAAAAAAGGATGGGGAGATGCAAGAGGGAAGAGATATGGGAACATATGTATATGTATAACTGATTCACTTTGTTATAAAGCAGAAACTAACACACCATTGTAAAGCAATTATACTCCAATAAAGATGTTTAAAAAAAAAAAAAAAGGATGAGGAGGTGAGTAAAAAATGTGTGTGCATGTGTGTCATGTGTACACACACATTGTAATAGCTGGTACTGAGTTTCCTTTAGGGATGGCTCTTTGCTTCATGAAAGACCTAATAATCTACTTGTGATTAGAACGTTTAGCTCTGAGAGATAGAATATTCAGAGACAAGAAACGAAAGAGACAACCAAACTGTTCTTTAGTTGAAATTTTAAACATTTTGGACATAGAGAAAGAATATAAAAGACTGAACAGAACTGGTAGGAAGTAAGAACCTAGCAATATGGTGTAGACTTTGAACCTATGAATAATCCACAACAAAATTTGGCCAAAGAAAACATTTTAGGGACTGGATGGTCAAAGTAGTTGAAGATTACAGATTTTAGTCTTTAAATAAATTATTAGTGTGCTTATGATGCAGCCACCTTTCATCTCCCCAAAATTTAAGCAAAGGGTGGTATGTTATTAATAATAAGTACTTTTATTGAGCATATACTATAAACTAGGTACTGTAGTAGGCACTTTAAATTATTGTTTAATTAATACAAAGCTTTATTAGTAATGATTTTTGTTATCACTATTTTAGGCAGAGAGTAAGTAAAGGCTTAGTGGTGATACAGCGGAGAGCAAAGGAACAGGAAATAAAGCCCAGAGTGGATTGCCCCAAAGTCACCTCTCTCTAGCATCTGTGCAAAGGAGTCAGAACAGTGGGAGGCAGGCAATGATCAGGAGCCCCAGAAGCTACCAACAGAGAGTGAAAAGTTAGCAGAATCATAGACGAAGTGTGGAACTGACTCAAGAATAATCCTAAAGTATTCCTTTTTTCCCTCCAAAAAACTAGGAGGTGACCTTAAGGTGAAGGTAGAAATGTGTAACATCTGAATTAAGAATATAAAAGTGTTCTAACTGTAATATAGTAAAATCTAACTAACTAGAAATCAAAAGGCATTAAATTCTTCATTCTTTTCAGAATATATCACGTTTCCCCCTGACTTCTAAAGCAGTCATTTAGACAGTGCATTAACAATTGCTCGCACTGTGGGAAACACCCTTGACTTTTCTATTTTTTAATAACCATATAACCTTGGGGAAAGTAGTTACCTCCCTCAACCTTATATTCCGCTTCCACAAATTAAATGTAAAAAAGGCTACTTCTTTAGTTTGTTATGAGCTTTCAATGGAGATAGATCTATATCTATCTATATATCTATATCCATAATCTATACCTATAGATATATAATCTCCCACCATGCCTGCTACTAAGGAGGAGCTACAGGGAAAAAAATATTCTCTTTGTGGAACATAAGTTAACATTTCCAGGATGACCCAGGGTGATTATTATAAAAAACATATGGCTTAATGAATTATGAGTTCTGTTTATCCTTTCACTAAATGACCCCAGACTGTAGTCTGCTTTTCTCTTTACTCTTGGTTTTGTAGATAGTTTACAATTTACCCTCAAGCTATCATCTGACCCTTCTTACTGCTGCAAGTGAATTGAAGGAGAAGTTGGAAAGAGAAGAAAACACCTGTCTGTGGAAATCAGTTTTAAAAACCCGAGCCTAGAATAATGAATCCTCTGGGTATACATATAGCTTCACAAAACAGAATCCCATACAAACATCAAAAAAGGAAATTAATACTGATGCATTGCTATCATCAGATCCCCAGACCCCATTTAGTTTCTCCCATTGTCCTAAAAATGATTCTAAACAGCTTTATTTAGGTCCAATTCACATGCAATAAACTGTACATAAAGTGTACAATATATGTTTTAACATATATACATATTAAAAAATCCATCACTACAATCAAAATAATAAACATTTTATCACCCCCCCAAAGTTTCCTCATGCTCCTTTGTAATCTAACTCCCTTTCACTTCTCCCCTTTGTAACCTCCTAAGCCATTCCCAGGCAACTACTGATCTGCTTAAGTCATTAAAGATTGGTTTGCAATTTCCAGAATTTTATATAAATGGAATTATACATTTAGACTTTTTGTCTTCTTTCACTTAGAAAAATGAGTTTGAGATACAACCATATTGTAGCATGTCCATTTGCCTGTTGATGACTATTGTATTCATTTCAAGCTTTTGGCTATTAGAAATAAAGCTGTTATGAACAGACACATGAACATCTCTATGGGCATATGCTTTTGTTCCTCTAAGAGTGAAATGACTGAATTAGAAGATAGATACATTAAAAACATTTTTTTAAATGCCCAACTGTTTTCAAACTGGTTGTACTATTTTACGTTTCCACTAGCAGTCGTTTCCTCCAAATCCTAACACTTGATATAGTGAGTCTTTTTAATTATATCCACTCGAAAAGATGTGTAGTTGTATCTCATTGTGGTTTAATTTGCTTTTTCCAAGGGACTAATGATACTGAGCATGTATTATTGTGTTTATAAATCACTGTTTTGTCTCCTTTGGTGAAGCTTCTGTTCAAATCATTCACTCATTTTTAATTGGATTTTTTATGATCTTATTATTGAGACTTGAGGGTTCTTTATATATTCTGAATCCAAGTCTTTTATTAGACATACGATTTGCAAATATTTTCTCCCAGTGTGTATCTTCTTTTTATTCTCTCAGCAATGTACTTTGAAGAGCATAAGCTTTTAATTTTGATGGATTCCAATTTATCTATTTGTTCTTTTATGGATTATGCTTTTGGTGATTTATATAAGAAAGCATTGCCTAACTCAAAGCCTTAATTTTATCTCCCATGTTCCCATGTTTTATTCTAGAATATTTATAGTTTTAGGTTTTAAATTTGGATCTATGATCTATTTTGAGCTAATGTTTGTGTACAGTGTGAGATAGGAATCAATAAAGAGTTTTTAAAACTATGAATATATCCAATTTTAAGCCACGTTTTTTGAAAAGATTATCCTTTCTCCATTGAAGTACCTTTCTGATTTTGTAAACCAATTGTCCACCCCATTTCTTAGTTCTCTGTTAAGTTCCTTGGTCTATTATTTTTATCTCAACACTAATACCACGCTGTAGCTTTATCATAGGTCTTGAAATCAGGAAATATTAATACTCTAACTTTGTCCTTCCTCAAAGTTTTATTGGCTATTCTAGGTCTTTTGAACTAGAATTTTAAAAAGTATTTTTGTTATTTCTCAAAAAAAGAAAAGTCAAATGGTGCTTGTGTTGAATCTATTGATCATATGGGTGAGAACTGGCATCTTAATATCAATTCTTTCAACTTATGACCACCATATCACTCTCATTTTTAGGCTTTTAAAGTTTCTCTCAGCAATACTTTATAGTTTTACATATTTGTCAGATTTATTCCTAAGTATTTTATATTATTTTGTGTGATAGTAAATGGTATTTTTATATCAATTTATGTTATTTGTTGCTAGTATATAGAAATGCAATTGACTTTTTACATGATCTTGAAGATCACTTATTAGTTCCAATAGCTTTTTAATTTTTTAATCAGATTTTCTACACAGATAATTATGTCATCTATGAATAAAGATAGTTTTAGTTTTGCTACTTTTACAATATGGGTTCCTATTATTCTTTTTCTTGCCTTATTGATGAGCTAGATCTTTCAGTACAATAATGCTGGATAGAATTTTTGAGAATAAATAACCTTGACTTGTTCTCAATCTTAGAGAAAAAAGCATCCATTTTTACCATTAATTTTGGTGTTAACTGTGGGCTTTTTGTAGATGCCCTTTTTCAGGTTGAGGAAGTTCCCTTCTATTGCTAGTTTGCTGAGAATTTTTATCATGAATGGCTGTTAAATTGCATCAGATGCTTTTTTTCCCTACATATATTGAGATAATATATGGGTTTTCTTTTTAATTTGCTAATATAGTGAATTACAATGAATAAAGTTCAAATATTAAATTAACTTTGCATTCCTGGGATAAACCGTTGATGTGTTATTTTTTATACATATATTGTTGAATCCTATTTTCTAAAACTTTAGTTAGAAACTTTGTTTCTATATTCATGAGAGATTGTTTTGCAGCTTTTCTTATACTGTTTATGTTTAGTTTGAATATTAGCACGAGACTGGCCTCCTAGAATGTCTTCAGAAATTTCATTCTTTTCTAATTTTCTGAAAGAGTTTGTGTAGAATTGCTATTTTTTTCTTAAATGGTTGGTAAGATTTACCAGTGAATCTACCTGGACCTGTAATTTTCTTTCTGGGAAAGTTTTTACCTATAAGGTCAGTTTCTTTACTGTATGTAGGGCTATTCATTTTAACTATTGCTTCTTGAATGAAAGTTATAAGTTTGTATCTTTCAAGAAATTTATTTCATACAAGATAAATTTCTTGTCATAAATTTGTTTATAGCATTTCATTATTCTTTTAATCTCTGTATAGTCTCTGGATAGTATGTCACAGCTCTAATTCCTAATATTGGTGATTTATGTCTTTTTCTTTCTGATCATTCTGGCTAGAAGTTTATCAATTTTTGATCTTCCCAAAAAAGTCACTGTATTGATTTTTTCCTTAAGGATTTTTCTGGTTTCTGTTTTATTTCCTACCTGACATTGTTATTCCTTTCATCTACTTATTTCATATTAAATTTTTCTTTAGTTTCTTAAGGTGTAATCTGAAGTTATTGATTTGAGACCTTTTTAAAATTTTCTAATATAGGCACTTAGTGCTATAAATTCCACCACCAACCCCAAGGACTGCTTTAGTGACATCCCGTAGTCTTTGACATGTATTCTGTCTTAGTTTTTCAGTTCAAAAACTTTCTTATTTTTCTCTTGGTTTCTTCTTTGACCCATTAATTATTTGGATGTGCATTATTCTGTTTTCAGATATTAGATTTTTCAGGGATCCTTTTTTCAATTGTTTTCTAATTTAATTATATTGTAATCAAATAACATACTTTTTATGACTCAAATAATTTTAAATTTGTTGAGATTTTTTACAGCCAGGATATGTTCCATCTTGGTAAATATTCTGTGTACATTTGAAAAGATGTGCATTCTGCTGATCTAGGTGGATTGTTCTATAGATGTCAATTAGGGAAAGCTGGTTAATGGTGTCTTTCAAATCTTCTATATCCTTTATAATTTTCTCAGCACTTATATCAATTATTGAGAGATTAGTATCGAAATTGCTTATGATAATTTTTTGTCTCTTTCATCAATTTTTGCTTTGTGTATTTCAAAACTCTGTCATTAGGTACGTGAACATTTATGATTGTTATGTCTGTTTAATAAATTGGCACTTTTATTATTAAATGACCCTCTTTATCTCTGCTGTGCGTTAGCACCCCATATGGATGCTCACTGCAGGTGCATGAGATCTGATATCTCGTATCAGGGTGCTCTAATGAATGGATGTCCTTCTCACCCACCTTGGTACCTGACACTTCATGCCAGACCAGTCACCCACCTCAACACTACCCCAACATGGTCTTTCCTTTAACCTTTGGTGGGGCTTCAACATTCCATTCTGGTTGCCTCCTATGCACAAACTCTTTTCATCTCACTTTGTCTTTGACACCCCCTGCTGGGCAGCCCACTTTCATAAATATTTTCCTTATCCCTATCAGCCCACCATGGGATGCTTTTTTATGCAGACACCTACCTTACCACAACTGGGCTCCAATTTCGCCCACACTAGGCTGCCCCTCCTGAAAGACATTCTCCTTCCTGTACTCAGGCTCCCACACTATATGCCAGACTCCCACTAACCCACAACAGACACCCTCTTCAACCTTACTACTATTTTTTTTTTTCCTGGACTGTTGTAGCTCACCCATCCCCAAACCAGCCTGATGCTTACCTTGCTGAGTCTTAATTCTTGGATTTTGGACAAAGTCATTCAGGAAGAAAAGAGAAAAATAAAAGGAAAATCTAGCATGTGTTTTTGTGCTTGAAAATTTTCCTTCCTAAACTGTGTTCTAGACAAGAGATAATAGGTTTTTAAGGTCTTTGTGTCAAGGCATGCTATATGTATGAGTCTAAATGCATGGTAAACTTAAGTAGCATATGGAGCATAGCAAACAACCTGCCTCAAATACTGCTTGTTTAGAAAGCCTTGAAAAACTAGTTAAACAATACTGAATTCTGGGGGAAAGCTAAAAACCAAATAATAAAGTATGGGGAAAAATTAAGACTGAAAATAATTAAGGTATCTCCACACCCTTTGAGGGCAATCATGATATTTATCAGTCATAGAAGCTAAATCATGAAAATGACATATCCCAAGACTAAATGTTCTGTTGTCATTGTTTTATTGTTGTTGTTGAAGTTTTTATTGTGTATTTCTAAACAAACCAGACTTTAAATCACAGTCCTGACATTTTTTACTTGGATAACTTTGGGCAAGATTTTTAATCATCTTGTACTTTATTCTTGTCATTTATAAATGTGGATAATAAGACCTATTTTGCAGGACCCTTATGATAACTAAGTAATAGAATGTATGTAAAGTGCCTAGGACATTCAAGAAATAACAGCACCTATCCAATCCCCACCACCTCACCCCCTAAGATTTTCTTTTCTGTTATGAAGATTAAATGCGCAAAAGAACATTTTGCAAAGCACTTGATTTTAATAAATAATGCTGTGCTTAAGACATAGTTCACTTTCTCTTTCTCTGTTGCCTTAGTAATCTAAATGAACATTAAAATGACAGAGGCTCTGGAGGAATATACAGAGTAGCACTAATTAGGAAGAAAATTTTTTAATTAAATATTTTGTGAATAGTTAGTATATGTTTAGGGAAGTTTTTAAAGGAACAAAATAATAGCTAAAGTAATTTTTCCACTTATTGCTGTGCCTCAGTCACACTAAAAATTACTTCTTTTTTAAAAATGTTTTTCGCAGTTTTATTGAGAAATAAGGGACATACATCACTGTATAAGCTTAAGGTATACAGTATGAGGGTTTGATTTACGTATATTGTGTAATCACCACAGCAGGTTCAGCTAATATCCATCTTCTCATATAGATGTAATACAAAGTATAGAAAGAAGAAAAGATAAAGAAAATAAATGTTCTCCTCATAACTAGAGCTTTTAGGATTTACTCTTAACAACTTTCCAGTATATCACACATCAGAGTTAGCTGTAGTCATAGATCTCTTCCCAACCCTGGTAACCACAAGTCTGATCTCTTTATCTATGAGTTTCGTAGTGGTGTTTTTTTTTTTTTTAAGATTCCACATATAAGTGAGATCATACAGTATCTGTCTTTCTCTGTCTGACTTATAAATATTATTTCTTATGCAGATAATTTTATATTTTAACAGTTGATAACACAATATACATAGTATTCTTTAACTTGATTTTCTTAATAATATAATATTAAAATATTTATATTAGAATAGTAGAAAATATTTCTATGAGTTCTTATGAAACTGCCTCATTTTTTTCAATGACTACATAGTAACGCATTGTGTGAATGTATTATAGTCTTAGTCATTCACCTCATGACTGGCATTTGGGATATTTTTTAACTTTTTCTATTACAAAAAAATTCTGAAATACATTTCCTCGTATACACAGTTTTTGCAGCAGTAAAATTATGGTAACGTTAAAAGATAAACTGAGGCATATTAAAAATGTGAGTTTATTTGAGCAGCAATCAGTTGGAATTAGGTAGTGCCAAACCAGAAGTGGTTAGGAGTGCTCTACCAAGAGCCTGGGGAGAGATCTTTATACAGAAAAGGCTGAAGCAAAGCAAGAAAATTGTTGACTGGCTATAGCTTAAAGCCTAGCTGGCTCTTTGTAATTGCCAAATAGGCAACCTAATTGGTTGTCCTTAGGTTTCAATTTTGTACCTTGAGGCATTTACAGACTTAGATTTTGGTTTGCTTACATAAGCCACCATAGCATCAGAGGCACCTCAGTCTGATGGCCTCCTTGTTTAGTTAACTTAACAGTATAAATATAATTGTTGGATAAAAGCAGATAAACATTAATATTCTCAATAGACATTGGAAATTGTATCAATAGAAATTCTACCAATTTATATTCCACCAGCAATTTTGGGGAGGAAATTTCCCCATACCTTTGCCAAAGCATCACAAAGTTGTTTTAGCTTTGCCAACCTTTTAAATTTGTGTTTCCATTATAAGTGAGGTGGACTGGGCTTTTTCCCATAAATTTGAGTCATTGGCATTTCCTTTACTGTGAACTTCCTGTTTGTCCACTTAAATATTGTTATTGGCCATTTTATCCTTGAAATGCTGAAGTGGTTAACATGTAAGAAAAATGATTTTTGTTTATACTATGATTGATAAATCATTTTCTCAGATTGTTTTTTATTTTGTCATAGTTTTTTCCCTGTATCAATGAGTAATTTTCTTCCATGAATTTTCAGTTTTGTATCCTACTAGAAAAGCTACCACATTTTGCAATTATAAAAACAAGATTCCCACATATTTTCTTCTAGTCACAAAAGCACACCTAACTGGGAAGCTTGGAAGTGTAGTCTTTATTCCCAGTAGCATGTGTCCATCTGAAATTTGGCTATTCTTAGAAGAGAAGAATGGCCAGCTGGTACCAAAAGCATAAAAACATTATATCTGTATACATGTCACACATACATTTGTAAGCACACATCTACATATATATATCATAGATATATACTGATATATATACATACTTACATAGCATACATATATAAGCACATGTATCTATGCATATATCCATATCATAGACCTGTATGTATTGATATGTGTGCTTATATATATTTTTTTATATATATGTTTGTATATATATGTGTAGGGGAGGAAAAATAATTTTCCCTCTACCTTTCTAGGTTCTGTGGCTGAGACCTCCCCCACCATAATAAAAGATTACCACAGGAAAAATAAACAGAAGTTTAATAACATGTATACCTCATGTATAGTGGGAGAGACCCAGGAACAATGAGTAAAACTCCCCGAAATAGCCCAAGGCACCACCTTAAATACTGTCTTAGCTAAAGACGAAAAAAAAAAAAAGGGAGTGTAGGGACAACAGTTATGGGAGATTATTAGGAAAAGTACAGTGAGGTTATGCAGAGTTAAGTCTGAGGTTTTCTCTATTGATTAGAGTTTATTGTCGTTTAGAGTCATCCTTCTCTTTCTGGTAAAGAGAGGGAAATATCTTCAAAATGTGTTTTCCCTTATAAATGTAGATTTCCCTTACAAAAGTGTAAATTCTACTCTGTTTTTAGCGCTTTTCCTGTGTCTGCTTTTTCTCAAAAATAATCAGCTCAAAATAATCTTTATGCCAAAGAGGCATAGATGGGGTGGCATATTCTGCTACCCTTCATATGGCATATAGATAACATCATATATAGCATATATATGTATATCTATATATCATACATATATAAGCATATATGTTATTAAACTTCTCAAATACACATGATTTTTTTCTTTTGATGTTTTCTGTATTCACAAAAGAGCTTCAGACAACATCATTCAGGGTTTCAATATCTTATTTATAAGCTAGTAAGTCTGGCAAGCTTGGGATGGGTTACCCATCAGAAATGAAACCTACACTCTCAAGAATTGAAAATCAGAGATAAAATCAAGTGTTCTTGAAATAGGATAGAGGATGAAGGGATGTTTTATGAATTAAATTCTCTACCTTCCCATGGATTTGCAGTTTCCTTCCACAAACAGGTTAATGGGGCCCTTCAAACATTGGTGCCTGTGAGATCATCTGTTTCCCAAACTTTCCACTACAGGGAGTAGTTTTGATTGAAAGGGCAATGCATAGTGGAAAAAAATATATAAAAATTAATAAGTTGAGGGGGTGTTTTTCTGTCAAGAGCTGCCTGAGAAAGTACTGATCATGTGAGCCAAAGTAAGAATTTAAATCTTGTAATCTGGGAAACACTACATTGAACTCTTCTACTTTTGATGTGATATGAAAACTTGAGCTCAAGTACAAACTTGCTCCTCTCCCTCTAAAGCCTCTTTTGGTCTATGTTTCTGTCACTTGGAAATAAGATGATAATCTCCCCAAGGTTTAAAATAGTCTTCCTTTATAAGAGTTTTGGTGAGATAGAATAGAGGCTTTTAGACACACTGCCACTCTTATGAGTTCACAAGGAGGTTGGGAATTAGGAGGAAGAAAAGATAGAAAACTAAAATATAAAATGCTGTGTGAGTAGTTAGCCCTTAAGTCCCATTAATATTATCACTCTAACCGTCTCTCATCTCTAATGGCCTCAGAATGTATCTTAGGTCAAAAAGATGAGGAAGAATATCTGATAGGATCAGTAACTTGAAAGTCCCCAAGATCCTTCTTTTGCAGTTTGCATCAAGAACTCAAAGACTGAAATAACATGTTACTGTGCTGGAAAGTTGAAGCTAATTCAGAGAAAACTGGGATTTTAGCCATTGCTCTGACCCATTTAATTCTACAGTGTGCATGTATGTTTCATGTTTAAAACATCCTGAAGGATCTATGATGCTAAGGAGAAAAAGGCTTTCTACATATTTGCTGTCAAAGGACACAGCATGACCCTGCGTCCAGTGTGTTTCTTTCTCAGTGTACCAATCCCCTTCTACTTCTACTGTACTCAAAGTTCTGTTGATCAAGGTTTTAGATCACCTCTACACCAGTTATCAGATTCATGCTCTCTTTACTCTCACCCCCAACCCCTTCTCTATACCAATTTGTAACGCTTACCTAATGAAATGCTAGTATGCAAAAGTGTTACACAAAGAATTCTCAAGGGTGGAATGGCTGGCTTTCTGGTGTGGTCAATTTCTCTCAGGTTGTGTTTAATGGAGTGATGTAGGGTTAAGAAGCAAAATACTGAACTGACTCCCTTTGTGCACAGAAACAGCCTGCATGTTTCTGAATAAAGCTAGAAAGTCCATTTGCAAGCCCCAGTAAAATGGGTTGTGGAACCAAATAGATAGACAGGAGGTGGAGTGGAACCAGTGAGGCCAGAGTCTTCTTCAGGCCTGACTGGCAAGGTCTATTATGTTTAACAGTATGTGAAATTGGGACTCCTCTAGCCATCATAGGAAGGAAGTCATCTACATTCACTTCCTTACAATCTATTCCTAATCACCCCCCTGCAAAGTACCTTTTATTCCCATTGCTCTACGGAGAATGCTCTCCAGATCTAAGATATAACCAATGACTTTTTTATGATTTCTGATCTTTCTTGACATTTCTTTAGCCCTTAAGCCCATTTCTGATTGCTTTGTGTCTTTTGTCATCCAAAAGAGACCCTCACTACTACAATAATCTGCATAATGTTAAATTGGAAATAGTGACTGATCATTGTGTCTTTACATGAAGATACTATAGGCAAGACATTCTAAAATAAGGTGCCTGGGCAAGATACGATTTTTAAAAAACAATTCAAAACAAATTAAATGACTTTTAAATCCCTTACATCAAGGATTGAAAAGGTTCACGTTGCTGGAAATTCAAAGAAGATTTAAGAAGTGTAATATTGGGACAGATGCTTGTATTCTTTGGGTCTAGACCTCTATAATGGGCAAACAGAACTCAGCAGAAAGAGGTTATCAAATTGCCTAATTTCTACAGGCTGAGAATGAAAACCAGAGATGTGAGATCCCCAATGAAAAAAGTTCTCTAAAGGACCCACAAAAACATCCATAAATCGACTCAGCTTAAGCATCTTCCAAGCCTACAGGTTCATTGTTAATTAACAAGTTATCACTCAAGTATGACCTTTCTTCCCCTCTTTCTTCTTTCCTCCCTGTACTCTATCCTCAAGAGGGTCAAAAGCCTCAGTGATCCAGCTTGGCATGGGAGTGTGGAAACACTAGGCAGAGAAAGAAAGAAGATGTCAAACATACTGCCTTTCTTTCCCATAACAGGATTCCCAGCCTATAGCAGTAGTTAGCTAGGGAGGGGAAAGTTTCAACTTTGAATAACCTCAGAATTTTGACGTTCCAATTGCTAAATTGAAGCAGTGTTTTGTGACATCAGAGTGAACAGAAAACTCATAAGACCTGGCCGATGGAAAAAATATGTGTTGCTGAGCAAATTTAAAAGAAAAATGGGGACAAAAATTGTTTTATGATTATATTGCCCAAAAAATATTAGTTCAGTGAACAATCCAGAAAATACAGATAAACCAAAAAATTAAACTTACATAAATTCCATCACGTTTGGTTAATTACCATAAATACTTCTGTACACATACACATATACACATATAATCATACTATCTATACTGTTTTATTATATTATGAATATATTTCCAAAGCTCCCAAAACTAGATTATGCCGTTTCACCTTATGTTTCTATAGGACCCTATACTTAACCCTATCATAGCATTTTATTATTTAATATTGAATTGCCTATTAAATTGTTGTGTTCCACTTTGGTAGGCAGAATTCTAAGATAACCCCCCAATGACTCTCAGCCTTCTATACTACTTTCCCTTTTTAGTGTGGATAGAATTGGTGAGCATGATGAGTCACTCCCATTACTGTGCTACATTATATGGCAAAAGGTAGATTATTCAAGTGAGTCTAACCTAATCACATATGTGCTTTAAAAGAAGAGAATTTTCTCTGTTTAGTGGCAGAATCGGAAGTCAGAGAGATTTCCAACCATGAGAAGGATTCAACATGCCCTCGATGGTTTTGAAGGTAGAGAAGGCCATGTGCCAGAAGATGTGGGAAGCCTTCAGGAGAGCTGGTCCCTAGCTGACAACCAGTAAGAAAACAAAGATCTCAATCTTATAGCCTCAAAGAATGGAATTCTGCTAAGGACCTGAACAATCTTCTAAATAGATTCTCCCCTAAAGCCTCCAGATAAGAGAGCAGCTTGACCAACACCTTGATTTTAGGGAACGCAATTAAGCCTTGCCCAGATTTCTGACCTACAGAACTGTGAGCTAACAAATGGCTGTTGTTTCAAGCTGCTAATTTTGTGGTGATTTTTTATACAGCAATAGAAACTAATAGACTGTCCCTGCAAAAGTAGACTCTAAATGCCTCAATGCAGGAACTGTCTTGTTCTCCAGCACAGTGGCTAACAAAATAAATACGTGGATTCATTGTTGAGATTAAAAGAGATACTATGTAAATTTGCAACTATAAATTGCAGTATAAATATGAAGAGTTACTTTTGTCTGGTTCCAAGATGGCAGATGGGTTTCATCTCTGGGTCAAGTCTTAAAAATTGGCAGTGAAGTTCTGAAACACTGAACCCTGACCTGACTCAATGGGACAGAAGCCATGATAAATGTGGGAGGTCTCTGTGGTGGAAGATCAGGGAGGTGACAGAACTTATGATGATCGTAAATTAGGCCTGAATCCTTTCATTCTGTGTATGAGATCCATGTAGCTTTCCCAGATTGGGCTTATATAAGATGAAAAATTCAAAGTAGGGTCACATATACTTCTTATCTAAGATTTCCATACAATAAATAAATGGGGGTTAAGAGTAGCTTGGGGGAAATTTTTCAACCCCTGAATGCCAATATGCAAGTTCATTAGATAAGAAAAGAGCAAAGTTTGAGGCTTTTTATTTGCATATTTACATTAATAATTTTTTGAAGAAAATTAGAGATTAAAATTATAAAATATGTATAAAATGGTATGATTGTCTTAATTATGATTATAATACTTAGATTTTATTTGAGTGATTTGAAATTGACAAAAATTTGTTAAACATTGTTCAGTTATGCCTTAATATTCTCATATATTATAATAATCTTTATTTTTAAACAATTCATGCTTAATCATAACTCAAAATTCCCAGATGCCTGTTGATTTATTTAGGCACTGATATTTTGTAAAGGACTTGGGATAGTTTCACTCAGATTATTCAGAGATCTCCATGAATATCGCATTTTATCTGGAACTAGGGAATACAAAGAAAGGAGAAATCTGATTAAAAGATTTTCAATTTCTTTAAAGCAGTTCTCAAATACAGCTAACAAATTGGATTAACCAGTAAAAATGAACACAGTCTGCCTAGCAGCTTGAATTTCTAGGAGACTATTATTGCTTTTATCTATGACTTGGAGTGCATTTTTAAAATTCTACTTTAAATCATAGAATGCACCAATGTAACTGGAATAAAACATTTCAGAAATCTAGTCTGAAGCCTTTATCCCTTGCATTGTTTTCCTGTTCCCTTTGACTTTATAATTACATGAAGTGAATTACTTATGATATAGTTAGAGACAGATATGCTGTTAAATCCTAAAACTTATAGAATTGTAGAGTTTAGATTATACCGTCTGGCTCTGATGAAGCATAGTGAGAATTCAAAAGACGTAGATATAGACATTTATTGAAAGCTGAATACTTCCATACAAGTGAATGCTATATGGGTGTTAAAACTAAAGTGGTTGAAAGATAGATAGATAGATAAATTATCATATTCATGATAAATTATTTCTAACAAACTGGTACTTTGTCCTGCTGTCATTATGAATATGTGAACATCATATTCTATAGTCAGGGTGTGAGGTGACTGTACTTTAAACTTAAGATAAACCAAAAATGAGAAAAAAATTGAAAAAGCAGAGTCATTCTGTCTAGTTCTAAACCCCAACATAAAAGTAGCATTAAGACTTTCTTGTTAGTTACTGACTCCCTGATAATTTTGCAAGATTAATATCTGCATATATGTGAAAAACCTTTCAGACATGATAATCATGTGAGAAAATTAATTTTTCCATCCTGGAAAAAATAACTGTAAACTTAGAAAGTTTGGCATAATATATATTTCCTATAAATAACTTATTTATTTTTATTGTTGTTGTTGTCAGTCCTTATAAACCCTGGAATCTCTTGTAAACCTTTATTCTTAACTTCATTTCTTTCTAAATGTTTTTTTCTCTGAGTCTTTGTTTTTTTTTTTGATAATTGTTAAATATTAAAAAAAATGTAGTACAAAAGCACCAGAACATTTAACTGGTTTTTTGAATGAACAGAACTCAACAGGTTATGTATTAGTTTCCTGTTTCTACTGTAACAAATTACCACAAATTTAGTGTCTTAAACAAGACAAATTTTACCTTATAGTTTTGGAGGTCAAAGTCCTAAAATCACATAGGTTGCATTCTTTCTGGAGGCTGTTTTCTTATGTTTTCCGGCTTCTAGATGTCATCTGCATTCCTTGGCTCATGGCCTCAAATCACTCTGACCTCTGCTTCTATCATTATATCTCCTTATTTTATAAGGACCCATTTACATGGATGTGGATAATCCAGGATATTCCCCCATCTCAAGTACCTTAATATATTCAAAACATCAAGACACCTTTTGTCATGTAAAGTAACATATTCACAGATTCTAGGAATTAGGATGTGAACAACATGATTCTTTCTAACTATCGAAATCCATCCTCTGGCCCCCAAAGATTTATGTCCATCTCACAAAATACCTTCATCACATTCCAAGATCCTCCTCAACCCATTCCAGCATGAACATAAGTCCAAATTTCATCTAAGTTTAATCAACTCAAAATTCTAAATACTCTAAATTAGGTATGGGTTAGTTCCTGGGTAAAATAGATCCTCGGGCAAAACTTCTCTCCATTTATGGGTCTGTAAAATTAGGAAAAAATTACCTACTCCTAAAATACAATAATGGGATAGGTATAGGATAGCAATTATAGACATTCCCATTCAAAAAGTATGAAAATGGAAGGGAAAAAGAAGTCACCAGTCCTAAGCAATTTTGAAATCTAGCTGGACAAACATTAGATTTCAAAGTCTGGGAACAATTCTTTTTGGTTTTCAGCTCCATCCTCTGGGCTCAGGACTCCAATCTCTGTGCTCAGGTTTTCACCCTTAGAGTTCTTCTTTTTTCACAAACATTAACATGTGTTTGAAGTTGAGTAGTTTAATCAGCCTGTTTCCTGCCCATAGAATTTTGGGAGTTGGATAGCCTTCTTCCATTTTGTCTTCTCTCTTTCAGTCCAGTGGGCAGTGTTTCTGGTGGTACAACATTTCAATAACCTGATGGGTCTCCTTTGTATGTCCTGGAACTCACTCCATTAGACAAAAGCCTCACCCCTCCACCCCCATATTTTTCCTAGATAATCCTATCTATATTCTTGGTTTCTGCTTAAATGACTGCTGAGAGAACCTGTGAGTCACAGGCCTAATCTTTTCAAAGAGACCTCTGGGCAGCTGAACATTGTGGCATTTTGTGCCTTTGGAGGTACTAGCAAAAGATTATTCAGTCACACTCTTTGCTTTCTTACCAAAGCACAGTTTCCAGACAGTGAATCTTATTTTTTTGTCTTTTATAATCTAGATAGGCTGAGGATTTTTCCAAACATCAAGTCCTGGTTCCTTTTTGTTTAACAGTTCTTCCCTCTATGAATGTTTCTTCTTACGTTTTGCTATAAGCAGCAAGAAGAAAGCAGGCTTCTCTTTCAAGACATTTGCTTGGAAATCTCCCCTACCAAATACCCAAGCTATCACTTACAAGTTCTGCTTTCTACATAACTACAGGATACAATTGCACAAAGCTTTCTGCCACTACATAACAAAGATCCTCTTTCCTGAAGTTTCTGATAGACTAGTTCCTCATTTCCTTCTGAACCCTTGCCAGCAACACCTTTAACATTTATATCTCTGTTAACAGTCTGTTTATGGACCTGCGTAGATAATCCAGGATAATCATCCCATCTCAAGACCCTTAACTTAATTACCTCTACAAAGTCCCTTTTATTATGTTAGGTCACATATACACAGTTTCCAGGGGTTAGGACATGGACATCTTTGAGAAGGGATTATTCTTCCTATTAGAGGTTAAAATAAAACTTTTTATGCTTTCCTTTGTTTTCAAAATATGGCCTCAGTCTTATTTTCCAACCCCTTAAAGACATCTCAGGTAGTTCCCCAATTTTTCTGGTCACTTCCAAGTATCACACCCATTTCATTTTGATAATTAATTGGGTATTTAAAAGTCTAAACCAATTAAACTGAGAAATTAAAATCTTATATCCAACTTGAAGCTTTTGTGCATTCCTCCAATGAAGGTCTGCTATGCAGCTTGTAAACCACAGTGGTGAAGAATGTCATTTGCCATTCACCCTACTTGTTCTACCTCTTCTTGCCCTGTACCCTGTGGCACTTTTCAAATCAGTGTGGTAGGAAGGGGTTTTTAAGGCAGAGAACTATAGGTCTATTTGGTAGCTGGTGTTATCTGTAGGTTTTCTTAATTGATATCCCTACTTGTTGAGGGTTTTTATTATGAAAGTGAGTTGGATTTTGCCAAATGCTTTTCCTGAATCTATTTAGTAATCATATGGATTTTGTCCTTTCATCCACTCATATGGAATACTATATTGATGATTTTCCTACGTTGAACTAACCTTGCGCTCCTGGGATAAATTTCAGTTGATCACAGTGTATAATCCTTTTTCTTTATTTCTGGATTGGTTTGTTAGTATTTTCTTGAGTATCTTTGAGTCTATATTCATATAGGATATTGGTCTGCAGTTCTCTCTTCTTATAAGGACTTTGTCATTTGTATCAGGGCTTCGTAGAATAAGTTTGAAAGTGTTCTCTCCTTTTCTATTTTTTCTGAAATTTTTTGAATGATTGGTTTTAAGTCTTCTTTAAAGACTTGATAATTCAACAGTGAATGCCTTTGGTTCTGTGTTTTTCTTTGTAGGAAGTTGTTTGATTACTAATTCAATCCCTTTATTGCTATAGTTTTATTCCAATTTTGTACCTCTTCTTGAGGAAATTTTTATTGTCTATGTCTTTATGAGCATACTTCATCTAGTTTATTTCTTGGATTACATTTTTCTATAGTATTGCTTATAATTATTTTCATTTCTCTAAGGTTAAAATGAATGTCCCATTTTTCATTTCTGATTTTCATATTTTGAGTCCTTGATATCTACCTTCCAGTTAATAATCTTGTTCCTTGTGGTATCGTCCCCTGTGGAGGGTTTTCTCTATCCCTGTGTGGATTTATCCATGTGTTCAACCTAAACTTTGGTTAGTAACAGTTCTCCTTCCCTCATTGGACTAATCTTCCAATTTCAGACTTTGCAGGGGCTGGGGGTGAGGGGGCTGCTGGTCACATCAACACTTCTCATTACTTTGAAAACTCAACTTTTGTGTTGCCATTGGTCTCACATTCTGTCATCTAGATCTCCTTCAGCCCTGTTAGGATTCCTGGAACAGGCCAAGTTCAGTTTTACTACATCTGATGTGCACACACCTTGGAGCATTCATTATGATAAAATGCAAAGTGCTCTTTCTGTGCTGCCATTACCCAAAATTTGAGGTTATGTGTTTGTGGCTTTGACCTCAAAAAACAAGGGATTTACCATATCTCCTTCCTTCTCAATCTACTTTATCACAAATGCAAATCAAATAGAATATTTGAAGTTCCCTCAGTTCTGGATTTCCATCTGATCAGAAGACTCCAGCCATGTGGTGGCCCAAATTCATCTTTCAATTGACTTTGTTTGTCAGCATTCCCTTCTTAACTTGAGCATAACTTGATCTCACCTGAATTCTATAGAAGATTTAATTCTCATTTAGTCCTCAGTCTTTATTCCTAGCTTATGGAAGATTTATATCCTTTCTTTGCTTGAATATCAAGTCTCTTTATGGTCTTAGCTTCTAAAGAATCATTTCCTCTTTGCAATCTGGACCTCCCTTGCCTGGCCATTTGGTCAGCATACATTTGTACTTTTATCTGTTGCTTCTGAGACCTGAGCTTCTATTAATTTCACATTGAGTGTATTAGCATATTCAAGCACATTCATCATCCATCTGTGTTATCATCATCACCATCAATCATTTGCTTTTGTTGGCTTCTTACTCTGTTGCAGGCACTGGGTACTTTACCAGAAGTAACATCAATTGCAGAAGTCCCTACCCTGTTAGATGATATGGATAGCAGGAGCTTAGTTGTACAATGAGAGTGGAAAATGCCCCCCCCCCTTTTTTTTTTTTTTTTTAGCTCAGGGAATATATATATATATTTAACTCTCATAGCCAAACCATTTTCCAAAACATTTCTATCAATTTATCCTTCCCACCAATGGTATATGATAGTCTAGTAGCTCCACAGACACTCCAACACTTAATAATGTCAGTCATTTTTATCATAGCCATTCGAGTAGATGTGTATCACATTGTGTTTTTAACTTGCATTTCCCTGATAATGAAGGATGTTGAACATTTTTCATATGTTGATTAGTGATTTGAATATGTAGTTCCATGGCAGAGAATAACAAATTTTTGAAAGATGGTTGACACAACAAACCTGAATTGAAGCCTCATACTGACTTAGATTCCTGTCCTAACCCTCCCCACACTATTCGTTAGTAAATACTAACTTTAATACAGTTATTTGGGTCCAAAGATGAGAAAGGGGCAAACACAGAAACATGCACACACACACACACACCTCAAAGGAGAAGGACATGAAAACCTTATATGAAAGAGAAAGCATCTATATTATTCTCATAATCTCTGAGAGATTGAAACATGGTCTTTGAAAAAGAAAGGATCCCAAATAAATCATATAAAAAGTTAAAGAAAAGATGATAAAGTATCAGGAGAAGACAAACAAATAGTTAAAGCTCAGGAAAGAAATTGAAGAAAAAAAGAAAACCTTAACAGATGAAAGCTACATTAAAAACAATAAAAGGTAAACAAGAGATAGAAAAGTTTCATAAAATTATATAAAAATAAAATGGAAAAGAAAAAGATACAAAAGTGATTCTAAAAAAGATGAAAAGCAGAAAAAAAGAATACCAATGTATACACTGTTGTTCTTAGAAAAAAGAACAGAACAAACAGAAGAAAAAAATATTCAAACAAGTAATAGCATGATATCTGCCAATTGAAAAGGCAGGAAAAATAAAAATAAATAAGAATGATCCCAAGGTCCCTAATTGGCATGATTTCTCCTCTCCACCCTCCAGAGTCTTCTCACATTTGGTACCCCCTAACACAGTTACAGTGATTTTTAAGTTAATCATTTTACCTTCCTCCCATACAACACAAAAATCTTGGAACACAAATTCCACAAGTCCAATTTAATCTTCTATTTTATTGTTATTTATGTTTCTATACTTAAAGTCTTGTTTAAATCATTATTATTTTATATGCTTCATATTTTTGAGGAGTTTCCCACATGTTTAAAATGTCTTTCTTCATCTTTCCTTCTTCACTCTCAGTACTTTTGGGTTCAATTTCTTTTTTCTTGAAGTACATCTCATAGAAGGTTTCGTTGTGAAATTCCATTAGTAATCTAATTTCCATTTTGATTTGTCTGAAAATGGACTATTTTGCTCTTTAGGAAAAATATTCCAAGTT
This sequence comes from Balaenoptera physalus, assembly GCF_965194825.1. Taxonomy (NCBI): domain Eukaryota; kingdom Metazoa; phylum Chordata; class Mammalia; order Artiodactyla; family Balaenopteridae; genus Balaenoptera; species Balaenoptera physalus. The sequence goes on from NC_138890.1 coordinate 127,532,298, forward strand.
AACAATACTCTTCTGGCAGCATTTTGAAGATAGTATTTCACTATCTTCTGACTTCTATTGCTGTTTAGAAGTCAGCCATCAGTATCTCTGTCCTTTATAGATAATGTTTCTTTTCTCTCCAAGTGCTTTCAAAATCTTTATTTTGGTTTGGGTGTTGTGCAGTTTCACAACAATGTGTGTAGATACGTATTTTTTTCTGTATTTTTCCTGGAATTTGTTGGGATACCTGAATCTTTGGATTGATGTTTCTCTTGAGTTATAAAAACTTCTTAGGCACTTATCTCTAACTTTGGCTCCTATCATTTTCTCTTTTAAGAATCCAATTAGGTAGATCTTGATTTTCTCATTTTACCACCCTCCCTATGATTCTTTTTTTTTTTTTTTAACATCCTTTTAGGAGTATAATTGCTTTACACTGGTGTGTTAATTTCTGCTTTATAACAAAGTGAATCAGCTATACATATACATATATCCCCATATCTCCTCCCTCTTGCATCTCCCTACCACCCTCCCTATCCCACCCCTCCAGGTGGTCACAAAGCACCGAGTTGATCTCCCTGTGCTATGCCGCAGCTTCCCACCAGCTCTCTATTTTACATTTGGTAGTATATATAAGTCCATGCCACTCTCTCACTTTCTCCCAGCTTACCCTTCCCCCTCCCTGTGACCTCAAGTCCATTCTCGACGTCTGCATCTTTATTCCTGTCCTGCCCTTAGGTTCTTCAGAACCTTTTTATTTAGATTCCATATATATGTGTTAGCATACGGTATTTGTTTTTCTCTTTCTGACTTACTTCACTCTGTATGACAGAGTCTAGGTCCATCCACCTCACTACAAATAATTCAGTTTCGTTTCTTTTTATGGCTGAGTAATATTCTGTTGTATATATGTGCTACATCTTCTTTATCCATTCATCTGTTGATAGACACTTAGGTTTCTTCCATGTCCTGGCTATTGTAAGTAGAGCTACAGTGAACATTGTGGTACATGACTCTTTTTGAATTAGTTTTCTCAGGGTAAATGTCCAGTAGTGGGATTGCTGGGTTGTATGGTAGTTCTATTTTTAGTTTCTTAAGGAACTTCCATATTGTTCTCCAGAGTGGCTGTATCAATTTACATTCCCACCAACAGTGCAAGAGGGTTCCCTTTTCTTCACACCCTGTCCAGCATTTATTGTTTGTAGATTTTTTGATGATGGCCATTCTGACTGGTGTGGGGTGATACCTCATTCTAATTTTCATTTGTGTTTCTCTAATGATTAGTGATGTTGAGCATTCTTTCATGTGTTTGTTGGCAATCTGTATATCTTCCATGGAGAAATGTCTATTTAGGTCTTCTGCCCATTTTTTGATTGGGTTGTTTGTTTTTTTGACAGTGAGCTGCATGAGATGCTTGTAAATTTTGGAGATTAATCCTTTGTCAGTTGCTTCATTTGCAAATATTTTCTCCCATTCTGAGGGTTGTCTTTTTGTCTTGTTTATGGTTTCCTTTGCTGTGCAAAAGATTTTAAGTTTCATTAGGTCCCATTTGTTTATTCTTGTTTTTATTTCCATTTCTGTAGGAGGTGGGTCAAAAAGGATCTTGCTGCGATTTATGTCATAGAGTGTTCTGCCTATGTTTTCCTCTAAGACTTTGATAGTGTCTTGACTTACATTTAGGATCTTTAATCCATTCTGAGTTTATTTTTGTGTATGGCATTGGGGGTGTTCTAATTTCATTCTTTTACATGTAGCTGTCCAGTTTTCCCAGCACCACTTATTGAAGAGGCTGTCTTTTCTCCATTGTATATTCTTGCCTCCTTTATCAAATATAAGGTGACCATATGTGTGTGGGTTTATCTCTGGGCTTTCTATCCTGTTCCATTAATCTATATTTCTGTTTTTGTGCCAGTACCATACTGTATTGATTACTGTAGCTTTGTAGTATAGTCTGAAGTCCAGGAGCCTGATACCTCCAGCTCTCTTTTTCTTTCTCAAGATCATTTTGGCTGTTTGTGGTCTTTTATGTTTCCATACAAACTGTGAAATTTTTTGTTCTAGTTCTGTGAAAAATGCCATTGATAGTTTGATAGGGATTGCACTGAATCTGTAGATTGCTATGGGTACCATAGTTATTTTCACAATGTTGGTTCTTCCAATCCAAGAATATGGTATATCTCTCCATCTGTTTGTATCATCTTTACTTTTTTCATCGGTATCTTATAGTTTTCTGCATACAAGTCTTTTGTCTCCTTAGGTAGGTTTATTCCTACGTATTGTATTGTTTTGTTACAATGGTAAATGGGAGTGTTTCCTTAATTTCTCTTTCAGATTTTTCATCATTAGTGTATAAGAATGCAAGAGATTTCTGTGCATTAATTTTGTATCCTGCTACTTTACCAAATTCATTGATTAGCTCTAGTAGTTTTCTGGTAGCATTCTTAGGCTTCTCTATGTATAATATCATGTCATCTGCAAAAAGTGGCAGCTTTACTTCTTCTTTTCTGATTTGAATTCCTTTCATTTATTTTTCTTCTCTGATTGCTCTGGCTAAAACTTCCAAAACTATGTTGAATAACAGTGGTGAGAGTGGGCAACCTTGTCTTGTTCCTGATCCTAGTGGAAATGATTTCAGTTTTTCACCATTGAGAATGATGTTGGCTATGGGTTTGTCAAATATGGCCTTTATAATGTTGAGGTAACTTCCCTCTATGCCTACTTTCTGGAGAGTTTTTTCTTATCATAGATGGGTGTTGAATTTTGTCAAAAGCTTTTCCTGCATCTATTGATATGATCATATGGTTTTTCTCCTTCAATTTGTTAATATGGTTTATCACATTGATTGATTTTTGCATATTGAAGAATCCTTCCATTCCTGGGATAAACCCCACTTGATCATGGTTTATGATCCTTTTAATGTGCTGATGGATTCTGTTTGCTAGTATTTTGTTGAGGATTTTTGCATCTATGTTCATCAGTGATATTGGCCTGTAGTTTTCTTTCTTTGTGACATCTTTGTCTGGTTTTAGTATCAGGGTGATAGTGGCTTCATAGAATGAGTTTGGGAGTGTTCCTCCCTCTGCTATATTTTGGAAGAGTTTGAGAAGGATAGGTGTTAGCTCTTCTCTAAATGTTTGACAGAATTCGCCTGTGAAGCCATATGGTCCTGGGCTTTTGTTTGTTGGAAGACTTTTAAAAACAGTCTCAATTTCAGTGCTTGTGACTGGTCTGTTTATATTTTCTATTTCTTCCTGGTTCAGTCTTGGAAGGTTGTGCTTTTCTAAGACTGTGTCCATTTCTTCCAAGTCGTCCATTTTAGTGGCATATAGTTGCTTGTAGTAATCTCTCATGATCTTTGGTATTTCTGCAGTGTCATCTGTTACTTCTCCTTTTTCATTTCTAATTCTATTGAATTGAGTCTTCTCCCTTTTTTTCTTGATGAGTCTGGCTAATGGTTTATCAATTTTGTTTATCTTCTCAAAGAACCAGCTTTTAGTTTTATTGATCTTTGCTATTGTTTCCTTCATTTCTTTTCCATTTGTTTCTGATCTGATCTTTATGATTTCTTTCCTTCTGCTAATTTTGGGGGTGTTTTGTTCTTCTTTCTCTAATTGCTTTAGTGTGAGGTCAGTTTGTTTATTTGAGATGATTCTTGTTTCTTGAGGTAAGATTGTATTGCTATAAACTTCCCTCTTATAACTTCTTTTGTTGTATCCCATAGGTTTTGGGTCATCGTGTTTTCATTGTCATTTGTTTCTAGGTATTTTTTGATTTCCCCTTTGATTTTTTCAGTGATCTCTTGGTTATTACATAGTGTATTGTTTAGCCTCCATGTGTATGTATTTTTTACAGATTTCTTCTTGTAATTGATATGTAGTCTCAAAGCGTTGTGGTCGAAAAGATACTTGATATGATTTCAGTTTTCTTAAATTGACCAAGGCTTTATTTGTGACCCAAGATATGATCTATCCTGGAGAATGTTCCATGAGCACTTGAGAAGAAAGTGTATTCTGTTGTTTTGGGATGGAATGTCCTGTAAATATCAATTAAGTCCATCTTGTTTAATGTATCATTTAAAGCTTGTGTTTCCTTATTTATTTTCATTTTGGATGATCTGTCCATGGGTGAAAGTAGGGTGTTAAAGTCCCTATTATGATTGTGTTACTGTCTATTTCCCCTTTTATGGCTGTTAGTATTTGTCTTATGTATTGAGGTGCTCCTATTTTGGGTGCACAAATATTTACAATTGTTATATCTTCTTCTTGGATTGATCCCTTGATCATTATGTAGTGTCCTTCTTTGTCTCTTGTAATAGTCTTTATTTTAAAGTCTATTTTGTCTGATATGAGAATTGCTACTCCAGCTTTCTTTTTATTTCCACTTGTATGGAATATCTTTTACCATCCCCTCACTTTCAGTCTGTGTGTGTCCCTAAGTCTGAAGTGGGTCTCTTGTAGACAGCATCTATACGTGTCTTGTTTTTGTATCCCTTCAGCCAGTCTATGTCTTTTGGTTGGAGCATTTAATCCATTTACATTTAAGGTAATTATCGATATGTATGTTCCTATTACCATTTTCTTAATTGTTTTGCGTTTGTTATTGTAGGTGTTTTCCTTCTCTTTTGTTTCCTGCCTAGAGAAGTTCCTTTAGCATTTGTTGTAAAGCTGGTTTGGTGGTTCTGAATTCTCTTAGCTTTTGCTTGTCTGTAAAGGTTTTTATTTCTCCTTCTAATCTGAATGAGATCCTTGCTGGGTAGAGTAATCTTGGTTGTAGGTTTTTCCCTTTCATCACTTTAAATATGTTCTGCTATTCCTTTCTGGATTGCAGAGTTTCTGCTGAAAGATCAGCTGTTAACCTTAGTGGGATTCCCTTGTATGTTATTTGTTGTTTTTCCCTTACTGCTTTTAATATTTTTTCTTTGTATTTTATTTTTGATAGTTCAATTAATATGTGTCTTGGCATGTTTCTCCTTGGATTTATCCTGTATGGGTCTCTCTGCGCTTCCAGGACTTGATTGACTATTTCCTTTCCCATATTAGGGAAGTTTTCAACTTAATCTCTTCAAATATTTTCTCAGTCCCTTTATTTTTGTCTTCTTCTTGTGGGACCCCTATAATTCGAATGTTGGTGTGTTTAATGTCATCCCAGAAGTCTCTGAGACTGTCCTCAATTATTTTCATTCATTTTTCTTTATTCTGCTCTGCATTAGTTATTTCCACTATTTTATCTTCCAGGTCACTTTTCCGTTCTTCTGCCTCAGTTATTCTGCTACTGATTCCTTCTAGAGAATTTTTAATTTCATTTATTGTGTTGTTCATGATTGTTTGTTTGCTCTTTAGTTCTTCTAGGTCCTTGTTAAACGTTTCTTGTATTTTCTCCATCCTATTTCCAAGATTTGGATCATCTTTACTGTCATTACTCTGAATTCTTTTTCAGGTCAACTGCATATTTCCTCTTCATTTGTTTGGTCTGGTGTGTTTTTACCTTGCTCCTTCATCTGCTCTGTGTTTCTCTGTCTTCTCATTTTGTTTAACTTACTGTGTTTGGAGTCTCTTTTTTGCAGGCTGCAGGTTTGTAATTCCTGTTGTTTTTGCTGTCTGCCCCCAGTGGCTAAGCTTGGTTCAGTGGGTTGTGTAGGCTTCCTGGTGGAGGTGACTAGTGCCTGTGTTCTGGTAGATGAGGCTGGATCTTGTCTTTCTGGTGGGCAGGACCACATCTGCTGGTGTGTTTTGGGATGTCTGTGACCTTATTATGACTTTAGGCAGCCTCTCTGCTAATGGGTGGTGTTGTGTTCCTATCTTGCTAGTTGTTTGGCATAGGGTGTCCAGCACTGTAGCTTGCTGGTCGTTGAGTGGAGCTGGGTCTTAGCATTGAGATGGAGATGTCTGGGAGAGCTTTCACTGTTTGATATTACATGGAGCTGGGAGGTCTCTGTTGGACCAATATCCTGAACTTGGCTCTCCTACCTCAGAGGCACAGGCCTCACACCTGGCTGGAGCACCAAGACTCTGTCAGCCACATGGCTCAGAAGAAAAGGGAGAAAAAAGGAAAGAAAGAAATATAAAATAAAATAAAATAAAGTTATTAAAATAAAGATAATTATTTAAAATCAAAAAATTAAAAAGTAACAAAAAAAAGAAAAAAAACAAGAAGAGAGCAACCAAACCAAAAAACAAATCCACCAATCATAACAAGTTCTAAAAACTATACTAAAAAAAAGGACAGACAGAACCCTAGGACAAATGGTAAAAGCAAAGCTATACTGACAAAATCACACAAAGAAGAATACACATACACACTCACAAAAAGAGAAAAAGGAAAATATATATATATATCATTGCTCCCAAAGTCCACCGCCTCAATTTTGGGATGATTTGTTGTCTATTCAGGTATTCCACAGATGCAGGGTACATCAATTTGATTGTGGAGATTTAATCTGCTGCTCCTGAGGCTGCTGGGAGAGATCTCCCTTTCTCTTTTGTTTGCACAGCTCCTGGGATTCAGCTTTGGGTTTGGTCCCGCCTCTGCATGTAGGTCTCCTGAGGGCGTCTGTTCTCCACTCAGACAGGACAGGGTAAAGTAGCAGCTGATTCGGAGCTCTGGCTCACTCAGGCCGGGGGGAGGTAGGGGTATGGATGCGGGGCGAACCTGCGGTGGCAGAGGCCAGTGTGATGTTGCAACAGCCTGAGGTGTGCCGTGTGTTCTCCGGGGGAAGTTGTCCCTGGATCACGGGACCCTGGCAGTGGCGGGCTGCACAGGCTCCTGGGAGGGGAGGTGTGGATAGTGACCTATGCTTGCACACAGGCTTTTTGGTGGCTGCTGCAGCAGCTTTAGCATTTCATGCCCATGTCTGGTGTTTCTGCCAATGAAGGGCCTTCCTAGTGTGTGGAAACCTTTCCTCCTTCACAGCTCCCTCCCCAAGGTGTAGGTCCCATCCCTATTCTTTTGTCTCTGTTTTTTCTTTTGCCCTACCCAGGTAAGTGGGGAATTTCTTGCCTTTTGGGAAGTCTGAGGTCTTTTGCCAGCGTTCAGCAGGTGTTCTGTAGGAGTTGATCCACATGTAGATGTATTTCTGATGTATTTGTGGGGAGGAAGGTGATCTCCACATCTTACTCTTCCGCATTCTTGAAGGTCCCTCAGAAGAGGACTTTTAACTTTAGTATCTCTACGTTTCTGCCTCAGTTATGTGATATTCTAGGGGAGAAGTTCAAATAGAAGGTGAAGGCAAAATCATAAAAATTCATAAAACTGGCAAACTCCTTTCATAGCTTAGCACATTGCTATATATTATATGCTATTAGACTTTATGCCAGAGAGAAGTGTGCTTTCTGAAAATGCGTCTAGAGTATTTTCCAGAACACAAACCCAATATTATTAACAACCAGAAATTCTTTGTGTATCCCATTCTGCACAGACAGGAGATTAACATACCTCAGCAAAATTCTGATTTGACAATTTGGGAGGGGGGGCGTGCAATGCAAGTTAATTTAAAAAACATCTTATTTGGCACATCAGAATATTACATTTCAAGTCCTGGTGAGTCAGTGTGCTTGAGGGATCGATATAACTCGTGACATGCAACTTAGAAACCATACCAAAAATATCAAAACTTTTACTGTGTTGGCAAGTATTAGCCTTTCTCCAAAGGCCTGAATGCTGCTTCTCAGCACAGGCTGCTCCCCTGCTGGCACTACCTAGGCAGAGCTGGCTAATTGGTTAAGTAGCTTTGAGAATTCATAGATCTACACAGTCATTCAGGTTTTTAAGAGTGGCAACACTAGACCAGGCTCTGGGGATGCAGAGGTGAAGGAGACAGGCACAGATCATGGGGTCTAGTGGAGAAAGGATACTGTAACTAAGAAAACACACATGCAAAAAAATGATGCCCAATGGTGATAAGGCTATGGAATTAATAAACAAGGAGCCTGAGAAGCAAACAGTAGGGAGATATAAGGGAAGACCTCTCAGAGCAGGAAGGACATTTAAGCAAAGGGGAAGTGGATTACAGATGGAAGAAACAGTATATGCATCATTCGGGGTGATTCTAAGAAAGGGAAATGACCCCAAAAGATCACATGCAAATTAGTCATAGTGCCTAAAGCACCACAATTAGAAGTTTTAAAATTTGTATTGAGGCTTTTCTTTTATATATCTAACTCACTGGAAATGATAACCTATAAAACAGTTTCAAAATTAATACTTTCTAATGAGATGGGAAGAAAGCTTTGGTGTTTTGGAAAGAGCACAGGATTTAGAGTGAAGTTCAGGTTTTCTATTTAACTGTATGAATTAATACATTGACTCTATCAACTAATACATATTATTATTGACAAATTACTTTGTTTCTACATCTTAGTATCTTCAACTGTAAAGAAAGGTAATTACATAATCAAATGAGATAGTATAATAATTATAAATGTACTATATAAATTATGAAGTATTAACATATGGTGATAATACCGTTATTTTTAAATAAAAAGTGGGAAAGGCCTAAAATATGCACAATTTTACACAACACCAATCCCAACATCTAGCTTCAGGTATGGCTGTTTTGGACAGGAAGAATATTAGTGAGACTTCAGTGGTGACTTCATTCACAGGCTCTGACTGACAGCTTCTCTGTAGAGAAGTAGTCACTGATCATTTTCTTCCCTTTAAAGATCTAACTGGGGTACTAATATCTGGTAGTATTCTATCTCTGTTGAGAAGTTTTGCCTTAGTCATCCAAACATAAAAGAGAAATTGAGTTGGTAAATTAGAGTCAGAGGTGACATTTGTACAAAGTAACTTTCTTCCTTATACTTATCTACAATGATGGTCTCTACAGTATTGAAAGACATTTCTCAAGTTTAAGGACATGTGACTACTTTCCATTGCTACTGATAGTATCAAAGAGAGGCTGAGAAATGTGTATAGACCAGCATTCAAGTCCTCAGCTAGATTGTGAATCTGGGAGGTATATGTTTAGTGTTAACCCTTTTATGGCTCCAGCTTTCAGAATTCTTGTGCTCTTTCTGTAGAAAAACATACCATTAAGAAGGATTTGCAAGTCTTTCACACTGATGTATAAATGTCTGGTAAGTTATATTTGATTTTAAGTTTAGAAATTGAGGTTCTTGCCCTGGTTTGAGATAACTTACTCACCAAGTTCATTGCCCCTCCGCACCTCTCTTTCCTCAAATATAAAACAAAGGAATTGTTTATTATGGTGATTCTCAAACTCACTAGAATTATCCAGAGAATCTGTGGACCTACAATTACCAAAACCTTGGTCATAGAAACTGTGATTCAGTAGAACTGAGGTGGACCCCAGGTGATTCAGATTCAAAGTTCAATTTGGAATTGCAGAACTATATAGACTCCAAGGTTCCTTCTAGCATGAACCTTCTAGAATTCAAAGATTTAACTGGGAAGACTTCTGACATTAAAGTATAATCACAGATTTTTTTTATGGTCCCTTAAATAGCCAACCATCTATTAGTGACAATAATAATAGCTAATGCTTTATCGAGAGCTTAGTCTGTGCCTGAGACTCTGCTAAACACTTTTTATGTATTTTCATTCAATTCTTATAACAATCCCATGAAGTAGGAACTGTTATTATCCTCATTATAGAGATGGTAAATTTGAGAAACAGAATACAGAAATGATAATGTGGCAAACACCTCCAGAGTATTTATTATGTACCAAGCATTACAGCATTACTGACTGTATTCTTAAAAATTATCTATATATCTCTTTACAACACCATGGTTTGTACTGTTATTATCATTATTCCTTTTTTATAGATGAGGAGTTCAAGGAAGGGGGGTTAAGTAATTTATACTAAGGTTATGTAACCATTAAGTGACAGTCTGGGGATTTAAACGCAGGCAATCTGGCTCCAGAGTCTTTGCTTTTAACTAACACAATGCAGACGTGTGTACTCTTTCTCAGAAATGTCTGGTAACCAGCCCAAGTTTGTGTAGCAAGTAAGAGGCTATCACTGAAATTAAATACTCATCTAATTTTATTTCAGAGCCCCTGTTCATAGTTACTACCATATTAGAAATGCTTGGAAGCAGTAGGCTCTACGTGGTTGGTGGTGGAATGTGGAAAATTCAAGGGCATTGAACTAGGAGTGCCATGTTTAGGGAGAGAAGGGGTACCTATAACCAAACAATATGTCTGCAGAGACAGAAAAACGCAAAAATAAGATGGAAAAGCGTTGTGTTCTTCAAGTTCTTATATCCTATCTCTTGAATTCTTTCCCTCTTCTGTGTGTTTCCTCAAACTGTGCAGCAGTTAAGAATAAAGCACAGCTGAAAGGATTCATCTCAAATCTTCCTCTAATGCTGAATGGAATAACTTTATAAAAGGACAGTTCTGGATTTTATTGAGTATCTACTATGTGCCCAGCATCACATTATATTCATGGCTCTACGTTTTTTGGTTTCAGGACCACTTTACATGTAAAAATTATTGAGGAATACTTTTTGTTTATGTGGGTTACATAACAATCAGCATTTATTGTATTATACTTTAAAATGAAATTCTTAAAAAGAATTTATTAATCCATTTCAAAATAACAATAACAAACCTATTACATTATTCATAACTTATTTTTATGAAAAGTAATGTTATTTTCCAAAACAAGCAATTATTTTTTAGTGAAAAAAAATGGCATTATTTTATATTTTTGCAAATCTTTTTAATGTCTGGCTTTGCAGAATTCAGCTTTTGCATTTAATCTATTATGATATCACACATATGTGGTCACTAGAAAACTCCACTGTGCACTTGGTGGAGTGAAAATAGTTTTGACCTTTTGAAAGAGTATCTGGGACAACCAGAGACCCCTGAACCACACTTTGAGAGTCACTATAAAAGATACTGTATGTCAATTATAGTGAAAGGGGAAGTATTACAATTACCATATAAAGGAATCTTAAAGTCAACAATAAAAAGACAGAAACTAAAATGGGCAAAGGATTTGAAGAGCCATCTTTCCAAAGAATGTATAAAAATGTCTAATAAGGGCATGAAAACATGTTCAACATCATTAGTCACTAGGCAAATGCCATTCAAAACCATAATGAGATACCACTTCATACCCACTAAAATGGCTAAAGTAAAAAAGAGAAAATACCAACTGTTGGTAAGGATGTGAAGGGACTAGGACCCTTATACATTGCTGATGAATTTGTATTCCAAAGTATGTCAACATTTTACAATTTAGTGATTCCTCAAAATATTAAACATAGAGTTAAAATAGGACCCAGCAATTTCATTCTCTGTCATATATTCAATAGAAATGAAAACATATATCCACACAAAAACTTGTACACAAATGTTTATGGCAGCACTATTTATAATAGCCTAAAAGTAGAAACAACTCAAATGTTCATCAACTAATGAATGGACAAAAATACATGGGATATATAAATAATGAGATATTACTAGCCTATAAATAAGAATTAAATACTGTTACATGCTACAACATGGATGAACCTTGAAAACATTATTCTAAGAGAAAGAATCCAAACACAAAAGGCCACATACTGTATGATTCTATTTATATGAAATCTCCAGAATAGTCAAATCTGTAGAGGTAGAAAGTAGATAAGTGGTTGTCAGGGGCTAGGGAAAGGGGAGGCGTAACTGCTGATGAATATGAAATTTCTTTTTGGTTGATGAAAATGTTCTGTGATTAGTGGTGATAGTTGCACATCTTGTGAACATACCACAAACAGAATTTTATAGTATGTGAATTATATCTCAATAATGCTTTTATAAAAACAAGGTGACTACTGTTCTTTCCAAATTTCTAATATATTCCCCAGAAGGTTTGCCATCCCATTGTATGTCCCATCTCCTTGTGCTCCAGAACTCCTTACCTTTGACGGTCACCACTTTAATGAGATGAAACTTCCCCTGCTCCACTGTCAGAAATGAGGGAAAATTTGAAAATTTTTACATACGTATTCTTATATAAACACTACAACAGATAAGGATTTTTTATACCTGTGCCCATTCTACAGATCAGCAACTCCAACCACTGAAGTTTACTAACTCCCTCAATCTATCCAGAGCAATTTAGCTGATTAACAGCAGAGAAGTGATGCAAACACAAAGACTGACTTGTTCAAGTCACATCTGTAGCCAGCTTCGTTACAGGCAATATAGTTAGGAGTGAACATTTTTACCTGGTTTCACTAGATTCTAGGCTGTGTGAGCATGTCCTATCTTAAAAATCAACAACAACAAAAAAAGAATGACAGCAGTTGTATAAAAGCTTTTTTAAGACATATAAAGTTATAACTCAATATAAAATGTGAATTAAACTAAAAGGGTAGATATGCTCCTAATTACCACCTCAGTCCTTCTTAATTTAATTATATAAGCTTACTCTAGTATTTGAGCCAATTAATGTTTGCCTATGCTAATTCCTACCCATCTCTTCCCATGACATGGATTTCTTTAATGCCAAACCTTCCTCGGTTTCATTTTCACTTCGTGCCCTGAACTATACTGACATACGTGATTGGTAGGAGGGACTTTATGTCAACAGCTGTGAGTCTACTAGCAATTTACAAAAGGAATCAGCTTTACTTGTTCATCCTTACGATCAAAATGCAGAGTCTGGCCCTCACTTCTCCTGGATTCCAGGGCTGTCATTATTGTCGTAAAGAAACCTTTTGTTTTCTTTCAGCAACAGAAGCAATGTCTCCTGCTCTGTTTTTAAAGGCTTCTGATCTGAGCAGTTTTGTGGCAACCAGTCTACCTTGACACATTATTTGGCAACTAGTACCCCCTCCACCCGCAAATGAAGCAATCAAGTGCTCTTATAAAGTGTATGGGCCTGCATTTCACATGTCTGTATTTAATCACAAATCTCTTTTCTTTTTAACTCTGTGATTTTGAACAGGTTATTTAACCATTTTAAGAAGTTAGTGATAGAATTTAATAATACAATATAAGAGGTTAATGATAGAATTTACCTCATCAGTTACTATAAAGATTAAGACTTAATCCGTGAAAGGACTTGGAATAGTTCCTGACATACACTAAAACCTCATAAAATGCTAATGGTAACATGTCAGATCCTCTTCCAATGTGCTCTTACGTTTGGTCAGCTCAAGATACTTTGTTTCAAGAAGATGGAACTGAAAAGTGAGGCCACTTATTTTACTAAGTATTCAGTTATGATTTACTATATTTAACAGCCTTACTGTGGTATACATGACATACAATGCACTGTACATATTTAAAGTGAAAAATTTCATGAACTTAACCTATTTATACACCTGTAAATCCATGACTACAGTCAAGAAAATAAGCATATCCATCACTACAAAAGTTTTCTTGGGAGATTGGTTCAAGATGGCAGAGTAGAAGGACGTGCTCTCACTCCCTCTTGCAAGAACACCAGAATCACAACTAACTGCTGAACAATCATCGACAGGGAGACACTGGAACTCACCAAAATGATACTCCACATCCAAAGACAAAGGAGAAGCCACAATGAGACGGTAGGAGGGGCGCAATCATAATAAAATCAAATCCCATAACTGCTGGGTGGGTGACTCACAAACTGGAGAACACTTATACCACAGAAGTTCACCCACTAGTGAAGTTTCTGAGCCCCACGTCAGGCGTCCCAACCTGGGGGTCCGGCAACAGGAGGAGGAATTCCTAGAGAGTCAGACTTTGAAGGCTAGCGGGATTTGATCGCAGGACTTTGAAAGGACTGGGGGAAACAGAGACTCCACTCTTGGAGGACACACACAAACTAGTGTGTGCATTGGGACCCAAGTGAAGGAGCAGTGACCCCACAGGAGACTGAACCAGACCTACCTGCTAGTGTTGAAGGGTCTCCTGCAGAGGCGGGGGGTGGCTCTGTCTCACCGTGAGGACAAGGACACTGGCAGCAGAAGTTCTGGGAAGTACTCCTTGGTGTGAGCCCTCCCAGAGTCCGCCATTAGCCCAAAAAAGAGACCAGGTAGGCTCCAGTCCTGGGTTGCCTCAGGCCAAACAAACAACAGGGAGGGAACTCAGCCCCACCCATCAGCAGACAAGGGAATTAAAGTTTTACTGAGCTCTGCCCACCTGAGCAACAGCCAGCTCTACCCACCACCAGTCCCTCCCATCAAGAAACTTGCACAAGCCTCTTAGATAGCCTCATCCACCAGAAGGCAGACAGCAGAAGCAAGAAGAACTACAACCCTGCAGCCTGTGGAACAAAAACTATATTCACAGAAAGATAGACAAGATGAAAAGGCAGAGGGCTATGTACCAGATGATGGAACAAGATAAAAACCCAGAAAAACAACTAAATGAAGTGGAGATAGGCAACCTTCCAGAAAAAGAATTCAGAATAATAATAGTGAAGATGATCCAGGACCTCGGAAAAAGAATGGAGGCAAAGATAGAGAAGATGCAAGAATTGTTTAACAAAGATCTAGAAGAATTAAAGAACAAACAAACAGAGATGAACAATACAATAACTGAAATGAAAAATACACTAGAAGGAATCAATAGCAGAATAACTGAGGCAGAAGAACAGATAAGTGACCTGGAAGACACAATGGTGGAATTCACTGCTGCAGAACAGAATACAGAAAAAAGAATGAAAAGAAATGAAGACAGCCTAAGAGACCTCAGGGACAACATTAAATGCAACAACATTAGCATTATAGGGGTCCCAGAAGGAGAAGACAAAGAGAAAGGACCAGAGAAAATATTTGAAGAGATTACAGTTGAAAACTTCCCTAACTTGGGAAAGAAAATAGCCACCCAAGTCCAGGAAGTGCAGAGAGTCCCATACAGGATAACCCAAGTAGAAACATGCTGAGACACATAGTAATCAAATTGGCAAGAATTAAAGACAAAGAAAAATTATTGAAAGCAGCAATGGAAAAATGACAAATAGCATACAAGGGAACTCCCATGAGGTTAACAGCTGATTTCTCAGCAGAAATTCTACAAGCCAGAAGGAGTGGCATGATATACTTAAAGTGATGTAAGGGAAGAACCTACAACCAAGATTACTCTACCCAGCAAGGATCTCATACAGATTCAATGGAGAAATCAAAAGCTTTACAGACAAGCAAAAGCTAAGAGAATTCAGCACCACCAAACCAGCTCTACAACAAATGCTAAAGGAACTTCTCTAAGTGGGAAACACAAGAGAAGAAAAGGACCTACAAAATCAAACCCAAAACAATTAAGAAAACAGTAATAGGAACATACATATCAATAATTACCTTAAACGTGAATGGATTAATGCTCCAACGAAAAGACACAGGCTTGCTGAATGGATACAAAATCAAAACCCAGGGGGCTTCCCTGGTGGCGCAGTGGTTAAGAATCTGCCTGCCAATGCAGGGGACACGGGTTCGAGCCCTGGTCTGGGAAGATCCCACATGCTGCGGAGCAGCTGGGCCCATGAGCCACAATTACTGAGCCTGCGTGTCTGGAGCCTGTGCTCCCCAACAAGAGAGGCCATGATAGTGAGAGGCCCACGCACTGCAATGAAGAGTGTCCCCCACTAGCCACAACTAGAGAAAGCCCTCGCACAGAAACGAAGACCCAACACAGCCATAAATAAATAAATAGATAAATAAAAATTTTTTAAAAATAAATAAAAACCCATATATATGATGTCTACAAGAGACCTACTTCAGACCTAAGGACAAATACAGAATGAAATTGATGGGATGGAAAAAGATATTCCATGCAAATGGAAATCAAAAGAAAGCTGAAGTAGCAATACTCATATCAGATAAAATAGACTTTAAAATAAAGAATGTTACAAGAGACAAGGAAGGACACTACATAATGATCAAGGGATCAATCCAAGAATAAGATATAACAATTATAAATATATATGTACCCAACATAGGAGCAGCTCAATACATAAGGCAACTGCTAAGAGCTATAAAAGAGGAAATCAACAGTAACACAATAATAGTGGGGGACTTTAACACCTCACTTACACCAATGGACAGATCATCCAAACAGAAAATTAATAAGGAAACACAGGCTTTAAATGACACAATAGACCAGATAGATTTAATTGATACTTATAGAACATTCCATCCAAAAACAGCAGATTACACTTTCAAGTGCACATGGAACATTCTCCAGGATAGATCACATCTTGGGGCACAAATCAAGCCTCAGTAAATTTAAGAAATTGAAATCATATCAAGCATCTTTTCTAACCACAACACTATGAGATTAGAAATGAATTACAGGAGAAAAAACATAAAAAACACAAACACATAGAGGCTAAACAATACGTTACTAAATAACCAAGAGATCACTGAAGAAATCAAAGAGGAAATCAAAAAATACCTAGAGACAAATGACAATGAAAACACGATGATCCAAAACCTATGGGATGCAGCAAAAGCAGTTCTAAGGGAGAAGTTTATAGCTATACAAGCCTACCTCAAAAACAAGAAAAAACTCAAATAAACAATCTAACCTTACACCTAAAGGAACTAGAGAAAGAAGAACAAACAAAACCCAAAGTTAGCAAAAGGAAAGAAATCATAAAGATCAGAGCAGAAATAAATGAAATAGAAACAAAGAAAACAATAGCAAAGTTCAGTAAAACTAAAAGGTGGTTCTTTGAGAAGATAAACAAAATTGATAAGCCATTAGCCAGACTCATCAAGAAAAAGAGGGAGAGGACTCAAATCAATAAAATTAGAAATGAAAAAGGGGAAGTTACAACAGACACCACAGAAATACAAAGCATCCTAAGAGACTACTATAAGCAACTCTATGCCAATAAAATGGACAACCTGGAAGAAATGGACAAATTCTTAGAAAGGTATAACCTTCCAAGACTGAACCAGGGAGAAACCGAAAATATGAACAAACCAATCACAAGTAATGAAATTGAAACTGTGATCAAAAATCTTCCAACAAACAAAAGTCCAGGACCAGATGGCTTCACAGGTGAATTCTATCAAACATTTAGAGAAGAGCTAAGACCCATCCTTCTCAAACTCTTCCAAAAACTTGCAGAGGAAGGAACACTCCCAAACTCATTCTATGAGGCCACCATCACCCTGATACCAAAACCAGACAAAGATACTACAAAAAAAGAAAATTACAGACCAATATCACTGATGAATATACATGCAAAAATCCTCAACAAAGTACTAGCAAACAGGATCCAACGACACAATAAAAGGATCATACACCATGATCAAGTGGGATTTATCCGAGGGATGCAGGGATTCTTCAATATACGCAAATCAACCAATGTGATACACCATATTAACAAATTGAAGAATAAAAACCATATGATCTCATTAGACGCAGAAAAAGCTTTTGACAAAATTCAACACCCATTTATGGTGTAAACTCTCCAGAAAGTGGGCATAGAGGGAACCTACCTCAACATAATAAAGGCCATATATGACAAACCCACAGCAAACATTATTCTCAGTGGTGAAAAACTGAAAGCATTTCCTCTAAGATCAGGAACATGACAAGGATGTCCACTCTCACCACTATTCTTCAACATAGTTTTTGAAGTCCTAACCATGGCAATCAGAGAAGAAAAAGAAATAAAAGGAATACAAATTGGAAATGAAGAAGTAAAACTGTCACTGTTTGCAGATGACATGATACTATACTTAGAGAATCCTAAAGATGCCACCAGAAAACTACTAGAGCTAATCAATGAATTTGGTAAAGTTGCAGGATACAAAATTAATACACAGAAACCACTTGCATTCCTATACACTAATAATGAAAGATCAGAAAGAGAAATTAAGGAAACACTCCCATTTACCATTGAAACAAAAAGAATAAAATACCTAGGAGTAAACCTACCTAGAGAGACAAAAGACCTTTATACAGAAAACTATAAGACACTGATGAAAGAAATTAAAGATGATACCAACAGATGGAGAGATATACCAAGTTGTTGGATTGGAAGAATCAATATTGTGAAAATGAGTATACTACCCAAAGCAATCTACAGATTCAGTGCAATCCCTATAAAATTACCAATGGCATTTTTTATAAAACTAGAACAAAAAAACTTAAAATTTGTATGGAGACAGAAAAGACCCTGAATAGCCAAAGAAGTCTTGAGAGAAGAAAATGGAGCTGGAGGAATCAGACTCCCTGACTTCAGACTATACTACAAAGCTACAGTAATCAAGACAGTATGGTACTGGCACAGAAACAGAAATATAGATCAATGGAACAAGATAGAAAGCCCAGAGATAAACCCACGCACCTATGGTCAACTAATCTATGAGAAAGGAGGCAAGGATATACAATGGAGAAAAGACAGCCTCTTCAATAAGTGGTGCTGGGAAAATTGGACAGCTACATGTAAAAGAATGAAATTAGAACACCCCCAATGCCATACACAAAAATAAACTCAGAATGGATTAAAGATCCTAAATGTAAGGCAAGACACTATCAAAGTCTTAGAGGAAAACATAGGCAGAACACTCTATGACATAAATCGCAGCAAGATCCTTTTTGACCCACCTCCTACAGAAATGGAAATAAAAACAAGAATAAACAAATGGGACCTAATGAAACTTAAAATCTTTTGCACAGCAAAGGAAACCATAAACAAGATGAAAAGACAACCCTCAGAATGGGAGAAAATCTTTGCAAATGAATCAACGGACAAAGGAATATTCTCCAAAATATATAAACGGCTTATGCAGCTCAATATTAAAAAAACAAACAACCCAATACAAAAATGGGCAGAAGACCTAAATAGACTTTTCTCCAAAGAAGACATACAGATGGCCAAGAAGCATATGAAAATCTGCTCAACATCACTGATTATTAGAGAAATGCAAATCAAAACTACAATGAGGTATCACCTCACACCAGTTAGAATGGGCATCATCAGAAAATGTACAAATAAGAAATGCTGGAGAGGGTGTGGAGAAAAGGGAACCCTCTGGCACTGCTGGTGGGAATGTAAATTGATACAGCCACTATGGAGAACAGTATGGATGTCCCTTAAAAAACTAAAAATAGAATTACCATATGACACAGCAATCCCACTACTGGACATATACCCAGAGAAAACCATAATGCAAAAAGACACATGCACCCCAATGTTCATTGCAGCACTATTTACAATAGTCAGGTCATGGAAGCAACCTAAATGCCCATTGACAGATGAATGGATAAAGAAGATGTGGTACATATATGCTATGGAATATTACTCAGCCATAAAAAGGAACGCAGTTGGGTCATTTGTAGAGACATGGATGAATGTAGAGACTGTCGTACAGAGTGAAGTAAGTCAGAAAGAGAAAAACAAATATCATATATTAACACATATATGTGGAACCTAGAAAATGGTACAGATGAACTGGTTTGCAGGGCAGCAATTGAAACACAGATGTAGAGAACAAACGTATGGACACCAAGGGGGAAAGCGGCAGTGGGGTGGGGGTGGTGGTGTGATGAATTGGTAGATTGGAATTGACATGTATACACTGATGTGTATAAAATGGATGACTAATAAGAACCTGCTGTATAAAAAAATAAATAAAAGAAAAAAATAGTTTTCTCAGGCTGCTTTGTAACACAACTATTCCTCCCTTCCACCACTCAGATTTGGGCTCCAGCACCTACTGATTTCCTTAAGTCATGACAATTTGCATTTTCCAGAATTTTATGGAATTGAACCATATAATATACACTTTTTTTCCTGTCTGTTTTCTTTCATTATCACTTCTTTGTGTGGACAAATGCTCTCATTTGTCTTGGTTAAATAAATACCTTGGAATATACCTGTTGTATGGTAGAGGTATATATAACTTTTTAAAAAGTGATGAACTATATCCAACATTGTACAATTTTACATTTCCATCAGCAGTACTTGAGAGTTCCAGTTGCTCTACATCCTTCCTTGTCAACACTTGGGCAGGCTTTTTGATTCTAGCCATTAAAATGGGTGTGTACCAATATCTCATTTTGGTTTTAATTTGCATGTCCCTAATGTCTAATGAATTTGAGCTTTTCTTGTGCTTATTGGCCATCTGTATGTCTTCTTTGGTAATGTGTTAAAATCTTTTGTGAATTTTTTTCATTGTTTTTCTTGTCATTGACTTTTGAGAATCTTTAATATAGCATAATGTAAACACTTTGTCAGATATGTATTTTGCAAATATTTTCCCTAGTTTGTGCATTGCACTTCCATTTTTTTAAAAAGTGTATTTGAAGAGAAAATATTTCAAAGTAAAAAGTATGTTTTTTAATAGAGTTCATTGTTTTGGTGTCCTATTTAGGAAAAATTTTTCCAAACCCATGATCACCTAGAATTTCTCCTAGTTTTTTTTCTGTGTGTTTTACGTTGTACCCCTTTAGGTGTGTGATCCATTTTGAGTAACTTTTTATGTGTGAGGTAGAGCTTGACAGTTTTCTTTTTGTTTGGTTGGTTTGGGGAATTTTGCATTTTGTTTCAACACCGTTTATTGAAAAGATTACTTTTTTTCCCATTGAATTTTCTTGAAAACTTAGTAAAAAAAATAAATTGACCATATATGTATCTACTTTAAAACTATTCTGTTTCATTGATCTATATGTATTTCTTTATGCCAGTATAACAGTGTATGTTCATTATTGTAGCTTAATGTCTTGAAATCAGGGTTGTGTAAGTCCGCCAACTTTGTTTTTTTAAATCAGAGTTTTTCTGGATATCTAGTTTTTCTGCATTTCCTGTCAATCTTAGAATTAGAATATCAGTCTCTACAAAAAGAGTATGCTATTATTTTGTTTGAGATTGTTTTTGATCTAGAGATCAATTTGGGGAGAATTGATGACATAACAATATTGAAGCTTCCAATTCATAAACACAACATATCTCTCACTTATTTCTTTTTTAAGTTTACTTAGAAGTGTTTTGGGTTTTCAGCATATAGGTCTTGAAAATTTTTAATCAGATTTATCCCTAATTATTTCTTATTGATGCAATTGTAAATCACAGTTTATTTCAATATTTGACTTTTCATTGCTAATATATAGAAATGCAATTGATTTTATATATTGAAGTTTATCTTGCAAACATTCTAAATTTACTTCTTATTTTAATACATTTTTTTTAGTTTACCTAAGATTTTCTACATAGACTATTATGTCGTCTCTAACAATTTTACAGCTCCCTTTCCATTCTGTATATCTTTTCTTTCCTTCCTTCTTCTTTCTCTCTCCCTCTCTCCATCCTTCCTTGCTTCCTTTCTTTGTTGTTTTTGTCTTATTGCACTGGGTAGTATCTCCAACACAATGTTATAGAGTAGAGGTGGTATCAGCAGTTACTCTTGCTTATTCCCTAATACTAGGGAAAAAGCAGCCATCCTTTTACCGTTAAGGGTGATATTAATTGTATGCTTTTTATAGATGTTCTTTATTGGGTTGAGCAAGTTCATTTCTATTCCTAGTGCCTTAAGAGTTGTCATCAGGAATGGATGCTAGATTTTAATAAATGCTTTCTCTGAATTAAGATAGATAATTGTATGGTTTTTCATTTTTAATCTGTGACTATATGGAATTATAAGGAATTTTAAATGTTAAACCAAATTTACCATATTAGAATAAATTTCATTTGGTTAAGATATAGTATTCTTTGTATACATTGATGGATTAGACTCGCCAAAATTTTAGGAATATTTGCATCTTAATTTATGAACAGATATAGTTCTTTCATTTTCTTGTAAATGTTTCCTGGATTTTTTAAGGTTAATATTGATCTTATAAAATCAGTTGAGAAATATTCCTTCCTTCCACTTTCTGAAAAGGCTTCTATAGAAGTCAATTTTTTTTCTTTTTTAAATATTTTATTGAATTTACCAGCAAAGCCTGTGCCAACTTTCCTCTGTAGGAATATTTTCAAATACAAATTCCATTTCTTTAATAGATATAAGGCTATTTAGCTTTATTATTTTGTTTAAGGAATTTGTCCATTTCATTTCAGCTGTTCAATTTTTTTGGAAAGTTGCTCATAAAATCCCCTCATTGTTAATTTAATGTCTGTGAAATTTGTAGTGATTATCCTTTTCATTTCTAATATGGTGTTGTTTCTCTCTTCCTTTCCTTATCAGTCTGCCTACAGGTTTATCAATTTTTATAGATTTTTCCAAAGAACTAGCTTTTGGTTTCATAGAGTTTCTCTAATTTTCTTTTCTGTTTTTCATTGCATTGTTTTCTGCTCTTTGGGTTTAATTTGTTGCTCTTTCATTGACTACTTCTACATGCTTTAGATTTAATCTGTGTTTCTGTTTCTTGGTTCTTAAATTGGAGGCTTAGTTCATTACTTTTAAACTTGCCTACTTATGTAGTAGAACTTAACAAAATTTCCCTCTGAACATTCTTGTAGTTGTGCACCATAAATTTTGATATTTTTTTCATTTTCTTTCAGTTCAAAACACTGCCTATTTCCCTTCTGATTCCCTTTTTGATCTATAAATTTTAATTTTCAGATGTTTTAAGATTTTTCCAATTTTTTTAGTTATTGATATCTGATTGATTTCCATTGTGATCAGAAAATGTACTTTGTCATATTTGAATCCTTTTATATTTGTACAAATTATTTTATGACTGAAAGTATGGTCTACCTTGGTAAATGTTCCATGTGCACTTGTAAAGAATGTGTATTTTGCTGTTATTTGGTTGCGTATTCTAAGCCAGTTTGGTTGAGAGTGTTGATCAAATGCACTGTATAATTGTTGATTTTCTATCTAGTGGTCCTATCAATTATTTAGAGTGGGGCATTGAAATCTGTATGTATAATTGTGGGTTTGTCAGTTTCTCCTTGTGCTTCTGTCAGGTTTTGCTTCGTGTATTTTTAAGCACTGTTATTAGCTCCATAAACATAAAACTGTTATGTCCTCCTGATAAACTGATACCTTTAGCATTATGAAATTGCCTTCTTTATCCTTGGCAATATTCTTTGATATGAAATGTATGTTGTCTGGCACAAAATACTTAATCTTACTCTCTTTTGACTGTTAGTCCACCCTGCAAAGTCTAGCCACTTGGACTTCTCAGAATTCTCAATCTGTCTCCTCAATTTAGGCACATAGCTAGGTTCTATCTGAGTTTCCCCATCCCTGTACTGTGATGCGGAGACTGTCTCCAGGGAGTAAGCTGGAATTACCCTAGAGCTCATTTCATTAATTTTCTTTCTCTAGGTATCACTGTCCTATACTGCTTCTTTTCTGATGTCTGAAGATCATATTTTCATATATTTTTCTGATTGTTTAGTTGTTTAAGTTGGGAGGGCAAATCTATTCTCTGTTACTCTCATTGCTAAAAGTAGAAATTCCAGTGAATTAATATTGAAAAAAATTATTCACAATGCTAATATATTTTAAATTTTAAGAAGTCATTAAACCTTGGAAGATGTTATGTTAGGTTTTCATAATTTTTTGCCAAATGCAAATACCACTTATAACTCACACTTTAATATTGATAATCACAAATCTATACATTCACAGATTTTTAATGAACATCAGATTTGACCTTGATAGTGTTCTAGGTATGGGGAATACAGCAGTGAGCAGACATATAAAATCTCTCAAGGGACTTATATTGTAGCTATAAAATACAGATAATAAATATATATACAAACAAATAAATATGATAATATCTTATAATGATATATACAACAAAGTAAGTAAAGAAAGTTCATGAAATAATAAGTGGTACTGGTTGGGGGAAAGAAGGATTCACTTTAGCTAGGATGATGAGCAAAAGCCTCTGTGATGAGGGAATAATTAACTAAGGTGATATTTAGACTAAAAACTAGAGAATGAGGGGTGAGCTTTGTGAACAAGTTAAGGAAGGGGTCTCCAGAAAGAGAGAAGAGCAAGTTGAAAAAACTTGAGATGGAAAAGAAATTGGTGTTTTTGTAAAACAGGGGGAAAAAAAGACTGGAATTGAGTGTACAATATTCAGAATAAAAGAAAATGGTATTGGATAGGTTATCAGGGGCTAAATTGCATAGAGCCATGTAGGTTATGATTTATGCTTTCAAAAGAGCCAACATTATATAAAATGGATTCTAGGGGGCAAAAATGGAAACAGATGGACTAGTTAGGGTGCTGTTGCAGTAGTCCAGGTGAGAGATCATGGTGGGTTTAGCCTTGATGGTAAATAGATTAAGAATATACTTTGGAGACACAGCCAATAAGACTTGTAGATGAATTTGATATGAAGGGAGGATAGGGGTGGTTTGAAGTAGAGATGAATCAAGGAAGATTTCCAGGTCTTTGACTTGAACAATTAGGTACATGGTAAAACTTGTTGCTGAAATGAGGACTGTGAGAAGCAGGTTTAGGAGGAAGGTAACAAATGTTCTTTTTCAATGTGTTAAGTTTGGATGTGTTAAATTCCCAAGCAGAAATGTCAAGGTTGTCAAATATATATTTGGACCTCAGGGAAAAAGTCAAGACTAGAAGTAAAAAACTGTGCATTTGACATTATATAATTTCATTTGCTTTTATCTGGTGACATTATTCTATTTGAAAAATATTTGGCTTGCTTCTCTAAGGACCCCAATTACTCATCTTTTAACAGTCTAAGGGTACCTTCAGTTTTCCAGGCTACAAGTGAACACAGGTGAGGATGGGGTGCCCTCTGGTGGAAAACCGGCAAGGTTAAGCACGCTGGGGTACAGACATGCTAAACTAGGGATTAAGTACTTTCCCAACAGGTTATAGGAGGGACAGCTGTGGGAATGTAATACATGAATTGGGCTAGCTGTTAAGGAGAAACGTGGAGTAGGTGGGGACTGGTGCGAAATGGAGAATACATGTTGCGTAATAAAAATAATATTTAGTTCTAGACTAATGTTATGTGTAGAATGCAAGCCCAGTTTTGAGAGATATGATTTAAATTCATACTATTATGTAAATTTTTCTAATTTATAAATATTAGTTACTATTCAGATACACAACACTGGTCAAAATTATGCAATAAGATGTCTGTGGATACGATTGATGGACTGTAGCAATGTCAATATCCTGGTTGTAATACTTCTCTGTTGTTTTGCAAAATGTGACTATTGGGGGAAACTGGGCTAAGGGTATGTAGGATCTCTCTATCTTATTTTTTACAACTGCATATGAATTTATAATTAGCTCAAAATAGTCTAGTTTAAAATTTTATTAATTTTTCTGTCAGTCAAATTCAGCCCAGGGACCACTAGTTTACAACTTTTAAGTAGAGAAGATATATAAAGTGGTGCAGTTTAAAAAGGTAGCCCTGAAATCCTGCTATGGAAAGAAATGGAGTATTTGCTAGCCTGATTAACAACCTAAATCTTAAGCACATCTGTAATGGAAAAGGAGCTCCTGTCCCCTTGCTCCCAAGCACTAATGCTGGCTCCACTTCCTGGAGGGGTGGTCAAGAAGGCAAAATATGGGCATGGCGGGGGTAGCGTGCTGAAAGGTTGTGACACCAAATTCTGAGAAATCATATACTGCTCTCGGGTTCTTACTTGCCAATCTGTGAAATGATGCCTTCTATCAGAGGAAATATAGTAATTCAGAAGGAGTAAATATGCCCCCTTTCTGGATGCGTTATTCGTTTAACTTTTAATTCAATGGGAGAACATGGCTTACTGGATTACTATTATACACATGAGGCAATTGACAAGTAGACCTTCAGAGCTTGAGAAAACACACACACACACACACACACGCATGCACACACACATGCACTCATTTTACGGTACTTTACTCATAAATAGGTGTTGTCCCTTATATTTAACTCAGAGAACATTTGATAAAGTTAAGAAAAACAATGGGCTATTTTCTTATCTATCACATTGTAAGCTTTACAAGTAGTATCAAAAAGAGTGTTCAGTATCTGGGAGGAATTCAATTCATTGATTTAAGGAATTCATCCGTTTGCCCTTAAACAAGTTCTCTGCCCTACATTGCTCAGATGGCTCAAACTTCTCCCCACCTAAATTCAATAATTCAATAATTATGCCCTTCTACTTGATTAGTGAAAGATGGAAAAGACGAGAAAAAAGGAACAGCAATTTGTAGAGGAGTCCATCAACAGGACTTGCTAATGGAAATTATTGTACTAGAAAAATTTATTTGAAATTGCCATCCTCAACTTCAGTACTTCTCCCAACCCAGCATCACCACACAGAGATACCAGGATTTGAGGCTGATAATTAATCACATCTCTCTCTTCCCCACAGTTTGGTATGGGGGTCAGTGGAGAAGTAGACATATGTAACAGATATATGGAGATCAAATTTCAGCATTACTACTGCTAAGGCTGAGCTAGAGATTTGATTTTAAATGAGAGACCATATACTTTCTCCCAAATCTAGCTATTAGAATTCCATACTGGAGGGCAAATTTGGATCTGCAGAGTTGACACATGAAACTAGAAATGGTTATACCAGTTAAGACCCAGTGGTAGAGAGAGATGAAAAGGAATGAGGAGGAAGAAAATGGAAAAGAGAGAGAGAAATATCCAATCCAGGACATAAAAGGCAAAACAAACTAAAAAATATACAGCAGCCATCTTGGAATTTCCCACTTAAACAATAATATTTTAAATTATTCTATAAATCATGATCCGGAATTGTGCTTGTCTCTGAGATACAATTATAGACAACAAATAGTCCTTTTACACAAAGATTCAACAGTGTAGAAGAAGAGATAGACAAGTTGAAGGTATAATTATGATTTGAAATGATTACATGAATAATATAATTATGATATAATAATGATAATATGAATAATTATAACATGAAAATAAATATTATTTTAAATGTTCGAATAACCATAACTTTGGTTTTAAAAATCTACATATGCAAACTGGTGTATATGGTGGAAAACAGATCTCAAAATTGTTGAATCTAGAAAACTGTATCAATATATCGTTTGTTAAAAGATGTTGAGTATTCCAGGAAAAAAAAATCTTAGAGATGGTGGAAGGCAGCTTTCAATTTTAAATGGGATTTCCATGAAGGCTTCATTGAAAATAAGCTATTTGTGTAAAAAGTTGAGGAGATTAAGGGATTTAGCTATGGAGGAAGTTCCAAAGGCAGTAGGTAGCAAAGGCCACAGGTAGTACAAACACTGATGTCTGATCATCAGAGGTAAAGTAAGGGGACATGTCTAGGGAAATAAAGAGAATAGGTCTTACCATCCTCATTTTAGGCCTGGTACTAAATCTTAGCAAGTGTCCCAAGAATGTGAAGAGAGTAAGTGATGTAACTCACTCTGACATTCAGGTTTTCTCTCTCCAAGTTCAGTTCTTACTTTGCTCCATTCACTGATTGGGCAATGACTTTATAGGTTTCTTTGGCTTAACTGTAGTATTCTACTTTCCCAAATGAAGGAAAAACAAAGCAAAGCAGTTATCCTATATTGTGACTCAGATGCAGCTTTAGAGCTCAGGAGGCTGGGTTAATGTTTCATGTTTAGTTGGACCCAACCCTTCTATCCAGTTCTGATGCTAAAGTCAAGTAATGTATCAGCTGTATCCCATCAGATGACACCACTACAATGCCAGTTGCTCGCCAGAAAAAGGTTACCTATCCTGGTACTAAAGATTACCTAGAGAGTTGAGGTAGTAATTTACCACTGAGGGAATGCTTATTTGGTCAGCACTGTGCTATCTTCAAGGACAAAAATTAGTGATCATTAGAAGATTGAGGCTCACGGGCATTTGTAAACTTCAGCTTCAGCACACAAGTCATGAGGCGTCATTGGAATCTTCCATTATTACAGTGATGTCAGTGGAGTGAGGTCTTCTCTGACCAGTTTAATCATTTTTAAAAACCCAGAAGATGCTGACTTACATTCTTTGTTTATAAGGCACCTTTTAATGTTAAGTAAGGAGAACATATTAAGCTACTCATATTTAACATAGCACCCACTCTCTCCTTTGAACTTTGCAACAAGTTCCCTGGAAGTCATTGTCCAATTATTAAGTGGCATTGAAATCCAAACTTTACTTCTCTACCAACATCCAACCTTCCCCACAACCCAAGATGGAGCAGACATCCTCTCACTATATGGCCAGCTTTATCTGGTATACTTCCAAGTAGTCTAATAAGTAGACTTTGTCACTGTGCTCAGTCCTGAGACTCAACTTCAGCTCTACATTTCCCCTAAGCATTTTCTTCCCTTAACTGTATATAAATATACCCGCTAGCCTGTATTTGAGTCCATCCAAGCTTTCACAGTTGTTCCCACTCTTATGACCGAGGTTTCACTATTAAGTTTTGCTGGAAAGAATTTGTAGTTAGATACACATTGAAGCCACAAGCTAATGTAACCCTTTTAAAAAGGAAGCATTTTACCTTCCTTTCATCTTCTTCTTCCCTCTTCACTGCTGAAAGGAAAGAGAAGAAATAAGAAAAGAACCTGTTAAGCTTTCTCCCAATTCTCTTTATTTGCACCTCATTCTTTTTCCCTCTGGCTTGATATTTATATTTTTCAGATAGAAAGTGTTTTAGGAACTGGTTCCATGAAAGTTACTCAAAGAGTGGAATTTATGAGGAAGGAAATATAGTGAAAGGGAATATTTTTTAAATTCCTGTCTGATTTGGAAAAAAATAAGAAATTCTATTCCTTTGCAATTTTAAACACTTTTGAATCTTTCTGAAATAACTCTGTTAATTTTGGGGGGAATGAGATTTTTTATTTGTAAATACTCAATGTAATCATCAATTTTCCTTAAAATTATCATATGAAATACACAGCAGTCTTAAAACTCCCAGTCTACCTAGTACATTTACATTGTTTCCAAAGTGGTTTTTAGATTGCTTTTGAACAATATAGTCCCTAATGTTTACAGCCACCTTTTCAAAATTGTATTCAGAAATAAAGTTTAGAAATACCCACTTATGCCATAGGGAGTTTTATCTTGGCCAAACACCAGTATGCATTTTTCAAAGAGTACTCTCTCAGAAGAAAGTTTAATTATGAAGCTTTAAGCATTATTTCTGAACTTCCATTCTATCCCTGTTGTGTTCCCAAATCATTTTGACTCCAGGAATGTATAAATCTTAAGTTTCAATAAATTCAGAGAATAGACATTTGGGCCTTTAAGACCTTGGGTAATAATAGTGAATGCATCAACTGCTCTGCAACATGTAATTATGCATACACAATTCCATTTCCTTTGGTCTTTCATCAAAAGCTGATGAGAGGCAAACGTCAATAGGAGAAGACTGCTTCCTTGAGTGGTAGATCTATTATTTACACAGTGATAGTCAGTGTCGAAGAGTTCTTCTAAACTAACACAAATACTTTATTTTAACTGAAGGGGAACACTGTGCCTGTTTAATAACTCAATAGATTAATGGTGTTAAATCCCCCAGAGTTTTTATTTTTAAAGACAGAAAATGACAGATTTGGAAAGATAGTAAGAATAGAGCAAAATCTGAAGTAACGAAAGAACAGTTGCTAAAGAAGGGCAACCTGACTTTTCCATAAACCTATTACAAACTGTACCATGTGAGATGTACAAAACAAATTGCTCCTGATACCGTGTTTCTTCTCCTTTTGCCTTCTTAGTGTTTTGACAATACCAGGGAGGTAGAGACTAGTTTGACTTTCAGAATCCTATGCAATTTTATTGGCCTCATGTTATTTATATAGATGTTGCTATCACAGAAATAGGTGATATTTAATTAAACCTTAAAGCAAAGCAGTTGTGGTAATTGTTGTTTGCATTTGCTGTTCCCTCTGCTAGACTACAACTCCCTCAGATCTTTGCATGACTGGTTCCTTTTCACATTCAGTTCTTTGCTTGAATTATACTTTTTCAAAGAGATCACACGCATACACACGCATACACACACAGACACAGTATACATTCCATGGCCTTGTTTTATTTTATACTTTGTATCTGTCTCTATCTGAAATTAATTTATGTGATGTTTAGTTATCTGTTTATTGCTTGGTTTTTTTTCCCATTATCTGTTTTATTCACTGTGTATCTCTGGAACTCATATACTTGTTGCTTAATGGTATTGAATAGAATGGATTAACAGGAAGAGCCAAATAAGCCAATATGTGTTTAAATCCTCTTAACTTTGGGAGGTGGGGATTGATAAACCCTTAGCTTACAGAAAATGTCACAGGGGGGAATGGATTTCTGTTCCAAATGAGACATGGACTATAATTACTCTCCCAAATATAATTATGATTTTAGAATGAGTTGTCTATTTTTTTAATTAATTAATTAATTTATTTATTTATGGCTATGTTGGGTCTTCATTTCTGTACGAGGGCTTTCTCTAGTTGCGGCAAGTGGGGGCCACTCTTCATCGCGGTGCGCGGGCCTCTCACTATTGCGGCCTTTCTTGTTGCAGAGCACAGGCTCCAGACGCGCAGGCTCAGTAGTCGTGGCTCACGGGCCTAGTCGCTCCGCGGCATGTGGGATCTTCCCAGACCAGGGCTCGAACTCGTGTCCCCTGCATTGGCAGGCAGACTCTCAACCACTGTGCCACCAGGGAAGCCCTGAGTTGTCTATTTTATACCAGTTTTCATATCTTCAAAAATGGCCAAACTCTCAAGTGACTGCAACTATTGACCAAAGAGTTTTTGGTTAGGATGTTGTTACAGAACCTCTTAAGGGTCAGCACATAAGTGAGAGCCTTTTTCAACCTGCGCATAAATCCAGGCATGAACTAAGACAGCTTTGATTTATAGAAGTATATGTAGAAAACAATGACCAGAGAAGTTACAGGCCTGTCTGAAATCCTCTGTGTCTACAAACTTTAAACGGGAAATAAAAACTCTCTAGAAGAACTGTCACTGGGAAGCTCTTTCATCTGTGAGATGAGAATTTTCTCTATATCCAAAGAGAAATTTGCTGTGTTTTGTTTTAAGTTCACAAATGTCAGTGACACTGAGAATTTTAAAGGCAATTTTCCCTCATATCTGATGAATAAGAAGGCCT
This sequence comes from Balaenoptera physalus, assembly GCF_965194825.1. Classification (NCBI taxonomy): domain Eukaryota; kingdom Metazoa; phylum Chordata; class Mammalia; order Artiodactyla; family Balaenopteridae; genus Balaenoptera; species Balaenoptera physalus. Next base: position 127,563,207 of record NC_138890.1, read on the forward strand.
GAACTAAGGTAGAGATGCCAGGATTGCCACCAAAGAATTCTTAATTATTCATTAGTCTGCTTGGATTCTATATTACTAAACAAGTATGTACCCAAAGAGAATTATACCCATAATTGCAGCCTCTTGCTGGGGCAATCTGGGAACTCATTAAGGAAGCATGACCAAATTGAGTCATTTCTCCCTAAAAGATGGTGGAGTGGTTGTGCAGGAAAGGTATTTATATTCAGTGATAGAATTAATGGCAGTGCCACTATTCACAAGAAGACATCAGTTTATATCACTAGTTCCGAGTACTTCTAGCATGTGTAATCAAGCTACGTTTGAGTAGATATACAACTTCCAGTGAGTAACATGGAGACAAAATAAATATCATGTTTCAGAGTTGCACTTATGAATGAAAACTGTTTCTTTCCTAAACTAAATACACTACTGAGATATGTGTATCTAAAAGCCACAATTCTCTCTTTCTGGATCCCACATCTCTTCCCTGCTTGAAACTGCCATTTGACACTCCCGGGTCACTTGTTTTGGGAATAGCTGATGAAGGATAAAAATATATAAAGCAGGAGGCTTTCACCTATAAAAAGTGAAAACAGGACTCCCATTCTTGCCTGGCATTTTCACTAATGCTAGGAAGAATTAGCAATAATGCAACACAAAGCCTTATTATATCATTGCCATTATCCTTTAGCTTTGTGAAAAGGTAAATATTTTGGTTGTTGTGATTACAGAGAACATTTCTTGCTTCACTGCACTGTGTTGAGCTGAGCTGACAGGAATGAGGTGTTTACATTTTCTTCTTTGGATAATGGTTCAAGGAAGTAATCATATTGACTCTATGTTACAAAGTAAAAATTTTTTTTTAGGGTCTGTGATTGGAGTTCCAGACAGTGGTATCCAGGCATAGGCCACAATGTTTAGGGTTAGGGTTAGGTCTTTGCCCTGAATGAGGGGACTTCTGTCATTTTTTCAAGTATTTTTGCTTTAGTACACATTTCCTACATTTTTGCATATGTAATTGAAAGCATTTCCATTTTGGTTTGCAATTATAAAATGAACTCTTGAAAAATGTACCCAGAGATGATATTATAATAATATAATTCTCTGTTAATGTAGGAACGGACATGAGATGAATTTAATAGTAATAACCATACTTCAAGGAAAAGAGATTAGCTTTATAAACTCATAAAAGTAAGATAAATTCACATCAAGTAAGTGTTTCTCCTGATTACATTTGCTTTTTACTATCAGTAGGGTAAGCTAAAAAATTAGGTTTTAGACACAGAGTTGAGAAAACTTCAGCAAACTCTGAACCTAGAATGGTGATTGCTTCAAGTAGCTATATCCTATAGTTAGAGAGAAGTTTTTTCATTGTTAAGGTTGATAAAATATATTTCTAAAATCCTGAGTGGATGCAAGAATGAGCTCAGCTTTAACTAACACTGCTTTTAATTCCTTTAGAAGATTAAGGCACTACAAGATGATAGATTTGTGTGCACTTTGACAATGTAAAACTTTCTATCTTTGACTCAACTTTCTTGAAGAACCCAGGGAAAGCAAATGGTTTTCTAATAATGATAGCTAGGGAAGCATCAAAGGAAAAACAAGCATGCTTTTTCCTTAAAGCTAGTCAGTAGACATAGAAAGAAAAGCATGTGGATGGAGAATAAAAAAATTAATAATTAAAAACGCAAGACAAATATCAGTCAACTCTCCTCCTCCAAGATGAACAGATAAAATAAAATTGAATTGAAAGAGGAAATTCTACCTACAGATTCTGAACAACACATTGAGCTTAGGAGATAACACTTAAATCCCTGTGCATGTGGTAGCCTCTACAGTTAGTTACAGATTGCTGGGCCTGGAACTGCAAGTTAATAGACTGTGAAAGGAAAGAATAACCATGAGATGAGACAGCTGATACATCAGCAACTATCAAGATTGAAAATAAGGAATGACTATTACCTCTTACTTCCTAGGATGCTATAAACCTTCAGATTTCAAAAGAGAACAAATTTACTGTGACAGTGTAGATGGAAAAAGAGACATTTCGAAGAGCAATTTCTATGACATCCTTCATTTAAACAGGGACTTGGGAAGAACAGAAAAGGATACTAGAGGTGAAGCAGTATTTTGGTTTCAGTTTTCTAATGCTTTGAAGACAGCTTTATTTCTATTTGAAGTGTTAAGTTAAATATTACCTTTCTATTTAAAAAAATTTTTTTTAATTGAAGTATAGTTGATTTACAATGTCGTGTTAGTTTCAGGTGTACAGCAAAGTGATTCAGATATATATATATATAGATATATATCTATATATCTATATATCTATATATATATATTCATTCTTTTTTCAGGTTCTTTTCCCTTATAGGTTATTACAAGATATTGTGTACAGTTCTTTGTGCTATACAGTAGGTCCTTTTTGGTTACCTATTTTATATATAATAGTGTGTATCTGTTAATCCCAAACTCCTAATTTATGCCTCCCCAAATATTACCTTTCTAAATATAGGAAAATTCAGTTTAGGGAAAAAACAAGTAAGAATTTGAGGGTAAGTCTTTGATAGTAAATGTGTTCTTTAAAAATTAAATTTAAATGATGACACATGAATTTTATCCAAGGTATATGGGTATTATGAAAAAAACAGAGGTGTATCCCCCAATTTTCCCTTTATTCAGCTATCTAACAACTATACATTCTGGTTTTTATAATAGGAAGAACTGAAACCAGTCAGTTTATTCCAGGCTTTCTTCCAACTCTGTTGGTAGAAAGAGTTTGGGTTCTGACCTGAAGCTCTCAGAGCTCAAGGTATCTATGAGTAGTTCAGTGATTAAATATGCTAGGTAGGTCTTTTTCCACAGCAACTCTGAATGCTAGGAAACAGTGATCAATCCTACTAATTCTTCAAGGAAAAAATGTGCACCCTATGAAATTTATTCCCAGAGGGAATACAATTTCTATGCACCCTTCTTGACAGAGTATTAGACAACAAACCTCACAGTATCGTGTACTTCAAATTTTGTTGAGGGTAGATGTAATGTTAAGTGTTGTTACTTTAAAAAAAAAAAAAAAAGGACACTATGGGAGGTTTTGGATATGTCCATTACCTTAATTGTGGTGATAATATGTGTTTGCATATGTCCAAATTCATCAGATTATACACAATAAATATGTGCAGTTCTTTATATATCAGTTATACCACAATAAAACTATTTTTTTTTAAAGTCAGTGAAGCAAGAAATGAAACCATGGTAATAGAAAAGAATGAAAGTATCGCAAACCTTGATAGTGTTGGAAGAGGGAAGGTAAAAGAAGATGAAGGACAGATTGATCACAAAAAAATAGTCTCAATTTTTCAACCCTCCCTGGATTCATGCCATTGCTCTATAACTTTTCAGTGATTTCACATTGTGGCTGGAGCATTCTGCCTCACCTCCCTCATCTGGACTCAGCTAAGTTATATTCTTTAACCCAAAGCATTATATTCAATATATGTATGTGTACATATGTATTTATGTATACACATATATGTGCATATATACAAATAAATAAAATTTATCGTGTAGATAGGTGTTATCTTTGGGGTTGGGAAAATTAAAATAGGTATAGGCAGAATATAGAATGTAATTATTTTTCCTTGTTAATTTGTTATGTATACTCAGAAGTCCAAGGACTAAAGAAGTCTTTTGAAATTCCCTATTTATTAAAACTTCCAATGCTGAAATGAAATATTTATAGCTTAAATGACCTAAGTTTAAATTTAGGCTGGCATCTCTAAACTAAGGAAATGTATTTATCACTAATTCCTTTTCTGAAGAACTACACAGCCTCCATTTGCAGTTACAGAATAAACAGATTATGTTTTTCTCAATTAACAATGGAGTCAAGAAAGCTCTTCTCCTTATAACACCCTTGACAAAGAAGATTAAAAGTTGTGTGAGGAAAAATTAAAGCGCAGGTGAAATCTTAGCAAGGCAAGCATATATATAGTGTCTTAGATTTATTGAAGAAAATTGTAATGATGGGAAAGGCATATAAATAGAATTTGTTTCAAAAATTTTGTAAACAGAAACAGCAATAATAATTGCATTATATCACATATATTGCATTACATATAAATAATTCATAAAAGCAAAATTATAGCTCTGAGTTTATAAAAGTGATACTTGCCCTAAAGTTGAAGAATTATTACAGAAAATAATTCCCACTTTTTTTCTCTCCCTGCCTGCACAAATCATGCTCACCTATACCCTCTGGGAAAATTGTTATCAGTCATAAACTTTTAAAGCTATTTGTTATTAGTGAAAAAAGGAAAGACTATTAATGATAAAGCAAGTTCACCCTTCTAAGAGTAAGCATATATGTAATTTACATAATAGTTCAGTAATGCATTCTGTTATACACTATGCCATTATCTCCTACCTTAGTAGATTCAAGCAGAAATCATAAAAGTAGCCATATAATCATATATAATCATTTCAGGGATTTGGGAAATAATATATGAAGAATACAATGGCCACAGTTGGCACAAGCTGCTGTAATAAAGAGATCGTAAATTCAATGACTCAATTAAGATAGACATTTTATTTTTCTCTCATGGAACAATTGCGAGATGCAAAGCTCAAAGCTGGTAGCTAGACTCTGCCATTAACAAAATAGGGCTTCCATGGTTGCTCTGATCTTCTTCATCATTTCCAAGCCAATGGAAAGAGAATAAGAGAAATCCATGACAGACAAGCAGCTTCTTTTCTTTTGGCCGCACCGCATGGCATGCGGGATCATGGGATCTTAGTTCCCTGACCAGGGATGGAACCCATGCCCCTTGCAGGGGAAGCACAGATTACTTACCACTGGACCACCAGGGAAGTCCCAGCTTCACTTTTAAGAGGAGCCTTAAGAGGAAGGTGCACATGTCACTTCTACTCACATTCTTTGGCTGGAACTTTACCTCTTGGCTATAGTTAGCTTTCAAAAAAAAAAAAAAAATGCTGGAAAATACAGTTTCTAATGAAATTCTGAGAATCTATTTATTAAAGTAATGAGACAATGGAAATTATAAAACAATGAGCAGACTTATCATGGAGGATGTGGAGACTGTATCTTCCAAAGATGATCTGTAAATATATCTCATACCATATGTTCTTTTTAATGTCACTTTGCCACTCCAACATCAAAAGACAGAGTCTTATAGCTTATCTTGCTTCTGGGATATTTGACCAATAGAATATGGCAGAAGTGATATTCTGTGACTTCTGAGGCTGAGTCATAAGAAGATTTAGAACTTCTTCCTGGATTTCCTGGAATACACATCATTGGGACCCTCTTCGAGGAACGAAGCAATCTTGCTGTGAGAAGTTCAAGGCACATAGAGAGGGCATGCGTAGGTTTTTCAGTCAACAAACCCACCCAAGCTCTTAGTGGACAGCCAGCACTGATCACCAGCTGTATTAGTGACCCATTTGACACATGCAGCCCCGTTACGCCTTTGGATGACTCCAGCCTCAGCTTCCATCTGACTACAATTACATGAGAGTCCCTAAGACAGAATCAGCCAGGTGTGCCCAGCCAACCACAGAACCACGAAAAATAATAATAAATTGTGTTAAACTTCTAAGTTTGAAGGCAGTCTGTTACCAACAATACATTCCTGAAGCAGATGATAAATATTTATTGTGGACATTGAGTAAAATCTCTGTCTCAGTTTCTCTCAGAGCTGAATAATAAGTATTACACTAGCAAAAGATGCTCTCTGCCTTTACTCTCCCTTTCATATTTAAAGCAATTATTTAAATCTTTGCTGGAGTAGAGCAACTTCAGGGTCCTTGCCTGAAATACCTTTCCTCCATTTCACTCTAGATCTTAGTCATTATTAAAATTCAATTACCCCCAGAAAAGTAAGATTTTAGATGTTATCAAGCATTTTTACCTTAATTGGAGTAAAGGATTTGCAAGATTGTGTTAAAAATCGGTGTGGGATAGATTGGACTTCAGGCTTTGAATATGTAAGGGAAGTAGAAAATAAGCCATCAGCATCTAATGGGGGAGAAATTGAGAGCAATCAAATGAAAATTTCATGTACCTCATAAGTTTGTCTAAAGTCTGTCCTATATTCAATAGCCACTTACAGGAAAGCAAAACTCCCAGGAGGACATAATAAGAATCAACAAATTATTTTATTGTATGTCTTACAGAGTTTTGAGCTTCCATCATGGTGTTCATTCTTTCGGATTATTTCTATTGGTATCTAATCTATTTATTTGGGTGTCCATAGTTATTGATAAGAAGATGTGGAATATACAGTAGTTTATAAGTGATTACTCCCTCCAGCAGATTTAGTTTCCAGAGGTTGGTTAATTGTAGAGGCTGGATTATATGATTGGTTGAATTTTCTTATCATTAATATATCAATTATTTTCCAGAAACTGTGTGGGGAAAATATTCTTCACAAGTTGAATAAAGATCATGTTTCCATTTATTTTAAAAAGAAATTCAGATGAAGATCATCATCTCTAAGTTATACATAGACATCGAGTGATCCATATACTTGAATGATTCACAGTATAATTAGTTTTACTTTCAGGGATGTAATAAGATGGATGGTGGTACCTTTCCTTATCAATACATACAATTACTAGAAAAAAAATCTGTTATAGTCACTTTTGAGATGTCAGAATCAGAAAATATACTTTGGGGATATTTATGAAGGGAGAAATCAAGATATATGTATTTTCATTAGCAAATGTCCAATATTTGTGCCACTGAACATATGTGAGTTACTTAAGAAAGTAAAGCAGTATGACATAGAGAGGAGTTGTCTATATATAAAAAAATACATAAATACATTAATGCTTATACAAATATATCTCCCTGTTTCTGAGATTTATTAATTTGAATTCCCAAACTGGGGAAGTCAACAGTTTATTGCCTATTTCTTTTTCCTGTTCACACTCTGGGACTCATCAAGATGGACCTCTCTGAGGATTAAATTATAGCCAGAGAGTTACGTGGGCCCTGAAAGGGAAAAAAAACAATACACCGTGTTAGTATCATGTTGAAGGTAGGTAGGCCTGATGATCTCTATGCCGTTTGTATAAAAATATCAGACTTTTGCGACATTTAATTGCAGAAGTAAAGAAGAAAACAGACCTAGTCCCTCCACATATATGATTTTTAGTAATCCAAAATCTACAAGTTATAACTCTTAGAATATTTTAATCTTGAAAATGATTCGTAGAAAAAGTCATTGACCTAATAATCATTACAAAGCCCAGCTATTCTGGAATGGTTACACCTACACTCTAGATCTGTGAACTCCTTTAGTAGTGCATTCCTCTGCCTATAGCAGAAAACCTAAATAGGTCCAAGTGACTTAAATATAACAGGGAGCAATTGTTCTCAGTTAAGAAGTTCAGAGGTAACCTGTTCAGAGCTGGTAGTTTGACTCTAAGAAATGCCAGAGGGACCCAGGCATCAGCACCTTTACTGAGTAGTTTCCTTTTCATGTTCACAAAATTGTTGTTCTACTATAATATGTTATGTTCAGAAAAAAAAAGTAGGACCAGTGAAAGGCAAAGGTGAATGTTGAGTGATTTGTCTTTTTTTATGAGGAAAACAATAGTTTTCTGTAAGCTCCAGCCAATGGAGCACTTCTTATATTATTTTGGTCAGAATTAGATCACAAAACTGTCGATAATCTGTAAAGAGCCTGGAAAATTAAATATGAAGGTAGGTACTTTCCTTTGGTAATAAAGGAGGGAGGAATGCAAGTTGGGTAGCAAAAGCAACATCTACCACAATCCTGGGTGACCCTTGTTCCTGTGAAATTAAGAATTTTCCCAGGGAAAAAAGTAAGTGGACTTTTATTTTTCAAAGTGTTGTTGAGAACTTTGCTATTACAGGGCAGCAGGGAAAACATTTGGGTGGCAAAAGTAATCAATCGTGGAAAAGGAGTTGGACAGGTCAATAAATACAACACTGGCAAGCAGACTTTGATGTATGAGAGAATAACAAACTCTCACTTCCTATGGTGCTGTGCTACGTACCTTGATGGGAAACAAATGCATCAATAGACTCCTTAGCTTGGAATTACCATACATAACTGGTGCAGCCACTTTCATTACTGATGACAGTCAGATATGCTGAAGTCAGTCTGTAATCAGCAAAGTGAGGGTCCTCATGGGAGATGATAGAAGGGTAATTTGAGTGAACCAGCAATTATTAGCTACTATAACTGGCTCTGTCCTTCTGTTAGAGGTGATCACCTTTTTAAACTAATGATGGTGGAATGACAGGTATGTATGAAGACAGCCGTCCCTGGGTACCCACAGGGGATTGGTTCCTGGACCAGTGGCAGATACAAAAATCTATCGGCACTCAAGTCCACACTCCAGGTATCTGCAGTTTTGCATCTGTGGATTCAACCAACTGCAGATCGTGTGGTACTGTAGTATTTATTGAAAACAATCCAAGTATGGGTGGATCCACACAGTTTAAACCCATGTTGTTCAAGGGTCAGTTGTATATTCTTTATGTCCTATGTTAAAAACAATAATAGTAAGGGAAGGACAGATGGCACAACTGAGGCACCACGGGAAGTAGTATGAAACAGGAATAGTTGGGCAAAGGAACTGATTTTATCTCTAAGACACTTCTTGCAATATTGATAGTTTTCACTTTCTATAAAATATACTGATAGATATGAAAATTTAAAAGTTCCCTTTTTTCATATTTCTGAATCCCTCTTCCTATACTGTTATTCTTAAATTACTGCCATTTTTACTTTTGTATTATTATAGCACAGTAGTTAAATACCTTAAATGGAAATTGATATAGAACTGCTTTGGCTGTTGTATCATGTTCAAAATATTGCCGTTGGTCAATATTATTTAGTAACCATCCCCTGTGTTCAGACTGTATGAAAAAGATGAGGAAAATAAAATGAAATCTAAGGATACTCTCTTCCAATTTGTTGGTTACTTTCCTCGGCCTATAGACTGGCTTAAGCTTTTCTACCTGCATTTGTCTGTTCAGGCTGCCATAACAAACTGCCACAAACTGCATACTTTAAACAACATACATTTACTGTCTCACAGTTCTGGAGGCTAGAGGTCAAGAAATCAGGGTGTCCACAGGTTTGGTTCCCTATGAGGGCTGTGAGAGGAAGATCTGTCACAAGTCTCTCTCCTTGGCTTAGAGATGTCATCTTCTCCCTAGGTTTCTTCATTTCATCTACCTTCTATGCATGTCTATGTCTGTGCCCAAATTTTCCCTCTTTATAAGGACAACAGTCATACTGGAGTAGGGGCTTACCCTACTCCAGTATGACCTCATCTTAACTAATTATATCTGCAAGGACCCTATTTCCAAATAAGCTCACATTCTGAAGTACAGGAGATTAAGACTTCAACAAATAAATTTGGGAAGGTGGAGGATACAATTCAACCCATAATACCATCCTAGAAAATCTTCTCATCCTTTGAATTTCTGCGCCAGTTCTCAATTTCCCATTATGCCAAACTTCTTGAAGGTAAATATAATTATTAGACCTATGATATTTACCAAAACATGTTCACGTGCAATTATCCCCTCCATCCCTTTTATCCTTGTGGCAATACTCTAAGGTAATACACAGGGAAGGTAGAATGATGTCACACCTTCAATGAATAGGTGAAGTAACAAAGACTTACAGAGTTTCTACGATTAGATTAAAACCACTGGGAAGTGGTTAAGCCAGGACACAAATCCATGCTTTCTGACCCCCAGGTTCCAAGATATCTTCAATATGTTATTCTGCCTCCATTCCCTCACCATTCATGCACATCTTAATTTCAGATCGTACAGTATTTTTGATATTTTTCTGCCTCAGTTTTTGGTTCACATATTATCTCAAAATGTTTAGTCTATAAGACTGTGTCATTAAAAAAATGAAAGTTAACAGAAGTTAAAAAAAAACCTTTGGTAAGATTCACACCGGTTCATGCAGCTTATTTTCAGGCCAGAAAGGATTATAATAAATTGCTTAACCACACGACTTCCTCACTTCTCGAACTCTCCTCAGCCATCTCAGGCAAATAACTTTTTTTTTTTTTAACATCTTTATTGGAGTATAGTTGCTTTACAATGCTGTGTTAGTTTCTGCTGTATAACAAAGTGAATCAGCTATACGTATACATATATCCCCATATCCCCTCCCTCTGTGTCTCCCTCCCACCCTCCCTATCCCACCCCTCTAGGTGGACACAAAGCACCGAGCTGATCTCCCTGTGCTATGCAGATGCTTCCCACTAGCTATCTATTTCACATCAGGGAAATAACTTCTAACTGTATGGTCTATTAGAGGAAATGTTCTAAAAATTATTTGTGCATTTTTTAAAAAATTATTTATTTATTTATCTATTTATTGGCTGTGTTGGGTCTTTGCTTCTGCGCGAGGGCTTCCTCCAGCTGCGGCAAGCGGGGGCCACTCCTCATCGCGGTGCGCCGGCCTCTCACTATCGTGGCCTCTCTTGTTGCGGAGCACCGGCTCCAGACCCGCAGGCTCAGTAGTTGTGGCTCACGGGCCCAGCCGCTCCGCAGCATGTGGGATCCTCCCAGACCAGGGCTCGAACCCTTGTCCCCTGCATTAGCAGGCAGACTCTCAACCACTGCGCCACCAGGGAAGCCTTTATCTGTGCATTTTTTAAATCCTCGTTAACACTAAGCCATTGTGACCTTATTGCTCCTACAAAATAAGTATATTTCTTCTAAATATCCAATAAAGCATATTCTACCTAATACACAACTCTTCAGAGGTTATCTGTATGGGATAGGAGATAATGAAATGATTTAGTTCACTTTATCTGCTACCTCCAAAACTTTATAGGGAATCAGTAATGTCTGCAGAGTTTGAAAAAAAATTAGTTTATTCTCTTTCTTTGTATGCTTGGAGAGAAGGTAGCCTTTGTAAAACCTTCAAACTCATGAGTAAATACTGCAATTGCAAGTAGACAATGAAAATATCAGACTAGGCCCCCAAACCTTAAGGAGTAGTGATTGGGAGGATAGGAGGTCAGGGAGGACTTCTTTAAACAGCAGCCCAAATAAAGGTTATCTTTGATTATATTCTCTTGAAAACCAGATATTAATGTACACTTAAGTCAAGGACATGTCTTGGAGGATGACACTATGATGGCAGGAACTGTTTTGATTATTATTGTATTCCCAATATTTTGCAGAGTACCTTGGACATAGTATTTATCCAAAAATATTTATTGAATGAATACATGAATGGAAATGCTATAAAAAGTCTTCTAAATGTAGGTTAAAAAAAGGCAACTTTTACATAAATCTGCCTGCCATGAAAATACCAAATTTATCGTCTTTTTCCAACTGTTTAGAATTTTGCCTAAACATTTCACCCATTTACCTAGCAATCTATGTAATCATTAATTCTTTGATTCATCTGAAACAAACTTGACTTTCCAGTATAAACCAGTGCTGGGTTATTAAAGATAAGTAAGAATGTACTCATGTAAGTAATGGAGGTAAAGCATGTTAACATATATTTTAGCACAGTATATGTGCTACATCATATATTGGATATGATGTACGATATGCATATATACATATATGTATGTATGTGTGTACATAATATATAGGATACACACAGTTATGTATATTACAGTGACAGTGTAAAATACCAAAAGAGAGACACGAACATAATGCTATAGGAGGTGAACATAATGCTATAGGAGGTGAACACAATAAAAAAAACTGCCTCCAACTGGAAGCATCAGTCAAGGATCCTCATGCTGTTTTCACTCACTTGACTCTTATTTAATAGTGCTACTGATTCAAATGAATGAGCAAGTCAATGTGAAAAATGCTGTTCAACTGTCTTTGCCTTTCTCCTTGGACAGACTCCAGAGGGAAAAAAACATCAGAAAATTGATCTGCTCCAGAGACATCAGCTGCAAAGCCTTAGGCATTCCTTGACCAATATAGCATTGAAAAGAATAAATAAGTTTGAGAAAGAGATATTATCTCTGCTACCACATTCCTAAGCTGTGCTAAACTTTCCAGTGCATTATGTGTAAAAATAATGGTTTGGTTGAATTTTAGTTTCTCGTTTTTTGTTTAGCTTGTATACACACACATATACTTGTATATGTATATAGTTATATAATTAATATATAAATATAATTATATATAATAATGTTATATATTATACATTATATATCTTAATACCAATAAAATGTTTAGAACAATCAAAATCAACTTAACACTATAAAAGGCCCTATTTGGATATGACATAATGTTAGGCAACAAACAGGAAAGTTAATAGGCATAGTTATTAAAACTCTAACTTCCATCAAATTGGCATTGTTTTGAGCACTATCTCTTTGACCTTCACAAAAACAATGTGGAGATGTTATCCTTGACCTGTGTTACAGGTGAGGAAACAAAGGCTGTGAGTGTTTAGATGACGTCCCCGAGGTCACATAACTGAATGCAGGTCTTCGGTCAATGTACGTCCCACTACATATGACTATGCCATTCTTTAATGAATGGCCCATAGCCTGCTGAAGAACTTTATGGGTCTTCTTGGTGGGATAAAGTGGTATGGAAAAGAAACTCTTTCTTCAAAAATTATAGATGTGTAAACTTTGGATGTGTAGATCCAAAGGTTTTTGTTTTTTTTCAGTTTCCCAATTCCCATCTCAGGGGTCTTCTTTTCCCCATCTCCTATGTTAAATTTATCAGCAGTTTCTCTTGGCTCTAATACACATCTTGAATGCAATCACTTTAGTATACGTCTATTGTTAGTACCTTAGTTCTGGTTATCATCAACTCTTGCCTGCCTTCCTGTCTCCCTGTTTTCACTCTGCTGCTCATTTCTATGAAGGGTAAAATATGTGGAATTAAATTTATAGAAAAACATAATTCTGATTTCTGTAAGCAGATTATTTCAACACTTTTCTTTTGAAGAAACCATATATTTGTTTTATAACAAACAGGATATTCTCAAAACACTAATGTCATGCATATAAATATTTAATTAACAGGAACAGAATTAAAGGAGTTGATATATCTTACAAATATCATGAAAGCATTATGTAACATATCCAAAAGAGGCATCAAGTTTTTGAACTAGGTCACCTTGGCTATGCTTAAAATTTTTCAGCTGGGAGGATACGGCCCAGGTGATGAAGTCTAATGGTATGACTTAATTTTCCCATATACAAATTTTACCCTGTAATTTTGATGAACAGACTTGCAAGACACTTCAAGATAGAGTGTGAGGTACTAGGCTAGTATCCTTTCTGTGGTTGTCTTATTCCCATAGCTTCTATTAAATGAAAAGAAAGAAAAAAGGAGGTTTGCCCAGCATGTACCTGACAGCTGCTGTGCAGGCACTGACCAGTTCTTGAGCACCATTGCTTCCCCGTATATGAAACAAGCAGTGTTCTCTTTAGGGATACAGTTAATCAGTTATCTCAATCTGGTGAATTTCAGCAAAAGCAGTCTCTGTGTCAACAGTTAGAAGTTGCGAGGGAATAAGAAATTAGACTATATATTTTCTTCTGTCTTAACTTCCAGGTATTTCTCCACACTCTTTCTTCTTGATGTGGAAAAGTAGAGTTTGTTGATCCCCATGTCATTTCTAGATTGGAGATGAAACATGAAAGTTTGTTGAAACTCCTAAAATAGTCAGAGGTATAAAGAAACCAAGGGAAAAAGAAAGAGGATTTGGTATCAGTGAATGAAATAAATTTTTTATTAAATTTGAATCCTACTTCATAGAATTGACCTAGCCATAGTCGTTGAGAAACAAGAAGATGTTTTATTTTGTAAATTATAATAAAAGTACTAAGCTCTGAAAAATATGTGGAAGAAATTTAGGATAGATGAATACTAGTTTGCCCTTAAAATGTGATTGAGAGGTTACAAAACTTGGCAAAAGCCATGAGAAACCAGTGACAAGCAGGTAAATCAACAGTGCTTGTCTTCCAGAGAACAGTTTTTGGGAACACTGGCATTTGAAATGCATTACAACTGCCTGCAATAATTATTATCAAGCATATCCAGAGAACCAGTGCCCCAGATTGTGAAGATTTAAAGCATTTTCCTCCCACTCTAAGTAGAATAAAGTAAGGAAACAGTATCTTTTTATTATTAACAAATGGAGTTTCTCAGCAACTATCAGAAAAATATAGTAAATAATAATATATTTTTTCCATCGCATCAAAGTGTATTTTTTGGTCTATGTAAAGAACAACAAGAAATTTAAAGGGATATACAAATGTCAGAGACTGAATATATATTGTCTCCTATAAATAAATAGCCAGAAGCTGAAGAAAAATTCCAAGCTAATGTACCTCTGGATATTTCAAAACACTTCAATACTTCTTAAGTACAAATTTTAGATATAAATCAGCAGGTCTCAGATCAGAAAGGCTTCAGAAGAATCAGATAGTTGACTGGGTGTCTTTTTTCTCACTATAAGTGATGTTTTGTTGAGGTAAATAATCAGAAATTTCTCTGTAATATTAAAGTTACAAGTCTATTGATTGACTTAGAGTAATAATCAAAGAATGAACTTCATTTAATTCTCAGGGCCACACCCCAGATACTTCCAAAGAAAATCCAGCCCTGTTTTGATCCTAGATATGCTCAGAATGAAATCAGTGAAGAAGCTGGGCGATGGAGTGTTTTAATATACTTCCAAAGTCTAGTCACCATTCTTAATTATTTTCCTTAAGAGATGATGAAAAATAATACGACCTGACACTTATTTCTAGAGTTCTCTTTGGATATAATATGATAATTACTTCTATATTTCATTTTTAATTTTTACTAATAGTATTTTTAGTTATAATTTAGTCAATAAAGTATACAAATTTTAAGTGTGAAGCCTGAAGAATTTTGAGAAATGTAGACATGGAACCACTATCCAAAACAAGAGAAAGAATATTTCTATCACCCAGAAACACCTTTGCTACCTTGTCCAATAGATCCTAATTTCTATCATCATAAATTAATTTTTCCCATCACTGAACATCTTATAAATGAAATCATGTAATATGTACTCTTCTATATTTGTCTTACTTCTTTCACTCAACATAATGTCTTTGAAATCCGTCTGTGTATTAGTGTGTATCAGTTTTTGTATTGCTAAGTAGTGTTCCTTTGTAATGAATATCCAGTTTATGTATTCTTTATCTTATTGATGGACATTTGGGTTGTTTCCAGTTATAGACTATTATGAATCAAACTGCCATAAATATTCTTTTACATGTCTTTCTGTAGACATACAGGTTTATTTATCCATTTCCTAGGAGTGGATGTGCTGTGTCATAGAGCATATTTACCAGTAAACTTGTAAGAAATTGTCAGTTTATCAAAATGGCTGTAGCATTGTATGATACTACCAGCAATTTATGAAAAATTTCATTGTTCCACATTCTTTCCAACACATAGTAGTCTCATCAAAAATTTTAATATTACACATTCTAAAGATGTGTAACATTATCTCATTGTGGCTTCAATTTGTTTTTCCCTGATGAGTAATAAAGCTGACCAAATTTTCATATGCGTATTGGCCATTTGGGAATCTCCTTTTCTGATGTACCTATGTGAATATTTTTTCTTCTATTTTTTCCTAGTTAGGGTGCTTGTTTACTCATAATTAATTTGTAGAAGTTTGCTATATATCTTGTGTATCAGTTCTTTGTTTCATGTCTCATATCTCATATGATGTCCAATCTGTGGCTTGCATTTTCACTTTCCTAAATGATGTCTTTAGATGACAGAAGTTTTAAATTCTGATAAATTACAATTTATCATTTTTTTCTTTTATGGTTAGTATCTTTTCTGTTCTGTGTTAAGAATCTTAGCTTGCTGGAAGGTCAGAAAAACACTCACCTATGTTTTATTTCTAGAAGATATATACATTTTTACATTCAGATGTAGCTAAAGGATCCATTTCAAATTCATTTTTACAATATATATCGTATGAAGTAGGGGTAAAGGTTTATTTTCTATTCATATGCATATAAATGTATGTATATATGTGTGTATATGTACATGTGTATATATACACTACACACATTCTCACACACATACACACAGATCCACATGTTCCAGAGCCACCTGAAATGCTTGAAAATGCTTTACTTCACCTGTTGAATCATTTTGCCATCTATGTGGTCTACTTCTGGACTCTATTCTGTTCATCGATCTATATAAGTGTCACTGTGCCAACCACACTATCTTAATTGCTGTGGCTTTATAGACTGTCTTGAAATCATGTAATATAAAACCTTCAATTATGTTTTTTTTTCTCTTTTTCACTATCATTTTGGCTAAGGCCTTTGCACTTCAATATAAATTTTAGAGTTTGCTTGATAATATTTACAAAAGAAAATCCTTTTGGGACTTTGAGTGGGATTGCATTAAATCTACAATCAACTTCGGAAAAATTAACACCTTAACAATATTGAATCTTCGAATCCATGAACACAAAATACATCTTGATTTATTTAGATATTCTGTAATTTCTGTCAGCACTTTCTTTTGCAGTTTTAAGTGTAGAGGTTTCACATTTCTTAAAATTAAACTTGTGTTCATGTATTTGATGGAATATTTGATGCCACTGTAAATGACATTTTTTTAAAGTTTTCAAATGTTTATTGCAAGTATATAGAAATACAGTTTATTTCTGTTGTATAGACACTTACCTTGATTAATGTATTTATTATTATATTTGTTTATAGATACATATAGATTTTCTATGTACAAAATCATGTCATCAAGTATAAAGACAGTTATTTCTTAATGTAATTGCAGATACTGCTAAGTTTATGTTTACAACCTAGTTGTTTTCTACTTTTTTGGTAGTATTATATTTGCTTGCCATGGGGATTGCAAGTGCATCCTTAGCCCATCACAGCACATCTGCACTTAATATTCTACCATATAATACGTAAGAAACTTATAAGAGTAAAACTGTATTTATCTACCTTTCTGCCATTTATCTTATCGTTGTCTTTATTTTATTTCTACACCTTATAAACTCTACCACACAGTTGTAATTATTTGTGTTTTAAGCAATCATTAGTCTTTTTAAAAAAGCATATATATTTACTATTTCCGGTAATTTCATTTATCTCTGAAGATCCAGGCTTCCATCTGGAATCATTGCCCTTCAGCTGAAAGAACTAATATTTCTTGTAGTGCTAGCTCCTAATCATAAAATTTTCAGATTTTCCTAAAATTGTCTTTATTTAACCTTCATTTTTTGGAAGAAATTTTCATTGGGTTATATAATTCTGTTTTGTTTTTTCAGCATTGTAAGGATGTTATTCAATTGTCTTCTGGGTTTTGTTGCTTATGATGAAAAAAACAGCAGTTATTCTTGTTATTCCTTTGAATATGACTTTTTTCCTCTGGTACATTTAAGATTTTCTATTTAATTTTAGTTTTAAGCCTTTTATCCAATATATGTTTTTGGTAATCTTCGTATTTATCCTGCTGAGTTTCACCAAACTTCATAATCTTTTATTAATTTGGGACAAAATTTTGGCCATTGTCTCCCCAAATATTTTTGCTGTCACTTTTGATCATAACTCTCCTTTTCTTTTGAGTCTTAGATTATCTGCTAGGCCATCTGTTACTCTCCCACAATTCTCAAGTGCTTTGTTCTATATTTTACCCTTTTTCTCTGAGCTCTAGCACGTGTAGAGTATAACTTTAGAATAGTTTTTCTGAATAGGAGATAGTTTCACCCCCAGGAGGGCATTTAGCAATGTTTAGAGACATTATTGATTGTCATAATTGGGCAGGGTTGGTTGTACTGCCTTAACAACTTATAATGTGCAGGACAGCCCTTCAGAACAAAGAATTATCTGATTCAAAGTGTCAATAGTGTCAAGATTGAGAAACCCTGGAATAGAATGATAGACCATTTTTATGCATCAGTAGATTAAAAATTGTAGAATGTTAATACACCCTAAATTGAAAGATTTAGTCTAATCTGGATCAAAATCCCAGCTTGATTTGTCATTGAATTAACAAGTTAATGCTAAAATTTATAGGAAATGTCATGTCTGGACCACAAATTTCTTTACAGACCTTTTTTTCCTAAAAATTCTAATTTGGAGGAGAAGTGAATGAGTATTGTGTGTTTTGTGAAATGCTCTTTTTGAAGACATTCCATTTGAAGTTCTAAATTGCTTGATTGCATATCTGACATCCTTCATTTCAAGGGAAAAAAATTTCATAAATTTTTTTCAAAAAAGTTAAATAGGAGATAACATTTTAGGGTTCAATAAATTTTGACTAAGTATAGAATTTTCCATAAGTCTTTGAAGGATTTGCTTTATTTTATTCTAGACTCTAATACTAAATATGAGTGGATGACACCAATCTGATTCCTGTTTCTTCTTGAGTAACTTGTTTTTTCAATTATTCGTTTTTGTGGAAAATTATAGAGGCTTCCATTTTGTTAGATGATCTGAAAGTTCTTGAGGGGTGCTATGTATTTTTATATTTACCCTACATGAAATCCTCTGACTTCTTTCAATCTGAATATTTTTATATTTCTTCAGTTGTAGAAACTTTTATTATTTATTTAATTCTTTCCTTTATTTTCCACTGTGTCCCCTTTCTGGAATTCCTTTCATGAAAATTGGACCTCTTAAATTCATCCTCTACATTCCTTAATTTTTGTCTTATATTTTGCTTCTCCTATCTTGTTGCACTATATCCTGGGAAGTTTTTCAACAGCTTTTCTTAAAAATCTTCTGTTTTTTAATTTTGTTTGTTTTTAATTTCATCATCTTTATTTTTTCCAAGACTTCTTTCTTCTTCTCTGATTCTATTATTTTTTAGCTTTTCAACATTAATAGATTAAATAATATCTCACTACTGAGGATTCTCATTGGAATAGTTTAATGTTCTTTCATATTACCCAGATTATCTATTTCCATCAGAATCAAGTCTTATGTTTACCTTGCTTAGAGCCTTTTCTATTACTATTTGCTTTCCTCAAATGTATGGTATTCCTTAGTTCTCCATTTTCATAAATTTATTCATTCAATGAATGATTGATTAGTTACCACGTGCCAATTATTTTTATAGGTAGGTAAAAAGTAAACAAGCACAGTAATTTAATTCTATAGTATGTAAAAAGATGATCAGAGCCATCACAGAAAAAGGAAAAGAAAAATTAGAAGGGAATGAAAGAGATCATATTGGTGGTGGGAGGAGACAATTTTAAATAAGATGATAATGATAGACATGTTGAGAAATAACTTTGAAGAGAAAGGATTCAGAAGAGGAAAGCCATTGGATATCTAAAGGCAATCACTGCAGACTAAAACAACAGCCAATGGAAAGGCCCAAAGAAGAGAGCATCTCAGGTATGTTCAAGGAACAGCAAGAATGGGCCAGTGGTCAATTAAGTTGGCTCAGAGTAAGCAACATGGAGAGTCATAGGTGATGAAGTCTTGAAGCTAATAGAGGAAGGTTTTGTATCATTTAGAAATATGTAGAACATTATAATGATTATTTTCTTTTATTTTGAGTGAAATGGGGAGTCATTGCAAAGTTCTGGGAAATGACATGATATGTGTTACATATTTTAACAGATCACTATGACAAGACAAATTAGATATGGGACATGAGAGGAAGAGTGGAGTAATAAGAGTCCAAATTTGTTTGTTTGGAATTTTCGGTTTTTGTTGGTTGATTGATTGAATGGTCTCCAGCAACTGGTAGAATGATGTAGAAGAGTGGGATGGAAGAGATCTAAGGGATAAGTCAAAGTTTCAGTTGTGGACATGTTGATTTTGAGATGCCTATCACACACACTATTTAAGCAGTTG
Organism: Balaenoptera physalus; assembly: GCF_965194825.1. Classification (NCBI taxonomy): domain Eukaryota; kingdom Metazoa; phylum Chordata; class Mammalia; order Artiodactyla; family Balaenopteridae; genus Balaenoptera; species Balaenoptera physalus. The sequence continues at coordinate 127,583,076 of NC_138890.1, forward strand.
GTTATGTGAGTCTGGTGTTCAGGAGAGTTCTGTGTTGGAGATGTAAATTTGGGAGACATCAGCATGGAGAAAGCATGAAATCACTTGATTTGTCTACATTAAATTATATACTGCTTCCATTCCCCCTAACAGAATTAAGTTATTGTTTTGCAATTTAATGGCTTAAAACTTTACTAACTGGAACAATTTGTATCATGTGTGAATTTAAAGAAACACATGAATATGCTTACAGTTAGATGCTTAAAATATGTTAGATAAAATTTTTGCATTCTGGTGCCTAGAATTGAAACCAGGGATCTACTTTAACATTTATAAAGACAAAAAGAACAAACTGGCAATGAGAGTCATGTAGTATTGAATCTAATTGGTGATCCCTGTGCCTATGATATATTATCTAAATAATCTTCAACTACAAAAGTGGCACAAGATCCAAAACTTAGGAGTTATAAGAACTTTGAGCTTTGTGTGTTTCTTACCTAACTCTTGAGTGACTAATTATGCTCATGACTTGATGAGTGTTTTAGCTAAATTCATTTTTTAAACTGTCACAGGGAATTTTTTCACTATATTTTTTAATATCAGTAGCTAATTAGTGAGCACCGTCTGTATGAAAAACAACTCAAAACTAATTTTTGAGAATTTCCTTCCGGTCATTTTCAAGTGTTTGTTGATGTGCTTGCTTAGTTTTCCTGTTGGATTTACTTTGTTTTGTTTTGTTTGGCTTGCTTTGAGTAAATTATAAACATTTTGCTATTGTCAGCTAAGAAGTAGAGAGAAGATAATAATGGGGAAAATCAATGAATTAATAACATTAAAAACAGTAACAAAATATTAGATGGTATGCAGATAAGTCAGAAAGAAATTAAGGTTATTCTATGTAGATGATGATAATGATTATGATGATAGTATCAACTCATCTTGAACAGTTCAATGTTTCTCAAACTGTGTACCTTGGACAATCTTCAGCTAAATCAACTAAAGGACTTGTTAAAATGCAGGTTCTCTAATGCTAATGTACCTATTAATAAGAATCTGTACAGTCAAGGGGAGGGTCTGTGCATCCTGGAAATCTACATTTTATTTATTTTTACATTTTGGAAAACACTGTTGGAGTATTATGTAGTGTAAAAATATTTCTCTATTAATGTATTTGATTATCACAATACCTGTATGCAACAGTCTGAGCAGTTGCTATTATCTCCCAGGTTACAGATTTAAAAAAACAGGCTCAAAGAGGTTAAGTAAGTTTGTGACAAAGTAAAAACTTTAATATCTTCTAGTCTCTGCTCATTAACCAATTGAAAGAACAAAAATATGATGGTTCTTTACTTAGATTTGACTTCTATCTCCCTCATTTATGAAGTGTGTGCCCTCAGAATGGATATTTAAACTATCCATTTCTCCATTTTATTAGTTAATTTCTTAGTCTGAGTTCTGAAAAAGCCAACTCTGAGATGAGGATTCCTGTGCAAATGATCTATTAAGGAAATGTTACCAACAATAAACAGTAAGTGCTGATGGAAGGAAAAGTAGGAAGTGGAAAAAGCCAAACAGGTTGTGATTGCAGAAGAGGCCTAGCATCAGCCTGATCCCCACAGGGAGCTCTGGAGTATAAATTACACCCCAGTTTGTCCTGACTCAAGTAAGCAGGCTGGGCTGGACTCCTGCCCTATATTGACTCTGAGCATCCCAGGCAATACATAAAATCCCAGCATCTCCGACAATCTGTGCGCACAGGCAAAGTGGCTCCAGTAGCCCTTGGACGGCCTCCAAAAAGAGTCACAGATGCAGGCTATTAGATGCAAGAGAACACAGAAGCTGAGGAAATATAGGTTATTTTAAAACAAACATGCTTTTAGGAAGAAAACATTGCAGATTCTAGTACCAGTAAATACAGCTTACTAGTAATTAGTCTTAAAATGAGTCACTTTACCTCATTCAACTCTTTTTATTTATATTTTTATCTTTCATGTAAAAAGTTAATAGTAACCTCTGCCCTGCATTCTTGTAATATTGTTCATTGGATCAAAGAGAATAATAAATATTGTACAACACTTTGTAAAAATATAAAGTGCTGTTCCTGTGAAAGATATCCTTTTATTTAAAAAGGTTTTTTGTTTTTTTTTTTATTATTGAAGAGACATTTTAGAAAACCTCTTTCCTGAGGTTCATATGCTGAGAGACCTTTGTTCTTTCTGGAAGCAAACTAAATAAGAATCCAACATAGCTGTTCTCTGATACTAATGGTGTATGCAGTCCTAAGTTTATCATTGTTCATCATGTTTACTTAAGACTATAATGTTTAAACAACATGAAGATCACTAAAAGCACATTCATCACTAATACCTAGAGTCAATGTTTAGTGATTTATCAGTTAAAATGGAATCAAAAGAATTCTGAGGGAATTCTGCTTACATCACAGTATTGTTCTACCTTTCAACTATAAGTTTGGAAATTCCTTAGATATTTTGAACTGTGGATTTCATAAATAGATAGGCTGGTTATGTTAAACTTTTCTTGATCAAATTTAATACTTATAATAGCTCAAAAATAGGCCATACTCATATATGTCATTGGATAAAGGAATATATTCTAATGCAAATATCTCCTGGCAAGTTCTGGTAGAAAGTTATGACAACAAGAATTGAACACTATAGAATATTCACAGATCCATCGAGAAATGTTATCCTCTACTTAAAATGGGGAGATTTGTGTCCATGAATGTGTTGCAAATTTATGAGCACAGAATTCTTCAATAAGTGATGCCACTTGAAGCAAGGGTGCATTTTACAATGCAACAAAATAGAGTCCACAAGTTGTGAAGGCTGTGTTCATTACATAAAATTGAGTGGTCTTAATTTTCCCCATAACTATGGGGATTTGAAGGAGGATCACATTCTCAAGTGTTTGGGCAAAATATCTCTAAGTAGTGCCATATTTTCAACTTAATTTGAAAGGATCAAAACCAAAATTTAAAAGTCAACTCTGATTATCATTCAGTATTATTAGTAAAAATATTTTTGTATACATTATCTCATGATCTTTTACCACATTTATTGGGACTACATGACCATTTGTCTCAAGATTACAATTTTTAGTTTTATAAATGAAGTTGTGTTGACTCCATTGGTATTGGAAACTCTGCTGTGAACATGCAGTGTGACAAAGGCCAATTTGGAACAAACATTCTCATGGGCATCTTTGTCAGTGGCCTTCATACTATTAGGAAGTCCTGACTGTAGGAAATTGTTGACTTAAGAAAACAGCCTAATTTGTTCCATCAAATTCTGGGTTTTATCTTTATTCACCTAAAACTAGAAATGAAAATTTAGCCTTAATGGGTACAGAGGAACCTGAAAAATCTTAGCTATCTAGTGGTTCAAAAAATTGTTTTTGTATCTTTTTTTCTTTCTTTCTATAGAAGAAGGGTAATATGACCTGATTTATGTTTCATAAGACTCCGTGGCTGCTGCATAGAAAGTAAAAATTACTCAACCTTGGACTGTCTGTTTATAGTCCTAAAACTGTTTTTGTTCCCAAACTTTACCTTTCAAAATCTGCCAAGGTTACACTCAAATGCTACCTCCTTAATTAAGTCTTCTCAAGTTTTTTTGGCAGTTACTCATTTTCTCATGTGTTTTATATCTGCCTATTATGTACTATTCTTAGTATGTTTATTGCTATTAACCTTCTTTGAGGAGAAATTTCCATACAATGTACATTTTTGTATTCCTGTCCTTTGCCCCTTCCACAAAAATGATGTTCAATAAATGCTTGTTGACTAGAATAGAATTGAAAATATAACTGGACTGCCAATACTTTCTCAGAACTTCATGAGTTCTTACATTTAAGTGAGATTCTAAAGTCATTTCATATGCTGGAACTAAAAACCACCCTTATTCGGGACATCAGGTCTACATATATGTTTGCTGTCCTTGTAGGGGGACCTGCTGACTCTGCCCAATTACAAAAAAGCTACTAAAGAAACCAAAGAGCCCTTATATTTTAAGTAAAGCCTCTCTCTTCAGAAATTCTGTTTTGTTCTTGAGATTTTTTTTTCAGTGATGTCTGGAGATAATCTTTTTAGGTATTCCAGGAGTAGGAAGATGTTTAGTGTTTTTTTTGTTTTGGTTTTCTTTTTTTGCTATGAGATCAACACTTTCCATACGTCATAGAAAGATTTCAGGACACCCATCTTCTTTCACACTAAGAAAATTTAGATTTGTCCAGTGTACCCTACCTTCTCTCATACTGGCATATGTAGGTGTGACTCTCTCTTCCTGGAATACCACCAACCACACAACCCTCCCTTTTTGTAGATGACCCCATTTGTTTTTCATGACTTAGCTCGTGTGCCACCTTATCACCCCAGAAGCTTCCCTTCCTCACCCATCCCAATGTAGATTAGGTACAGTTCTTATTGCACCTAACACATACGCCTAATCCAATGTCATCATATTGTAATTATCAAGGTACTTGATAATCTTATTTCTAGACTATAAGCTCCCTGAGAGGAAAAATCATTTTATATATATATAGATAGATAGATAGATAGATAGATTGATAGATTGATAGATTGATAGATTGATATATATTGATAGCACCTAGCAAAATGCCTGAGAATTCATAGGCACTTAATAATCTTATAAATGAATATTGTTTAAGTAAGCATACTTTTGTGTGAAAGAGAGAAAGGTGGTCACAATAATCCCTGTCTGTTTTTCCTGGAATTGAGACATCTACTCCAAGGCAATGTCTCTTAATTTGTATTGATCACAACAATGCCTTCTTTTTCCAAGGAAAACTCTATGACATTAACTACATCAGCTGGATATTTTACTCAAGGCTCCTGACTATGCATATAAACACTCTTTATATATTCACATAGGAAGAAGCAACATGTGATTCAAATGTCCAATGCCACCTGCCTTGGCAGATGGTAGATTTTGTTGTGCCAGCTACACTAAAATTTTGTCAGGTTTACTAAATCATACAATTAATTTTGGACCCAAATCATGCTCTTATAATGTGATGTTAATAGGGTGGTAGTAGACAAATTGTCTGAGAATTTCATATTACTCACTAGTGTGTTATCTGATAAAAAATATTACCTTTCATAAGCAAATATAGTTGTTATTTCAAATGACAGATCACTGTTATCTTATTTACCCTACATGGTGAAAATATACAGATTGTTCACATAAATACAGGTTCTAAAATAAATTTTCTGACCCACTTGATCCTGTCATATAAATGATTAAGATAATCAAAGCAAAGCCACTCAATTACCACGGGCATCTATCACTACCTCTCTCTATGGCAAGTGGTCAAGGAGCACTGATCAAGGATCCATATTAATTTTCTGGACTACTGCTGAGAATTTTGCTTCATAACAGAGTCCTTTACAAAACGACGTCAGCTGCTTCTAGTTGTTTTTCAAAACTTGTGCTCTTAAATATCAGAGCTGTATTAGTTATCTCTGACATGAGATCTCTAGACACCATTATTCTAATGTGGAGTCTGAATATAAGGAAATGTTGAACTGAAGCCCTCTGTGTATTGCCATTATTGCACTGTCAAGGATATTTTCGGGATGGAAGAATAGCACCAATTAAGAAGAGGGCTTCATTATTGAAGATGATTGACTTATAAGATTTTAATGGTAAGGACAGGTAAAAGTTAGAATAGAACTCCTTCAAAATGAGTCTGAAAAAGTAACACTTTGTTTCAGATATCAATGGTGCACTTTTAAGATATGATAGGTTAATGTTGCTGAAAACTGGAATGACCAAATTGGAATGTCTCTAGGCAAAAGGAAATTGCTAAACATAGTATAACAAGCTGCCCGTCAATCCAACCACTCAAGTGACTCCTGATAGCTGGCCATATTCTGTTTTCCAATTCCAGTTACTTCCCTGGATTGTAGCCTTTGCAGTTCCTTGACATATCCCTGGTATGCCTTTTGTGACACATTCTGCTACTGATTTCTCTTATTACTCATCTTAAGCATGTTTATTTGTCCATTTTTGCCTAACCGCAATGTGGTGGTAGGAGTACCTCTTTAAGAATGTGATCTATTCACTTAAAGTTTCCATTAGTGCTTAGAGAATTTTCCAATGTGTGCAAATATTAGTCAGCAGTGAAGCTATTTTAAGTCAATTATCCTATTATTGACAGATCACTAAACCAAGAATGATCTTTGTGTGAATAGCAGGATCATGAAAAAGGTAGCTACATGAAGGTATCTTAAGCAATGTGATATATCATCTTCAAAGTAAAAAGTAAAAATAATTATCCAAATAATATCATCAGTTTGGCTTAAGAAACAAAAGCATGGATTCATGAAGGATTTTCAGAGGATATGTAATAAGACAATAAGTAAGAGAGCTTATTTTAATTAATTCCAGCACTTTTCAGAATAATTTTGGATGATTTGAAACCTTAAATCCAATGAGTATAGCTCCTACCTGAACAAAAATCTCTTTTTTTCTGGTGATTAACTACATATGGAAAGATAGATGATCTGAGCTCTAAAGATTTACTCTTTGATAAATAGTATAGTATTTTGGTTCCATTATGTTAATTCAGTATTCAGAAACACAAAATAAATAGTAGTGTTTCCATGAAGCTCATCAGTTTTATTCAGAAGGCCAATGAAAACAAACCCAGGAGGCCTAGACAGTGGCATTATATCTGGGGCCCAAGAAAATGGAGTTTCAAGCACTCAAGCAAAAACTAAAATATTAAAAAATAAGAAACAGTTATTCTTTTTATGAATAAAAGCCTCAATTGAAGAAATACTGGATTATCACTAAACAATCACCAGGCTGTTCTCCTGGGCAGGAACCTTCCATTATATAGTGAACAAATTTGAAGAAATCCAGCCCTTCTCCAGCAAATCTCTCTTTGGTCTCCTGAAGGACCATATTTATGGTTAAAAAAAAAAAAAAAGTACCTGAATAAAATGGCTAAAAGACAGAAGTCTGAAAAAATTAGAGATTGTAGTTATCTAAATCAAGTCCACAGCAATATTAAATACAGTCACACAGGAAGATGTGTCCACCCTAAGGTTTGAATGTAACTTGAAGGCACTGTTGTTCATATTTCTGAGGTGCTTATAAATACATTATGATGACGAAGAGGGAATTATACAGGAGATTATTGAAATATATCTTATATCTTATTATAAATATTAAAAAATAATATTCAAGAAAGTATTCAAAAAGTTGCTGCTGCCAGAGCCAGTAATTCCAGAAAACTATGCAATGAGAGCAATAGAATAGCAAATCGTATCAGTGAAGAATACAAATTATACCATAGACCATGTGACCAGAAAGTAAAGAACTCAAATCCAGTGACTGAAATTGAGGTATACAGCAACTTATTAAGGATGGCCTTATTGTCATGTCTTAAAGGAGGCTTTAGTCATTATTTAAGGTGATACCTAGAGTTAGGCAGACATTTAATAATTATAGCTAACAGTTATTGATCCCTTACAATATGAGAGGCATTTATATGTTTTATATTAATCTCATCCTCACAACAACCTTGTGACAAGGTACTGTGATTCTCCCCATTTTACAGATGAGAAAACATGCTTAGAGAGGTTGAATAAACTGCTCAAGGTCACAGAGATAGTAGTAAGTAGTAGAGCCAAACTTCTAAGGCAAGCAGTGTGATCCATTGCTTGTGCTCTTAAACACTGTGTGTTTCTATAATCCAGGAAGTGACCATGAATCAAGGGAGAGGGAATTTGAAAGAGGAGAACTCATTTTGCTATGATTGGTCCACTAAACACAATGAGACACGATAAATTTAAGAGGAAACTTGAAGGAATTGTGAGATTTTCTCTAAACTCCTTTAATACTTAATGCATGTATCAGTGGCTTTCAGATTTTTTAAATGCATCTTATGTGGAACCTCAGTGTATAAAACAAATATTAATAAATACAAACATAAACATACTACCCCCAAATCTGTCCCCAGATCCCCTTGCATCTTCAGAGATACCTCAGAAAAGCCCTAGGATTCTGCATAACATGAATTGGAACTCTCCGGTAATCAGACCCTCAGACTTGGGAGAGATCTTCAAGGCAATCCCACCATGATTTGTTCATTAACTTTTCCTCATACATCCTAGGTGCTTAATATTTATTAAGTGAAACAATGTGAAGGACTGTATTTAGGAACAACTCAAATACCAGCAACTACCTAACTGCAAAGTTGGGAGAAGTAGCCCTCAATTTCCACATGGATACAATGGGATGATAATCATACCTATCTCGCAGGGTAAATGTAAGAATTAGAAATAGTGCACATAAAGTGCCCAGCACAAAGGAGATATCAATAAAAGGTAACTGTTATTTTCATTTTCATTACCATTGGCATTTATTTCATAAACATACAATGTACTCAACCTAAAATGCACAGTACATTTTGCTCAGTTTTCTTTGATGAATGACCAAGTGTTATTTTTTTCTGTGTTCTATAGCTTTTAAGATGAATGTGAGAATTCAATTGAATTTCTGTAGGTGGGCATAGACGAAAAGAGAGAGCCAAATGTATTAAAGTAGAATCAGTTTGACATGGGTTATCTCCCTTTGAGTTAGGAACACATTTTTGTCATTGTGCTCAGGGGTATAATCAGTTAAGGAACACTCTGATAACTCTGGTAGGAAAAAAAACAGGGCTACATAGGAGAAGAAATGAAATGCCACACCAGGTATGAAAGGCTGTAAGCTGTCTGGAGTAGTAACTAGAGGATCTCATATATAGCAGAGGTTGCTGCCTGCATCTGTCCACCACTGGGATCACACCATGCTAGGGTATGGCTAGCAAACTGGTAGGATGGGCCACAGCGGTGATCTTTGCAGGAAGAATTGGGGAGTCTCCTAGGGGAGGAGTCATCCTCAGAAAAGAGGCAGTCATGCATACAAGCTTGGCCCAGTAAGAATTAATGATCATGGGGAAAGGAAGTCATGAGTAAAGTATGGTATTTTTTCCAAAGATTTGTCTTTTTTATTGAAATATAGTTGATTTACAGTTTTGTGTTGGTTTCAGGCATACAGCAAAGTGATTCAGTTATTTTTTTAAGATTATAGTCCACTATAGGTTATTGCAAGATATTGGATATAATTCCCTGTGCTATACAGTAAATCCTTGTTGCTTATCTATGTTATGTATAGTAGTTAATATCTGTTAATCCCATACCCCTAATTTGTCCCTCCCTCCTTCTCCCCTGTGTAACTGTAAGTTAGTTTTCTATATCTGAGTCCATTTTTATTTTTTATACAGATTTGTTTGTATTATTTTTAGATTCCACCTATAAGTGATATCATATAGTTTTTGTCTTTGTCTGACTTACTTCAGTAAGTGTAATATTCTCTAGGTCCATCCATGTTGCTGCAAACAGCAATATTTCATTCCTTTTTATGCCTGAGTAACATTCTATTGTCTGAATATACCACATCTTAAGCAAATCGTCTGTTGTTTGGCACTTGAGTTGCTTTCATGTCTTCGCTATTGTATATAGTGCTGCTATGAACATTGGCGTGCATATATCTTTTTGAATTAAGAGTTTCCATTTTTTCGGGCTTCCCTGGTGGTGCAGTGGTTAAGAATCCGCCTGCCAATGCAGGGGACATGGGTTCGAGCCCTGGTCCAGGAAGATCCCACATGCTGCGGAGCAACTAAGCCCATGGGTCACAACTACTGAGCGTGCCCACCACAACTAGTGAAGCCCGCATGCCTAGAGCCTGTGCTCTGCAACAAGAGAAGCCACCGCAATAAGAAGCCCGCACACTGCAACTAGAGAAAGCCCACAAGCAACAACGAAGACCCAATGCAGCCAAAAATAAATTAAAAAAAAAAAAAAAAAGTTTCCATTTTTTCTGGATATATGCCCAGGAGTGGGATTTATGGATTATGTGGCAGCTCTATTTTTAGTTTTTTAAGGAAGCTCCATACTGTTTTCTATAGTGGCTGCACCACTTTACAGTCCCACCAACAGTGTAGGAGAGTTCCCTTTTCTCACACCCTCTCCAGCATTTATTATTTGTAGACTTTTTGGTGATGGCCATTCTGACTGGTTTGAAGTGATACCTCATTGTGGTTTTGACTTCCATTTCTCTAAAAATTAGTGATACTGGGCATCTGTTCATGTACCCATTGGCCATCTGTATGTCTTCTTTGGAGAAATGTCTATTTAGGTTTTCTGCCCATTTTTTGATTGGGTTGTTTTTTCAATATTGTATAAGCTGTTTATATATTTTGGATATTAACCCCTTGTCAGTCACATTGTTTGCAAATATCTTCCCCCATTTTGTAGGTTGTCTTTTCTTTGTTGATGGTTTCCTTTGCTGTGGGAAAGCTTTTAAGTTTGACTAAGTCTCATTTGTTTATTTTTGCTTTTATTTATATCATCTTGGGAGTCTGATCTAAAGAAATATTGTTACTATTTATGTCAGAGAATGTTTTTTCTATGTTCTCTTCTAGGATTTTTATGGTGTCATGTCTTATATTTAGGTTTTTAAACCATTTTGAGCTTATTTTTGTATATGGTGTGAGGCAGTGTTCTAGATTCATCGGTTTACATGTAGGTGTACAGCTTTCCCAACACCACCTGTTGAAGAGACTGTCTTTCCTCCATTGAATATTCTTGCCTCCTATGTCATAGACTAATTGACCATAGGGTGTAGGATTTATTTCTGGGCACTCTATTCTGTTCCATTGATCTATATATCTGTTTTTGTGCAAATACCACACTGTTTTGATTACCGTAACTTTGTAATATAGTCTGAAATCTGGAAATGTTATGCCTCTAGCTTTGTTCTTTTTCCTCAGGATTGCTTTAACAATTCTGGGCCTTTTGTGGTTCCATATAAATTTTAGGATTATTTGTTCTAGTTCTGTGAAAGATATCATGGGTATTTTGATAGGGATTGCATTAAATCTGTAGATTGCTTTGGGCAGTATGGCCATTTTAACAATATTAATACTTCCAATCCAAGAGCATGGGATATCTTTCCAGTTCTTTGAATCCAAAGACTTGTCTTTTGACATAATTCCAAATGAACTCTTATCTTATTATCTCCTTCTAATAGAGAGGGAAAAGAACCATATGAAAGTGCTGACAAAATCTTTTCCACTGAAATCTCTATAAACTCTTGGTATCACAAGAATAATATTTTACCTTTTGAGTAATTTTAATTAATATATAAATATTCAACTTTAAACAGAGAGAGCCCTTCTCTTCATTTCTGCATGAATACCGTATGGCTTTATTTCACTAAAGCATTCACATACAGTTTTGGCATCTCTAGAACTGCCCAAAAACAGTTGCAAGAAGTGTTGGTGGTGCCCAGTGGAAGGTGACTGGAATGAATGAAGTTAAGAAATCAAATGCTTTGTAGTAGCTAACAGAATTTGGTCGTAAAGATGAAGGATATTCCCTAGAGACTCTAGGAGACAATATAGAAGAAGGATATTTTAGGGGGGCAAAAAGTACTTTAACAGTAAGTGCCAGTAAAACATGAGTTATGTGAATGGTTAGACACTCCAGATACAGAAATAAACCACATGGATTGAGTTTCTGCTCCTAGGTTCTTCTGTTCTGGGGTCCAAAGTGTTCTGTATACTTCTTAGAACTGAGCTGGAGCAGTACCAGCTCCAGTATATTTTGGGAGCTGTGCCAATTCGTAGTTCCACAGTGGGGAAACCTGTGCTCTCTTAAGGATGAATGCAACACTCCCTCTCTTTTAGGTAGAATTTGAGTAGAGCCTTCTAGAGGGATCAGAGTGTACTGCCTTCTACTTGATATAAGGAAAATATGAAGAACTGATACCTTATTTTGATTTACAATATTGCCCCTTCATTTTCCAAAAGAATAAACATGGTGATGAAAATGTGCCTCTCAGCTTTCCCAGTGCAAGGAGTGTAATTAACTGGCACCTGCTGATTCTCTCTGAAATCCATCAATAATTTGGTACCAAAGCCATGCTTCTGACAGGCTGTCCCCAGCTGGTAACTGAGCCTGGAATGGGTACTGAGGCAGGCCCATCCCTGAGAAATTCAGGACTATACTAATGGGTAACCTGGTTTGAAGACTGCTCATCAACTTTGCCAAAATTATCTTAAAACTCTGTTCTAGTCTTAAGGCCTTTTCTGTCCCATATTCCTTCCTCCCCTCCTCTTCCACAAGAGTGAATGTACCTCATGGTCTGAGGACTTTTTCCTCCAGTTTTATAGTGATATAATTTACATGTGTCACTGTAAAAGTTTAAGGTGCACAGCATAATGGTTTGACTTACATATATTGTGAAATGATTACTGTAATAAGTTTTGTTAGTGTCCATTATCTCATATAGTTACAATAAAAGAGAAAGAAAAAATTTCCTTGTGATGAGAACTCTTAGGATTTACTCTTTTAACTATTTTCAGATATATCATACAGCAGTGTTAACTACAGTCATCATGCTGTACATTACATCCCTAGTACTTATCTGTCTTGTAATTGGAAGTTTGTACCTTTTGACCACCTTTCTCCACGTCAACCTTTCCCCCAAACCCACCTATGGTTAAAACAAATCTGATACCTTTTTCCAAGTTTTTTTTTTTTTTTAAGATTCCCCATATAAGTGAGATAATACAGTATTTGTCTGTCACTGTCTCACTTATTTCACTTAGCATAACGCCCTCAAGGTCCAACCATGTGTTTGCAAATGGCAAGATTTCCTTGTTTTTCTATGGCTCAATAATATTCCATTGTATATAAAATCACAACTTCTTTATCCTTGGCTGAATAGTATTCCATTTTATATAAAACCACAAGTTCTTTATCCATGGCTGAATAATATTCCATTGTATATTAAACCACAACTTCTTTATCCATTTATCCATCAGTGGGTGCTTAAGTTGTTTCCATGTCATGGCTATTGTAAATAAAGCTGTTATGAACATGGGGATGCCAATATCTATTCGAGTTAGTGTTTTCATTTTCTCTGGATGTATTCCCAGAAGTATGATTGCTAGATCATATGGTAGTTCCATTTTTAATTTTTTGAGGATCCTCCATCCTGTTTTCCAAAGTGGCTGTACCAGTTTACATCCCACCAACATTGCACAAGCGTTCTTTATTCTCCATATCCTTGCTAGCATTTGTCATATCTTGTCTTTTTAATGATGACCATCCTAACAGGCATGAGGTGATATCACATCGTGGTTTTGATTTGCATTTCCCTAATGACTGGTGATAGTGAACATCTTTTCATGTACCTATTGGCCTTTCCTATATCTTCTTTGGATAAATGTCTATTCAGGTCTTTTGTCCATTTTTTAATTGGATTTGGTTTTTTGCTATTGAGTTGTATGAGTTCTTTATATATTTTGGATATTAATTTTTTATCAGATATATGGTTTGCAAATATTTTCCCCATTCAATAGGTTTTTTCACTTTGTTGATTGTTTCTTTTGCTGTGAAGATGATTCTTAGTTTGAGGTAGTCCCACTTATTTTTTTTATTGCTTATGCTTTAGGTGTCATACCCAAAATTCATTGCCAAGACCCATGTCAAGGAGATTTTTTTCCTCTAGGAGTTAATGGCTTCATGTCTTATGTTTAAGTCTATAATCTATTTTTAGTTTATTTTTGTGAGTGGTGTAAGATAGGGGTCTAGTTTCATTCTCTTACATGTGAATATCCAATTTTCCCAGCACCATTTATTGAAGAGACTGCCTTTTCCTCCATTGAGTATTCTTGGCTCCCTCATCAAATACTAGTTGATTGTATATGCTTGGGTTTATTTCTGGGCTCTCAATTCTGTTCCATAGGTCTATTTGTCTGTTTTTATGGCAGTACTACACTGTCTTGATTACTGTAGCTTTACAGTATAACTTGAGATCAGGAAGTGTGATGCCTCACACTTTGTTCTTCTTTCTCAAGAATGTTTTGTCTGTTTGGGGTCTTCTGAGTTTCCATACAAATTTTAGAATAATTTTTTCTAGTTCTGTGACAAATTTCATTGGTATTTTAATAGGGATTGCATTGAATGTGTAGATGCCTTAGGTAGTATGGTTATTTTAACAATATTAATTCTTCAAATCCATGGACATGGGGTACCGTTCCATTTATTTGTGTTGTCTTTGATTTCTGTCATCAGTGTCTTGCAGTTTTCAGAGTAAGAGGTCTTTCACCTCCCTGGTTAAGTTTATTCCAAAGTATTTTATTGTTTTTGATGCTATCACAAATGGGATCATTTTCTTTTTCAGATAATTCATTGTTAGTGTATAGAAATGCTACTAATTTTTGAAATATTAATTGTGTATCCTGTAACTTTACTGAATTTTTTATTAGATCTAACAGTTTTCTGGTGGAGTATTTAGGATTTTCTATATGTAAAATCAGTTCATCTGCAAACAGAGACAATTTTACTTCTTCCTTTCCCATTCTGATGCTTTTTATTTCTTTTTATTGTTTGATTGCTCTGGCAAGGATTTTCAGAACTATGTTGAATAGAAGTGGTGACAGTGGGCATCCTTGTCTTATTCCTGATCTTAGAGGAAAAGCTTTCAACCTTTCACTAATGAGTATGATGTCAGCTGTGGGCTTATCATATACATGTTTTATTATGTTGAGGTTTCTTCTATACCTAATTTGTTAAAGAGTTTTTATCATGAACAAATGTTGAATTTTTGTCAAATGCTTTTCCTGCATGTATTGAGATGATCGTAATCTTTTCTCATTGTTAATGTGATGTACCACATTGACTGATTTCCATATGTTGATTTCCATGTCACATCCCAAGTAAAAATCCCACTTGATCACAGTAAATAATCCTTTTAAAACGCTGTTAAATGCAGTTTGCTAGTATTTTATTCAGAATATTTGCATCTGTATTCATCAGGGATATTGGTCTATAGTTTTCTACCAAACAATATCCCTGGAAGCATACTTTCTGGAAGCATACTTTCCTGACTTTGGTGTCAGGATGATGCTGACACCATGAATGAATTTGGGAGCGTTCCCTCCTCTTCAGTTTTTTGGAAGCGTTCGAGAAGGATTGGCATTAATTCTTCTTTAAATATGTGGTAAAATTCGTCCTAGGATCTTCCTCACTGGGAGATTTTAGATTACTGATTCAATCTCCTTACTATTAATTGATGTATTCAGACTTCCTATTTCTTCCTGATTCAGTCTTGGTAGTTTATATGTTTCTAAGAAGTTTTCCATTTCTTCTACGTTGTCTCATTTGTTGGTGTATAGTTGTTCATAGTAGCCTCTTATGATTTATTTATTTCTGTAATATCAGTTTTTATGTCTCATTTTTCATTTATAATTTTTATTTGGGTCTCCTTTTTTTAACTTGGTTAATGTAGATATAGATTTGTCCATTTTGTTTATCTTTTCAAAGAGCCAACTCTTAGTTTGGTTAATCTTTTATATTGTTTTCCTGTTCTCTATTTTATTTATTTCTGTGCTAATCTTTACTACAGGCATACCATGGAGATATTGCACATTTGGTTCCAAACCACTGCAATATAGCAAATATTGCATAAAAAGTGAGTCAAATTTTTTGGTTTCCCAGTACATATAAATGTTATGCTTACACTATACTGTAGTCTACTAAGCATACAATAGCATTATGTCTTTAAAAAAACAATGTGCATACCTTAATTAAAAACAATACTGTTGGGAAAGGGTATGATAGACTTGATTCATGTAAGATTGCAACAGAATTTTGCAGTATGTGCAAAGCACAATAAGGCTAAGGAAATAAAACAAAGTTTGCTTGTACTTCCTTCCTTCTGCTAACTTTGAGCTCATTTTGTTCTTTTTCTAGTTCCTTAAGACATAGAGTTAAGATGAGATCTTTCTTATTTCTTAATGTAACTGTTTATTACTACGAACTTCCTCTTAGAACTGCTTTTGCTGCATCCCGTAAGTTTTGGTATGCAGTGTTTCCATTTTTATGTCTCTAGATATTTTATTATTTCCCTGTTAATAGTCCATTGGTTGTTCATTAGAGTGTTGGTTAATATCCAGGTACTCATAAATTTTTGTTTTCCTCGTTACTGATTTTTAGTTTCATATCATTGTGGTCAGAGAAGTTATTGGTTATGATTTCAGTCTTCTTGAATTTGCTAAGTATTGTTTTGTGATCTATCCTAGAAGATGTTTATGTGCACTTAAGAATGTGTATTTTGCTGCTGTCAAATAGAATGATCTGTCCATGTCTGTTAGGTACAAATAGTCTAGTACTGTTATATCCACTGTCTCCTTGTTGATTCTTAGTCTGAATGATCTATTATTGAGAGTGGAGTATTAATGTTCCCAGCCATTATTGTATTGCTGTTTTCCTTTTACTTCTGTTAGCTTTTGCTTTATGTATTTAGTTGCTCCAATCCTAGGCTCATAAATATTTACAATTATTATATCATCTTGATATATTGACCCCTTTATCATTATATAATGACTTTTTTGTCTGTTTTTACCATGTTTGTTTAGTTTAAATCTATTTTTTTCTAATATAAGTATAGCTATCCTGCTTTATTTGCTGACCATTTACATGAACTATGTTTTTCCATTCCTTCACTCTCAGACTTTGTGTATCTTTAAGGTTAAAGAGAGTCATTTGTAGGAAGGATATTGTTGGATCTAGTTTTCATATCCATTCAGTTATTCTATGTCTTTTGACTGGGGAATTTAATCTATTTACATTTAAAGTAGTTATTGATAAGAACTTACTATTGTCATTTTTGTTAATTGTTTTCTGGTTGTTTAGAAGATCCATTGTCCTTTCTTTTTTTATCCTACTGTGTTTTTTCATTTGTTTGTTTGATATCTTGTGGTATAAGTATGCTTTGATTTTCGTATCATGTTATTTTGTGTAATTACTACAGGTTTTCCCTTGCGATTACCATGAGGTTTACATAAAATATAACACCCTGTTTTAAACTAGTAACTTCAATAGAATTCCTAAGCCTTACACTATTACTTCTCCTTCCCCTCACATTTTAGGTTTTTGATGTTACAATTTACATATCTTTTCTATTGTGTAACTGATAAGAGATTATTATACTTACGCTTACTTCTTTACATTTGTTTTTTTAACTTTTAAACTAGAGTTGTAAGTGAATTACACACCACCATCACCTCATTACAGAATCCAATTTTGACTATATTTACCCTTATCAGTGAGTTTTATACTCCCTTTTAATGTTTTTATGATGTTAATTAGTGTCCTTTTATTTCCAAAGAACTCTCTTTGACATTTTCTGTAAGGCAGGTCTAGTGATGATGAATTCCCTAAGCTTTTGTTTGTTGAGGAAAATCTTTATCCCACCTTCCTTTCTGAAGGACAGTGCTTTTTCTTGCCTGAAAAGTTTCTGTTGAGAAATCCACTGATAGTCTGATAGGGGTTTCCTAGTATGTAACTTCTCTCTTTTCTGTTACAGCTTTTAAAATTCCATCTTTGTCTTTGAGTTTTAACAATTTAATGTGTCTCAGTGTAGCCCTTTTCAGGTTCAACCTTTTTGGGGTCTTTTGGGCATCTTGGATCTGGATAGCTATTGCTCTCTCAGGTTTGGGAAGTTTTCAGCCTTTATTGCTTTAAATGTACTTTATGTCCCTTTCTCTTTCTCTTTTTCTGGAATTCCCATAATGTGAATATTCTTTTAATTGTGTCCCATAAGTAAGCTTTCATTACTTTTTTTCATTCTTTTCTCTTTTTGTTCCTCTGACTGAATAATTTCAATTTTCACGTCCTATCTATCTTCCAGGTTGCTGATTCTTCCCTCTGATGGCTGAGTTTGCTTTTGAAGCTCTCTAGTGAATTCTTCAGTTCAGTTATTGTACTTTTTAGCTCTAGGATTTCTGGGGTTTTGTTTTGTTTTTTGGATGGTTTCCATTTCTTTGTCAAATTTCTCATTTCCTTCATGCATTGTTTTTCTAATTTCATTTAGTTGTGTGGAGTTCACTAAACATTTTAAAGAAAATTATTCTGAATTCTCTGACAGTTCATAGCTCTTTATTTCTTTAGTGTCAGTTAGTAGAGCTGTATCAGCTTCCTTTGGTGCTGTCATAATTACCTGATTTTTTCATGATCCTTGATTCCTTACATTGGTATCTGTGCATCTGAATAAGTAGTAGTTTCCTTCTCCAGACTTTGTAGGTTCACTTTGGCAGACACAGTTCTTCCCTAGTAACTTCAGTTTGGGGGTTCTGGACATGTCTGCTGGCTTGATTCCTTGCCCAAGTGTGACTATAGGATTGGCTTTGTAGTTGCCTGGATTCTCCCATCAGGCTTCCTAAACATGGGGGACTGTGTAGTATACTCAGCAGTAAGTGGGGTTATGAGTAGTTTCCCAGCCCTGGCAGGGCAGCAGGAATGGGACCCAGGGCCTGTGCAGCTCATTGTTTTGGGACCTGAATCAGGCAAGAGTATGCACTAAATATCCTGGTCAGGTGAGGCCACCGGTTTTGCTCTGCAGACAGGTAAAAGCTGCGGCTATGCTCTCTAAGTGCCACTGTAATCAGGGTTGTTGAATGACCTACACAGTTTCCCATGTGTTCTGGTAAGATTCCCAGTCAGGTAGTCTGAAGGCTGTGTTCAGCAGTAAGTGGGGTTACATATTAATTTCCCTACCTGGGTACAGCAGGAGAAGCAGCAGCGGGAGAATCAGCTTCAAGGCTGCTAATCCTCTTTGTGATCTTAACTCAAGCCAATCCATGCCCCAAGTTCCCTGGTTGAACAGGGCCACTGGCTTTGCTCTGCGGGCCATGCTCTGCAGTGAACGGGGCTGACTCCTGCCTGGCTGGAACTGGAAGGGCCTACTTCTGGCAACTCCAAAATTTTTCAGAAGCCTTTTTGGTTGGGAGGGGCTAGGAGCTATGATCTGTAGCTGATGGAGCTATGAATTAACTCCCCTACCTGGCTGTAGCAAGGGAACCCTCCATACCTGTTACTGGCTTTGTTCTAATGGCCAATAGCTCTCTCCACCTGCTTCTCCACTTAATAGTTGCTGGGTTATGTAGCTTCCAGGTATTCTCACCAGCCCTTCCTGTCAGATGGGACTCAGGACCACACTCTACAGCAAGTGGGAGTATGACTCAGGCTCCTGCCTGGCTATGGACAGACCAGGCTCTAGGGACAGCAGAACTCTTTGTTTGGGGACCTGAATTAAGAAGACCTGCACCCTGCCAAATTCCCTGGTCAGACTCTGCCCCTGACTTGGTTCTGCAGATGAGCAAAACCACTTGTTGGGACTACTACTTGAGCCCTGCAGGTAGGAACTTGGCTGGTTAGTTGAAAGCCCCTCCTCTCTTTGCAGCGTCAATCAGATTCCCAGTGGTTGAGCCCCACAGATTCCTCTGTGATCCCTGTGCTATCCCCATGGAGTGAAACCAGAGTAGAGACTCCAGCACAGCAGTCCACAATGCTGTAAGAGCTTGATGTCACCCCCAGCTCTCTTTCCCACTAGAGGAAACATAGGCTTAGGGGAGACCTCTTGGTGTAGTGGCCTGGGGGAAGGGCAATGTGGTCATTGTGTAGCTATTCCTCTTACCCTTCTAATGAGGTCTGTTTTGGTTCCTATGGTACAGAGAGTTGCTTCAGCTTCAACTCCAAGTTCTAGGATTATTTTCATGGTCTTGTCCATCAACAGTTGTTAGTTGTTGTTCTTATGAGGGAGAGGGAAGTCAGGATTAACCAATGTTGCCATCTTGGTGATATCACTCTTCATGGCTTTTCCAATATCTGGCTCCCTCTCCTTTTCTAACTCGCAGGCATTTTCTTAATAATGCTCTTGCATGTTTAATCCCATCTTGGTGTCTGCTGCTCAGAGAATCCAAACTAACATAATGAATAAAGTGAAAATATTTTCAATAATTGCTTTAACTGAAAAGCAAGTAGAAATATGTGAGCAAAACAGATCCTGGAGTCAGATCCCATGGTGGTGTGCAGCATAACTAAAACCTAGGCTTTATCCTACCTCTGTTTTCTCGTCTGCAGCAAATGAGTTAATATACTCCTCAGATTTCAGTCATGGTTATAGCATACACTTCCATGCTAAGCATGTCCATTATTTTTTCACTTTTTTGCTTTGGGTCTTTCTTGAAGCTGTGGAGGCTACTCAGGCAACTGGCAGGTACAGTCTGGATATTCTGGGAAGTTAACATCCCTGGGGAAACATTCAATGGAATACATGTCAGTGGATAAATGTCCCAGCCCCTATCCTTTAGATTGATTGTTCTGGAAGTCAATCTCTGTGCTTCTCAGAGGTCCCTGCAGGATCGACCCTCTACTGCCTAGAGCAGCAAAAATCAGCAACATGACTGTTTTTGGCTTTCTTCCTTTCCTGTCCCACTCTCCTCCATCCTTTCCTCCTAATTCCTAGGCTAACTTCTGAGTAAACTATCTGCACCAAAGCCCTTGCCTCAGGTTCTACTTTGGGAGAACTCTAAGGCAAGATATCATCTATCTAAAATGGTGGCAGGAATTTTTAAGATGATCCACTTCTATCATGAACATTCCACCAAATGTTAATATGGCATATGTGGCACTTAATAATTTGGTCACTTGGCTACCCTTTAATCACTCACAACTCTTCAGCACACACTGTGTCCCAGCCATACCAAACAACATACAATTCTAATCAAAGTGATTTTTTAGCCACATCACTATACCTTTCATATGCTAGTTTTTCCTTCTCCATCAACCTAGTCTCCATCAAGGAAAATAGAGAAGTTCATTTACCAGTTTTGACACTTTATCTACCCACCTCAGCAAATTAGTAGTAAGTGTAGAGGCCTCTGCAACAGCATGTATCACGTTGCATTGTAATTGTTAATTCATATGCCTGACTTCCTTACTGGAATAGAAGATAAGGACAGAAATCTTGTCTTCTAGAGTGGCTTGCACATTGTATGGTACTTGGAAGTTTCTCAAGCATTTTTTCCCATAAATGAGCAAAGCAATTATTAACAAAATAATATTTAAAGCAGAGCAAGATATGATACAGAGATAGTATAAATGAGAAGGCTTTATTGTTACCTGTCTTGCTCTTAATACATGTCATATCTTATGATAATAATTACTTTTAGTTACTAATTAAGCTTTTTAATAACTAAGTTTTATACCATAATTAAAGCAAATGTTAAATTTAACTAGTAGAGGAAATAGTTTTATCCTAGAAATTCTCATTCCTATGTAATCTGATCAGAGTCTCATTTTTCATATAGAGGTTTAAAAGGATAAGGGAAAGAAATTCACCAACACCAACTCCTATTTGTATAGTACTAGCATTGCATTATCTCCTTTGATCTTTACTAACAATTTAGAAAAATCAGATATTACTGTTTCCATTTAAAAGATGAGGAAACTAATAATACTTTAAAAGTTAAAAATGAATCACTCAAAAGCACACAGATGAGAAGTACAAGGCTAAGATGTAAATCTAGAAATGCTAAACATTATCTAAGTACTTTTCATCTAACGCAAACCTCCTGGCATTATCATTATCTGAGATAAAACGACAGAGGCTATATAGAAATTAAAGCCAATGCATTTTGTTAACATATTGCCAAATACCTAATACAATATGTTGAGGAGGTGTATTCTGGAATGAAAACATTATTTTAATAAAGCTATTATAAAATAAAACTCTGGAAAGTACATATCATGAATATGAATGTTTTTACAAAGTTAAAAGTACTCTTACTGTATGATCCAGAAACTCAACACCTAGGTATTTACCCAAGAAAAATGAAAAGATATGTCCACACAAAACCTGTGAGTGAATATTTAGGACTGCTTTTTTAAATAATCACTCAAACTGGAAACAATATGGTATGTCTATTCAATGGAATATCACCCAGCACTAAAAAGTGAATTTACTGTTACATAAAATGACATGGGCATATCTTAAAAGCATTATGCTACCTGAAGAAGGTCAGACACACAGTATGATTCAATTTATATGATTGATGATAGTCTGAGAAAGGCACAACTATAGGGACAGACATTAGATCAGTGGTTACTAGGAGATAGTGGTAGGGGAGCAGGTTAGCCCCAAACTTTTGGAAGTGATGGAAATATTCTATATTCTGAGATAGTGGTTATGTGACTTGATACATTTGTCAAAAATTCATTGGACTGCACAGCTAAAGAGT
Organism: Balaenoptera physalus; assembly: GCF_965194825.1. Classification (NCBI taxonomy): domain Eukaryota; kingdom Metazoa; phylum Chordata; class Mammalia; order Artiodactyla; family Balaenopteridae; genus Balaenoptera; species Balaenoptera physalus. The sequence goes on from NC_138890.1 coordinate 127,605,240, forward strand.
ATATTTTACTCTAAATTATAGCTTGATAAACCTGGAAATGTCTGAATGGTAAGATACATGGACAACCTTTAATTTGAAAGGAATTTACATCTTCAGCCATATTTTTCATAAGTAATCACAAAATTCAATGCAATTATAATCAAAATCCTTTGTAATGTCTCCAGCAATTTCTAACATTTACATGAAAGAGCTAAAGACCAGATTAAGCATGATATTTTGAAGGAGCACAGGTTGGAGTGACTTGCTTTAATCAGATATCAAGACTTATTATAAAGCTATAGTAATTAAAATCTGTGCTATTGGCTCAGGGAAAGATAGATCAATAGGAAAAAATAGAGCACTGAATAAGAGAATAAAAGGTCTTTTTGGGACTTTTACATATATTAGCGAAGGCATTAAAAATCAGAGGGGAGAAGGTAGTTACTTTTAAGTAAACAGTGTCAGAGCAATCCATTTCTATTATAAAATTAGATGCCTGTGTCAAACCATGCACAAAATTACTATGTATATGACAAAAAGCCCTAACCAAGAAAATTTAAAAAAAACTTTAAAACTATAATAAATACTATTATAAAATTTGGGCAGGGAAGGTTTTCCTTGAAAACAAAACTGCTACAGTAAAAAGGACCATAAAGTTAAAAGAAGAGAAATAAACTGAAAAAATACAACCAACATGCACTACAGGCAATAGAAAAAATTCAAATAATCCCTATCAGTCAATAAGAATATGATAAATAATCCAATAGAAAAGGGACAAAGGATATGGGTATGGCTAACTCAAGGAAGAAGACAAAGAAGACAGATACAGACATCATTAGTGGTCGAGAAAAGAAAATGCAAAACAAGATGAGATGTCATTTCAAATCCATTGTATTGGAAAAATTATATTAACTCCAAATGATAAGAGGATATGGGAATGAAAATCTCATACACGGCTAGTGGGAGTATAAACTGGGTTTGGGGGGTAATTTGGCAATATCTCCTCAAGTTGAAAATAAGCATATCCTACAGCCCAACAGTTCCATTTCTCAGCATACTGTCACATATTCATGTAAGATATATGCACAGAGACATCCACTAGCATTGTTTGTAATAGGGGAAAATGAAAATAATGCAAATACCTGTCAATAAAGGGATAGATAATTAAATCATAGTACATATATACAATGGAATATGATACAGCACCAAAATAAATAAATTAGCATCACTAGTTCTAAGTGGCTTAATTTACGTGGAATAATTAGAAAACAATGTTGAGAAAAACTTTAAACTAAAATAATACATAATCGTACCAAGAGCCTTAAATATAGATAATTTGGCCTTTTCCCAACTTAAGTAGCATTTCCACTTGTGTTAGTTCCATCCATCTATTCCTCATTGAAGGGTTATGCATTGGTATCTCTGCCCATTAAAACCTTCCTTAAACATTCTTCAATACTGAGCACAGATTATATCTTCTATATGAATATTTCCTAGTATGTCATTGTTAGAATTTATATTGCTCTCCTCTGGTTACTTGAACCAGATGGAAATATAATGACAAAACAAAGGCCTCAGAAATTGTGGTTTAGTATCCTCATTATATATACTCAGGAAAACCAAATGCATAGAGGTTGACTTAACCAAAAAAAAACCAGACTAACATCCCCATGACAAAGATAACTTTGTTTCTATAGATGGCCACCAAATTCTTAGCCATTGACTATTTACATATGTTCAGCGCATCTGCTCAATTGACACTATGTAAAAAATTCCCATTCTGGCAGGAGAAGATGTTTCAGTCTATTTTTGCAAGCTTTAAGTATACATCGTGATGGGTTAAGTGCAATAAAGATTATAATTAACTTACAGCTGTGCTCAAACTTCAAAATTAATTCCTCAAACTACAAGGAACAGAATCCTGTTTACACCAATATGACTTATGGTCATAATGAGACAATGAAACACACTTTTTAAAAATTGTTTTTAAGTTAAAGCAAACTGAAATTACTGGAACATCATTTTAAGAAGACATGGGTATAAGTATCAATTTTTACTTTTAATCTCGAATCAAAACTCTGCTTTTTTTTGTTTTCTTTTCTTTTTCTTGTCATTACACTGATCCAGTCCATTTTAGTTCATTTTAGTTCCTTCTGAGAGGAATATGTGAAAATAAAATTTCTCAGGTGTGGATGAATTAGATTATATTATTAGCCAAATAGTATGTGCTACTCTCAGGAAGGATCACCAGTAAAAGTGTAAACCTGGTCTTCCTTATACGCAGAAGAGCTAAAATGATCATTTGATGCTTTATTTTTCCATTGTTCATTCTTTTATGTTTTTATTCTAACAAAATCCATATTATCATGTTACTACAGTCGACATTTATCATGTTACTACAGTCGACATTTATTCCTAATTGTTTTTTATTAGGCCATTGAGTCACGTTGCTTAAGAATTATTCAGTTATGAGAATTAGTACTAGAGTCCAGTTTTTTCCCTGATATTTCAAAAATTTACATTCAATAAGCTACAAAAGTCTGTATACCCTTAAACCTAATAAATCGATTTCTAGGAATTTATCCTGAGAACATGGTTACTGATGGGCATATGGAAATGCACACAAACAAAAAATAAGTGTACATTTATTATAATAGTGGAAACTGTACATAATGTCTTAAAGAGTAAACTGGTTAAATAAGTGATGATATATCTCAAAGGAAAGGCTCTGTGATGATTAAAATTGTTAAATAAATAGACAATTGACTTTTCAAGAGTGTTCTGTAAAACATTAGTCCTACCAGATGTTCATAGGCATTTTAGATTCTCATCCCAGGGGTTAAATATGTGTGGGAAATGCTCAGAATGCTTTCAGTTGTGAGTAACAATACACCTAATTCCACCTGGCTTAAGTCCTTAAAGGAATGTCTTCATTCATTTAACTAGAAGTCTAAAGAAAGTCTAAATATTCAGCAATATTTCAGCCAAGGCACTAGCTCCATTTTTCTGTGCTTCTCTTAGCCCTGTCTTCCTCCATATGTTGGCTTTATCCTCAAATTGGCTTTCCTCACGGTCACAACTATTGGGGAAATATAATAAGCATTACACTAGAATGTGACATGCACCACAGAGAGTCACTAAGAGATTGCAAAGGCAAACAGAAATCTCACCCTTTTATATAGCCAAGCAGATACAATCCATTACATATGTTCTCAAGATAAATGACAACTAGTCAAGTAAGAGAACAGCACAATTTGTCACATATAGTTCATCCTAAATTCACTTGGTAATGGGGGTGACCATCTGTGTTAGCTAATTGACTTTATTCAAAGGAACAGTAAAATTCTCATATCTTTATGACCAGAGGTAATTTTGCTACTTAGAGTGAGTGTCCCTGCCAAAATTAGGGCTCCTACCTTCACACAGAAATTGAGAGATAGCATACCTATCTCTCTTGATGGTTACATCTCAAAGAGATGGCTCTCAGGTGCTTGAAAAAGACATTCTGGGGTCACAAAGCTGGCTTAAGTCTTATTTGGCTTTTGAAAGGATTTACATACTTTCAAACAGGCAGAGAAAGAACTTACAAGTTTCCTAAGGTAAATGCTCCAGGAAAAGAAGGAGAAAAGTCACTTCTCTTATTTTCAACAGGAAAATTTTGGCTTCTTATTTTTATTTTGTATTTGTCCTTACACAACAAAGCTGCCAGTCCCAATCGGGGCAATGTGTTTCATCCTATCTTTCCCCCAAGTATAGAGTGAAAGTCCTTCTCTTTAGTCTGATGGAATAAATCTGGTAAAACAAAATAACAACCGAAAACTATGTTACCTGTTATCTTAGGCGTGGTAACTGGTTAACTATCAATCTCTTCAACAAGAACTCTGACAAGAGAAATTGGAATTACCTGCCTTTGAGTCCTTCAGAACACACTCTTGGAGGTAGAGTTGAGTCAATTCAGCTGGAACCACACAGGTGTCAAACAATGAGGAGGAGGAGAGGAGGGAAAAGAGGAGCATGCATTCTGCCAGGAAGTCAGCAGCATAGCTGAAAATAACATTTTCAGATTCTCATCCCCATTTCCTTTCTTTTCTGCCACCTGCCTTCAAGTTAGTGTTATGGGGCTGCACATATATACAGTTCAGTAGTGCTGCTACTGCTCGGTCCTGTCTTGGAACTTCTCTTGGTTTACCTTCAAAGCTGTGGTTCATTATTTTGATGTCCTAAGTAAGGGTGAACCTTCTATCAAGTAATGGCCAAAGGTCACTAGCACCAAGACAAGTAAGAAAAGAAATTACATGGAAAAATTCTGCTGGTTTCAGAGGTGGGAGAAAATAATTAAATAGCTAGAAATATTTCCTTGTGTGGTATATGAACCTCTTCTGAACAACAGCAGCATTGTTCAGCTGGGTACGTTTTTCTCCAAAGGGGCTGCTTTGAATGGGAACGTACATATTTGAACATAACTAAGTCATAAAAGCTTAATTTTAAAAGGTCTCGATTCTTTCCAGTAAAGGAAATCACTACTTTTTGCTATGTTGTTCATTAATATACAAATATCCTCAATTTGAATATTATAAACTAGTGGTCTACCTTGCTAAATAGTCTGACAAACATTCAATCTAATCAATAGCAACCCTTTATAATTTTAAACATGTCTCTTATTTCCAGGCAGGTTCACTGAGTCATTAAATACCACCTCCTGTGGATATCACGGCTATAAAATGTTAGTTGGCTGGATTGTTGTATTTCACTTAGCTGATGGTGATGGCATATGGACATTTTAGTGTGTTCTGGTGCACTAATAATAAAGACTACAAAACTTTCATTCATTCAAAACTGCAAAATTATGTTGTAAAAATGATAGGATTAGAGTGTATCTTGGTTATTTCCTTACATACCTCTAGATAAAAAGTTTGTGGTGGTTAATTGTATGTCAACTTGACTGGCCCACAGGAGCCAGATAGTTCAACATTGTTCCAAGTGTGTATGAGGGTGTTTCTGGGTGAGATTAGCATTTGAATCAGGAGGCTGAGTAAGGAAGATTGTCATCCACAATGGAGGCAGGCCTCGTCGAATCTGTTGACCTGAATAGAACATTAAGAGTAAGGGAGAAAGAATTAGCTCTCTCCACTTACCTGTCTTTGAGCTGGAACACAGCTCTTCTCTTGCCTTCCGACTGGAACTTAACCATTGGCTCTCCTGGGTCTTCAGCTTGTCAGCCGCAGATCTTGACATTCTTCCATAATCATGAGCCAATTCCTTAAAATAAGTAAATAAATTGATAGATATGTAGATCCACCCATCGGATTCTATTGATTCTGTTTCTCTGGAGAACTCTAATACAGGTGGGAATGAGGGAAAAGGAAAAGCATACAATGTAAGAACCATAATATTTTAATGTCATTCCATTATAGCCCACACTTGCTATATACACACACACTCACACACAAACCTTCTTTACATCCATTATTTTTATAGATTGTTTAATCATTAGGGTATAACCTTGGAAAAAGTTCTCATGGAACGTCAATTGGAGAATTTTAAATTTGGTCATTTTAACACAGGCACATTTCGTCTTTTGGTATGGGATAAGAGACTCTTTTACTAAAGACTTTGAGTTGTGGAATACATGCGCTGAGCAGAGCTTTTTCTTTACTTAAAACTGCGTTCCAACTGACCCCATCAAGAATAGGTTTGTGGTTGCTTCTCTCTTCTCCTACCTGTTTCCAAATGATCTTTGCTCTCTAAACAAGCCAGCTTCCTGTAACTATTGCTTACCTGTTTGGTAATGGATGTTTTTCTGAGACAGTTCTCTCAGGCCTTCACATTGCTGGGGGTTTCCGTCTTTCTTCTGCCTGGACCTTTCCACTCCCTTTGGCAGCAGAGCACTGCCAAGACTGATGCTAGCAGTGCCTTGAGTTTCAAATTCTCCCTCTTCCCTCCCCTCTCCACAGCCAAAATTGTCTTACTTAAATACGTACTACTGCTCTCCTCTTTCATTCAGTTTATATTATAGCACCACTCTGCTGGCCAGAGGACATACAACGGTACACAAAAAAGACATCTGACCCCATGAAGCTTACAGTCTAATGGAGGATTCAGACATTAAACAAAGAGACAAATGACTATACAATTGCAAACTGAGGCAAGTGCTACAAAGAAAAACAGACAGACACAGTGGACTTCTTCCGTTTTGAACTCACTGGTATTGACCTGAGGATGTATAACAGCTAGGCAGGGTAAAATTCAGAATGAGTTAGGGTAATGAAATGACTTTGCATAATTAATTTCCCCAGGTTCCTCCCACCAAGGATGCCATAAAGCTACAGTGAAAGGAGGAGAAAATCCTCTCTCCTCTGGGTCCTGAGGGATAAAGTTGTAGATTACACATGCCTGAAAAATCTAATTGTCAACTTTTCACTTTATGACCATCTTTTCTTGTTCTACTGACTTTATTTTATAGCTACCATATTTCTCTGATTAGGTTGCTTACTACTGTATTAGCCTTGTCATTCCTCCATTCTGAGGTTCAATCTGTGGTCCAACCAATAAACAGTCAGTGATCATTTGCATGTCTTTTCTTACAGAAACAATAGAAACTCTATGTGTTTAGTTAACTCTTTTTATACTTCATCTTCTCCATAGAGCTCTATAAAAAATCCCAGTGGTGATAATACCATATGGACGGGATGCATTATGCTCTATACAAAATACTGTGCCCCTAATCCTCTTCCTGTTGCCCCAGTTATCCTTGCTGACCCTCAACCAGTTTCTGTACCTTAACTTTATCTTTGTTGAATGAATGGTTTGCATCTGGTACCTACCTCAGGTAAGGTGAGGGTTAAGACAGGGATCCTTACAGAACCATGGATCAGTTATCAGGCCCAAAGTGTCTTTCATTTGGGCTTCCCATAAAATCCATTAGGTACTCATACATTGCATGAATACCTAACACTTGCCTGCTGCATATGTCAGACTTTGCAATTGACACAGCTTGGGCCATCAAACTGGGATGCACATTTCTCAGTGCTTACTGTTTTATGGCTTATAAAATATTCTCACCAAGGTTATCTTATATTTAAGCCTTTATTTATGTTTACCCTCCATCCAATCCTTGAGAAACCACAGAATGCAGGAAAAGCATTAAACCATAAATGTGATGTTTTAATAAGGAAATAATAATATGGATAGAGTTGCTGGTATATTGGGTCCTTAAAAATTATTTTTCTGATTATTAAATAAGACATGTTCATTGTTAACAAATTTTCTTAAATTACTAAAAAGTAATGGAGATAAATATACCATAATTTACTTAATCTTTCTCCTGTATTTGAATATGTAGGTAGTTGTCTCTTTTTCACTATTAAGGAACAGTGCATTAGTGGACATCTTTGTCCACAGAAACCTTGCTTACTTTAGAGTTTTTTCTTTAGTATGGTTTTCCAGTGAGAATTTACTAGGCAAAAGGGATAAGCATGTTTCAGACTCCTGAGACATAGTACCAATTACCATCCCAAATGGTTATATTTATTTATACTTCTACGATAAGTGTCTAATAGTGCCTGTTTCAACATAAACATGTAAGCTGGTAGGTTTTAGAAATAATGTCATCATTTAAAAGCAAAGACATGGATAAAAGTCTGAGTGAATAGGTAGGTAGCTCAAGAAGCTAAACATGTTCTGAATACCTTTTTTAAAAAGGCAGGGTTTAGGAAATCTGTGAAGATGTTTATAAGTCTTGGTTCAGTGGCTACAGAGAGACATTCCACATCTAAACCAAAAAGAAAAAAGTCTTTCTCCAGAAACAAACTATGAGAACTGTACAACTGTCCTAAAATTTACTCAATTTTAATAATCAAATACCACCGACTTATGTCAATGTCTTGTCCTCTCTGCCAACCCCCCAGCCTGGCCCACACTCACATCATCTCTCTCTACTTTTGTAATAGATGTGTAACTACTTACTCTGCTTCCATCTTGCTCCTCTCCAATTCATAATCTTTTTTAAAAAAATGAAATTCTAATTTATTATTGTCCCATGTGTACCTCTTCAAAAGGTTCCCAATATTCTTAGGATACTCTTAGGCTAAGGATGAAAACCCCTGATATGGCTCTCAGGGACCTGAATATCCTGGTCCCTGCCTCTCTCCCCAGCCTCAGTTGTTCATCTCCTTTCCACTTCTAACAAACAACTCTGCCTTTTTCCCATTCCGTGAATAACCCATACTCTCTCCTCATCTGGAAGGACGATATTATGTTCTATCTGCCTAGTTTCCCTTCTCCCCCGTCCAGTCCCTCTGTTGATTCGTCACCTTTCAGATATCAGCTCACGCATCACGTCCTCACTCCTTAGCCTAAACAGCACCTGTATTTTTCCTTCAAAATATGTTTCACAAGAAATTTTGTTGTGAATAATTACTTACTCAGGAGATTATTTGATTGATTGTCCACCCCAGATGGCAGCTCTTGGTCAGATCAAATCTGTTTTGCTCATCTTTGAATCCTGAGTACCTGGCAGAATGCCTGGCACATAGCTGAGTTCAACATTATTTATCGAATAAAAATTATTTACTCCTAGAATGAATGTATGAATCCGACTTTTATATGAAAGTTGAAGACCTAATAAGAAAGGAGAGTAACTCCAGATTAGAAGGCCTGGAAAGTGCTAACCAACTGAAAGTTCATCAAACAAAGAGAACATGCATAAATGGCATTACATTTTCAAACTGGGCTAAGCTAATTGAGTAATGAGAGATGTTATAACTGACTCACTGACTTTCAACCAAGTAGTTGACCTCTTTGTTCCTGAAATGCCTCAATATATAATATGAATGATACTATCTCATTTACATATTTTCTAATATCAAAAATCTATATAACTTTTACCCTGAATTTGATTCAAACTACAATAAAATAATTGTGCGATTTGAAACCATGACCATGTGGGATGTATTATAGTAGACGAACCAGGAAGGAAACTGCAAGAGAAGGAAAAGAAGAAATCAATATAAATCACAGAACGATGAACTTTGTAGGACAATTTTTTTTCCCTTTTAGTTGTGAAGAAGTAAACAGCCTTATGAAGTCTGTTTTATTATAAATTATACAAGCTAATTCAATGATAACTGCACAGTCCTGAGTTCTCTACAGGAATTAGAGCTGTATGAAGTGAATTATTAAAACAAACAGTGCATAGCTAGGAAGAGTTAGTGTTCTGAGCAATGTTGTTGCTGCTGCTTTTTTTTAATAGGAGGGGAATAAATAAAAATTTAAAGATAAATAACTTTTGATTTCTTATTTGGGCAAAAATTTCTCAATAAACAATCCAGCTTTTCTATAGCCTAATTACTGGTTCTTCTTTTTAAATGATCAGCCTCTCCTACTTTATCTATCTTTATTTCTGTAAATAGCTAGGTATTATGACCATGATTCAAACCCATAACTCCAGCAGGGAAAGCAATTATGGCAGAAGCAATGAACACCAATAGGGAATACAAACTTGTAATAAACCATATTTAGGTCTGAAGATCATCTGTGTTTTGCATAATTTAGGCTAGAAAAATATTTAACTGACAGTTAAGATTCAACTAGGGAAAATTCTCAGAACTATCTTTTCACCTAAAGTGTGATAAAACAGATCCACTGGGGTGCAATCTCACCATGATATATATCAGAATTAGAAAAAGGGGGTGCAAATGAAGACAAACACCTGGAGGCTGGAATGTTCAGTCCTTGAAAAGTAGTGCAAAACTGTGAGAATAAAGTGTTATCTAACTTAAGGAGCAAGTTATAAGCAAAGAAGTCTTGTATTGAGATCATTCTAATTTCTCCAATCAAGTCCTTCAGATGGAATCCAAAGTCTTAAAGTCCATGTCATAGCAAGCCATTTCCAAGCAGAGTTCTTATTGTAAAGGAAAAAAATCAATCCATATCGCTTAAGTTTAATACTGGTTTGTCTCTACCAAGTGCTTCTCCTGACGTCCAGTCTCCTGCACCTTTAAGCAAATTTTCACAAGGTCCTTATAAATGAAACAAACAAGAAAGAGTTTACAGAAATCGCAGCCAACTTGAAATTAAGCTTACATTTGTCCTGTTTTAAAAGCCTTTTTAACGTAGGGTGGAAATCTTCCCTTTCTACAAATGTTCTGACACACAGAAAGAAAAAAATTAATCAAGCAAGCCAAAGGAAACTTAATTTAACAATTTTTAAAAGAAAAGGTGGTTGTTTTTTCCATGTTTTAAATTAAGAATGTGGAAAAAATCTTTACCTACCTAGTAGAGACTGGAAATGCATGCTTTAGCATATGTTTATAAATATCATAAGGTAAAGGAGATAGAAAAAAGGAAAGCAGGGAAAGATAAAAATTTAGGAAACCCTGAATTACATTTTTTAATATAAGTTAAGTGTCCACAAATTCTAGAGGGGCCTTCAAGTTCCACAGAATTTGGAATGTCTATTATCATTGCCTTCTGAGGCTCTTATTAGCTCTCCAGGAGTTAGAATTCTTCCCTTTGCCTGAGGAAAAGCTTCTATTCTCATTTTCAGGCTGCAGAGATATTTTCAAAATAAAGACATTTTTTCCTTGATCTCCTGAGTGTTTGCACCTGCATTTATACATGACTTAGGAATTTTTGAAATATGATTTATCATCTTGGAAAAGCTGATAAATTTGCCCATCATTTCTAGAAAAGTCGCTTTAGCTTTGAAAACTTCCCAGATGAGCTTATGTCAGTTTCTTACATGTTCAGGGCTGTTTATTTCTGTTGTCAGACAAATCTCTAAATCTTTCTGGATATTAAGTTTCCCACTTAGAAAATCACTAAATTGGCTTGGGTCATCTCCAGAATCCATCCTACCTTTAATATTCAATCACTCTAGCTCTAAATTTGCATTCAGAATCAGTATTTGTTTAATGATTCTAAGCATAACTCCCACACACTTTAAAAATCAAACAAAATCTATTTTTGATTAGATCAGTCATAGTAGGAATAACCCATATTTTCTTTTCTGAAGTGAAAACCTTTCAGAGAAAAAATGTGAAATGTGTTGACTTTCTTTGCTACTCCAGTTTGAATGAAGAAATTGCTTCAGAGGTCTCTTGGAAGGAAAGCGGTTTGGGTGCTGTAGTTACCTACTTCAGAGTCTCCACTTTCCTTCCCTGATTCATCTCCACCTCTGACCAATTTAGGGGACTCTAACTGGACCATCACTGAACTTCAAGTCTCCTCATTAATTAAAAAACAATATTTTCTTATTATTCTTCTAAGATTTAACAAAATGAGTAGGACCCAATCATCGCCCTCAATTAATTTAAAATTTAGAATTAGGAGTTTGTAAACAACTGTCTATAATACAAAGCAGTCACGATGGAATAAGAAAAGAAAGAAAACTGTTACAGGAACATAGAGAAATGATGATTTATTACATCTCAGATGTACTAAAGAAGACTTCAAAAAGGAGAAGTTATTTTAGTTGTACTTTGAAGGAAGAGTTAACTTTCAATCCATATATTAATTGAGCCTTTCAGGAGAGGGATGAGGAGGCATGCTCCCCTCTCCCCTTCCAACCAAAGTGTGCTCTTGTCTCTGAAGTACCACCTGTAGATGACCAAGAGCAGGTTGATTCATTCATTCAAGCAATAGCTGTATTTGCCCTTTGAGCACCTAGTGCATGCCCAACACTGGGCTAGGTACTGAGAAATACAGCAGTTATGAGGACAGGGAGGATGCATTGATAAAATGATGCTTTACAGGTCTCCGTCAGCTCTAAGATCCTATGAAGAACTAAGGTTCAAATTTCCATTTCTTTCTTTTTTCTTTTTTTAGAATTTACAAATTTATTTTAAAATATATTGAAAACAGAAGTGAGCCCCATTTGAATAATAAAATAATTTATTTTTCTGGAGCTAAAAAACAAAAAAATGTCGATTTTATTTTCAGGTAATAGTCAGTTGTAATTTCCCTGAATAGCTGAGGAATCTGTAGCAAAAAACAGACTTGGTCCTCAAGAATTTCATTCTCTTTTGTTTGTATTATTCTATGGGGTGGAAAATTTTGAGAATCAGTGAACTAAATAAAGTACTCCAACTGACCATCTATCTATTTCCTCCACATACCCCTTAAGCTATTTTTTAAACTCCCAATAAAGGGTGTAAAAGTTATTGATTATTATAGATTAGTACATTTTGGTGAAATGGAGCTAGCAATGTGTTGTTGTATTAGAAAGAATGAACAAGAGAAAAGGAGGAGAATAAGAGGACCCCCAAATTATTGACAATCAGAGCTAGAAATGACCTCTGAAACAGAACAGTTGGTCCACTTATGAAATGGGTAGTAATGCCTTTGGTGTACCCCCTAATATGTAGAAAAATGTGTGGTTCATATATGACCTCTTATCCTGTGCACATGACACATGTCACTAACTGAACATGATGCTTTTCCTAGCTGAGCCTAGACACACCAACATATTCATTATCACAAAGTCAGTGCCATGAAACTATTCTCAATCAGAATTAGTGAACAAATTAAAAACTATTTGGGATCCATGACCTTGTCCAAATACGTCATTTTACAGATGTAGAAACTGAGGATGAAAAAGTGTTCCTGAGGTGTCCATTTATCTAATTACTGTCAAGGCATGAATAATATTTTTCTGTCTTTCCTTCAAGAAATCACTAATTTATTCAATATGTATTGAAGACTTGATATCTGCCAGACTAGGCACTAGATATTGGGTTAATATATATGAAAAAGCCACTATTAAAAACCTCAATGGGTTTTTAAAAAATACATCAATGGGATACCTTCAAGCTTTTCTGACTGAGCAATGGAAATATTTAAACACAAAATAAAGTTATGAATTTAGACATCTCTAGTTAGCTTTGTAAAAAGCACATATCTTCTTAATTTTTCTGTAAGTGCTGTAAAGTAAATATTAATGGGTGTTTAATGAATGCTTATTTTTGCTAGCGTGCTAGGTTTAAGTAGGTCAAATTTAGATAACACTGAAACATTGTCCTTTTTTTTTTTTTTTTTGCCATGCCACACAGCATGTGGAATACTAGTTCCTCGACCAGGGATCAAACCTGGGCCCCCTGCATTGGAAGCACAGAGTCTTAACCACTGGACCACAGGGAAGTCCCAAACACTGTCCTTTTTTACATTGTATTACTACACGTATTCAAAGTACATTGAGCATCCTAAAACATTACCGTGCTCTGTACACTCTTGCTGAAGTTATGAAAGAATTAAAACTAAACTGAGAATTAAAAGAACAAAGTTCTAATATAATTTCTGTCACTAATTACCTATGTGCCTTGGTCGTAAAATTTGATCTTTCTGAAGCCTCAAAAGTCTTGGTAAAATGAAAGAAGTGGAAAAAATGATATTAAAGGTTATTTTTGTTTTTAACAACAATTTAAAGCAAAGCATCAATATTTTAGATGATTTTTTTGTTTCACAGTTGTTCTTATCTTTTTCTTCTGTAGATTGTTTATACCTACCCTTTTGTGTTTGAACTAGCTCATTTACAAACAAAGCAAACTCAGCAAACAAAAAAGCAAAGTCTGAATGTATAACATTTGAATAACCCAAATTAACTTCTACAATTGAAAAACAAAATTATTGAAGTTAGAATCTCAGTAGATAGATCAAACACTAGCTTAGGCACAGCTGTAGGAAATTAAAAATAGGAATATAGACCTGAAGAAAATGTACAGAATGAAACACAGAGAGAAATAAACATACAGATTGAAACACTTTAGTTTAAATTAATTCATGGATATCTTCCACAATTGTCTGTATTAGTATACTAGTGTTTTATTATTACTTTAACTGTCACAAGTTATTTTATCATCGATATAAAATAATTTACTTGTCTGATTCTCTATTTGTATGCACTTAAGTTGTTTCAGTTATTTTTGCTTGTGGTATTCTGGCATTCAATACTGTGAAACAAATAGCTAACAACAGTCTGATTTGTTTTTTCAACGTAAAATATACTTATTCTCTCTATATTCTTGTATTATTTGTTCTTTATTTTTTAATCTCATCTAACTGCTCTTCTTTTTTTTCCTCATAAGTCATGGGTCATTTTGATATTCAAATTCAGGTCTTTTTCCATTTCAGAAAGTTTTATTAGAATTACAGGAATAGTATTATCATACTGGAATTCTCATTCTATTCACTCCTGGGACATCAGTTATTGTTATTTTTTATTTCCCATATTCAGTCTTCCATATATATTGTTCTCTGATCCCTTTCACTACATTCTAGATGCATCTCAAGATCATCCATGACAATATAGATATAATTTTCTGCAAAATTAATACTGTTTTTCTTTTCACTGACTATAAAACCGTTTTTAATTTTTCTAGGACATTCTCTTCAATTTTTCAGTTCCACTCTGCATTGCTGAATATACAAGCAATTAAAATTATACATAGGTATATTGCACTGTTAGTTTTTACAAATACCAAGTTGATTAGAATTTTTGTTTGTTTTCTTTAATAAATACTGGCCATAATTTAATCAGCATTTTAGTTTGTATGTAGGGAGTACAATAATACTTATCTATGGGATTCACATGCGTACTGATTTTGACTACTCCATTCAAAATCAATTTGTCAACATCCATTTATGATTAAAATTCTCAACAAAGTGGGTACAGAAGGAACATATCTTAACATAGTAAAGACCGTTTATGACAAACCTATAGCCAACATCATACTCAATGGTGAAAAATTGAAAGCCTTTCCTCTAAGATCAGGAACAAGACAAGGATACCTATTCTCACCCCTTTTATTCAACATAGTATTGGAATCTCCTGGACCCTGACTCTGCCCACCAGTGAGCCAGCAGTAGCCCCAAGGACTCCCAGGGTTCCACAGCCAGCTGCCTTGTGACTTGGCCTCTCCTACAAGCAGCCAGCAGCCTCCACAAAAGAAGGGCTTAGCAACCAACCAGACTGGGGGCTGCCACACCTGTCAGCCTGCCACAACAGAAGGATCAACAGCCCACAGAGGGGGCACCCCTGGAGCATATAGCTCAGGTGACCAGAGGAGAGTGCACTTCTAGGATTCATAGGGTATCTCTTACAAAAGGCCACTTCCTCAAGGCTGGGAAACATAACCAACCTACCAGATACATCAAAATAAAATCAGCAAGTTAGGCAAAATGAGGTGACAAAGGAATATGTTCCAAATGAGGGAACAAGATAAAGCCCCAAAAGAGAACTAAATGAAGTGGAGACAGGCAATCTACCAGAGAAAGAGTTCAGGGTAATAATCATAAAGATGACCAAAATAATCAGGAGAAGAATGAATGAACAGAGTAGAAGATAGAAGTTAGAATTTTTTAAACAAAGAGTTAGAAACTATAAACAACAAGAAAACACAAATAAAGAATACAATAACTGAAATGAAAAATACACTAGAAGAACACAACATTGTAAAAAAAACTATACCCCAATTAAAAAAATACACTAGGAGGAATCAACATAGACTATATGATATGGAGGAATGAATCAGCAAGCTGGAAGACAGAGTAGTCAAAATCACTGATGCTGAACATAAAAAAGAATAAAAAGGAATACGGACAGTTTAAGAAACCTGCAGGACATCATGCATACTAACATTCATATTATAGGTGTCCCAAAAGGAGAAGAGAGAGAGAAAGGGGCAGAGAACATATTTGAAGACACAATGGCTGAAAACTTTCCTAACCTGGGAAAGGAAAAGACATCAAAGTCCAGGACCACGTAAAGTCCCAAACAGGATCAACCCAAAGAGGACCATGCAAAGACACATTATCTTTTTAATTGTTTCCACTTTAATTACAAAGAGAGAATATTAAAAGCAACAAAGGAAAAGCAACAAGTTACATACAAGGGAACTCCCATAAGGTTATCAGCTGACTTTTCAGCAGAAACTCTGCAGGCCAGAAGACTATGGCATGATATATTTGAAATGATGAAAGGGAAAAACCTACAACAAAGTACACTTTACCAGGCAAGACTATCATTCAGATTTGATGGAAAAATCAAAAGTTTTATAGACAGGCAAAAATGAAAAAAGTTCAGCACCACCAAACCAGCTTTACAAGAAATTTTAAATGGACTTCTCTAAGTGAAGAAAGAAAGGCAACAGCTAGAACATGAAAATTAAGAAAGGAAAAAGCTCATCAGTAAAGGCAAATATACACTAAAGGTATTATAACAACCATGTACACAAAGCTGGTAGGAAGGTTAAAAGACAAAAGTAGTAAAATGATCTAAATCCACAATAAGCAGTTAAGGAATACAGAAAACAAATAGATGAAAATTTGATATGCAAAACAGTAATTATGAAAGGATGGAAGTAAAAATGCTTAGCTGTTAAAATGCATTTGAAATTAAGAAATCAGCAGCTTAAAATAACCACATATATATAGAGACTGCTATATATAAACCTCATGGTAACCACAAATAAAAAATCTAAAATAGATACACACACGCACACACACACACACAAAGGAATTCAAACATAACACTAAAGATAGTCAACAAATTACAAAGGAAGATAACCAAAGAAGAAGAAAGGAATAAAATAAAATAAAAAAACCTACAAAAACAAACCAAAAGCAATTAAAGTGGCAATAAGCACATACATATGAATAATTACTTTAAATGGAAATGGATTAACTACTCCAATCAAAAGACATAGTGTGGCTGAATGGATACAAAAACAAGACCTGTTTATATGCTGCCTACAAGACACTCACTTCATACCTAAGGATACACACAGACTGAAAGTGAAGGTATGGAAAAAGGAGGTATTCCATGAAAATGGAAATCAAAAGAAAGCCAGGGTAGCAATACTTTTATCAGACAAAATAGATTTTAAAACAAAAACTGTTACCAGAGACAAAGAAGGATATTATATAATAATCAAGATATCAATCCAAGATTATATAAAAATGTAAATGTATATGTACCCAAAATAGGACCACCTAAATACAGAAAACAAATATTAATAGACATAAAGGGAGAACTTGAAAGTAACACAATAGTAGTAGAGGGCTTTAACTTGCATCAAAGTACAGATCATCCAGACAGAAAATTTATAAGGAAACACTGGCTGTAAATGACATATTAGACAAAACGCACTTGATATAAAGAGAGCATTCCAACCAAAAGCAGTAGAACACACATTCTTTTCAAGTGCACACAAAACATGATCCAGGACAGATCACATGCTAGACCACAAAGCAAGCCTCAGTAAATTTAAGGAAATTGAAAGCATATAAAATATCTTTTGTTACCATAATGCTATGAGACTAGAAATCAACTACAAGAAAAATAACTGCAAAACCACAAACACGTGGAGACTAAACAATATGCTACTAAACAACCAATGGATCACTGAAGAAATCAAAGAAGAAATTAAAAAATACCTGGAGACCAATGAAAACAAAAAACAATGATCCAAAATCTATGGGCACAACAAAAGCAGTTCTACGGGACAAGTTTAAAGTGATTGAGCTTACTTTAGGAAACAAGAAAAATCTCAAACAACCTAACCTTACACCTAAAGGAATTACAAAAAGAATGGACAAAACCCAAAGTTAGTAGAAGGAAAGAAATAATAAAGATCAGGGCAGAAATAAATGAAATAGAGATTAAAAAGAAAACAAATAGAAATGATCAATGAAATTTAGAGCTGGTTCTTTAAAAAGATAAACAAAATTGATAAATTTTTAGCCAGATTCATCAAGAAAAAAAAGAGAGGGGCCCCAAAATCAGTAAAATCAGAAATGAAAAAGAAGTTTCAACTGACACCACATAAATACAAAAAAAAATCATAAGAAACTACTATGAATAACTATAGGCCAATAAAATGGACAACCTAGAAAAAATGGACAAATTCCTAAAAATGTACAATCTCCCATGACTGAGCCAGAAAGAAATAAAAACTATGAACAGATCAACTACCAGTAATGAAATTGAATCAGTAATTTAAAAACTCCCAACAAACAAAACTCCAGGACCAAATGGCTTCAGAGGTGAATTCTACCAAATACTTAGAAAAGAGTTAACACCCAGCCTTCTCAACAATTCAAAAATATTCAGAGGAAAGAATGCCTTCCAACTCATTCTATGAGGCCAGCATCACGTTGACAGCAAAACCAGATGAAGATATCACAAAAAAAGAAAATTATAGGCCAATATCACTGATGAACATAGGTGCAAAAATCCTCAGCAAAATATTAGCAAACTGAATCCAGCAATACATTAAAATGATCATACACCATGATCAAGTGAGATTTATCCTAGGGATGCAAGGATGGTTCAATATCTGCAAATCAATCATTGTGATAAGCCACTTTAACAAATTAAAGAATAAAAACCACACGATCATCTAATAAATGCAGAATAACTTTTGACAAAATTCAATATCCATTTATGATAAAAAAAAAAACTCTCCAGAAAGTGGGCATAGAGGAAATATACTTCAACATAATAAAGGCCATATACTTTAAGCCTACAGCTAACATCATAATCAATTGTGAAAAGCTGAGAGCATTTCCTCTAAAATCAGGAACAAGACAAGTATGCCTACTCTCACCCTTTTTATTCAACATGGTATTGGAAGACCTAGCCAGTGTAATCACACAAGAAAAAGAAATAACAGGAATCCAAATTGGAAAGGAAGAAATAAAACTGTCACTGTTTCCAGATGACATGACACCATACATAGAAAATCCTAAAGATGCCAACAAAAAACTGCTAGAGCTCATCAGTGAATTTGGCAAAGTTATAGGATACAAAATTAATATACAGAAACCTGTTGCATTTCTAGACACTAACAACAAACTATCAGGAAGAGAAATTAAGGAAACAATCCCATTTAAAATCACATCAAAAAGAATAAAACTAAAGCAGAAACTAACACACCATTGTAAAGCAATTATACTCCAATAAAGATGTTTAAAAAAAATAAATAAATAAAACACTTAGGAATAAATCTACCTAAGGAGGTAAAGACCTGAACTTAGAAAACTATAATACACTAGTGATAGAAATTGAAGATGACACAAACAGATGTTGTTATACTATGTTCGTGGATTGGAAGCGTTAACATTTTAAAAATGACTCTACTACGAAAGGCAATCTACAGATTCAATGCAATCCCTATCAAATTACCAGTGGCACTTTTCACAGAACTAGAATAATTTTAAAATTTATACAGAAAAACCAAAGACCCTGAATAGCCAAAACAATCTTGAGAAAAAAGAACAGAGCTGGAGGAATCACATTTGCTGACTTCAGACTATACTACAAATCTACAGTAATCAAAACAGTATGGTACTGGCACAAACACAGACACGTAGATCAATGGAACAGAATTGAGAGCCCAGAAATAAACCCACTCACCTTATGGTCAATTAATCTATGACAAAGGAGTCAAGAATATACAATGGAGAAAAGACAGTTTCTTCAATAAGTGGTGCTGGGAAAACTGTACAGCTATGTGTAAAGGAATAACATTAGAACATTTTCTCACACCATATAAAAAATAAACTCAAAATGGATTAAAAACACAGATGTAAGACCAGAAACCATAAAACTCCTAAAAGAAAACATAGACAGTATACTGTTTGACCTAAATCATAGCAATATTTCTGGGGGGGTCTGTCTCCTAAGGTGAAGGAAACAAAAGCAAAAATAAACAAGTGAGGTCTTCCCTTGTGGTGCAGTGGTTAAGAATCCGCCTGCCAATGCAGGGGACACAGGTTCAAGCCCTGGTCCAGGAAGATCCCACATGCCATGGAGCAACTAAGCCCGTGTGCCACAACTACTGAGCCTGCACTCTAAAGCCCATGAGCCACAACTACTGAGCCCGCGTGCCACAACTACCGAAGCCCATGTACCTAGAGCCCATGCTCTGCAACAAGAGAAGCCACTGCAATGAGAAGCCCACACATCGCAACAAAGAGTAGCCCTCACTCACCACAATTAGAGAAAGCCTGCACACAGCAATGAAGACCCAACACAGCCAAAAATTAATTAATTATTTTTTTTAAAAAAAGATAAACAAGTGAGACCTAATTAAACTTAAAATCTTTTGTACAGCAAAGGAAACCATGGACAAAACAGAAAGACAACCTACTGAATGGGAGAAAATATTTGCAAATGATATGACTGGTCAGGGATTAATATGCAAAATATACAAACAGCTCATAAAACTCAATATCAAAAAAAAAAACCCAATTAAAAATTGACAAGACCTGAATAGATGTTTTTCGAAAGGAGACATACAGATGGCCAATATGCACATGAAAAGATTCTCAGCATCACTAATCATCAGAGAAATCAGAGAAATGCAAATCGAAACCACGAGATATCACCTCACACCTGTCAGAATGGTTGTCATTAAAAAGAGCACAAATAACAAATGTTGATAAGGATGTGGAGAAATGTGAACCCTTATACATTGTTGGTAGGGATGTAAATTGGTGCAGCCACTGTGGAAAACAGTATGGAAGTTCTCTAGAAAACCAAAAATAGAACTACCATATGATCCAACAATTATATCCCTGGGTATAGATATGAAGAAATGAAAACACTAATTCTTAAAGATACATGCGCCCCAATGTTCATAGCAGCATTATTCACAATAGCCAGGATATTGGAGAAAACTAGGTGCCCATGAATAGATAAATGGCTAAAGAAGATGTTGTATATAATGGGATATTATTCAGCAGTAAAAAAGAATGAAATATTGCCATTTTCAACAACATGGATGGACCTAGAAATTGTTATCTAAGTAAAATGTGTCAGGCAGAGAAAGACAAATACTATATGATTTCACTTACATGTGGAATCTAAACAGCCAAACAAATGAGCAAACATAACAGAAACAGAATCATAGAAACAGAAATAAAGAGGTGGTTTCCAGAAGGGACAGGGGGTGGCAGATGAGTGAAATAGGTAAGGGAGATTAAGAGGTACAAACTTCTAGTTGTAAAATTAATGAGTCCTGGGAATGATGCAGAGTGGGGAATATAGTCAGTAAGGTGGTCATATCTTTGTAGGGTAACACATGGTAAATACTCATCTATTGTG
Source organism: Balaenoptera physalus (assembly GCF_965194825.1). Classification (NCBI taxonomy): domain Eukaryota; kingdom Metazoa; phylum Chordata; class Mammalia; order Artiodactyla; family Balaenopteridae; genus Balaenoptera; species Balaenoptera physalus. The sequence continues at coordinate 127,626,322 of NC_138890.1, forward strand.
GCGATCATTTTGTAATGTATAGAAATATGGAATCACTAATGTTGTGTACTAGGAACATAGTGTTGTAGGTCAATTATACTTCCAAAAATAAAACCAAACTATCTCACAGAAAGAGATCAGATTTGTGTTTATCAGAGGCAAGAGGTAGGGGAAAGCAGAAGTGGATGAAGGTAGTCAAACTTCCCGTTATAAGGTAAATAAGTACTAGGAATGTAATGTACAACATAATTAATATAATTAACACTGTTGTATGTTTTATATGTATTATATATACACATATATATGAAAGTTGTTAAGAGAGCAAATCCTAAGAGTTCTCAACACAAAGAATTTTTTTCCAGTTTCTTTTATTTTGTATCTATATGCAATGATGGATATTCACTAAACTTATTGTGGTAATCCTCTCAAAATATATGTAAGTCAAATCATTATGCTGTACACCTGAAGCTTATACAGTGCTGTATGTCAGCTATATCTCAATAAAACTGGAAGGAAAAAAATCATTTTGTTGAGAATTGCTCAGTCTGATGTTTAACCCTACTTGCAAGCTAACAAGTAATACTGCCACACTTTCATGGATGCAAGCAGAAGATACAAGACTCCTGGGTCTTTGACAAAGTACTTTTTACTCACAACAATAGCAGTAGTTAAGGTATTAGCATTTTCACCAGCTGTCCTAACCTCAAGTCCTGTGGAGCCATATGAATAGGGCCAAGGGCTATGGGCTGAATGTTTGTGGCTCCTCAGAATTCTTATCTTGAAGCCCTAATCCCCAAAGTGACAGTATTCAGAGGTGGGGCCTTTGAAAGTAATTAGATTTAGATGGAGTCATGAGAGTGGAACTCCCATGATGGGATTAGTGCCCTTATAAGAAAAGAAAGAAACCAAAGCTCTCTCCCTCCCTCTCCACCATGTGAGATGTGAGGATAAAGCAGAAAGGCAGCCATTTGTAAACGAGGCAGAGGGCCCTCCTCCAAAGATACTGAATCTGACAGCACCTTGTTCTTGGAGCTCTCAGCCTCCATAAATGTGAGAAATAAATGTCTGTTGTTTAAGCCACCCAGTCTACTGTATTTGGTTACAGCAGCCTGAACTATACAGCAGGTAACACCTACACACATAGTGGGTTTTGTTATAAGAAAGGAACCTCAAGCTTAAAAAACCTGAACCTTTTATAATGGACAGTATTTGAACTTTGTTCCAAAAGGAAGCATTATCTTTATTACACTGAACCGTAAACAAACCTCCCTTTGCTATGGGAGGATTTACTGTGTTTATTTTCCAAGGCTATATGCTATTCAAGCATCCTTGAAAAGATAGTCTGGAACAAAGCAGTCAGTGTTTCTGCTTGCAGAAATGACAGAGACCATGAAGAGATGTCTCCCAACATATAAAGTTAGAAACGTGTTTGGTGACATGTAACAGAAAACCTGACTAATGATGATTTAAACTAGATAATAACATTTGTGCCTCATTACTCATGAAAAAAAAAAAAAAAAAAATCCAGGGACAAGTGATCCAGGGCTTGTTTAGTGGTTCAGTGACACCATCAAGTACCAGTCCCTTTCTGTCTTTCCTTGGCTTTTATCCACAAGCTTTCTGCCTCATGATGGCAGCATGGCTGATACACTCCACACATCATTTCCACATTCAAGACAGGAAGAAGATGGGAGGGGCAGCACCTCAATCAAGAAAGTCAAAACCTTTCCTAAAGCCCTCAACTTGTGTCCATTCACCAAAATTATGCACAAAGTTGCCATTACCGCAAAGCAGTTTGAGGAAGCAGGTATGTTTATCTGGCAATTTAATCTTAACTGTTACATGATAATCTTTACTCTTTGATGGCCCTCAGTATGCTGTTCCAAGTTCTGGTTTCCAGTGCATTGAAGAATCTCTCTGAGATCTTGTATAAATGGTAACCCCACTGCTATAGTTTTCTTTGTCTTGCCAGGCACTTGCTGCCCCTGGTGAATCAGTAATGTGGAACAAAGAACATTGTTTTCCTCTCCCTAGCTGAGCATAGTACATTGCTGCACTTGGAGAACTTGCAAGGTTGAGAATGTCTCCTCATTTCATAAATATTGGAACAGCGACTAAATCAGTAAGTGATTTTCAAAATAAAAGTTAATCGCAAGAGCAGACCTAGAATGCCAGGGTTCAGAATTAGTTTTGTATTTTATGCTGTTTCCATGGAATACATTACTCACTCTAAATTATCATTGATCTTTCTCGTAATCAACCTCTTAAAATGCTGTTCAGTTATATCTTCTTGGTGGATACGTCTAAATCTTGACTGGAACAAAGAAATCAATGTGAAAATATTCCCCTCTATTTTTTCTTCTTGCCTGTGGAGTTGAATAGGTAATACTACTACCAATAATGAAAAGAAGGAATAGATATCCTTTTCTAGCTACCAGACTTATAATTTTATGTGGAAGCTTAATTTTTGTCCTAATGCATATGAAACCTAAAGCAAGAATTCAGCCAAACTCTCAGCATTTTCTACCATTTTTAACATCCCTATGGAAATTTCACATAATTGAAAGATAACCCAAAGAAGACATGTATCCTTATGCACAAATATTTCCCAAATATATTCCAGGTTATAATGTAGTGGTTCAGAGAATCCTGGAATATGAAAGATCTGTGTTTGAATTACCACTCTGGCACTTACTTGCTTTCTAACTTTGGGCAAGTTACTTAGCTTCTCAGACTAACTCATTATCTGCAAAATGATTATATAACAATGCTTATTTTGCTGGACTATTTTAAGAATCAAATGAGTTATATTACCAAAAATTTAACAGTTTCTGGAACTTAGTATGTGCCTAGTAAATAGTAGCTATTATTATAGCTCTGGAGTATTTTTTACTAGTTACTCCAAGTTGATTTATGGAAAATCCCCAGATTTAGGAAATACTGTTGTAGACAGAGAATGTCACCTGCCATTTCAGTAAACAAAGGATGTTGAGGCCATCAAGGCATCAGCCAATGCAGCCACCCCCAACAGTGTTCCCTGAGGGGTTCAGGATAGAGAAAAACAGGATACTGGCCCTAAATAGTTAAGGTGCATATCAAAGGATTAATTTCAATGAGCCCAGACCCTTGCACCTTCCCATACATAGAACAGTACTAAATTCATTAACTTGAGATGTCTGGTTTTCTTTAAATAGCAGTAATATTCTGATGTTCTGACTATATTTTCTTGTTTGTTTGTTTTTCCAAAAACTCCTATATATTATGGCTCTTCCCTTACCTCTTTGGACCAGTCTCTGAGTGACTCTTGGGCTTAAATCCTCAGTAAAGTCCGCCAAATAAAACATAATTCTCAACCTTTAGGTTGCACACTTTTTTCAGTTAACACTATATACTAAATATTGGGTTGGCCAAAAAGTTCATTCAGGTTTTTCATAACATCTTACAGAAAATCCCGAACAAATTTTTTGGTCAACCCAATACCTTACTTAAATATTCTCAACATACGTTATCCTAACACTAGACCTAGAGAGTCCTGCAACAAAGAAAGCTGTTTAACTTGATTAGCCTAGTCATGATTTGAAGTGTCAATTGATTACTCCTGCTCTCCTCTGGGTTCTAACAGAGTACAGATACGGGAGTTAAATGAGGGTCCAAGTGTCAGTTTATTAGTGGACATTCGATAACTCCTAAAGAAGAGTGCACAGCTTTTCTCTGGATTCAAAAAGATATCTAGACCTCAAAGCTGTTTCGCAAAGTCAGCATTGCCTATTTGCCCCTTGATGTAGTCAGCCAATCATCTGAAAAACTTGTATCAATAAATGCCAGGTTCACAGGGGGAAAGCAAAGCAAGGGGAAACAGGCACCAGAGAGGCAGAGAGAGAGGGGTGGGGGGAAGGGGGTTGGTATTCTATTCAGTTATCTTTTACAATACTCTCTAGTAAAAACATGAGGATGGGAGAATAAGTGGTCTCCTTATACACAATTTAGCATTTTCTAAACGTTTTTAGCAGAAGTATTTCATGACCAACAACACACCTAAGAACATTCTAGAATAGTATTCTGCAGAATAATAGCTTTAGAGAGCATCAGTTATACATATGTGTGTATGTGTGTGTGTGTGTGTGTGTGTGTGTGTGTGTGTGTGTGTGTAGGATCCAACAGACTTGTTTCCAAAGTGTATTAGTTGGGATTTTTTTTTTTAATCCCACCATGGAATCACTTTGGCACTTTGTCCTACTTTTCTTTTAGTACTTAACACGCATTGAATTGCTTTATAGCTATTTGTGGGCAAGACTTATCTGCTAGACTTCTCTGTTTGAGGTTAGAAGTCTTACCTCTCTATATATCGAATCCTCTGCAATACTCAGCAGTGGGTTATGAAGGTAATAAACACAAATGTAATAGTTATAGCATAAACAAATTGGTCATAAAACATTTAGCCTCTCAGTGACACTAGTGTTTCTTCTGCCTAGGCTATCTGAGAAAAGAATAGAAAATGCCTGCTGTATCTTTTGTGTCCTGAATGAACATGAGGTGGTTGCAGATCATTTAAGTCAGATCGCTTCCTAACAAATGGATTTGCATGTACATGTATAAGCTTAAATACTCAGGACATTGCTTAATGCCAGTCTTATCTAATGCCTCAGATATAATCTCAGAGATGATTTCACCAAAGAAAATAAAATCATCTCAGGATTTTGGGAAACCTTTGAAAGACAGGGAGTCAACTTTTATCCTAATTCTATCATACTTCCTAGTGATTCCGATTCCAGAATTCTTAAGGAAATCATGGTAATATCCCAACTCCACAAGGACACAATGTGGCATAAAACAAACAGGAACATTTCAGGACACTGAATAAACTGACAAATGTAAAATAAAATCTGTCATCAAAAGGTAGCCAGGTTACTAAATTCAGTTCTGACCTGAACTTCTCATTAAGTCGGTGGTCGGAATTCTCTTATTTTTATGGCTGACCACGAGCCACAGTCCTCAGTATGAGCTACAAGCCACCCATATCTTATAAAAACTGAAATACACAAAAGGACATTCTGGTCTTTATGAAAAACATTTTATGTTATGAATTTGGGGATGAGTGATACTATATTCACGTTTACTATTATGCATCAGAAAATAGCATAATCCCCAATGTCTAGTTTGTAAATTTCAGCTATACTGTGATTTTGATTTGCCCCATAGCTGGTGGTCAGAATTTGAATTTAAGTTAATTTAAACTGTCTCAGCCCAACACCTATACAGCTGGAGACAAATGAACTGCTTAATCAAACTGATATAAAATCAGTCAATTTAAGCAGTTGTTTGGCTAGTTTTGCTTATTTCTTTATTTCACATTTACTGAGAAGAGGTTAAACATTTTCAGTATGTAGACAAGACTGATTCAATATAACCACCAAAAAAGTATTAAATGCCCCCTTAATGATGGTGCCTTATTCATTCTTTCTTCTAATAGGTAATGAATAGCAGTGTCTATTATCTTCAAAACATCATTCTTCCTGCTAAGGAATCAAGATAATGTGTTCCTAGCTCTGAGGTAGAAAGTTCACAGTATTACATGGAAGTTTATTACTTAACATGGAGAGAAAAATGAAAGTCCAATATGTGACTATGACTATGTGTAAGTATCAATAAATGTAGTCATTTGTGGATAACCCTACGATGTTTTACAGGTTGATTTTAAAAGTACCTTAAACTGTGGACATTTGTGAGACGACATCCACTTATTGCTCTAAAATTATCCCTGAGGTGGTTGTGATGCTAGAAGGAGGAACTTTCCATTGAGAAAACTCCACTGGAACCATTTTAAGGCCAACACATATACCACCTTTATCATTTGGTTTCATTTTTACATAAATTTATGAGTTAACTTTAGACTTCAATACATACCTTTTTTACTTGCCTCCTCCAAGCTCAATCACAGAATGGAGTTTGTGCCTTGAATTACCTGTCTATACCTATTCTTACAAGGGGAGCCTATAGCATGGCAGAACAGTAGCAGTGCTATGTGCTTCTTGGTGATAAAACCCAGATGGTATCCTAGGGAGACGCAGATGGGCTGGTAGAGCAGAAAACCAGATTATGCCTTCAGCTGTAAGATATTCCTTCACCCTAGATGCCAAACTTAAAGATTTCCACAGGCGCCCCATTTTCCTTTCTGATTCCCACTATATAAGCCCCCTACAAAGCATGACCTACAGCTGGCTTCTTTCCAGGGCAGATACTTAGCTCTCAGGCCTATGACTGCTCTGTCAAACATACACACACACTCCCACCAATAGCATATGACTTGTTCCTACAAAATAATCATACTCCTTGTCAGAATTCTACTATACAGAAGCATATGAAATAGTTCTAAGAGTCTGAGAACTCAGGCCCAAATGTGAAACAGAAAGATACCATCAGTTTACTTGGGGCCATTTTTTCCAATCCCCTGCATCTCACTAAAGGCAGAATGAAGGGTACAAGGGAAAGAAGATAAAGTGAAAATTCTTAAGCTCTTTGTGCTGGCATCAAAGTGATAGCAAAATGGCTTCAAAGCTCAGACCTAGGATACTCCACAGTATTTTGACAGTGCTGGACTTTTATATCACTGCAACATCTGGAACTTCTGAAGACACATCCAGCTCTTTGAATAATTCTATTGACTTTATCCAGTAAAAAAAAAAAAATGGGTATCTTATGATCTAACCAGTTGATGACTGAAATTCCAAGAACCTGGAATTCAAGATTTTTAAATTGTATTTATGGTCTTATTGATCCAAAATGTCGTTCTTCTCATATATAATCCAAGTTACATTCAGTCTCTATCTTTTGCTTATTGGTACAACCATCCTAAAACTCCAGGACTCTGGAGAGTTCATATACATATATACATATTTTAGAAGGTAAGTTAATTAGCAATTGTTGACTGGCATTCATCAGATAGTCAAGAGGAAAAAATAAACAAATTTGGAATAGGTAATTAAAAATCTTGCCTGATGGTTATGTAAACTGTAGGTTTAATTATGAGTCATGCAAAGATGGAACTTTTTTCCTCTTTCTGCTTGCTGTGTATTTTTGTGTCAGTTACTTATATTATAAATGCAAAGACTGTTTTTACTCCCAAAAGATCTATAGAGGCAATAAAACTATGGATAAACAAGCTGGATATTCTCACGCATCACATACAAAGTTTCACTTCTAATTGCAGAATTTGTGGTTTGGTGATGATGCTAAGTAGAGAGAGCACAGCTTGGTTTTTCACATCATGGGCTGAATTTTCAGTTAAAAAAATCAGTGTGTGATTTAGAAACTGTGCAAATGCAAGTAAATACGATTAAGAAAGATAAATATGGAAATCTATAAGGTTATACTCCTCACATATACCACAAAGTTCTTATCATATTTCAACACTAATACTTTAGCAGAAACCATCTGGGATGCTGTAATGGTGCTTCATTCATTCATTTAGTTATACGTCAAGCGCTTTTGGAGTGTCTACCATGTATTTGGCCTATTATACCATTTGAAAATGCAAAGATGAAAAACACCTCAGTTTCTCATGGAACACACAGTTATCAGTATTATTTTTTTTTAGAAAATGTAGGATGCTTGAGAGGTTATGACAGGAGAATCTAATCATGGACATAAAGAAATTCTTCCCTGAGGAATGCCATTTGAGCTACAATCCAAATAAAGCAGAAAATGTAATTAGGTGAAGGTGCTGATTAGAGACGGTGTGGCAGGCATGTGCAGTCCTCGAAGTGGGAAATGAAAAAAGGTAAGTTTGTTGGGACAGACAAATTTAGAGAGAATGGCCAAAAGTGATAAAGATATAGGTGGCTAAGCCACCACTGAAGGTTTTTAAGTATAGAAGCAATAGAGTGAGATATAGGGTTTGAAAGACATGTTTTTCGCATACAGTATAAAAAATGAATTGGAGTGTGTTGAGCAACAGTGGTTGCATGGAGACTCATTAGGGGGCTTTTACAGTATAGTATTGAGATGAAAGTGGCTTGAAGTTGGATTGGGAGTGGAGGATATACAGAGGAGAAATCAGATTCTAGATTGCAAAATTAACAGAACATAGTGATAAGTATGATAGCAGGGCTGGGAAGGAGGAAGTGAAGCAAAAGAAGATAGGAGAAGTATTCTCAGATTTTTAACTTGTGCAAATGGATAACGATGTTCTTGACTAAAGTGGGAATTCTGGAGGAGGGAAAACTTAGGGGAAGATCACTTGTTAAATTTTGGACTCTTTACCTTAAAGGTGCTTTTGAGATACCTGAGTAGAGATAATGAAGAAGCAGTTGGATACAAGGGTCAGATCTGGAATGGTGATATACATTTAAAATTTATTGGCATCTGGTTGGTTATAGAACCCATGCATGTGGGATAATACTCCCAAGGAAAGAATTTAGAAACAAATAAGGAAAATTAGGACTGGACTTTGAGGACCTAAGTATAGCCAGAGGTTGATGAGCCATAAAATGGTCAGAGAAAGAGTAATCTGGAAACAGTAGGAAAACCAGAAGGTTCTGATGTCATGGATGCCAATGGAAAGAGAGGTTTTCCAGAAGAAAGGATATATCAAATATTATTGAATAATGTTAAGAGGTTGAGTAAGGTGGTCATTAAATATGACCATTAAGTTTAATGACAAGAAGTTAGGACCAATTTTGCAGAGTTTTAAGAATGAAAGCCAAATCTTAATGGCTGAGGAATGAATGAAAAGTAAAAAAAAAAAAGGAGACTATAAACGTAGGCCACTCCTTCTGAGAGACCCGAGAAGAAGAGGAATGAGGGCCATACATAAGGTGAAAGTAAATTTGATTTACATTTTTTGTTGTTTCAAGTTTGGAGGGATCTGAGCTTGATAATGAAAGAAGAATAAATTATTGACTTTAGAAACTATTTATTTTCCCAAAATACACATGCTACTCTTTTGGCTTAATACTCATTCTTTTTGAGAAAATGGATAATGTATTCACAGAATCTTTCCCTCATAGAACATTCATCATGAGAGAAATGTATAATTCACTAGAGTTAATTAATTTGAATTTTATAAAACTTCTAGATAAGTGTATACATAACAACTTAACTATTTGGAAATTGATTTAAGTTGATTGCTAAGATATGATTGGGTTACTAAATCGAATGACAATTTGTACAATCTTAACAGAAATAAAGAAACCTATTTATTTTTAGGAAGTATATCATTCAAGGTTCAACCAAAGAAACAAAACCAGTAGAAGAGATTTTATATATATATAAATGTATGTATATTTATATATATAATAGATAGATAGATGATGGATGGATGGATGGATAGATAGATAGATAGGCTATATCTATATTAAGGAATTCATTAAAAGCAATGTGCTTACTCATACATGGGGACCTGACTAAATGAGTCTGAAATCCATCGAGCAGATGGCAGAAAGATAAGGTCACAAGCAGGCTGTAACCCCAAGAGCACAAGCTAAAACTATTTTGTCTACAGATGAGAATCTCTCTTTACTCAGGGAAGACTCAAGATCTATTTTAAAGATTGTCCAACTAAGTCAGGCCCATCTACGATAATTTCCCATTTGATTTACTTAGTAAAATAACTATGGACTTTAATTACACATGCAAATTCCCTTCACAGTAGCACCTATATTAAGTTTGATTTAAAGAACTTGGAGAGGGAGAGTGATGTCACCAAAATGGTAACATGGTTCCTTCCTGACTTAGCTCCCCACACAAGAAAAACTAACAACTGTTCATGGACTATGCACCACTTAGAGTATCCTAGAATGTGGGAGTGAGGCTGAAGCACCCCCACTGTACTACAGAGACTAAGACAGACTGTATTAGAAACGTAAGAGGAATGGTTATACCCTGACTGCATTGCCCCTCCCCCAGACCAGCGGAGCACCACTCCAACAGGAGGCTATGGTTCCCCCAGTGGGAAAAGAGAGCCCAGGGGTGACACCTAGCTCCCCTCACTCAGCATATTGGTTCACTTCATGGGAGCCCCTATTGTAGTTTCACCACACAGAGATAGCAGGGGAATCTGCAGGGTTCAACCCCTTTAAATCTGAGAGACTGAGAAGGGGTTAGGCGCTTCCAACAACCAGCACTTGGATTATGGCAGGCTGAGTTCCTTCCTGCAGAGCTCAAATAGTAGTCCCAACCAATGGCTTTGATCATCTGCAGAACCAAATCAGGGGCAGAGTCTGACCAAGGAACTCAGTTGGGTATATATAGGTCCCCCAAATGAGGAATCTTGCCAAAACTGGAGCCTGGTCTGTCCATAACCAGGAGGAAAAAGTGAGTCATATCCCAAGCTTGGGTGAACAGCAGCTCCCAGCCCCTTTCAAACAGAAAGCCTATTTAGGAAAATTAGGGATTAGTTACCTGAAGTGGGCCCTCCCAGTCCCACCCAGGCCGGAACCAGAGTTACAGCCCTACCAGCTACAGAGCATGGTCTCCATCCCCATCTGACAGGAAGGTCTGACAAGAACACCCAGAAGCTGTGTAACCCAGCAATGCTAGATCAAGAGGCAGAAGGGCCCCTGAGCAAAGCCAGTGGCCCTGTTTAGCCAGGGAACTTGGGGCATGGGTCAGCTTGAGTCAAGACCACAAACAAAGAGCATTAATGGCCTTGAAGTGGCTTCTCTTGCTGCGCCCAGGCAAAGAAACTTATTTGTAGCCCCACTTACTGCTGAATACAGCCTTCATACCCCCCAACCAAGGAAGCTGGGTAGCCAGTCCAACAGCCCTGCTTATAGTGGCACTTAAATAGAAAGAACAGCCTCTGACTTTCCCTGTCTGCAGAGCAAGTCTCGTGGCCTCACTTGACCAGGATATTCAGTGCACACTCTTGCTTTTCTCGGGTCCCAAAACTATGAGTTGTGTAGGTCCTGGTTCCCATCTTGCTGCCCCAGCAGCACAGGAAAGCTAATTCACGGCTCCACCAACTGCTGAGTATAGTACCTAGAGCTGACTGTCTAGTAAGCCTGACCAGATAATCCAGACAACCATAAAGCCTATCCTACACTCTCACTTGAGCAGGAAACCAAATCAGCAGTCCTATCCAGTTGTTCTTAGCCAGTGGCACTCCTCCCACCCCCAACCTCAGAGCTCACACAGTTGCCTTGTCCCCAAATTGACTCTAATAGCAGGCTCCACCCACCCAAGGATGTTACCAGCAGACATATCAAGAAACCCAAATTGAGCTGACTGGTGAAGAACTGTCTCTGCCAAAGCAAATCTGCAAAGTCTGAAAGAGGAGACCACTTACTCAAATGTGCAGTTACCAATGTAAAGAATCAGGATCATGAAAAACTAGGTAAATATGATACCACCAAAGGAAAGTAATAAAAGTCTAATAACTGATCCTAAAGAAATGGATATCTATGAACACTCAAATAATTCATAATGGCTCTCTTAAAAGAGTTTAGTGAACCCCAGGAACACACAGAAAGACAATTAAACAAAATTAGGAAAACAATGCATGAAAAAAATGAGAAATTCAACAAAGAAACAGAAATTTAAAAAAAAGTATCCTAGAGCTGAAAAATAAAATAACTAAAGAATTCAATTGAGAGTTTCAAAAGCAGACTCAACCATCAGAAGAAACAATCAATGACCTAAAAGATAGGATAATTGAAATTATCCAGAGAGTCTAAAAGAAAAAAGATTGAAAAAGAGTGAAGAAAGCCTATGGTATTCATGGGACATAATGAAAGAAATACAGTCTCATTATGGGAATTTCAGAAGGAGAAGAGAAAGAGAAAGGGACACAAAGTATATTTAAAGCAATAAATGGCTGAAAACGTCCCAAACATGGAAAGAGATTAGACATCCAGGTCCAAGAGGCCCAAAGAATCCAAAATAGGTTGAAAACCACATAAAACTATACTTATATACATTATAATTAAATTCTCAAAACTCAAAGACAAAAATTTTTAAAGCAGCAAGAGCAAAGTTCTATACAAGGGAACCCCCATAAGACTATCAGCAGATTTCTCATCAGAAACTTTATAGGCAAGAAAATGGTATGACATATTCAAAATATTATTGAAAAAATATGTCACCAAGAATACTAATACCATCAAAGATGCCCTTCAGAAATGAAGGAGGGATAAAGAGTTTTCCAAACAAACAAAATTTGTTTGAGGGAATTCATCATCAATAGACCTGCCTTACAAGAAATTCTAAAGGGAGTTCTTTGAGTGGAAATAAAAGGACACTAGTTAACATCACAGAAATATAAGAAGCTCTGTAAAACTCACTAGCAGTGGTAAATATATAGTCAAGGTTGGATTCTGTAATAAGGAAATGGGGTGTGTAATTCACTTACATCTCTAGCTTAAAAGTTAAAAGGAGTGTAGTAAAAACAATCATAACTACATAAATTTATTAGTTACATGATATAAAAACTATGTAAATTGTAACATCAATAACCTAAAATGTGAGGGAGAGGAGAACTAAAAGTCTAAGACTTAGGAATTCTATTGAAGTTATGTTGTTGTTAGTTTAACACAGGGTGTTATAATTGAAGATATTTTATGTAAGCTTCATGGTAACCACAAGGGTAAAACCTGTACTAATTACATAAAAGAACATGATACAGAAGTCAAAGCACACTGTCTTGTGCTAACAAGACCTCAGAACACACACAAAAAAGGCAGCAGGATAAAAAACAAAAACCAATGAATCAAAAAGTAACAAGAAAACAATTAATAAAATGGCAATAGTGTGTCCTTACTTAGCAGAAATTACTTTAAACATAAACAGATTAAATTCCCCAGACAAAAGACACAGAATGGCTGAATGGATGTAAAAACTAGATCCAATGATATGCTTGCTAAAATGACTCACTTTAACCTTAAAGACATACATAGACTGAGATTGAAGGGATAAGAAAATATTTTAAGCAAATGGTAACAAAACAAAAACAGGAGTATCTATACTTATAGCAGACAAAATAAACTTTAAAATGGTAAAAAGACACAAAGAAGGTTTTATATAATGACAAAGGGGTTAATACATGAAGAAGATACAGCAATTGTAAATATTTATGCACTCACAATGGAACACCTTAATGCATAAAGTAAAGACTAACAGAGCTAAAAGGAGAAATGAACAACAATGCAATAATGGTTGGGGACTCTAATACCCTATCTCAACAAAAGATAGATCATTCAGACAGATGATCAATAAGGAAATAGTAGATTTGAACAAAACTATAGTCCAAATAAACCTAACAGACATATACAGAACATTATATCCAACAACAGCAGAATTCACTTTCTTATCAAGTGCACAGGGGACATTTTCTAGGATAGACCATATGTTATGCCACAAAACAAGTCTTAGCAAATTCAAGAAAACTGAAATTATAGCAAGTGCCTTCTCTGACCACCATGGTATGTAACTAGAAAACAGTAACAAAAGGAAAACTGAAAATTCATGAATACATAGAAATTTAAAAATCTCTAGTGAACATATGAACCAAAGAAGAAATTAAAGAGGAAATTTAAAATGGAAACAGAACATACCAAAAATTATGGTATGCAGCAAAGCAGTTCTAAGAGGGAAGTTCATGACAATAAGTGCCTATATTAAGAAGAAAGAACCCAAATAAACAACCTAACTCTACGTATTAAGGAAAAAGAACAAGAAGAACAAACTGAGCCCAAAGTTAGCAGAAGGAAGGAAAAATAAAGATTAGAGGAGAAATCAATGAAAGAGAGACTAGGAAAACAATAGAAAAGATTAACCAAACTAAGATAAACAAAAAGGACAAACCTATATCTAGACTAATCAAGGGAAAAAAATGACCAAAACCCCAAATTCTTAAAAGTTATATCACAGAAATACAACAAACCATAAGAGGCTATCATAAACAACTGTATGCCAAAAACCTGATCAACCTAAAATTAAGTGAAAAAAATTCTTAGAAACATACAAACTACCAACATTGAATCAGGAAAATGGAAAGTCTGAATAGATCAATTACTGGTAAGAAGATTGAATCAGTAATCAAAAACCTCACAACAAAGAAAAGCCCAGGACCAGAGGACTTCACTGGTAAATTTTACCAAATATTTAAAGAAGAATTAATGCCAATCCTCTGTCCTTCCAAAAAAAAAAAAAAATTGAAAAGAAGGGAATACTCTCTAATTCATTTTACAGGACCAACATCAGCCTGATATCAAAGGCAGAAAAGGACACCACCAGAAAAGAAAACTACAGACCAATATCCCTGATGAATATATATGCAAAAACTCTCAATAAAATACTAGCAAACTGAATTCAGCAGCACAGAAAAGAATCATTCACCATGATCAAATGGGATGTTTTTTTACCTGGGATACAAGATTAGTTCAACATATGCAAATCAATCAGTGTTAAATCACATATTAATAGAAGAAAGAAAACATATGATAATCTCAATAGATCCAGAAAAAGCATTTGACAAAATTCAACATTTATTTATGACAAAAACTCTTAGCAAGTTAGTTATAGAAGGAATGCACTTCCACATAATAAAGGCCATATATGGTAAGCTCACAGCTAATATCACACTAAATGGTGCAAGTTTGAAAGTTTTGCCTGTAAGATCAGGAGCAAGACAGGGGTGTCCACTCTCACCACTCCTGTTCAACATGGTACTGGAATTCCTGCCAGAGAAATCAGGCAAGAAAATGAAATAAAAGGCATCAGAATGGGAAAAGAAGAAATTAAATTGTCTCTATTTGTAAATGACCTGATTTTACGTATAGAAAATCCTGAAGAATCCACCAAAAACCTGTTAGATCTAATCAACAAATTCAGTAAAGGTATAGGATATGAAATTAACATACAAAACTCAGTAGCATTTATATACCCTAACAATGAATTATCTGAAAAGGAAATAAAGAAAACAACCTCATTTATGAGATCATCAAAAACAATAGAACACTTAGTAATAAACTTGAGGAGAAATATCTCTACTCTGAAAACTATAAGACATTAATGACATAAAATGAAGAAGACACAAATAAATGTAAAGGTGTCCTGTGTTCATGGATTGAAATAATTAATACTATTAAAATGTGCATACTACCAAAAGCCATCTAGGGATACAGTGCAATCCCTATTAAGATTCCAATGGCTTTTTTTTTTTTTTAAACAGAAGTAGGAAAAATACTCCTAAAATTGAAATGAAAACATAAGACCCCAAATGGTCAAAGCAATCCTGAGAAGAACAACAAAGTGAGTGGCATCACACTTCCTGATTTCAAGATATACTATAAAACTACAGTAATCAAAACAGTGTGACATTGGCGTAAAAACAGATAGACCAATGGAACAGAACTGCAAGCCCAGAAATAAACCCAATGATATAAGTCAACTAATATTTGACAAGGGAGCCAAGAATACTCAATGGAGAAAAGACAGCCTCTTCAGTATATGGTGCTGGGAAAATTGGATATTCACATGTAAAAGAATGAAACTAGACCCCTATCTTACACCACTCACAAAAATAAGTTCATTATGGATTAAAGACTTAAAACTTGAGACCTGAAACCATGAAACTGCTAGAAGAAAACATAGAAAAACATTTCCTTGTTAGGGGTCTTGGCAGTGTTATTTTTTGGATATGACACCTAAAGCACAAGCAACAAAATTAAAAATAAACATATGGGACTGCATCAAACTAAAAATTATCTGTACAGCAAAAGAAACAATCAACAAAGTGAAAAGACAACTGATGGAATGGGAAAAAATATTTGCGAACCGTATATCCAATTATGGATTAGTACCCAAAATATATAAAGAACTCATAGAACTCAATAGCACAAAACCTCAAATAATCCATTTTAAAAATGGGCCAAAGACCTGAATAGATATTTCTCTGAAGAAGATATAGGAAAGGCCAACAGACACATGAAAAGATGTTCAACATCACTAGTCATTAGGGAAATGTAAATCAAAATCACAATGAGCTATCACCTTACGTCTGTTAGAATGGTCATCAGAAGGACAAGAGATAACAAATGCTGGTGAAGATATGGAGAAAAGATAACTCTTGTGCACTACTGTTGGGATTGTAAATTAGTACAACCACTATGGAAAACAGGATAGAGGATCCTCAAAAAATTAAAAATATATATACACATAGGATCCAGCAGTTCCATCTCTGGGAATGCAGTTGATCCTTGAACAACATGGGTTTGAACTGCAGAGGTCCACTCACACAAGGATATTTTTCAGCAGTAAGTACTACAGTACTACATGGTCCATGGTTGGTTGAATCTGTGAATGCAGAGGAACTGCAGATACAGGGAGCTGAATAAGTTATACATAGATTAACCCTCATGTTATTCAAGGGTCAACTGTATATTCAAATGAAAGGAAAACACTAACTCAAAGATATCTCGACCCCCATGTTCAAAGCGGCGTTAGGATAGCCAAGATATAGAAGCAACCTAAGTGCTCATAGATGGATGAATGGATAAAGATTATATATATATATATATATATATATATATATATATATATATATAATGAAATATTATTCGGCCATAAAAAATGAGGGAATCCTGCCATTTGCAGGATTGGACCTTGAGATCATTATGCTAAGCGAAATAAGTCAGAGAAAGACAAATGCTATGATCTCACTTATAAGTGAATTTAAAAAAAAAAAATCATAGAAAAAGAGTTCAAATTTGTGGTTACTAGACACAGGGGGAGGAGAGGGTTAGGAGAAATGTGTTCAAAAGATACAAACTTCCAGTTATAAGTACTAGGGATGTACTATATATCACAATGACTTTGTCAACAGCATTCATATATATCATATAGCAGTGCTTTGAGAGTAATTCCTATGAATTCTCATCACAAGGAAAATTTCTTTTCTTTTTTAATTTGCTTTCTCTTTTTATCAGGTCTATTTGAGATGACAGGTGCTACCTAAACTTATAGTGATAAATCATTTCACAATATATGTACGTCATTATACTGTACACATTAATATTTTACAGTGATGTATGTCAATTACATCTCAATAAAAGTGGGAAAACATAACTTGGGGAAGGTGTGTGTATGCTACAAAATGGCTGCCACCTTACTTCCATCCTTTAGCTTTCACAAGACAGTACTCTGTGAAACCTAAAAGCTAGAGATAAAAAGGACATCAAAATTGAGATCTGTTTGAAAGTTTGACCACCTGAACAACAGAGCAACTGTGATGAGCCAAACTAAGTAGGGATATTAGTGAAGTTATTTCGAGGATGTAAGAACTATAAGTAAGCTTTTCTAGTTCTTGTATTTTGAGATAAACTCAGACAAACTGAGTACATCTGTATATTGCAGAGAAAGCATGTTAGACTTCATCCCTGGTATATTAGTTATCTATTGCTGCAACATGTTACTTGAAAACTTAGATAATTTTTAGTTAATATTTATTGATATTTTACTTCATGAGCAATTGCTGATATATGTAGGAATGGAATAAAGGAATACTCTGCTTGGGGTTTTTTATGAGATTGAAGTCAACATGTCAGCCAGCTGCAGTCATCTGAAGGCTTGACTGGGGTTGGAGAATCTGTTCCCAAGATGGTTCATGTTGACTGTTGGCAGAAGCCCTCATTTCTTCACCATATAGACCTCTACATAGGACTGCTTGACTACAAAACATTGTAGTTATCTGCCCCCAAAGCCAGTGATCAGCTCTAGCCTGTGAAAAATACACTGTCACTTCTTCAGTGTTCTATTGGTCAAACAGGAAAGTTATGACTAAAAACTACATAAAACATGAATATCAAGCAGCAAGCATCACTGGGGGCCATCTTGGAGGCTGGCTACTAAACTTGGTATTGATATCTTCAACTTCCAAGGCTAGATCTTTCCACAGAGCAGCTGTTAGAGCAAAACACAGATTAAATTTCATAATCAATCTGAACTTCTGCTTATTTCAAAACCTTTTAAGGATTTTATGGTCTCTTTTTTTCCAACTAGCATATAATCGTGTGTATTGGTTCTATAGGGCTGCCATAACAAAATAACAAACTAATTTTCTCACAGTTCTTGAGGCTAGAAGTCCAAGACTAAGGTGCTGGCAGGTTTAGCCTGCAGATGGCCACCTTCTTGCTGTGTCCTCACATGAATGCCCCTCAGTCTGTGTGTTATCTGTGTCCTGATTTCCTCTTTGTATAAAGATTCCTGTCATATTGGATTAAGGCCCACCTGTGTCACCTCATTTTACTTAATTGCCTTTTTAAAGACCCTATCTCCAAATCTAGTCACATTCTGAGGTACAGAGGGTTAGAACTTCAGTGTATGAATTGGTGGGTGGGGAGCACAATTTAGCCCACAACACCGTGCATCTGACCTAGCCTTTAAAAGACTATACAGTTGACCTTTGAACAACGTGGGGGTTAGGGGTGCCAACTCTCCTCACAGTCAAAAATTTGCACATACCTTACAGTTGGCCCTCCATATCCATCGTTCCTCTGGTTCCATATCCACTGATTCAACCAGATGTGTAGTATTATAGTATTTACTATTGAAAAAATCTGCATACAAGTAAACCCATGCAGTTCAAACCCATGTTGTTCCAGGGTCAACTGTATAGCTAAAATCCAGTGACTCATACTTTGCATTTATTTGAGTGACAAAGAAGGTCAAACAATTTCAAATCATCTGTCATTACATTCCATTGAACCAAAGCTAAGAAGTTTTCTTTTTTTTCTTTCTTTTATCAATAGAAAAGCAGTTTCCTTCCTTTTAAAAGAAATAATCCAAAAGGAAACCTTCTTGGACAGCTCTTCTAGCTCAGCTATCACCTTTTCAATGAGGACTACCCAGACCATAGCTACCTTTCCTTACCTTCTGCCATGACCAATTCTTTATGTTGATTTATGTTTTCATAGCACTGTCTAAGGTTTAATTTATTTATTATGTTTATTGCTTGTTGCTTCCTACTGGAATTTTAGCTCCATGAGAGCAAGGATTTTTGTTTGGCACATGGTATGGCTCGATAATAGAATTTATCTTATCTCACTAAACAAGCTCCATTTCCCTTATTTTCATCTTTTTAGTTGTGTCATTAAATACATCACAGCCCTTCCCAGCATTACACATGGACAACTAAGGGAAAACTGAGAAACGGACCTTCAGGAATATGAGGGAAAGAATACTCTAACCTGAAAAATAACATCTCCACTTGATTGCCTTTCATCAAACAATTAGGGAAAGAAATTCAGAGTAACATAGCATTTATACTAAAATCATGTAACAAATAATATCAGATCCTTCACTGTATTTCCATGTAAGCATTTTTTTTTCTCCTTAAATATATGGAAGAAAGGAAAGACTAATATAAACATAATTGTGATATGCTCCACAAGACATCTTCAAAATAAAGGAGGCAACATGTATGGGTATGGAATTAAAGGAAGTCTTGCTAGAAAAGTTGATATATGAAATTGAAAGGAAAAGACTATTTTGACAAGTGGAGATGGAGGACAGCCTTTCAGGTGGCCAGAATTAAATTGGAAAGCCAGAGAGCTTAGAAAGCCATGAACACTTAGTTGTAGTGAACATTACCTATGGTAATTTGGCTGAACTCAGAGTACATGTTGAGACACAGCAGAAAAAGTAACTAGAAATACACATTGGAGAAAAGTCATAGAAGACCTGAATGGCCACAGTAAGTTGTTGGAATTTGGCCAGTTAGCAACTGAGAGTCACTGAAATTTTCTTGAAAGAAGACTATCATGGTCAGGGAGTCCCTCAAGGAAGATTAATCTGGCAGTATCAAACTGATACTGAAATTTGGAAAATTGAGATAAGAATACCTCCTACGTAAGTTAAAACCCTTAAAATTGGTTCATTAACTTAGAAGTATTTAAGGAAGAAAAGTGCTCTAAAATGATACATTTAGTGTGCCTCTGTTTCCTTATCTCTAAAATGAAGGCAGTAATAGTATTCAATCCACAAGATTGTTGTAAGAATTAAATGATTTAATATATGTAAAATGCTAAACAAGTGCTATACAGGAGTTTATTGTTGTTATTATCCATTTGAACCGGGATGAGTCATTTAATCTCTGTGCCTTGTTTTCCTTATCTGTACGATGGGGATAATAATGGTAACCTAGGTCTGTAGATATCCTTAAAGCTGAAATATGTTAAGTATAAATCTCTTTAAAATTTCCAGGTATATACCAGGTGATTAATAAGGGTTAGCTATTGCTATTGTTGTTACAATCACTCTCAACATACATGACACAATTGGGAAACATCAGGAAAAAAATGTAAAATTCTGACCCATTCATACCAAACTTCCATGTCATTATTCCATAGTTTAATAATTTAAGTAGGTAAGACCTTGATTGTGGCTACTCAACTCAATTCTCCCCAAAACTGTGGTCTTCCCTGCCAAAGTATCTTTTGACCTACATCAATTACTTTTTTGGTGTGGGTCAACATGGATGTACTTGACTGGCTAATGAGAGGAGGAATCTTCCAGAAAGAAAAAGATGCTATTTTCTAAATGCTCAGAAAGAAATCTTAAGGACTTTTCTAGTTGGGGAAAAAGAGACCAAACCTGGAAGAAATTTTCAGGATAGTTACATTAATCAAAAAATTAATGCACCAGCAAATCTTAATTGCAGCATGCTTTGTACAAGGTACTAAACTGGACACCCTGAAAGGTCCAAAGAAATTAAAGATAAGGCTTAATTCTAATTTAAAATCTGACACATATATTAGTTTTCTAATGCTGCATAACAAATTATCTCAAAATTAGCTTAAAGCAACAGAAATGTATGGTCTTATAGTCTTTATGGGTGAGGTGTTTGAGAACAATGTAGCTGGATTCTCTGCTCAGGGATTCACAACGCTGAAGTCAAGGCATTGGATGGGCTGTATCCTCATCTAGAGCTCAGGATCCTCTTCCAAGATCATTCAGGTTGTTGACAGAATATACTTCCTGTGGTTAATAAATACTGAGGTCCCTATTTATTGCTGGATGTGGGCAGGGGAGGGGGTTTACTCTCAGCTCCTAGAAGCTGCCCTTAGGTCTTAGCTACATGGCCCTCTTACAACATGGAAGGTTTTTCTTCAAAGCCAGCAGAAGACTCTCTCTCCAGTCTGCTAAGAAGAAGTCTTATAGAACTTAATATAATTACTTTAGTGACTATACTATTACCTTTCCTATATAGTGTAACTTATCATATTAATGGTTTCTACCCACATTAAAGGGTAAAAGATGATACAGGGTGGACGTGCCAGGGGGTGGGAATCTTGGGGACCATCTTAGAAAATACTGTCTATCTCACATATAAATTTTCAAAAATCTGAAATATATGAAAGTAAAACCTACGAAAACCCCTGGGGGCCAAGGCTGACAAGGAAGAATGGTTTGGGGAAGAATTTCTGAAGGGAGAGAAAAAGAGGGCCAAGGATCTGAGCAAGTCAGATACATGTTGGCAGCAGTTTCACCCAAACCCCCTGCTTCCTTTAGTAGTTCTTCTATCCTGGGATTTTTCAAGCTCAGCTTCTACTAAAAAGTCTCTCTTTTTTGATTTCTCAGAAACAGAGTAATGGGGATTTGTATGGTATGTTAGTATCTTCAGAGCATTCTCTCATATACATGTCACTTAACATTTTTAAATCACACTTTAAGAATCAAGAAATTCCCATGTTCTCATCTCCACAGTCTCTCCTCCTTCCATGACTGCCACCATTCTTGACCTCTGGTACTGAGCACAATGCTACTGAGCTCACTGTGCCCAGAAGCCACTGCCAGTCTTTGACTGGAACACAGAAACAACAGGAGGATCCTGGAATGGTCACTGGCTACACAAGAACAACCTAAGGGCATCAGGCTTAGTGGCCTTAGTTTCACTTCAAGAGAACAAATCTTCCAATAAGTGTTCTTCATGAAATCTTTCAACACTATTCAGTGAACAAACCAGAAGGTTGCTAACAAATCCTAAAGAAAACAGTTGACATAGGGAATTGTCTATTGTTGGGCAAAGACCATGATGTTATTTTCAGTGTACATAGCCATTACATTATGGATGTCGAGGGGAAAAAAAGGCTTTCTGAGAAAAATTATATCCCCATAATTGTGGAGATAGAGCAAAATGAATGCTTTCAAAAATTGTATTACGGAGCTTGTCACATTTTTTGCTAGCCTTATTGTACTTATGCCCTTTGAAAAGGACCATAGCAGGTTATTCTATCTAATCTTTGTTTTATTGAATGCAGCATGCAAATTTTGGGCTGCAAATAATCAAACCAAAGCACAGGGATGGAAATTTGAATATACAGGTAAATACAGGATTCAAGTGTCAAAACTTATCTTGAATTTTAAAAGTATATATACATTTTTTTCATTTTTGTTAAATGGACATAAAAATATAACTAGTTTTGATGTATTATTTATTTATACGAATGCAAAGCCTTCTGCCAGGTGGTTTAGAGAATAGGATACAAATGAAGCAATAAAAAAATAAAGTCAGAGTTGGAGAAATAATTATTAGTCAAATCTTGAAACTGGTAAACAGGAAAGAAAAAACAAGAGAATATGGACTTCTTAATGAAGAGACTTATAAGAGAAAACATAGAATAAATGAGAATTAAAAATTCTGTCTCAGATATTTTAGTATTTTATCTATCCATTCATTCGTTCCACAAATAGTTATTGATTATCTACTATAGGACTGTCACTATGCTGTGTTTTTCATGTATTTTCTGAGTTTATTTAATCCTCCCAATCAACTCAGGAGGTTGGCTCAGTTAGTATCCCTAGCTTAGAGATGAGAAAACTGAAGGTTTCAGAGGATAAATTGCCCAAGATCACCTAGTTAATACATCAGAGAACCTAGATTTGAACCTAAAGCAAACGGGTTTAACTAACAAGTTGACTATTACTAGAAAAGACATTGTCTAACAACCATTGAAAACAAATGGCAATGCTAAGAAGAATAGTTTAATTTGAATATAGGAGTACCATGATGAAAATATATTTAAAGACCACTACTCAGAGAGAGTAGTGGGCATTCATTAATTTTTTGCCTTCTCAGAAATGTACTTCTGTATTTTGAATAATTCTTTACTATGCCTCACCCCCTGACAGGTTCTGATGAAAGTCCAATTCCAGTACTCCATGCCCCTGTCTATAGAAATTTCTCTGCAGATGGTATCTTCATCAAAGGAGTCAGTCACAGCACTTAGCCAGATTATTTTCTGACTAAAACTGGCAGTCAAGTGTCTCTTCTTAGATCACTGCATTGGAGGAATGTGAATGTGGAGTAGCCCGAGACCATGCCCTTTGCACACAGAGAAAGTTTTATGTAAAAGATGAGAATGAAACCAACAGAGAGAAGAAATTAGAGGTGGGAAAGAGATTTGATAGCCTGCAAGTCCTTCAATTCAGTTGGCACTGAGGCAAATCTTACCCCTCCCTTCTTACCAGGTTAATTACATGTGCCAATAAACCCTCCTTTTTGACTTAAGCTAACTCACTTAGAGTCCTAGAGAATACAAGTTGACTAAACAGGAGGTTTGTATGATCTTGAGAGTTGTAAGGTGCTGAAGAACCATGCTAGAGAAGTAACAGTGTAAATGGAAAAGAAGTTCTCAGAGATATCATAGAGAAAGTATCCACAGAACTTCAAAACATGATGAACTTGACAGGATGGCGGAGAACAGAGATTCCAAATCTAAGGGAGTAGCAAGATCATCAATTAGGAGATGGTATCATCATCTAATTGATTATATTGTGATAGATACAACGATAGCAACTGAATTTTGCTTTGTACGTAGTACACACATCAACCCTCTGAGCAAAAAACATACTAACTCCTTGACTAAGTTACTGCACAAGCTGGCCCCAACCATTCTCCAAATCAGCCATATTTGTCTAAATTTTTGCAATTCCTTGCAGATCCCTAGACCACCACCACCTTGTCACGCCATTCTTTATGAACTTGTTCTCTTCTTCCTTCATGTCCCCTCTTCTAGGGCTTCAAGGCAAAGTTAAATTCTCTAAGTTCTACAAAACCTTCTCTAAATGTTTCCAGGTCTCCTCTATCAGACAGCAAATCTATTTGGGGCTTAGAAAGTACTACTTTGCATTGCTATTTTTCTTGTTATATGTAAATCCAGACAGACCTAACAAATTGAAGAGCTATCTACTTTTTAAGCCTTAGGACCCTAACATATTTATTACTCAATAACATAAATATTATACAGCAAAAATGAGTTCTAGTAATTACAGTCACCAGCAAAGTAAGAATCTTTCATTAACTACATATCCATAACATATAATTTTATGTTTTAATTAATGATAGATTCTTATTTTACTGGTGACTGTAATTACTATGGGTCAATATGTACTTACATACAGTATGTATACTGTGTGTGTGTGTCTGTCTGTGTATTGTGTGTATTTTCAGAAACATTTCAAATAGTATATAAGCTGAAGCATACCCTGGACAAAGACCAAAGCCAGAGTATAAATAACCTGCTAAAATTACTTGTACTTCATTCATTCCTTCTTTTCTTATTTTAAAATTTTAGATGAAAAAAAATCCTTTTTGTATTAAAGGCAGTTCTATAGTTTCATGTATTCAGGCAGGTAGGTCAGGCACCACTGTATTCTTCATTACATGAGATTCAGATTAAGAATTTAGGCTTGGGCTCTGCCTTTTCCTAGTTATGTGACTTTGGGCAAGTTATTCTCTACATATCTCAGTTTTCTACTAAGTAAAGCTCAGATATTAATAGCTCTTTCCTCATAAGGACTTTGTAAATATTCAATAAGTTAATGCATATAAAGCCATTAAAAAAGTATTCAGCACATGGAAGACTTCAATCAGTATTTCATTAATAATATTTCATCATCATCATCATTGTTCTCCATGTCTCTAAGAAATATTGCAGGCGTACCAGAGCATAACAAAAACTCCTGACTCATAAAGAGAAAGTTACTGCTTCAGTGGGCACCATATTTAAATTTAAAACAATGGGCAAAAATTGAATAAAACGCTTTCTTATGGAAAATGAGTCCTTACGATATGTAACTTTTTTATCACTACAAAGTCAAACGTTCTGAGCTGAGCGATTTATGCAAATGTCCCAGAGTAGTAAAGTACAGGCGTTTCTTGTCGCCTCAAGTGCTGTGGTAAAAATGCTGGTCCTCTGTATTTTTCTCATGTAGAAGCCCCATAGAATTTCTTCCTGTTTGCAAGTTATTTTCATATTATTGCTATTTTTGCAAGTAAATAATTAAACTTTCAACAAATCTTTATTTAAATTGGCTTTATGTGTCACATTCTTAGTGCTGAAACCAAAAAGTAAATCTGAGTTTCTATGCATCAAGGTACCATTTCAAAAAATGCCAAAAACTTAATAGAAGATGTGTTGCCACACTACAGAGCAGAGACCCGAAAGGTTTATCAGTGAAGCAGATCAATGGAGAAAATTCTGGTTTTGGCTTCACCAGGATACCAAAATATCTGTGTCCCTTTTCCAGAACCCATGATATGTGATCTTAAGCCCAACAAGGAGAAATCTCCTAGCAAGAAGTTAATTTTGACACAATGCATTTAACATCTTTGCAGAAGAAACTCATGCATACTGCTTTCTTTGGAGCATGGAATCTGAGATATTTCAGACATCTTTCAAAGTGTAGATATTTGCAAAAGTAGTGGCCCTGCAAGGATCTTATTCGAGGTGCTGTTCTTTCACAGACAACAGACTTACTTACAACTTGTTAGTTTCCATCTTGCCTTGGGTCCTGTACATTCAGTATTAGCTTTATCTAGTGACATGGCCATCACGTTCTTGAGTAGTTCTATGATGCAGTGTCTGTTTCCATTGTCTTTTGCTATGGAACTGTTTAGTCCTGACAAATCTACTTTCCAGAAATGTTCTCTCACTCAAATATAATTAGCTAGCTTTGAGCCAGCTTAAGACCACATGTCTCAGGGTCAGGCAGCATCTCTTGCGCATGTAGAGCAAGCTGCATGTATCCCAGGCTAGTGTTTCTACAGTTGATTCCTAGGTCAAGGTCATAACTGAGTTTAGGGTAGCCACCTGGAACTGCCAGTCTAGGGTCAGAAAATTAAAGCATCTAACTCTCTGTGGGACACTTGGAGCTAAGAAAACTTAGCAAATAAAAGCAGCAAATAACTCTCTCCAAAGTGTAAAGGACCTGTAGGCACCAAATAGTTTCTCCATAGTTCACAGTTTTGCTTCAGCCAAGCCTGCTGGGGAATAGGTCAAACTAGTCTGACCTTCTGCTTGTGCTTCTGCTGAGTACCATGCACCACAGGGTGATACCCGAGGCCCCTTGTGCTCATATCCAACTAAGGCTCCCACACACCTTTGCTTTGTTGAGGCTCCAGGGCCCCATGTATTTCCTGAAGCCCAGAAAGACTTTCATCTTTCCTGAGATGTGTGTGGCCAAGAATATTCCCTGAGGCTGTGAGCCTGAGCCACTCATTTATATCTTGTGTTACTGTGACTTTACCTGTTGCCTGCTACTGGTGGCAGTTTTTGTATACAGACAAGTTGCTGTTTTCCCACCATGAAGAAATAGAGTCTACTTCCCTCTTCTTGAATCTTGGCTGGCCTCTGACTGTTTCTTTAAAGTCCACAGGCCTCAGTGAAGAGATCTATCTTTCTATATTTGTATGTATATGTGTGTGTGTGTATATATATGTGTGTGTGTGTATATGTGTGTATATATGTTTTCTTACATGGTAAAATCATAGATCAGAGAACTGCTTAGCCAGGACCATCTGCAAAGTACTTCATGTGAGCAAAAAATGTATTTTACTGTGTGTTTACTGATATTTATGATAACAATTAGCCTATCTGGTCTAATATACTGATCAATCTAGGCTGTCATTTTTAAAGCAAGAAAAAATAGAAAATAACTCCACAATAAAGAATAATCATCAGCCTGAATAAAAATACCATACTGGGTATTCAGAAAGCGTTGATGGAAACCAAGGGATAAATTTTTTAAACTCCAAATTTGTAATTTCAGTGAAAATTAAAAGGATAACTTATCAGTAGTAAGAGTAGCTATAGAAAAAGAAAAATTTCTTAGGATGTTAAACAAAAGAACTATTCCTCAAATAATTAAATCTTTAAAATATTAAAATATTTTAATAGCTCAGTAGGGCATTTAGGCAGAAGAATTACTACATAATAATAAAATACTCAGTTTACCAAGAATATATGATAGTTCTAAACTGGTATGCACAAGAGAACTTCACTAGACATCTGTGCAATATATACAGCCAACTAACAGTAATAATCCATATCATATAAAAATAATTCCTATGAATAAATAAGACAATTTGATAGAGAATGGAGCAAAAACATGGATGGATTTTCATTGAAGAGGAAATACAAATGGCGAATAAACATGTGAAAACATGCTCCATCTTCTTAATGATCAGGAAAGTAAAAATTAAAGGCAATTCATTACACCCATATTTATGGCAAAAATAAAGTTTGAAAATATAAAACTCAATTATGAGCAAAAATGTAGAGCAATGAGAATACTCTAAACTACCAGCAGAATTGTATATTAGTTTAACTATTTTTGAAAATATGGCATTACTTTCTAAAAATGGAGATACACACCTTACACTGACAATTCTTCTCTTAGGTATATTTTATATATATGCATTAGTAGACATAAAAATATAAATAGAATCATTGTAATTACAAAATAAACCCTGGAAACAACACAACTGCTCATCAATAGTGAAGAGATAAGTGAGTTGTGGAATTACTTATATATTTGAATATACCCAACAGTGAAGTGAACCACAGCAACTGTCAAAAATATAATGTGGAAAAGAAAAGTGATAAGGTAAATGTGGTAAAGAATAGATAAGGAATGTCTCTGTTTATATAAATATACAACAAACAGGCAAAATTAAACCAGTACATGCAAATACACACTCATGCACGTGGGCACACACACTTGTGTATGTGCGTTTGTGTGCCAAAAGCAAGCACTGTACTTAATACAAAATTCAGAATACTGGTTTTCTCTAGGGATGAAGGATATAGAGTGTGACTGGGAAAGGGCACATAGGATACTTCAAAGCTACTGGTAATGTTTGATTGTTTAAGCTTAAGAGGGATACATAGGTGGCTGTTGGTAAAAATTCATTATATATTAACATATATTATACATATAAGTTATATACATAGATATATATTTTTTTACACAGGCTGCTTTGTGTGTATAATATCCTCCTCCTCAAAACAAACAAACAAAAAAAACCTAGAAAAAAATACTAGATAATGCCTAAATACAAAGACCCACTGTTGAATGTTACTAGTATTGATATATACCAACAAAGGTCATCACTGGGACTGAAGAGGGAATGCAGGTCCCCAAACATCTGTAAGAGCCCCAGGAAGACAAGAAGCCTCTGCAATCAGAAGACAACCTACTAGTAACCTCATCCTTTTAGCACACATACTTCCTTCCTCAAAATCGCTATGTACAGTCCATGATAATTACCACTTCATGTCAGCCAAGAAAAACCCAAATGCAAAGAAAAATTCAAAAGCAAAAAATGTTTAGATAACCAAGAGTCACCAAACATTTGAGGAAAAGCAGCACTTCAAAAGTTAAGAACTAAATTATGTATCAGAAAAATACTTGACAAAGCAGAGGTAAAAGAAGAAAAAGGTTTTGAAATAATTAATATCCTCTGTGAAAATATTCATAACAAGCTGTAATCAGAAACATCTTAGACATGTTAATATTATTTTTATATAAAATGTAATAGTTGGCTTGAATATAAGAATGATAAAAATGGAAGACAAATTTGTTAGCTAGAAGTTCAAGCCAATGGTTTCTCCTAAAATGAAAAGACAGATGAAAATATATGTGATAACAGTTAAAGGAACAAACAAAAAAAGATACAATCTATTTCTGAGATTTGTAAGAGAAAAGACAGAATATATTAAAGTAAATGAATAAATATTGGAAGAATATTTTAGAGATAATTAAAAACTCTAGTATTTAGATTGAAAAGGCTTATCTCATACAAAGCAGGATGAAGGAGAAAGAATCCTTGCCCTACACACACTGATGTGAAATTTAAGATACTGGGTACATAAAAAAAAATTTAATCTTTTCCAGAGGGGAAAATAGGTTACAAAGAGGTACAAGAATTCCACTGACATCACACTTTCCATTGCCAACTCTAGATCATGGAAAATAGGTAAATTAAGTTCAAAGAATTGTAGTAAAATTACTTTGTACTTAGAATTTTATACCCACATATTCAAGAACGTTGCTGATTGCATGAGAGCAAAATGTTACCAGCCATAAATCTTTCATTTAAAAAAATGAAAGGGAATGCTCATTCACCTGTCCATTATCTTTCTGTCTGTCAATTTATAAATGACGTCTATAAATTTGGATTTAAAAAGCAGTTGTTATAAAGCCTATAATCTACTTAATTCAAGTTTGGACATATTATGATTAAGTACTAAAAAAAAAATCCAAAAAATGGGAGAGGAACATACACACATGCACACACACATAAATACACACATGCCCTCCTACATAAAATCCATGCTATAAAAAAATTATACTGGACTTCACTGGTGGCGCAGTGGTTAAGAATCCGCCTGCCAATGCAGGGAACACGGGTTCAATCCCCAGTCTGGGAAGATCCCACATGCCGCGGAGCAACTAAGCCCGTACACCACAACTACTGAGCCTGAACTCTAGAACCTGCAAGCCACAACTACTGAGCCCACATGCCACAACTACTGAAGCCCGTGCTCCACAAGAGAAGCCACCGCAATGAGAAGCCTGTGCACCGCAACAAAGAGTAGCCCCCGCTCGCCTCAACTAGAGGAAAGCCCACATGCAGCAATGAAGACCCAAGGCAACCAAAAATAAATAAAATTGATTCTTTAAAAAATAAAATTATACCAAGTATTAAGGGTCCACCCCATACGTTTAACCCACAGTGATGTAGCCCAAGAGTCATTGGGTGAGCTGAGCATCATTGAAACAGCAAGCTTCTTAGAGGATAAGAAAGTGAAACACAGAACTTGAAATCAACATTTGGGAATCTGCATTTTTCAAACCAATCACTAAAAATAGAATATTTTCATACATCCCTTCTCTCTATCTCACAATAGCCTTGGAGCCAATTACCTTCAGCTTCCATTTGAAATATTTAAGTTGTTATAAAATAATGAGAGTCAGAGGTACACAGCAATAGATGAGCCAGTCAACTAACCATTTAGGAGTTGCAGGGAGGGGGACAGTGTGGACTTCATTTGTTAGCAAGAATAAGATCTCACCATGATAATTTTAATTAAAACATCTTTTTTTATACTTTACAGAAAATTACCTTTTCTAGTCCAAATTATGTTTTATTTATATATTCTCAAATTGCTTAACAACATGTTTAAAAACATGCACTTTAAAAAAATTTCAAAGTGTATATTTTTACACAAAAAAGGTCTTATCATTTCAATATGAAAAGGTACAGTTAAGTAGGTTCCTGAAAGGTGTTGGATCCAGAAAACAAAAAGTGCTAAGAAGTCAAATAATGATAAGTAAAAATCACAATCATAAAGCAATATCAACACAAACACACACACACCCACACACACCCTGATGATAATAATTTGGCAAATGCTACTACCTGACATTCTATAAAATATTTCCAAAGCTTTACCAACTAACTTATATTCATGGATTAATTATAGTCATATATAAAACAGTTTCTAAAAGGGTTGAGTTTTACTCAAAGTCATGGAACATGACCTAAAACACTACTAAACTACACTTTAAAAAAAAAAAGATTTGCCATTACCTTCTCTTTCTACAAGAGTATATGACTTTGAAACAAGTGGAGGCCATTTGGAATTACCCAATATATGACCTTATTCAAACTTCCCACAGCACCTGCTCCCCACGTTTATAACTTGATGGAAATAAGTATATTGTGAAGATCTGAAGTGAAAGCCTGTTCAAGGTTATGAGAAAGCTAAAGAAATCTGGACTTTATATAAAGATTGCTTTTTATTCTCCAATGTCTTTTGCAGAAATCAAATGAATTTTTCAAAAGTTTCAATTGAAAACAAAGAAAATGAGTGCAAAATCAACTCTTTAAGACATAAATATTGCTGCTTTTTAAGATGGAAAAAGGAAACCAAAAAAAAGAATTATCATGGAAAAGCTATGTGTCATGGTGAATCAAATTTGCCTATCGACAGTCTAAATAATGTCATTTTTTTGTGCACAATGCATGATTTTGTATGAAATAACTTGGAAGTATATGTCAATTTTTAGGGATTAGACATAGAAGAAAAAATACTGTAACCAACAAAGTTAGAGTTTTACGATTTTATTTTGTGTGATTAATAAAGAGTTGTTATAAGGGATTTTTTTTTTTCTAAATACAGTAAGAATGAAATGAATTTAATTTCTTTGGCTTCTTTGCCCTCTAAGCTAGGACCTAATGATCTGTGAATATTTAATAAGTAATGAAATAACATGGTTCACGTGATAGTAATATAGAGAAAGAGCATGGACAAACTTGAAGATTTTGCTTAGAACCTAGTATTATGAAATATGTAAAGGCAGCATTTGTCATTAGCATTTGCAGAATGGCTCAAATATAAAGTAATGCCAAGGGTAAAATATTCCTCAAACAGGATTAGTCCTCATTGTGTCCATACAATGCAAACATACTTGAATTAAAAACATAGATTCTTGTTAACATTCTGAATACTCATTTCCAGACAAAACAAAACAAGCACATATTTCCAAGAATGCATGTGAAAACGCTCTTCTCATTTTCAAGTGTATCTAAATATGAGACAAAAATCTTACTTTGTATTTGAATGCTTTGATGTCGTACAGACATGGTTCTTTCCTTTTATCATTTCTTTTTCAGTTTAGGAAAAACCCACAGTTGAAAGCCTTTGATTTGGAGAAGAGAAAGACAAAGGAAAACTAGAGTAAATGGAAAAGACAATTTAAATATTTGGTGTGGAAGAAAGACAGGTAGAGGAAGTAGGCATGAGAAGGGCAACTGGAACCCTCCTACACTGTTGGTGGGAATGTAAATTGATACAACCACTATGGAGAACAGTATGCAGCTTCCTTAACAAACTAAAAATAGAGCTACCATATGATCCAGCAATCCCACTCCTGGGCATATATCCACAGAAAACCGTAATTCGAAAAGATACGTGCACCCCAATGTTCATTGCAGCACTACTTACAATAGCCAGGACATGGAAGCCACCTAAATGTCCATCGATAGATGAATGAATAAAGAAGATGTGGCACATATATACAATGGAATATTACTCAACCATAAAAAAGAATGAAATAATGCCACTTGCAGCAACATGGATGGACCTAGAGATTGTCATACTGAGTGAAGTAAGGCAACAGAGAAAGACAAATATCATATGATACCGTTTTTATGTGGAATCTAAAAAAAGGCTACAAATGGACTTATCTACAGAACAGAAGTAGAGTTACAAATGTAGAAAGTAAACTTATGGTTACCAGGGGGTAAGGGGGTGGGAGGGATAAATTGGGAGATTGGGATTGACATATACACACTACTATATATAAAAGAGATAACTAATAAGGACCTACTGTATAGCACAGGGAATTCTACTCAATACTCTGTAATGGCCTATATGGGAAAAGAATCTAAAAAAAGAATGGATATTTGTATATGTATAACAGATTCACTTTGCTGTACACCTGAAACTAACACAGCATTGTAAATCAGCTATACCCCCAAAAAATTAAAGAAAAAAAAAAGAAGGGCAATTGGAAATGTAAAAAGGTAATTAAGAGATTCAAAAGCCCATGCTTATTCACATAGCTGTCACAGATGTCCCAAGAAAGAGAGTGAAGTAGGCAAGCCCTCTTGTAGTTCAGAACTGATGCTGTTGCTTCCACTAGTATGCTATTGGTCAAAGCAAGGCATAAGGCCAGCCAGTTCAGAGTGGGGAAGTAGACTCTACATTTTACTAGGAAGAATTGCAAGAAATATTGTAATGGGCATGTTTACAAGAAGGAGTGGAGAATTGGGACCATTTGGGGGGCCACTGGTGTAATTAATCTACCACACTGACTAACCAAAGAAATGAGATGTCAAACTGTATCAAAAATTAAGTAAAGCTTAATTTCCTTATTTGTAGATATAAAAAAAATACAAATAAAATTTCTAATCTTTTCTTTCTGGACCCCTTGAATCCGCTCATATCTTCTATCTTTAATAACAAGTATTCCATTTAGTTTATTCAAATTTAACAGAAAAAGGAACTGAAAACTTCTTTCAACAAAAAGATATTTCCCCCAAATCTCTAAGATTAAGAAAATAATCTTACTAAAGTGTTTTTTAAAGCACGTTTCTATTTAAAACAATAGATTGATTTCCTACATTGAAAAATGAAGGCAATATTCTCACAATTTTTCCCACCTTCCCACCTGCAGCCTCCTGTATTGGTGAGTTATCTTAGTTTATATATGTTTTATACAATATTCTTGTTTATAACTTTCACATTCTATTCTGTAACCATAATATGCATAGTTTTTTGGCATTTTTCCATATTTCAATGAATTCTGTATTTACAACTAAGATTTTAATCCTGATGCCTCAATTCCTGAACTCTATTTAGATTTGTTTCTTAATTTGGCTGAATTTTATCAGCAAATATTTTTTTGTTTTATCCCCAAGAAGTATATATGGATGTTTTATTCCTTGAGTTCTTTCCTGGTTAGAAATATATATCTGTTGTCCTAGTAAAAAAAAAAATTGAATCTAGAGTGTGCATAATAATCCTGAGTCACAATTTCTCTCAAAATTTTATTGGTATTGATTTATTATCATCTGGCTTTGAATATAGTTTGGAGAAAGCTGAGGACAGCCTGATTTAGTTGCTGTAGGTTTGTTCTTTTTTGTTTATTTTGGCTAGATATTATCTTTATCATTTTGTATAGGGGAAGATAATTACTGTGATGAAATTTCAAACAAAATTTTTCATTATAAAAAGCTGTTTGCCCCACTTTGTATTCTACACAACTTATTGGCTATGCATTCACACTCCATTCTAAGAACTGATAGAGCCACAAAGTAACTCGATCACAAGAAGGGTGAGGATTTGATCTGATGTCTTCACATAAAATTCAAAAGCAGGATGTAGTAAGTATTTATCACCAATACTTATTTATAGAATTTGGTATAATTTGCTCTCTTCCTGTATTACAAATACATACTTATCTTCTGTTACATAAATAACTGAGTATATTTTAGGTTATTTTTCATCAAGGTCTATGTCATTAATCTAAATAAGCATTTTGAATCTGGATTACTTTCATCAACCCCTCAGATTTATTGATGATATGCTATATCTAAATACCTACTGCTTATATTTTCTTTGACATGTTCAATTTGCTTGCCAATACTGATTAAAAGACTGCTATTTTTAAATACCTTTCCATGATAGCACACATTATATGACATCGCCTGCTCAGGAATATGCTTCATTTGCATTTGAAATTTGATTTATATTTGCAATTTGTAGGAATCAATTTGATAGCATTAAAATGCATTTTTTGGTAATATGTTAGACTTAATGTAGAAAGAAACCTATCATAATGCATAGAAAAGATATATAAAACATAAAAACTAGTTTTAACTAAGGTAAGAAAAGTAAAGGGTATAAATGACCCAAATCCATAATTTGATAAGACTGATGGAAGATCCAAGCCTGCAATTTCCCTGAGGGCATCTCTGGATATGTAGATGCCTGGGTTTTAAAGTATTCACCAGGTGGATGAACAGGCAAAAAATCCTGCAGTCTGAAAATGATGAGATGCTGGATTAGAGATTCCTACTTAAAGTTAGGGTGACAAAAGGTTGTCATACTAGAAAAAAAAGAAGTGCTAAAGAAGGATACTTTCCTATCTTAGCTTCCTCTATACCTGGAGAGAATGTAAAAAAATAAGATCTCACCTAAGAATTACTCACCTTGAACACATACTCATAATGAATTCAGAGTTATAATTCAAACCTAAGTTAAAAATTATAAATGTCCTGGGTTGTCAGTGCCCCTGGGAGTAGGACAGAAATATATTTAAATAATTTCAGAACCAACTATTTTAAACATAAAACTCAAAGTATTGTCATGGGCAGCATTGCTAAAATCATGAGATCACAATAAAAAATACACAAAGAGAATTGAGAAAACAAGCCATTATGAGCAAGAACATAGAGACACAACAAATAGCCTCAGATATGCAAAGACTACAGAAGTTGAAATGATTACATATATAACATTAAAAAATGAGACACAGACCCAACTAAAGGTGGAAATCTGATAAATGGTCTAGCTGACATTGCAGAATACTAAGTAAAGAATTGGCTATTCAAAAAATGGTGCTAGGATAGCTGTTAACACATAAGGGAAAAAATACAAGATTGACACATCACACAGAAATCAAATTAATAAGTACTTAAATGTGAAATACAAAACTTTAAAACTTTTAGAAGAAAACATAAAAGAACATGTATAATGAAATAAGAAGCACAGACCATTTTAAAAAATAAGGAATTACATTAAAAATAATTCATTTTTCAAAAGACATCATAAAGGACTTCTGTTTTAGGGCATGAGGAATGTCTCCCACTATAAACAATTAGAAAACTGAAGAAATATATATTAATTCTTTTCAGACATTAGACAATGGGTAGTGCATAACTGAAATTCCTGAGAGAAAGGAAAAAAATGAAGTCAGCCCTACGATCACCCCAGATTTCTGTCTCTAAGCAATTTCTAGACCATGGCTCGTGGAGTGGGATATAAGCAGAGCCTGGTGGTCTCTCAATGAGAAGATGAGACAGATACACCAAGGTGGTAAGAACTTGAGGAGAGTATCAAGGGGAAGGAGCTACATAGGGTAAAGTGTCCATAAATTGTTGACTCTTGAGTCTTTGACCATATACTAAGCTATGCATTTATACACTAAAATAGGCCAAGTGAAGAATAACTTCCAGGGAAAGGAAGTTTTCTTGGGAACTTTAAGCCAAACAATTTCAAGACCTAAAAAAAGGCTGAGAATCATCCAAGATCATACAGACCATAATGAAGGGACCTTGTTGAATCCATGGAGCTTTAAGTAAGTATCCCAAATATCAATACCTTAATTTCAGGACTAAATTAGCCTTAGTATAGGGGCTACAATATACATGACCTTAAAAACCTTCAAAACAGGCTTTGAAAGAATGAAGTCGCTATGCCAGAATTGTAATTTCCTTCCGGGAAAAAGGCCAACAGTCTCTGAGTACAACCCACTCAAGCAATCAATCACATAAACTTCATAACGTCTGGGATCTAATGAAAAGTTGTAAGACATGCAAAAAAAGAAGAAATATGTAATTCATTTCCCAGAAGGAAAAAAAGAGACCTAGTAGTCACAGAAATGTTGAAATTAGCAGACAAGGACATTAAATGGCTTTATAAGAAATGAACCACTAATACATGTAATAATATTAATAAAACTCTATGGCATCACTGTAAGTGAAAGAAGCTAGACATGTAAGACTATACCCTGAATTATCCCCTATATATAAGATGCCAGAAAATGTAAAACTATAATAATAGAAAACAGATCAGAGGTTGCAAAGAGCTTGGGATGGAAATAGGGGATTTGCTGCAAAGGGACAGAAGAAAACTTTTGAGGTGATTAAAATATTTTTGGTTGTGGTGGTAACAGGACTATTCTTTTTTTTTTTTTTTTTAATAAATTTATTTATTTATTTATTTTTGGCTGTGTTGGGTCTTCGTTTCTGTGCGAGGGCTTTCTCCAGTTGCGGCAAGCGGGGGCCACTCTTCATCGCGGTGCACGGGCCTCTCACTATCGCGGTCTCTGTTGTTGCGGAGCACAGGCTCCAGACGCGCAGGCTCAGTAGTTGTGGCTCGCGGGCCCAGTTGCTCCGCAGCATGTGGGATCTTCCCAGACCAGGGCTCGAACCCATGTCCCCTGCATTGGCAGGCAGATTCTCAACCACTGAGCCACCAGGGAAGCCCCAACAGGACTATTCTTAATTTATGAAAGTGTTTCTTGATTTTGGTGGTGGTTACATGACTATATGTATATAAACACTTTAGAACTCATTGAACTGAACATGTTAAAAGGATAAAATTATATATAAATTATGTCTAAATAAATCTGATATTTTTGAAAAAGAAGATATTATAGCTGTGTGAAAACAAATGGAACTTACAAATAAATGAATGAGAAATCAAGAAAAGAAAACATCAAAAACAAAAAGTTCAATGAACAGGATTGATAGATGCTGTAGAACAGAAGATCAGGGAAATAAAAGAGGTAGCAATAGAAACTACCCAAAATGAATCACAGAGGAAAAGGACTGAAAAAAGTGACCTGGGAAACAATACCAAATTCTCTACCATGCATGTCATTAGAGTCCTAGAAGGAAAGGAGAAAGAAAAGAGAATAAAAAATATATTTGAAGAAATAATGGGGTTTCTAGAATGTGCTGCTTAGTATGTAGACATTAGGAAAGAGCACTGCTTCAGCCCTAGCAAGAAAAAAGCCAAATAATATATAAAACTATACTGTTTCCTGAACCTATCAGAGAACTGAAGTTGCATGACAACAAACTAACTACAATCTAAGGAAAGACAGGCACCTTCAAGAAATGGGCCATCAGCCCTTACTCACTTGGAGCAGAACACAGGAGTAATATGAACCACCATACTAGCGGGTAAGCTACAATTTTTAGCAAAGTACCAAAGGCCAAGTGCAGGTGAGAGTGAAAGCATAGAACTCCTGGAATCCACAGATACAGGGAAGTTCACACCCCCTTGTAGTTTCTTCTTTGCAGACTTTCACAAGGTGATTATAACAAAAATTGGGACAGTCCATCAATGAAAGCAGCCCTGCTAGACCCTTCTTCCCTGTGGAACAAAAGCATTAGGACTCCAAGTGAAGGACAGCAAAGGCCGTCATCTCCAGGGTACAGGTAAAGATCCATTGAAGCTGGGGTAAGAGAAAGGAGAAAATATTCTCTACCCCTGGGAGAAAGGCATTTGACCATTACAGGTTTAGGCTGATAGAAATCATTCTCAGCAGGCTTTTACTCCAGAAATCATTGTTAGAGGAAGTTTTTCAGGCAAAAGGAAAATGTTATCTGGTGAAAGCTTGAACCTACATCAGGGGTCAGCAAACATTTCCCATATAGTGTCAGTAAATAGTAATACTTTAGGCTTTACAGGATTCTCTTGTAAGTACTCAACTCTGCCTTTTCAGCACAAAAGCAGCCATATACAATATGTAAATGAATGAATGTGGCGGAATTGCAAGAAAACTTTATTTACAAAATCATGTGGAAGGCCATAGTGCACCAACCCTAATCTGTGCAAAGGAATGAGGACCATCGGAAATGGTAAATATACTGGTAAATATAAAACATTTTTTTTCCTATTTCAAGGTTTTTTTAATCAAAAACTTGAAGCACTACTTCCCTATGGCAACTTATAATAAAAGACATAAAACTAATAAGCTCAATTGTGGAAGTAAATTGAAATCCTTAAAAAATACTCAGTTAATCCAAAAGAAAGCCACAAACAAGGAAAAGGAAACAAACAACAAAAAAGAGGGAACAAATAGCAAGAGAATAGAGGCAAACCCAACTCTATTGAAAATCACATAAAATTTTAATTATATGAAATGTAAATTATATAAAATTATAAAAAACATTATTATATAAAATGTAAAAAGGCAGAGATTGTCAAATTGGTTTAAAAAGCAAAGCCCAGCTATATACAAGAGGTGCATTTTAAATATAAAAACAGAGATAGAAAATGATAAAACATGTAAACGTGAATAGGAAAGCCAGAGTGGCTACATTAATATCTGACAAAATAGACAAAGATAAGAAGTATTGCCAGAGATAAGGAGGGACTGCATAATTTCTGACAAAACGTCTGAACATTCTTAAAGTTCTTTATCAGTATTGGCTGCTTTTGATATTTCATTTTTTCTTTGTCACAAGTTTTTGACAACTTGATTAAGATGTGCCATTGTGTAGTTTTCTTTCTGAGATAAAGATGGTCAATTCATCAAGAAGACACAACAATCCTAAATACGTATATGCTCACCTAAGAGAAGAGTATCCAAATATGTAAAGCAAAAACCAACAGAGCCAAGGAGATATAGCTACACCCATGAGGTTTTTAAAAGAATGTAACATGTACACATGAAAAGAATCTAATAGGTATATAGAAAACAAGAAACTAATAGAGATGTAGAAGACTTGGAATAATACTATCAAATTTACTGAATTGACATAACAATTCACCCAACATCTGAAGAATACATTTTTTAAATGTACAATTCTGTGGTTTTTAGTATATTCTCAAAGTTGTGCAACTATCACCACTATGTATCTAACTAAGAACATTTCCAACACTCAGAGAGTGTCTGTACCCATTAGCAGTCATTCCTCATTCCTCCCTCCCCTTCACCACTGGCCACCACTGATCTGTTTCCTGCCTCTATGGGTTTGCCTATTTTGGACATAATATACAAATGGAATCATCCAATATGTGAGGCTATGTGACTTTTTTAATGTGACTTCTTTCTCTTAGATTAATGATTTTAAGGTTCATCCTTATGCAGCATGAATCAGTATTCTGTTTCTTTTTATGGGTAAATATAGGTACACTCTGTTTTGTTTATCTATTAATCCATTAGAGCTTTCCTCAATATATTTAATTTATTCATCACTAATTTACTTCCATTGGGGTGTCAGAGAGCCAAAGGAAATAAGAAGTCAAAGAAGAGTTAGGAACAGGAGAGAGAAATAAAGATACTCAGTTTAGACATCAGTCTGCTGGATTTTTACTCACTTTAAAATCCAAGTCCTCTAGAAAAGGCCTGGACCTTTCTGCTTCATGGTATCCCATCAAGTCTTAATTCCAAAAATGATATATCATTTTCAAACTGTAAACATCATTTCATTTACTTTTATTCATAATTTTTTCACTCTCCTTGAGATTACAATGAAGCTCAAGGAGAGACATTTAAAATTTTTTGCATGCTCTGAGAATAATTTCTTAGATAAAATACCACATTATTCCCCTATAAAGCAGCTGTAGCTGGAATTAGTTCAAGCTGGCAATATTATTTTATATGAATTTATTATAAATTAAATGGTAACATTGGCAGGATTATTCAGGAAAAGCCTCTCCTCCCAGTAATGTCATTTTCCCATAAATTTATGTCATTCCTATAGGTCATGCCAGCAGCTCTTGATCTGCATTTTTCTGAGGGGTTATACTAAGGATACTTTGCAGGAATTGGCCCCTAGAGTCTAGTGAGGACTCTTAAAGATAGCATCTTTTAGGCCTGAATTTAGTA
Source organism: Balaenoptera physalus (assembly GCF_965194825.1). NCBI lineage: Eukaryota > Metazoa > Chordata > Mammalia > Artiodactyla > Balaenopteridae > Balaenoptera > Balaenoptera physalus. Next base: position 127,666,777 of record NC_138890.1, read on the forward strand.
TCTCCAGAAGCTGTCACAGCAAAGTCCATTTTTCATATGCTCACTCACCAGAGAGTGAAAACTTCATTTTCTGGAATGAAAGAATATCATTTGGGATATCACAAACTGGTATTCTCTTCTTCATTCACAAATATTATTCTCCTTATGATAATATACCAGTAGTTTGTATGTTCCTAATTTGCTAATTAGGAACATAGACATTTAAACATAAATAAGTTATAGTTTACATTTCCTAAGCAAATTTTACCTTTATTTTTGAAATAGTATAATTAAGATTGTAAGGAAAACCATTTAGATGCCCTAATGAACAAGTGGTATTCAAGAATCTCCAAAACATCTACAAACATATATTCAAACACAAACAGCCTTGAACTAAAAATAGCTATTTTGTTAAAGTATATCTTCTAAAAACTCTTATACAGTACTCTGTGCATTTGATAAATATTTATTGAGCTGCTACTATGTCTTCTTCTAGGCGAGGTATGCTGGGACCTGGGAGTGCTTGCACCTGGACAAAAGGCTCCTTGAGCAATGGGATACAGAGAAACTATAATCGACTAAAAATAACTGCATGCATGCACAAGTTGGGGCAATTATGAGCAATAGGATACAAAAAGGCCACAACACACTGCCATTTCTGAGGTGCCAGGAGCAAAAGTAGGGCGCTGCCCATGATTCTTGCACGGGGCACCACCAAAGGGGTGGACAGACCACCTAAGCTACACCTCCTGCCCAACCCATAGATCTGCCCCCTGTTGTTACCCCATTTAAGGATCCAAGCAGCTCCTTTCTGAGAGCTAGCAGGGGCATCTGTTTCTTGCTTTCGCTCCTTGTGCTGCAGCACGAGCACCAATAGAGCCTTGTCTGAAAGCCTCATTTGGCCTCTTATCAATATCTATTGATTAAAGATTCCAGGGGCCCAGGTCTGTAACATAGGTGTCTGGGATACATCCAGGAATAAAACATTGGGGGAAGCGAAAGAGAAACAAACAGTAAATATAATGAATAAGTAAGTTATTTAGTATGTATGTTAAAGGTGATAAATTTTGTGGGAAAAGGAAAAAGAACTAATTAAGAAACTAAGAAAAAGGAATGCTGGGCAATAGTGGGGGGTGGAGGGGATATAATATCAGCCACAATTTTAAATAGGATGCTTAGAATAGGCCTCCTTGAGAAAGTGATGTTTAAAGAAAAACGTTCAAAGTAGGTAAGGGAGTGAACTGCATGAGTATCTGGAAGAAGAACATTCCAGGCAAAGGGAAGTGCAAATATCGTAAGGTGGTATGTTTTGAGATCTCCCTAGTTATGATAATATCTTTGATTTTCTTCCAGTCCTGAAGGAAGGATCAAATCCTTGGGCTCTACCTCTTCTTTGTCTTCTTCATATAATGAGTTTACTTGGCCCTCCTGAACCCTTGGCCATCACGTCCTTCTTGGTAGTACCTTTTCTCAGTACTTTTATGCATCCTTCATAGATGGCCTCAAATGCCTCCAAAGCTATCTCAGGGAAAATGACATTACTGGGAAGAGGGGTTTCCTGGATAATTTTGAGGGGACTTCCCTGGGGGTCCAGTGGTTAAGACTTGGCTTTCCAGTGCAGGGGGCGTGGGTTCAATCCCTGGTTGGGGAGCTAAGATCCCACAAGCCTTGCGGCCAAAAAACCAAAACGTAAAACAGTAGCAATATTGTAACAAATTCAATAAAGACTTTAAAAATGGTCCACATCAAAAAACAAAGCAAAGCTATCTCGTTGGTCTCTCCATCTCACTGTTCTGGTTGATCACGGATCTTTCTTACTCTTTCAGTAACTCCCTATTACTTGCTGGATAAAGTACAGATTTCTCAGCACTTAAGAATTTCTCGTATTTGCTCTCTCATCTACCTTTTTATCCGCATGCTCCCAACTCTCTCCCTCCAGGCCAAAATTGAACCACAAACTTTCTGTACCATTTCTATCACCCTGTCCACTTTTCACTTTTCTTACACTCTTCTCTCTCCCTGAAATGTCCATCCCAGCTCTAGCTCCACCTTTTGAAATCTAAACTCTTAAAGGATCCACCCACACACCACCTCACTTCTAACATGTTTTCTTTTTTTTTTTATTGGAGTATAATTGCTTTACAATTTTGTGTTAGTTTCTGTGATAAAACAAAGTGAATCAGCTATATGTATACATATATCCCCATATCCCCTCCCACCCTCCCTATCTCACCCCTCTAGGTCATCACAGAGCACCAAGCTGAGCTCCCTGTGCTATACAGGAGCTTCCCACTAGCTATCTACTTTACACATGGTGGTACAGATCAAGAGCTGCTAGCATGACCTATGGGAATGACATAAATTTATGGGAAAAATCAGGGAAAATGACACTAATGGGAAGAGAGGTTTTCCTGGATAAATCTGCCAATGTTACCATTTAATTTATAATAAATTCATATAAAATAATATTGCCAGTTTGAACTAATTCCAGTTACAGCTGCTTTATAGCAGAGTAATATAGTCTTACTTAAGTATTTTATCTAAGAAATTATTCTCAGAACATTCAAAATTTTTAAATGTCTCCACCACCTTTACATGTCAACATTTTTAAATGTCTTCATTGTAATCTCAAGGAGAGTGAAAAAATTATGAATAAAAGTAAATGGAATGATGTGATGGCTCCCTCTTCTGAACGTCCAGAAGCACTTTGCACTACCCTTACCTCATGGATCGTGCTCTGCTTTGCATTATGTTTGCTTCTAATAATACAATAGTCTTCCAGTAGATTGAAATCTCTTTTAAGTTTAGCCACAATTGCTCCCGCATTTTTATAGCATGCACAATATGCACCACGAATATACAATCAAATGGAATGAACTTGTGACTGAACCTTCTAGGAAAAAGCAGAGAATACACAGTTGATTGGAATTACACTTCACAGTGTTCAAGTATTAGAAATCTGGGCTGTGCAAGGGGCTACAGAGGTAGGTATGAATGACTGTAAGCTTCCCTCCAGAAAAATTTGTTAGCAGTAATAGAAGTAAAAATTGACTCTGGGACTACTAATATACTTGCATGCTAAAATTATAATAAAATAATAAAAACAGTGATGCTAATAACTGACCATCATTGAATGATTATTATAAGTTTGGCACTGTGTAATACTTCATTTGACTTACTTTATTTACTCCTTATAAGACCCCATGAAGTAGCTATTTAAATTATTCTCTTCGTTTTCAGTTGAAGAAACAGAAGATGGGATGGGTTAAAGTAACTTACTAAAGAGTACTTTTCCACAACACCACAGATATCAGTTCTTGGGAAATAAGAACACAAATTTTTCTTCGTATATGAATTTATCTATAAATTTTCGTTTATTCAGTACTTTATATGTTACTCTTTTGTGAGCACTCCTGGCCTCTACATAAGAGCCTCCCATTCACTAATTGAATAAAGTAGGATGACTTAGTTTTAAGAATCAAAACTTTAAAATACAAACCTGTATTAGTGAATCTAGAAGGGCTTTTTTCATAAAATGCCCACAGTTTTATGTGTTATTAAAAGTGACCAATAATAAGAAATAAATCCTTCATAGATTCTACTGCTGAGTTGAAGGAATTATTCCATTGAAAGCTGGAGCAAAATTCTTAAGCCATCATCTAGTAAAATACCTGCAGGTGGGTCCATATGTCAGCACACACTGACCTTTGCATAATCCCTCATTTTCTTATAAAGTTAGAAAGAGATTTTCCTAACGAAATGATGTAGATACTGATTATAATTACACAAGACTGTTTCTGCTCTATGAGTAATATTTGACTTCACAGTTCAAGAAATGGACTCTGGTCCTTCAAACTCATCGGCCAGAAAGAAGGAGTTAGGATAACCACTGCTTTAGAGGACCGTTTATGTTGAGGAAAGAAAAGCCTTTGGATTAGACAATTATGGAAGTCCAAATCCTTGGGTTTAGAACTGGAAGAGACTATTGAGCAAGATTTTATCCTCTACAAATTACTAGAAAAGTAAGCCCAAAAAACCCTTCATCTAATTAATGATGTACAGTATCCATGACAAATAAACTGTGACAATTAATGCAACAGAATAAAATTGGCAATATCACAGTATCAGAAAGAGAAAGTTGTGTGCAAAGCAATGGGATTTATAACTGGGTAATTAGGGGAATTATGATAATAATTGGAATGTCAAGAAGGGCATCATTTTTATGTAAAAGATACAAAGCACAAATTAAAAATGCCATGTTAACTCTATATGGTAAAAGAAAAATTGGTCTCTTATGCTTTCTAAGTAAAAAAATGTGAAGCAGAATAAATACTCTCTCACTGATCATTCAGATGACTACGTCTAAAGCATTTTAATTCATTTAATTGTATCCTAAGTCACTGGCTCTACAGTTGTAAGAATCAATTAGGCTAGAAACTCCTCAAAGTCAGGAACCGAGTATCTAGTGAAGAACTTTTAGTATCTATTGAAGTAGCATTTATGATGATTTAAAAATCAGTAGGCACTCAATAAATGCTTATCGAATAAACAGTTTTTCCTTTAGGTTGCAGTTGTAGGCAGTTTATGTTCATAGGTTTGAGCCAATACGCTTGAACTTTTTTTCACATAGAAATTTTTGAATTTGGCATTCAGTTTCTCAAATGGAATTTCTAGATGAATGCATAAAATAGGCCTTTCACCCTAGGTATCTATCACCATACTTACCAGCATAGCTCATTGCAAGTATCCTTGTGCCAAGCTCCAATTAGCAGTGATAAAGAATACAGGACTTTAGCTCTGTAGCTCACTTAGCAAATAGTGCACATACCATAGTCCAGAAGGCCCTGAGTAAATGTTTGCCAAAGAGTGTAGCACATTTTACAAAGTAATAGAATTTGTAAAAAAAAAAATCTCTAGCCCCAGGATAGAAAAAGATTTCCATCCCTCTGTGGTCCATATCTATTTGCAATGGAGAGTTGTACATTGATCCGTCGTGCAGTGAATCTGTCTCTCTGGCCACTATTGATTTCAGTTTACCCAATCAGCAAGGTTCACAGACTTAGTTTTAAATGGGTTGAGAGTATATGGACTGCCAAAGGATAACTATTTATCAAGGGAGCCCTGGAGCCATTGGATGAAATTAATTTGTTAGTAGCCTGGCACAGTCTACTATATCTATCAGAGTTAGATGAATGTTGAAAGGTTTCAATAAGGGAACAAGCCCCTTATTCCCTCCTGCTATTCTAATGCTCTTACCAGTTTCAAGCCGTCTAGTCTTACTCTTTTGAACAATCACGTATCTGCACCTTCTTATGTCGCTTACTATGTGTAACAAACTGAGCTAACACTCAAAAAGAGGGGTCCTGATTATAACCATTAAGTCACTTTGGGGCCTCAGGAAATCTACATGTCACTTCCATGCTCCAATTTCTTCATCTGTACAATGCATATGGCAGCAGCTGCTCTTCTCAAACTTACCATCATTCTCATATTTCTCTACCTCACAGGGAAACACTGAAGACCACTGAGAAAATGGATTCTACGTCCTAGCAGGCAGTCATTCCAGTGGTCCTCTTAAGAACAAAAAGGACTCCTATACTCCTTCTACAGCTTCCTTTATTGTCACATTTATGCACCCCTTCCCTAACCCAACATCTCTACTATCTAATAACAAAAATAGGGAGTTGTACTGATTTTAAGGTTGGGCAGTTTTAGTTCCTGCTTTACTGGTCAGAAGATCAGCTCTTCTGAGGCTGGTCAGTTCCCACTTAGAGTCTACCTTTCCAAATGAACATAGGGTGCCACTTTCAAACAGAAGCAAAGGTAAATCCAGCCCATCTGTGTTCCTTGTCTTGGCTAATGGTATTACCTATTGAAGCATCAATTTTTCAAGTATTACCCTCCAAGCACCTCTGCCCAAATCTAGCTACTTACCGCATTTCACCATTTCTCCTGCTGCAAAGTCTCTTAAGTCTGTGACTATTCAATGTCATCACTTATATCTTCTTTAGACCCTTTTTATTTCTAAAATTAATCACAACAGAGATATAAGTAATCATTCCTGCATTCCACTATTTCCAGAATTATCTTTTAAAACACCAAACTCCTTATACCATTCTCCTCCTTACAAGCTCCCAATAACTGCTCATCACCTACAAAGTCCAAAGTCATCAGCATGTCAAACAAAGCCCTTTAACATCTGGCAAATCTCTCAGCTATACTCTCACAATGACTAAATTCTAGTTATACCATATTACTCACTCATATAGGTTAGGTTCCCCCAGAAGACTGCCTTTGGATAGGATAGAGAAGTAATTTGGAAGGTGGTGCCAGAAAGCACAAGTAGGGAGCTGTGAAACTGAAAAAGTCAAGAGAAGAAAGTCAGAGTATGCTAATAAGTGATTACCATGTGGGCTCAGATGTGCACAATTCCCTCAGAGGCTCTTAGTGACCATGTAGAACACACCTCAAAGTCATTCCACCCAAAGGGCAAGGGCTCTGGGGTGTTTGTACTTTAACTTCCATCTATCATATTTTAAGGGCAAGTCCAGCGTGCATTAACTACCCGACACTTCCAGCCTGCAGGCTAAGCACACACCTCTGGCCAGAGAAGGCCTTCAAGCAGAACTTAAACTCTGGCAATGAGGAACCACCAGCATGAATGTGTATAGAATGCTGAAGGGACCTAGCCAGGACCCCAAGAGTAACTGTAACACTCACAAATCTGCAAATATGCCCTGTTCCTCCCTGTCTCTGCCATGTTTTTTTTGTCTTTGTTCATTTTTAATACTGTTGTCTCTATCTGAACAGTGCCTTTGCCCTACTTTTCCTCCTGGTAAAAAGTCCACACCCCTTGAGACTTCTTCACATGTACCAGGCTTGTTGGACTTTGTCTTCTGGGCTGCATAAGACCTATGCAGACCCGTAGCAGAACAGCAGCTACATTACTGTAAATATCTTTTTACTTCCATCCTTTCCCTGCTCAGTGTAAATCACTCACATTTGAGTTAATAACAAGTCCTTTACTTTGATTGCATTTTCTCAAACAGAAAGCTTCAGGGTATAGAGGCAGATCATAGAGCTCTAAAGGCCCTTGGAGAATACACAGTTCAATCTTTCATCTCACAGATGAGAAGTGTCTTAGTCAGTTTGTGCAGCATACAATAACAGAATGCCATAAACTGGGTGTCTTAAACAACAAATATGTTTTTTCTCACAGTTTTGGAGTCTGGGAAGTCCAAGACCAAGGTGCAGGCCAGTTGGTTCCTGGTGAGAGCTCTCCTCCTGGTTTGCAGAAGGACGTCTCACTGTGTCATCACATGATAGAGAGAAAGATCATCTTTCTCATGTCTCTTCTTAGAGCAGGCTTTCTCATTTTTTGCAGTATGAAGAGGCTGAGAACTTTCTTCAAAAAAAAAAAAAAGCAAATCCTTTTTGCTTAATAATTCCATTTTCAAGTTCTCTCTCTCTTCTCACATTCTACTATAAAAAGGAGGAATCAAGCCACTCCAATACTTTGCATAGAAATCTAGCTAAGTATACAATTTCATCTTTCCCAAGTTCTACCTTCCATAAAATACTAGAATATGAGCACAATTCAACCAATTTCTTTGCCACTTTATAACAAGGATTGCCTTTTCTCCATTGTGCAACTACATGTTTCTCATTTCCATCTGAGACCTCATCAGAATGGCCTTTACCATTCATATTTGTACTAACATTTTGTACATTATTATTTATGTAAGGTCCAAGAAGATGGAAACTTGTTCTATACCTTTACTCTATGCTTTCCGAGCTCTCACCAGAATGACCTTTCAAATTCCCTTCACAACAATCTCAGTTTCTTCTAGAATGCACCCAAAACTCTTCCAGCTTCTATTACCAGTTCAATTTCACATTTTTAGGTATTTGTTACCCTAAACTGAGTGGCTTAAATAAGCATTTGTTTCTCATCGTTCTGGCAGCTGGAAGTCTGAGATCAGGGTGTCAGCATGGTTGGGTTCTTAATGAGCGCTGCTTCCTGGTTTACAGATGGCCGCCTTCTCACTTTGTCCTTACATGGTGGAAAGAGAGCTAGATAGTTCTCTGGTCTCTTCTTATAAAGTCACTAATCTCATTCCTGAGGACTCCACCCTCATGATCTAATTACCTCCCAAAGGCCCCACCTCCAAATACTATGTTGGGATTAAGATTCAACATTTATATTTGGGAGGAACACAAACACACAGTCCACTGCACATGCCCACCTGGATGCCTATTAACCCCAATCCTAATTCCCTTTCTCATCAATAACCCTACCATCCTTCTCTAATATACTTTCCATATTATGGTATATATTATTTATACCATATATTTACAGTACAGTATGCCATCTCTTGCTAAGTAAGGAAGTTCCTTGAGATTTAATCTTTGCCTCAAATATCTTTATACCACCATAGTACCTTATACATGTTTTCTGAATAAAGTAATGGATAAATGAATACACAAGTGAATGAATAGCAAAAAGAAACCAACCCTCTGTAACTGAGAAAATTAGCCACTGTGGACTTAGCATGCTCTTACTTATTCCAGAGATGATTAACAATTTCATGTAACTCTAGTGTCCCTACTAAGAATACAGGTCTACACTTCTAAGGTGATTTTTAAAAATAATTTTTAAGTATTTTCTGGATGTTTTGATGCCTTGGTGCAATGGATAGTATTTTCCTTCCTCCATTGGGGTAGATAGTCCCGGAAATAGAGACTACTTGGTACATTTCTTCCCTCACACTGGGGTCATCTAAACTGGGAGAAAGAACAAGCACTAGGCTAGAATCAAACATAGTTAAGTTCTTACTTAAAATTTTTGAAGTATTTTATTATTACTATTATATTATTGAGCCTAGGGTCCCTAACAGTATTTTGGTTATCCTATTTGCTGTGCAACGAACTCCAGTAGGTCACTGAGATATAAGAAACAGAGGACTAAAGCATAAGTTTTAGAAAAGCTAAACGAAAAAAAAATCCTGTCCTTTGATATGGGAATGATAAGAAAATAGAAATGGCTATTTAATTTTGACAGTAGGAAGCATTTGAGTCAGTAGATGTACTTTGCTTTCCTCCTTTTTAATATTTTTTCAAATCTTCAATTTTTTTTTTAAACTTAGAGACATGGCCCTCATACATACTTAATGAGTGGGAAACTTTATTTTTGGAAATGAGAATTTTTAAGCTTAAATTTATGCTGTGTTGTTTTTTGAAGAAAAATTGTCTTCACTCACAATAATTATTTTCTCTCTGCTTTAAAAAAGTAAAATAGGCTTTTTATACTTTTGAGGATATTTTTGGTTTAGAAACCACTGTTTGAAGGGTGAAAAAAAAGCTGATGGAACTTATTTATGAAGCACAAATAGGAAATATTAATTTGCTAACGAGTGAGGGGGCGTTCACAAATATAATGCTGCAAAGAAACTTCTATGAGATTTTTTGGTAATATGTTTTAGGGGTGCTTAATTTATTGCTATGTAAGTGAATAACATGTACCCAAAACTCTACTATTTCATGAAAATAGGGATTAAGTTTCAAGACACTTTTACTTAGGTCATTTGTAGAGATACACTTCTTTCACTTGTAAATTTAAAATTTTCCACTGGAGAGGAGCAGTAGCTAGTCAAATCGAAACATTAATCTTACACAGAGTAACAAACAGTGACAACAATAGAAAAAAAATGCAACAACAAAGATTTCCATGTTTTTGTAATTTCTCTTAAAAATTCAAAGTGTCCCAAACCACAGGACACCTTAGATGCAATTCAGAAATCACTGGATATTGTTTTAGTTCTTTCAGGCAAGGGTAACTTGATATATCAAAGGGTATCCTCTGGTTCTACATGAGTTTTAATGAGCTACCCATAGGAGAAATAATAATAAAAAACAAAAAAACACTGTGTTATTGAGCTTGATCCATTTCCCAAGTGGCATACAGGAGTTAGAGCAAAGTGTCAATAACTTAAAGGCCACAGGCTTCTGGGGTCTCTTTGTTCAGGAAAGATATACTCTGCTAGTTCAATTTCTGGTATTTTATCTTCTTTCTCACTAAAAATCCAACAGTCTTAGTGATTTCTGAAATCAAATTAATATGTTAGTTTCAGACCTCAAACAAAATGAAGAAACTTCATGCAATAACAAAACAAAGCAAAACAAAACTTAACTCTTTTTCCAGAAGCACTTACATAGACATATTAATGGATATGTTTGTGATCTTTGGAAATAATAACCTGAAATGATACATTTTAGAATCATTATCTGATATTATCCCTGGGAAGAAGTTTCTTCTGAAGTATATAAAGTGTATTTCCCTCAAATCTGCAACATTTCAATTTGTTAAAGAGGGAAATTTTTAGTAGTATTGTGAAAAATTAGAAGGCAAAGCATTTGATGGTTGCTTACTTGGCAAAATCTGGCCAGCAAAAACAAAACAAAACAAAAACAACAAGTTTAAAAGAGAAAAATCAATGGTAATCACAGAATTTTCTCATCCTTAATTAGGAAATGGGAAAAGTATCTTATTCTCTTGCTATTATATCATCACTATTTGTGATATTTTATTTGTGAAATATGAATGCAATTACTCCCCAGCTTGTATCCATATCTCTTTCAATATGACTTTGCAGATTCTCTCTTCAAGAGATTAATTTTCCTAGTACTTGGGCTGCCTTATGACTTTTCCTAGCTAGTTGAGTGTGGCAAAATTGATATGTGTCAGTCCTGAGCCTAGGCCTTAAAAGGCCTATGCACCTCTTTGTGCACTCTTGGAACTCTGATCAGCTGCTATTTGAAAAACCTGAGCTAGTCTCCCAGATGATGAGAGACATGAGCATTTATCACCTGCCCTGGGTTGGCAGATAGCCAGCCACCAGAAATACGAGTGAGGCCATGCTAGACCAACCAAAACGCAGCAAAATGCAGATACACAAGCAAGCCTAGCAGAGACTGGCTGATCTAGGTCAGATCAGTAGATCTGTTGCCAGAGCTGCTCCAGGTCTTTGCTCAAAACCCACCAACTCTCACCTTTAGCAGGAGTGTCCTTGCTCAAAACCTGCCAACTCCCCTACCACCTTTAGCAGGAGTGAACATAAGTCTTTAAGTTAAAGCATTCTGAGATAAGAAAGAAAGCTATACACAAAAAAAGAAAAAAACCATATGGAACCAGCTGTGACCAAGATGGTGAGGAATCTGACCTCCAACAGACCCAGAGTCTTATATGTTGATTTTACTACATTAGCATATTAAATGACACACTTACTGGCAGCCAGGGCCTGGACATTAAGGACCAAAAAAAGATAAAAAGGGGGTGGCACCCTGTTCCCTCCAAAAAGCCCTGCCCCTTCCCCCATAGACTAATGCATATGCCTCCCCAGCATTAGCCTCACTCCTCCTCCTTTGCTTTCTCTTTAAAATTAAATCACTCTCGCCAGGTGGGCAAGAAATTGATCTGTGAACTTAGCTCCCGCGTCTCCATTCTTTGGCCACTGAATAAAGCTTGAGCTGTGTAGATTTCAGCTTCAGTTTCATGATTAGCCTACTCGAACCCAAAAAACCCCAATGGAAAAAGAACTCTCCCCCGCAGAGGTGGAGAACCTGGGCTTGGCTAGGGCCTGAGCAGGGTCCATACAACTTAATTTGTTAACAGATCCATCCAGCCAACCCTCACTTGTGAACAAAACTAAATGGTTATATTCTTAAAGCCACTAAATTGGGGGTTTCTTTGTTACACTGTAAAAGAAAACTCATGTGCCATTTGAAAACTTTATTCATCTTATTATCTAATTTTTCTAATCTAATTAGCTCTCATTTAGGATCTAATTGAATGAAATTAAGAGAAAGATTCCAATGAAGACATTTATTGCTCTAACTGCTCATTCATTCTAAACATAATTTCAAGGTATCTTGCTATATAGCAAAGTAAAAATTGTTATAACAAGACAAATCTAGAGCTCCTTCTAGTTCTGAATTTGTGTATGAATGGGGTAGGGGAAGAAGTGGTACCCAGCAGGACCTAGTGAGGCTCCTGGGCACAAAAGCCTTTCTGTGTCCCTCATTTCTTGATTACAGGAATTAGGCTTCATTCAGCCTCCATGACCTTCCCTGAGTTCCAAGAAGCAGCTTTAAACAGTTGCTAATCAGGGAAGGGAAGGGATGCTGAGACAAGGAAGGAAAAATCAAAAGAAACAATAGTGCAGCCTTGGGGCAGGGTCCTGGTTCCATGTCAAGGGATACACATAACAATATCTTTGAGCTGTTTTGCTGAAACCCCCACTAGGTGGCAGAAGTTAACTGTGTGCTGCCCACAAGCACGGAGACCCCAGACTGGTTAGAACCAGAAGGTTGATGATGCTGACTCCCACTTACCACACCACCAACCAATCAGAAGAATGTCCACCAGCTGATCATCCCCTCTTTGAACCATTTCTATAAACTCCTCACTACCCCTCCAGGTCGGGACACACAGTTCTGAGGGCATTAGCCAACTGTGGCTCACTTTGCCTGGCAAAAAAATAAAGCTATTCTTTTCTACTTCACCCAAAACTCTATCTGAGAATTAATTTAGTATTGGGGTACAGAGGCTGGATTCAGTTTCAGAAGTAATACACAAGGATAGGATACATCGTCTCTGCAGTACCTTCCTTCCATTTCTAGAGACTAGTGGGGCAGGGAAAAAGGAAAAGATGAAATTCCAAAGCTTCTGTTTGTTCTCTGTGCTGCTAAAAGTTGAGATCCAAAGTAAAAGGCTCTTTTAGAGCCATGCTTTGCATAACAATGGAAATCAGGTAGGATTAGCACAAGTAAATGACAATAGAGTTTGGGGGTTTGTCAAATCCTCCCATGGGGTTCAGGACATGGTACCCTGAAATATGGCACCTTGGCATACTGAATATTTTAAGCTGAAAGACTTTGAGAAAACAGCAGATGAATGAATGTCACTCTGATCTTCACCTCTTCCTTCTCTCCTAAGCAGGTCATAAAACCCTTGTGTGAAGGGTGCCCTCCCCATAGAGGTAAGGAGCAGCCTTATCTCTGAAGACAGAGGGACCCTGAAAAAAACTCAAACAGGGCTTCCCTGGTGGCGCAGTGGTTGAGAATCTGCCTGCCAATGCAGGGGACACGGGTTTGAGCCCTGGTCTGGGAAGATCCCACATGCCACGGAGCAACTAGGCCCATAAGCCACAACTACTGAGCCTGCGCGTCTGGAGCCTGTGCTCCGCAACAAGAGAGGCCGCGACAGTGAGAGGCCCGCGCACCGCGATGAAGAGTGGCCCCAACTTGCCACAACTGGAGAAAGCCCTGGCACAGAAACGAAGACCCAACACAGCCAAAAATAAATAATAAATAAATTAAAAAAAAAAAAAAACTGATGAAAATTTATAAAAAAAAAAAAAAAAACTCAAACAAACAGGCCTTGACTAATTTCCCCCAGTTTATTAAACTTATACTCTGCCCTATCATCTTTCTTCCTCCCGGGCTCTACACTCTGCATCAACCTAGCATAAAAATACTCAGATTTAACCATTTCTTCGAGTCTTTCTTTCTTTAAGGCAGCTCCCATATCATATAAAACTAATATTAAAACAAATGTTTATGCTTTTCTTCTGTTAATCTGTCTTTGTGAGTTTAATTTTCAGACCCAGCCAAGGACTGTAAGATAATTAAGGAAAACATTTTTTCTCTCCTACAATTCTTTATTTAAAAAATTATTTCACGGGCTTCCCTGGTGGCGCAGTGGTTGAGAATCTGCCTGCCAATGCAGGGGACACGGGTTTGAGCCCTGGTCTGGGAAGATCCCACATGCCGCGAAGCAACTAGGCCCGTGAGCCACAATTACTGAGCCTGCGCGTCTGGAGCCTGTGCTCCACAACAAGAGAGGCTGCGATAATGAGAGGCCCGCGCACCGCGATGAAGAGTGGCCCCCACTTGCCACAACTAGAGAAAGCCCTCGCACAGAAACGAAGACCCAACACAGCCATAAATAAATAAATAAATAAAATAAATAAATCCAAAAGTTAAAAAAAAAAAAAAGCTGAAATATTAAAAAAAAAAAAAAAATTATTTCACTTAATGTTCACTGCCAGTATTAGCCAAAGAGAGCAATGGATATTGAAGGGAGATGGTTCATGATAGGTGGAGGAATCATATAAACCCAGTGATCAGAGGAGAACATTTTGGAGAAGTTTCCAAATTCAAGTTACTTGGGCAACCCCAGGAGTACGTACCTCCTAAGAGAGGAGGCATTGTTCAAATATTGTGTTATTATTCTCAGTTTACATGGAAACTAAGGCTCACAGCAGTAAAGCAACTTACTAAAATTTCCAACATCATAAATTTCAAACACTACAGTCTAAGAACAATCTCTTATTCTTCCAAACAAGGTTCTGAAGAAAACAGACCTTCAAAACTAGTTTAGAATATCTTCTTTGCCAACCTAATTCCTTGGGTCTGATCTAAAACCCCTTCTTAAAAAATGGAAAAATGTGGCTCTGATTTTCTTCTCAATCTATTTTGCATTGAAAAATAGTATAGACAACTGGCATCCTTGTTACATAGATCCTCCAAAAACGTGCAGTCACCCTTAATTTCTCTGAGAAGAAAACAGAAGGCACTACTACAAGAATTTGTTATTAATATTTTAGCATCTGTACCAATGCAGGTATAGCCCTCAAAAAAGATTTTTTAATTTGCAGGCTCCATCAGCAGGAGTCATGTTGTCTCTCAAACCTGTGGCTTATATTTTGCATAATCCTCTACATTAGTTGCCTTCCATATTCAATTAATAAGTCCTTAAATCGTAAAGTAAATTATACCCTGAAATAAAAATGAAAGAAGAGCAGTAGCTATGAGTCTTTGTTATTGGATTAACATCAGTCTTTGTAAGTTTTTGTATGCGCTTAGCTTATTTATTTCATCATCATCATCATTCCAAAAAATAAAAAAGATTGTCATTTTCCTGATAGGAGATTAACAAAAATTGGATAAGCTCAATTTTTCTGGAAAATGTACATCTTAATAAATATCTGTGCCATACTGCCATAGTAGCTACATTTAGAAAACAAGTGCATTTCCTTGAGAATTGAAATTATATCATTTGTTAAGTGTCGGTAAGTAGTACCAAATTGTTTACTAATAATATTCTAGCTGATGGAGCCCAGGGAAAGTGACAGAAATAAAATACTGATAAAGACAATACTGAAGTTCCAACATGGGTTTTCTCATATTTCCAAGGAGTTTGTAAAAAATGTTTACTGAACATCTTTATTCAAGGAGCTATGCTAGGGATATAGGGGCAATAAGACATAGCTCAAGAAGCTCCAAACCTTAGACAGATATACAGGTAACAGCCCGATGAGACAGAATGTTCAAAGTGCCGTTGGAGAGGGACAAGGAAAGATCTCTAAAGGAATTGTCCAGCCAGTAAAACTTCTTTATTGCTGCATGACTTAATTCCTTTTTTTGTGCTACCTTCAGATACAATGTGCTTCGGTTACCTCATGAATGTTTTTGTAAGTTGATCCCAAAAACACATTGATAAAACTCTGAAATTTTTTACTTTTATCTGAAAAGAGGATGTCTCCAATGGGAATCATATTCCAGGAATTCAAACTACCAAACCCTGGTGAAGAGCTCAGAACTTACAAATTAGTGGAAGAGATAAATAATGCATAAGAGATACTTTCTCTCTGTATTAGCCTCCTTCCTTTTCTAGAGGCCAGTGGAACAGGGGAAAAAGGACAAAATTCCAAACTTCTGTCTATTTTCTGTGCTGCTAAAAGTTGAGATCTACAGTAAATAACTTTTTGTATAGCCATTCTCTGCAAGATGATGGAAACCAAGTGTGATTAACACAAAGAAAGGAGTTTGGCAAATCCTTTCTCCAAAAAGCAACAATAAAGCTTGACAAAATTGTCACAACAATTTCAAGACTCTGGAAATCCACTAAAGACTTAGAAAAAAGAAAAAGTTATTCAAAGAAAAACCACGAAAACTTTGGCAAAAACAGTAACGGTCTGTATACAGCCCTGTTGCCCAAAGCTTTGCTGATAACCCTGCCCCAGGTTGGTCGCTGCAATAGTTCTGTAATGGTAGGACAAACCATGAGAACCAGCAGCTTCTCTGCCAGGAGGGGCTCACTAGGTTTGAAGCAGAAAGTAGAAAAACTGCTCATTCAGGCACATGGTCATAAAGCAATAGCAATTTTAGTAACAGACAGGGAAAGCCAACTCCACAGCTAACCTGAGGTTGCAGCTCCAGTTGGGGCAAGCAATGGAAAAACAGACTAGCCAGATATTCAACAGGGAGGTCTAAGGGATGGGATTAGATATAGGGAAACTTGATAAGTATCCACACATCCCTGCAGGTCTGGAAAGCTGTGTTCATGTGCAAGGCTGTGCATGCATAGAAGAGGCCAGAGAGAGCTCTAGCAATCCACTTATCCCTGGTTGAACATGATGCCATGTGCACATGCAGAGGAAGTACAAGAAGACCCAATGGAAGACAAAAGCCTGAGATTTGAATACATTTCCCAGCCCACGTGCAGATTCACATACAGATTCCATACGGAGAATGAAAGCGTTACTGTCTCAAGGTATTTGAATACAACCTCTATTTAATCATTGGCTGAGATATAATGACACAGGAGTAACCACTGGGAAGCTAGGTCTTATAATTTAAAAAATAACACTTTTTGAGCAGAGATATTAACATAATGCATATTGAGGGAGAAACAGACTATACAGATTTAGTTCAAGCAAGTAACTAAAGAAAATTTAATAGAATCCAGAGTTGCTATTATCTAGAATATTCATTTTTCAATTATGGATTATGAGAGATATGCAAATAAATAGAAAAGTGTGGATACAAATGTTGGATTTGGCCGACAAAGACTTTAAAGGTAATTATAACTATATTCAAAGAAATTAAGTAAACCATGTGTAAAGAACTTTATGACGGTTTTATTGAGATATAGTACACATACTATATAATTCACCCACTTAATATGTACCATTCAGGGGGTTTTAGTAGATTCACAAATATGTGCAGCCATCACCACAGTCAAGTTTAGAACATTTTCATTACCTCAAAAAGAAATGCCGTACTATTTAGATACCACCCATTATTCCCTACTCCACCCTCCAGTCCCAAGCAATGACTAATCTACTTTCTAAATTTATAGACTTGCCTATTCTGGATATTTCATATAAGTGAAATCACATGAATTTTTTTGTACAACTGGCTTCTTTCACTTAGCATAATTTTTTCAAGGCTCATCCATGTTTATTTTAGGGGAAAGCACCCATGTTCTTCCATGTATCTCTTCATTCCTTTACGATCGAATAATATTCCTCTTTATGGCTAACACATTATGTTTATCCATTCATCAGTTGATGTACATTTGGATCAATTTCATCTTTGGTTATTATGAATAGTACTACTATAAACATTCATTTACAAGTTTTTTTTTTTGTGTGTATATATATACATACATACATATATATATATATATATATATATATATATATATATATATATGTCAACATTTCTTTGGGGTATATACCTATGAGCATAGTTGCTATAACTCCGTTTAACTGTTTGAGGAATTCCCAGACTGCTTTCCAAAGTGGTTGCCCCACTTTACTCTCCCACCAGCAGTATATGAGGGTTCTGATTTCTCCACATCTTCACCAACACTATTTCTTATCTTTTTGATCCTAGCCACCCTAATGTGTATGAAGTGGTATCCCATTGCAGTTTTCATTTGCATTCCCCTGATGGCTAATGATGTCAAACATCTTTTCATGTTCAAGTTGCTCACTTTAATATCTTCTTAGGCAAAGTTTCTGTATAGGCATTTTACCAAATTAAAAAAAATTTTTTAATCATTATTGAGTTGTATGAGGTCTTTGTGTAGTCTAGAATAGTGCTTATCAGATATGTGATCTGTAATTTCTCCCCTCTGTGGGTTGTCCTTTCAGGTCCTTGATAGTGTCTTTTGAAGCAGAAAAGTTTAATTTCAATGAAGTCCAATTTATCTATTTTTTTGTTTCTTCTGCTTTTGGTGTCATATCTAAGAATCCATGGCCAAGGTCATGAAAATTTACCCTTAAGTTTTCTTCTAAGTGTTGTGTAGTTTTAACTATTATACTTAGGTCTTAGATTCATTTTGTGTTTTTTGTATATAGTATAAGGTAAGGGATTGACTTTTTTTGGTACGTGGATAGCCCATTGTCTCAGCACCATTTTTTGAGAGTTTGGGATTGACATGTACACACAGCTATATTTAAAATGGATAACCAACAAGGACCTACTGTATAGCACAGAGAACTCTGCTCAATGTTATGTGGCAGCCTGGATGGGAGGGGATATTGGGGGAAAATAGACACCTGCACATGTATGGCTTAGTCCCTTCGCTGTGCACCTGAAACGATTACAACATTGTTAATTGGCTAAACTCCAGTATAAAATAAAAAGTTAAAAAAAATCAAATATGTAACCATCAGACAAATATAAAAATCAGATAAATAAGAAAACATAGCAGGTAACAATGACTTTTTTTCAGGAAGTATGGCCAAAGTATCTGTGAACATGCCTAAGTCAAATAAGAATAGAGGAGTGAAAATTGAATTTGCAGATCCACAGTATCCTCCCTTTATGGAGTGGATGGAAAAGGCATGTATAGTCAGGGAACGGAGACAGTGTCTAAATAGAAGAAATTCCAAGATATGTCTCTAGTTCAGAAATATGAGGTCACGGGGAATTCATATCTTCTTACACGTGGAGAGTACTAGGGAATATTCTAGGAAAGGGAGAGAAATTGTGATCCAACAGAGAGATGTAGTGAAGTCCTTGAGAAGATGAAAAGAGAGGAAGAGGAGAATAGGACTTTCATTTTAAGCACATGGTTTAAAAGTTCTGAAAGTTGGCTTCCTTAGTTTTCTTTCCTTTTATCTGCCTCTCAGCAAACTAAATTGAATGTTTCTGCTGATGTCTGGATACAATTGTATTGAATACATTGGTTAAGAAGGTTATAAATAGGTCAAAATAATGGGAAAAAAATACTTTTCTTAATCTATTAAAGGGTCTTGGGACCCTTGTTAAAAAAACACTTGATTATAGATGTATGCTTTATTTTTGGACTCACAGTTCTGTTTCATCAATGTATATCTTTATGCCAATGCCACAATTTTACTTTGTAGTAAGTTTTGAAATTGGGAAGTGTGAGTACTACAACTATGTTCTCCTTCATTAAGAATTTTTTAGCTATTTTGAGCCCCTGGTAATCCATATGAGTTTTTGGAATTATCTGGTTAATACTTACAAAGAAGTCATCTGGGATTCTGGTACCAATTGTATTGAATCTGTAGTTCAATTTGGGTAGTATTTCCATCCTAATAAACAATATTAAGTTTTCCAATCCATTAATATATTATCCCAATTATTTTGATCTTCTGAAATTTCTTCCAACAATATTTTGTAGTTATTTAAGAGTATAGTTTTTTACAATTATTTTGTTAAATGTATTCCTATTTTTTATGTTATTGTAAATGGAATTAGAATTGTTTTCTTAATATCATTTTGAAATGCTATTACAACCGTGAGAAATACTATAAATTGTGTATATTGATCTTGTATCAGCAAACCAGCTGAACTTGTTTATTAGTTCTAATTCTTTTTAGTTATTCTTTAGGGTTTTTATATACACAATTCTACCATCTGCGAATAGAAACAGATAGAAATAATTTTACTTCTTCCTTTCCAATCTAGATGCTTTTTTTTTTCTTTTTAATCTAATTGCCCTGGCTAAACCCTCTAGTTCAAGGTTGAATACACGTGGTGAGTGCAGGCATCCTTGTCTTGTTCCTGGTCTTAGAGGAAAGTATTTAGTTTTTAAGTATTAGAGATGATAATAGCTTTGTTTTTTTTCAGAGTTGTCCTTTATCAGGCTGAGGAAGTTACCTTCTATTCCTGGCTTATTGAGTATTTTTATCATGAAATGATGTTGGATTTTGTCAAATAGGTTGAAAGTAAAGGATGGCAAAAAAATATACAATACAAATTGTAACTGTAACAAAGCTGGAATGCTATTCTAATATCAGACAAAATAACCTTTAATACAAAAAATATTACTAAAAACAAAGATGGCCATTTCATAGAGATAAAATATTATTTCATTAGGGAAACATAATAACACAAGCACATTGTGCCTGACAAGAGAACCCAAAAATACATGAAACAAAAATTGATATAATTGAAATAAAAAATAGGCAATCCAACAATAATAGTTGGAGACTTTAATACCTGAGTCTCAACAATTGATAGAACAAAAAGGTATAAAATCAGCAAGAATAAAGCTAACTTGACCTAACTGACAGCTATAGAATACTACACACAATAAGAGCAAAACACACATTCTTTTCAGTGAATATAAACCTTTCTGTGATAGACCATATGACAGTCCATAATACAAGTCTCAATAAATTTAAAATGACTGAAATAATCCAAAATACATTCTCCAACCATAACAGAATTAGAAATAAGCAATATGAAGAATTTTGGGAAATCTTTAAATATTTGGAGATTAAACAATTCTAAATAATACAAGTGTCAAAGATGAAATCATAAGTAGAATTAGAAAATATTTTTGAATTAAATTGAAATGAAAACAAAACAGATTAAAAATCTTCAGGGTGGAACCAAAGCAATGCTGAGAGAGAAGTATGTAGAAACTCCTATCTTAGCAAAGTAGAATGATCACAAATCAATAACCTAAGATCCACTTTTAAAAAAAACTACAAAAATAACAAAAAACTGAACCCAAAGCAAATAGAAAAAGGAAGCAATAAAGATTAGAGACCAAATAGGTTAAATAAAAAACAGGAAAACAGTGGATTAAAAAAAAGAATCAAGGAAACCAATTTTTTTTTGAAAAGATGATCAAAATTAACATTTTTAGATAGAATGAACCAAAAAAAAAAAGAAAAAAGACACAAATTAGCAATACTGGGAATTAATTTGGACCCTTACATTGCACCATACATGAACACTAACACAAAATGTGCTATACACGTAAATATAAGATCTAAAACTATAAAATAATTAGAAGAAAACATCACAGAAAAATCCTTGAGAACTTATATCAGGCAAAGAGCTCTTGGATATAACACCAAAATATGATCCATAAAAGAAGACTATCAATGAATGAATTTCATCAAACTTGAAAAAACTTGTACTTTAAAATACATTAGTAAGAAAACAAAAAAACAAACTAAGACCTGGAAGAAAGTATCTGCAAATCACATATCTGATAAAGAACTTGTAACCAGAATATATAAAGAACTCTTACAACTAAATAATAACCCAATTGAAAAATGGGAGAAGAGTTGAATAGACATTTCATCAAAGAAGATATAATAATGGCAAATAAGCACATGAACATATGGCCAACATTATTAGTTGTTAAGGAAGGACAATCAAGGGTACACTAAGATACCACTTCACACCCACTAGGATGACCATAATCAAAAAGACAGACTATAACAAGTGCTAGTAAGGACGCAGAGAAACTAGGACCCTCATGCTTTGTTGGTGGTAGTGTCAAATGTTAGAAGCACTTTAGAAAACAATTTGGTAGTATGGCAGACAGACCTTAAAATGACCCCAAATAATTCCCACCTCCTAGTAGTCATTCCTTTTGTAATCACCTCCCCTTGAGTCTGGGTATGACAGGTGGCTTGCTTCTAACCAATAAAATATGGCAAAGGAATGTTACCTTCCATGATTACATTTTGTAAGAATGTAACTACTATCTTGCTAGTGGACTCTCTCCCTTGCTGACTTTGATGAAGTAAGCTGCTGTGCTGTGAGCTGTCCTATAGAGAGGCCCACATGGCAAAGAAGTGACAGTAGCCTCTGGCAGACAGCAAGAAACTGAGGCCAGCAGTCCTACAACCCATAAGGAAATAAATTCTGCCAAGAACCACAGGAGCCTGGATGCAGATTCTTTCCCAGCTGAGATCTGAGATAACACCACTGTCAGCGCGCTGACTATAACCTTGTGAGAGACTCTGAGCCAGAGGACCCATCTAAACCAAGCCCAGACTCTGCCCCACAAAAACTATGAGATAGTAGCTAAAAACAACACATAGCTATTAAGTTTGCAGTTTATTTTTACACAGCAAAAGATAACTAATACAGGCCATTTCTGAAAGCTAAACCTTAACTTACCATGCAATCTAGCAATTCCAATCCTAGGTATATACCAAGGAGAAATGAAAACATATGTCCACCCAACTATTTACATACATATATTCTTAGCATTATTTGTCATAGCCCAAAAACTTGAAATAATTCAACTATTCATCAACTGGTGAATGGATAAACAAAATGTGATTATCAAGTCTATAGAATACTATTCACCAGTTAAAATGAACTGCAGTGCAACATGAATGAACCTCAGAAACATTACGCTAAGTGAAAGACACATGCCAAATATTAAGCTAAGTGAAAGAAGACAGATACATATGATTCTCTTTATATGAAATATTCATAAAAGTAAATCTTATAAAACAGAAAGCTCTGTGGTTAACTGGGGCTGGAGGTGAGAATGGAGCTTAACTAAAGATGGAAAGGAGGGATCTTTGGGGTGATTGGAATGCTCCAAAACTGGATTGTGCTGATGGTTACCCAACTTTATTAATTATTAAAAATCATTGAATTGTACACTTACAGTGGCTGAAACTTACAGTATGTCAATTGTACTTTAATAAAGTGTTTCTTTTAATCCTGATGGAGATCCTACCTTAGAAAGGATTATTTTCACTCTCTGGTCCCTGCAATACAGCCCCATATGGAACCCAGAAAGTACCCTCACCAAACCATCAAGAACCTGCCCAGACAAAACTGACCCGCTCAGACTGTGGTTTCTCTGAGCGGCTAAAAGGAGGAAGATCAAGGTGATATGGCTACAGACCTTGATAGAAAAAGGGAATTTCTGCACTGAGTCTTAAAGGAAAAGCAGGAATTATAGAGCCTGAAAGGAAGACAATTATAAGTAAAAGAAAAAGCAGAAGCAGGAAAGAACAAGATATATTTGCAGAAGATTAAGTTTATTTTGTTTTAGTCAAAATGTTTCAGAGGAAGAAAATCTAAAGATGAGAATAGGATTCTTAACGTGGGTTGGTCTTTACAGGTAGAATCTCTGTGATCATCATAATAATTTTCTTCATCATTCAGCAAATACTTACCAAGAATGTGTGGCACACAATGCTACACCATAGGGATAAAATGTGCAACATATACGCCCTATAGACTAGGCATAAACATTTAAAAATGGTAAAATTATAAGAGAAAGAATCCTCTCTGAAAATACTTGTACTATCATATTTTCCTCTCATTCTCCTTACGTGGACATGGAAGAAAATGGTGAAAGAAATCTAAGCTATTTTATCTTCTCTAAAAAGTCTCTCTATTCCAGAAACCAGAGGAACAAAGAAAGAGGTGCATAGTCACCTGACAACTCCCTTTTTTTTAACCCTATATTGAAATGGATGCATGCTGTAAGGTCAGAGATTCTAGTTCTAATCACTAACTTTTGCCAACCTTTATTTCTAAAGCTGTTGCTCAGAAGCACTGCTAATGGCTGGTAAAATATACACTTCCACTCCAAGTAATGGGACAAGGGAAACCTAGTAAGAAAACAAACAGAGGGCACTCCATGCTTCAGAGATTAAAAAATTCGAATTTTTAACAAAGTCATGGTGAAAAAATGATAGCTATTATTCAACATTTAAAAGGAGAATCTTAGCATTCCCTTGTCTCTTTACACCTTGTAGAAGACACAGTAATAATGAGGACGTTTCCTTGGGGCTACAATCAAGTTGCTGAAATGAAGACTAAGCTACAATATCCTTTGTCTTCTATCTTGATGTCAGTGACAGCAGGGCAAGCCCTCTGCTCTAGCCAGTGTTTCAGTACTTTCCATTAGCAGTTAACATACCAAACACATGCTTTTAGAAGTCCATGAATTATTTTAGGCATTCATCTGTATCTAGAAGTTTAGGTAATTTCAAAGGAGATGGGAGCCACACATCTACAATGAAAGTTACCCTTTGATTATTAAATGTAACTACAGGAATGCACGTAGGAATTAGACCTGCCTGAAATGCACAATTCAAAATGAGGGAAGGCAACAAAAGCTGCAATGAAAGTCATTATAGCCCTTTGAAAAAAAGCTTTCAAGAATTTGAAACAGACTCTGAAATTCTCACTAGCCCTAACTGGTTTCTACACAAATATATATATATATATATATAGTCCATCTGTCTGTATGAGTACATTCTTCTGTTTTGGCTAAACCTTCATTTCATTTCTTGGTTAACTACTATAGAGACATTAGAAAGTTTTGTTCTGCAGTGTTAGAATGTCACAGAGTGACTAAGTCAAACTTAAAATAGAGAAAGAACATTGTGAAAGGCTGAGAATGTGACATTCAACTTGAGGGCCACAGGGGGTGCAATAATACCAAGTAAATAAGTTTGTGTGCTAGATAGTCCCACAAACTGCTTCTAGAAGATTACTTCTCAAGTTTGGAAACTTAAGGAATTTTCCCAGGCAACCTTTTCTTTCCAGTTCATCCTCACTCATCTAATTTAGCTCTGCTAATTAAAATTTGCTCAGGTAGTTGTAAAGAGACACATCCCCTACCTTAATTGTTCTAGATAGAAAAGTGACAGGAAATGAGTAAGTGCTGGATTTTTGATATTCCTTTTTGACTCTGAATGGATAATACTACCAACCTTATTCTATGTATAAGAGAATGGAGGGGGAAATGAGATCTAGAGATTCTGAATCATGTACCAAATGGAATTATGATTCTATTAGTATAAAAATAATCATGAACGTTTTCCTCTAAACAACAATTTAAAATAAAAAGATCTGAGACAAAAGCAAAATGTCATAACTTCTTGTTTCGCAGATACATCCCAACTCAGAGCTGACGTGCACTCATGGGTTGACAGCACCCTCTGAACAGGCAACCTGCTAATTGCGGGTGGGGTAGAGAATTGAGGATGCTCGCAATAAAAACTGCTGCTGCCGCCCACGCTCTCACCTCCCAGAGAGCCACGGGACTCAGTGAAGAGACGATCTTCATTCTTGATTTTTATGAGCAGAGGTCAGAGCATTTCATTTACTTCTTGCAAGAACTGAACTTCCAGTGACAAACATTTAATCTGATGCAGAGCTATGCAAAGACAATTTATCCGTTTGTTTATTTTCTTGAGTTTCTAAAAATTGCTCTTCATTAAAACAGCCCCAGGATACAAGAACAATCAAACCACATTAGTAAACGACCAGAAAAACAACAAGCTGAAATGATTAAAATATATGAACTTACTAAAGCATATTCTAATTCTATCTTAATTCATCTATCATTTGGGATGCCTAGCAGTTTTAAAGTATACATGAATGTTGGCCAAACAGAGCATTTAATGCAGACAATGAGAAAGTGTCTCATTTGAGGAAATTATAGGAGTGTAGCTATGCAGGTAGGGGGAAAAAAATTACTGACAGCACAGCAAAAACCATCCTTATGGATTACCACCAAGGCCTAGAATTCAGAGAATACCACCAGAAAACTCTACTTTATCATTTTGTGCCATATGCTGGGACAAAACCCAAAGCTGTCATTGTCTGAGCCTTGTCTGAGTTCCTGTAAGGCTAGGCTCAGGAAGAGGCTCCGACAGGCAGGAACCACCTCACTAATATTTTTATTCTTTCACTTATTTAACAGTTTATTGAGCATCTATTATGTTCAAGGTTTTGAGGGATACAAGGATAAATTAGACACAGTCCTTGAACTCAAGGATCACTTGGACTATGCCTCTTTGTGATAAGAATATTCTTACTCACGCCCTACATACTCCTCTCCCTCATAATAACTAACCTCTCAGAATATTTTTCACTTTAGTTGGAGTTTGTTCATGTCACTAACACTAAAACCACTGATCCCCACCTTCCAATAGCCCGATAATTATCTTGAATTGTGAACCTCAATGTCAGCTCGAGCTTGTACTAACAAATACAAGCTCGGGTTAATGTCTGTCTTTAGAAGAAAAGATGTAAAATATAGACAGGATCTCTTTACAACCAAGAAGCCCAGTAAGACCAATAGGAAAGTAGGAACGGGTGTAATAAAGACCTTAGTGTGTGCTTTGGGTTAATTCACATGCCAATATTTATACACACACACATTCATAACATACATATATACACACATATATACATATATATATATAAAACAGACCCTAAATAATTTTAGATAATGCTTGTTTAGAAAGAGAAAGGGATGTATGAATATGCAACAAAGCAGAAAACAACTTACAGAAGTCAACTGTGGGGCCACAATTCCAGAAATTGAAAGAACCTAACTTTGTTTCCATTCTTCTCTCTGCATTACCTACATCTCCACAAAGTGGGTTGCTACCATAGGAACTACTTTCTCCTTTCCAGTTCTACTGACACCTTGTAAAACTGGGGCATCTGTTGACCCTAACTGGCTAAGGAATAAGTTTCTAAGCCATTTCATGACTTTAATTGAACTAAGAGTATGAGCAACAAACAAAGCCTCCTCCCTGCCATTTGACATCAAGGATGGTTGGAGCTGGCCTATTCAGGTGTAAGAATGACATTCTAGACAGTGGAGGGTGGGAATGTAAGTCTCATCAACAGCCAACTGGAAGGAACCTACCTGGGAGTGACTTGGGGATATTTAAGAAGCCATCCTCTAAATACTTAACTCAAGACAAGTGATAATATGTATCACAAGACAGGAAACACAACTATAGAATTTAGTTACTGTAATCCAAGTCTAATTCTCTAGAAGCCAAGTAGATACTTCCATAGAAGTCCAATGAAAACTATGAGATATTCTGTTAAACACAGTAAATTGTATGTAAACTATTATCTAGGCTTACTTCAGAAATTTCACTAAAATTACAGTAAAGGAACTAAAAGTATAAATCCAAAAGGAAAATGAACTAGAGAGTAGATAACAGACAAGAGAGGTCACCAATATTTTGCAAGATGGACAATAAAAGAATACAATTGACTTAGGTGCAATTGTGCTATCTACAGTTATATACAAGAAGCAATCTGATTCATCCTATAGAATCCCAGAGAAACTCAGGATTTGGAATCAACAGGCATATAGGCAAAGACGGCACAAAAAGCTGGTATCAGATATTATTTGAAAGTCTAGTTAGACTTGAAAGCCTCTCACCCACTCCCAAGCAAGAAGCAACTATTCTTCCCCAACTCCTGAAGGAAATGATCAGATGTAGATCTGGAGGATTGAACTACAGAGGCTCCAGATTTAATGACAACAGGCATAGGCAAGTTCAGGGAAAAGGCCCCTAAATGACAAGAAAAGGAATATATGAAAGTCTTCATAATGAAGGATGAGGCCTCCCCAACTTCCCTCTCCCCATCCACCACCAGCCAGTTCCAGGGACACTGGTGGCCAGCCAGGAGACTAGAATGTTCTTCTTTGGAGAAAACTGAAGTCTCCATAGAGAAGGGAGGAAGGGCGGGAAGGAAGGAGGAGAGTGAAAACATTTCCTGATGCTTCTGATGATATTTAGGACCTACTGGTCAAAGCTATGTGTTCACTAATTAGCATATACTATGTATAATTAATGTCAACCCTACATATCTCATCTTCTCAGCTAAACTATAAATTTCATAAGTTCAGAGCACATTTCTCAATGCAGTATCTTCTGGATAACAGTTATTTCATTAAAGTATCAATTCAGAGGTGATTGCTTTAATCAAAAAACTGTCTCTTTTCATTGATGAACACACTTGCCAGGCACAAATACAATAAGGCTTTCCAATTGATATGGAAGAAATGGCTTCCATATATGACAAACCCACAGCCAACATTGTCCTCAATGGTGAAAAACTGAAACCATTTCCACTAAGATCAGGAACAAGACAAGGTTGCCCACTCTCACCACTATTATTCAACATAGTTTTGGAAGTGTTAGCCACAGCAATCAGAGAAGAAAAAGAAATAAAAGGAATCCAAATCGGAAAAGAAGAAGTAAAGCTGTCACTGTTTGCAGATGACATGATACTATATATAGAGAATCCTAAAGATGCTACCAGAAAACTACTAGAGCTAATCAATGAATTTGGTAAAGTACCAGGATACAAAATTAATGCACAGAAATTTCTTGCATTCCTATACACCAATGATGAAAAATCTGAAAGTGAAATTAAGAAAACACTCCCGTTTACCATTGCAACAAAAAGAATAAAATATCTAGGAATAAACCTACCTAAGGAGACAAAAGACCTGTATGCAGAAAATTATAAGACACTGAAGAAAGAAATTAAAGATGATACAAATAGATGGGGAGATATACCATGTTCTTGGATTGGAAGAATCAACATTGTGAAAATGACTCTACTACCCAAAGCAATCTACAGATTCAATGCAATCCCTATCAAACTACCACTGGCATTTTTCACAGAGCTAGAACAAAAAATTTCACAATTTGTTTGGAAACACAAAAGACCCTGAATAGCCAAAGAAATCTTGAGAACGAAAAATGGAGCTGGAGGAATCAGGCTCCCTGACTTCAGACTATATTACAAAGCTACAGTAATCAAGACAGTTTGGTACTGGCACAAAAACAGAAACATAGATCAATGGAACAGGATAGAAAGCCCAGAGATAAACCCATGCACATATGGTCACCTTATCTTTGATAAAGGAGGCAAGCATACACAGTGGAGAAAAGACAGCCTCTTCAATAAGTGGTGCTGGGAAAACTGGACAGCTACATGTCAAAGTATGAAATTAGAACACTCCCTGACACCATACACAAAAATAAACTCAAAATGGATTAAAGACCTAAGTGTAAGGCCAGACACTATCAAACTCTTAGAGGAAAACATAGGCAGAACACTCAATGACATAAATCACAGCAAGATCCTTTTTGACCCACCTCCTAGAGAAATGGAAATAAAAACACAAATAAACAAATGGGACCTAATGAAACTTAAAAGCTTTTGCACAGCAAAGGAAACCATAAACAAGACCAAAAGACAACCCTCAGAATGGGAGAAAATATTTGCAAATGAAGCAACTGACAAAGGATTAATCTCCAAGATTTACAAGCAGCTCATGCAGGTCAATAACAAAAAAACAAACAACCCAATCCAAAAATGGGCAGAAGACCTAAATAGACATTTCTCCAAAGAAGATATACAGATTGCCAACAGACACATGAAAGAATGCTCAACATCCTTAATCATTAGAGAAATGCAAATCAAAACTACAATGAGATATCATCTCACACCAGTCAGAATGGCCATCATCAAAAAATCTAGAAACAATAAATGCTGGAGAGGGTGTGGAGAAAAGGGAACACTCTTGCACTGTTGGTGGGAATGTAAATTGATACAGCCACTATGGACAACAGTATGGAGGTTCCTTAAAAAACTAAAAATAGAACTATCATATGACCCAGCAATCCCACTACTGGGCATATACCCTGAGAAAACCATAATTCAAAAAGAGTCATGTACCATAATGTTCATTGCAGCTCTATTTACAATAGCCAGGACATGGAAGCAACCTAAGTGTCCATCATCAGATGAATGGATAAAGAAGATGTGGCACATATATACAATGGAATATTACTCAGCCATAAAAAGAAATGAAATGGAGGTATTTGTAGTGAGGTGGATGGAGTTAGAGTCTGTCATACAGAGTGAAGTAAGTCAGAAAGAGAAAAACAAATACAGTATGCTAACACATATATATGGAATCTAAGAAAAAAAAAAAAGGTCATGAAGAACCTAGTGGCAAGATGGGAATAAAGACACAGACCTACTAGAGAATGGACTTGAGGATATGGGGACGGGGAGGGGTAAGATGTGACAGGGTGAGAGAGTGGCGTGGACATATATACACTACCAAATGTAAAATAGATAGCTAGTGGGAAGCAGCCACATAGCACAGGGAGATCAGCTCGGTGCTTTGTGACCACCTAGAGGGGTGGGATAGGGAGGGTGGGAGGGAGGGAGACGCAAGAGGTAAGAGATATGGGAACATATGTATATGTATAACTGATTCACTTTGTTATAAAGCAGAAACTAACACACCATTGTAAAGCAATTATACTCCAATAAAGATGTTTAAAAAAAAAAAAAGAAAGAAAGAAATGGCTTCCATTATTTAAAGAGTTCCTCTGCTCTTTCTGTTGTATGTGGTTGGGGTAATGATACTTTATTTCTCCTTTGGTGCATTCACCTTGTCCAGAACTCCAAAAAGTAAAGTGACTGCTTCAATATAACATGTTGCTGTATCTATATTATTGGTTTCTAATTCTTGTATAAAAATAGAGCTCCCATGATTCTGGAATCCGTTGCATTTTAACAAACAAGAACATAGGAGCCTATGAATTTTAATACAAATGCAAATGTAAGTGTAAGTGTAAACACACACATACACACAAACAGATCCTGAAGTGCTTTTCCTCTTGGGACCTAATCAAAATTCACCCTTTCGAACATGTTCTCACTGATGTAAATCTCAGTCCTCGCTACATGCAACATATTGAATTATTTGATGCAAACCAAGATTTGAGTCAGTTTTCCATTTAATAAGTAGAAACAACTAGCTCAAACCTTGATATCAAACCTAAAATGTACATTTTACAGATAAGCAGCAGAATTGCTTTTTAAAAAGTGCTTCCCTGGGTATATTTTTAAAAATAGCTCATTTTTAAAGTAGCAAGGCAATAATATCTCAAAGTTCAATTGTGTTGATTCTTAACATATTCTAAAGCCCTGTAATGCTTGGATAAATATGTTGCCTAGTTCCTCAGGCCTTAATTATATCCCTTTTTAAAAAGACTAACCCACTGGAACTGGAAGCATAAATAATTAGAATAAAAACATGCCCATTTATATGAATTATCTATAGTCCTCAAAATGTGAAAATAACCAAGATAGCACTTGCTGTATACGGCTCTTAATTTTTTTATTATATACTTTTTGTTTCTTATATGAGCATCTTTACTGCTTACAATTTTTCTTGTGGCTGATGGGAAGAGATACTATAAATCACCCACAATATACTATATGTTGTAGAATTTTCAATTTGTGAATCACGGGTGATGAGTCCCTGTGTTGGGACCCTGTATACAAATGATGGGCTAGAAATAATAATTAACCAATAAGTCGGCTTAGTTTTACACTAAGCTGAAGACTCTGCATCAGAATCAAAAAGATTTCACATTCAGATAACAGATTACACATTACTGTAATAACGTGCTCGCAGCATCTAGCACATGGCAAGTATTAATACTGGTTGGACGAATGAAGAGTTAATGATTTAATTTAATTTCCCCATCACACAATCAGCCTGTTTTACCTTTCCTATTTGAGGACATATTTAAGGATAGAAGTCCTTCCATGCCAACAAACACTCTACAGAGTTCCTTCTCCATTACCCCAGTGATATATTATTATTGGGAAAGGAACACAACTCAGCTACATATACCTAAAGGTCCAGCCTAGAAAAGAGGGGAGGAAGAGAAACGATCAATGATAAAATAAAACTAAGCCACTGGAAACAGGAGGATTTCAATGGGTATGGCTGCATCTGTGCTATGCCTTTGTAAAGGAGTTTATCTATGCATCATGGAATTTTACCTGGAAGTAGTAGACTGATGACCCCAACGATAATAATGCACTGAGGGCCTATTTTGTGCCAAGAACTGTATTAGAGGCTTTATATAAAACTCTCATTCAATCTTTATATAGATTCTCTTTTAAAGAAGAATAGTATCATTGCCTGACCACAGCAAACTCTTCCAAATGTGAGAACTTACATATTAAAGGACTTTGAGTGATATGTCTAGCAAATTGGTAGCAAAAGCATAGCCAACTCCTCTTAGTTCTCTACTTTCCCATAACCTCAGATACAGCATAGTGTGGTAGGCAAGGAAGTTAGGATTATAAATTACCTAGAATGTAGTTCAAGTACTGGCTGTATCACTTACTGATATTATACCATTGGGCATATTATTTAACTTTCCTCAGGCTAAACTTCCTTGTTTATAATACTTTGTCCTGTTATGAGACTGGTATGTCTCAAGATGTATGATGTACTCAGTTCAGGATCTAAAACATGGCAAACAATCGTGGAAGCTGTTCTTTATGATGCAGGATTTTACATTTCTGTGGGTATTAAGGAGTCTATTATGCTCTATGTGCATTTTTGGAGGTCCTTAAAAGGTAGACTGACTATGTGACTCAACCATCCTAGCCACAGAAGAGTAAAACAGAGATCTACGCCTCTCCCATAGGCAGCCAATATCTTTATGGCCAGTAGCATCTGAAGTGATCTGGCATGACAGATTTGCCCAACAGGGTCAAAAATGTCTAACTAACCCAATAACATCTCTGTGTTGGAGATTTTGAACATACAATCTTTAGAGATAATTAAGTTGGTGGCTGCTGGCATATCCCAAAATGCTTATATACTAAGATAGGGTAGTACACAGAAGCAGTTACCAATAGAAGCCATGATTAAACCAGAGGCAATGAGAGCACTTAATTAGTTGATACAACTTGAAGTAAGTGCTTCTGATCATTAAAATCAGAAGCAATTTAATCAAGAGTTTATTTGTTATTAGAATCATGAGCAAGGGGACCAAGTGAACACAGTTGATCAACAACCTAACCGCTATATTGAAGCACATTTCCCAACCCGAAATGATGACAAGGAGGAATATGATATCTGTATGATTATTTAGGGAAAAGAGTTAATAACGAAGGGAATACATGGTCTTCTCCCTCAGAACAAGCAAGTTTTTCTCTAGGATTGTGTGTTAACATAATAACTGCAAGAACAGTAAAGAACAACAATGAAATGGTCAACTGACCACACCAGCCACTTCCATCAGCACAGCACCAATTGACAAATAATTTACAAAATGTCACTGGAAGCATTTAATTAAGCCTGTGATGGTAGTTCCTGTTAGCTTTGTCTATAATTATTCTTTATTTCCTTAACATAAACAAATTAGCTTTAATAGTATGTCAGATAGTGTTTTCAGTCCCCACAGGACTTCTAATTTGTAGGCTTTTCAGTTGCTGATTTATCAAAGCTGTCCGTAAAACATGTTCTCAACCCCATGCATCTGCCTTCTGGTGCACTTCTGGCCCCTGAATATCTATTAATTTACTGTCTTCACACTGGGACAATTTTTTTGTTTGTTTCTAAAGGGATAATTTCACTTTCTAAGAATAGATGTAACATGGTGTCAAGCATGTGGTAGAATTCCAGGATACTAGTATAATTTTGAAAATTCATGCATGTGTTAGAAAATTCCCATGTCTAAGGCAACAATGTTCATCTGCTTAATGCAACTGAAAGACAAGACACATTTTAGAATTTGCAAATATTTTCTCTGTCAACTAGTTTAAAATAGTGAGTTGCTACTGGCATCTAAACATAATAGGGGTGTCATACCTGTCTACGAATATGAAATAGCCATTCAAGTGAGAGCCAGGAACAAGTGAATACATTCCCATCTGTGAAATAGAGGGGACTTAAAGTGTTGCTGAGTGTCATGGTGTTAGTCATCATTCAAACTACTGCCATCACTGCCTATCAAAATGGGTCATCAAACACAGGCTTCCAGGCCTGATACGTGCATGGCAAAGGGGGAGAAAGAGACATTCAACCCTCTCACCAATCCATTCTCATTCCCACTGTATCCAATGTAGTCCTGATATTTTGTTGATATTTTTCTTAAATCACATGGACCTGAAAAGTACTGCCTGGGCAAAACAATGCTGACAGTGATCTCAACCAATTACCTCACAGCTGGCATCAGTCTCTTATTCTAGCTCAGCATAATGAGCTGTCCCCTATTTAGAAATGTATACTCTAAATTTATAATCCCAAGGTCATTTTAGAGATGGGATTTCAATGTTTCAGTATATTTCTGTACCAAGTGGCTCACCATAGCTTCTCAATCTTCTCTTACACTTCCTAAAACTTATATTCCTTATTGTCCTATGCCCTTCCTATAAAGTATTGGCTTTAAAATTTCTTGAGTTTTCCCAAATTTTGAAAATCCACATATTTTAGAAGTCATTTGGGGACAAACAAAATGTTCTGGAGATGAAAACAATGTCTGAGAGAAACCAGTGAAAACTATAATCATAGTAAGCAATGTCTTCCTTACACAAGCATGTCGGGGGAAACATCTTTTATGAATACTAACGCACCCCATGGGTAGCACCATGCTCAACAAATAACTCAAATGAAGATTCCAATGTCTTTCTTTCTTTCTTAGTTCATTTCTGAGGCATCAGAGGTCCCATTCTAAGTTACAAAGACCTATTGCTTTAGAGACATCTCTATTTTTCAGTAATCCTTTAGCTTATATCAGCATCACAAAGATCAGCTGGACAGAATTCCAGAGGTTTTATAATAATGACTTTTAATACTCCAGGGCATCTGAATTCTTCCAAAATGGAAAGACCTTCCACCCTCTCTCTACCCCTTAGCAGTGTTCATTGATATATGTTTCTGACATATTTAAATATTTTAACTCAACTTGATTGAATTCTAGAATGACAAAGTAACCAGTAAACCTTCAGAATCATTAAATGTCAACAAGAAAAAAACCTTCAAAGTAGGGGGATAATATCTCATAGCTAAGGTTTTCAGAATCTGGTGCTTATTGCCCGTCCCCTCTTCTCTGGGAGATTGCTTTGTGTGCCACGTGAATGGCAACTCACAAAGGAGAAACAAACACTTCCTAGTGAACATACTAGCCTTCATATCTAAGTTTTGAAATAAATGATTTTCTTTTTCTAAATGCAGCAACATTTTCCTCAGTAAATGTTCTAATTCAATACCTAGAGAGGTTTCTTGCCTTTTCTTCCGTAGAATTGTTTTATAATACTTCCTTCTAGTCCAGGAAAATAGCTCAGTGTCAGGCAGTATCTAAATATAACATAAAAACCCCTTCTGTCTCCATTCCACATGAGCTAGGGAACAAAGCTAAAAGCCATCTACTTGCTGTTATCCAGTAAAGAAAGATGTTTAAATTTAAATGAAGTATGTAATACTGGGTGTTAGAGCATCAAAACTCATCAAATCCACTCATTCTACCTGATATCACTGTCTTTTAAATCTGCCCAGTTTCCTTCATCACCATGGCCATTCATATGGATAATCACAAGAGATTCATAAGTGGTCTTGATCTCTGTGCCTCTGAATTTTTTCAATTGAATTCATAGCCAACACAATCTCAGTCCTCTGTTTCATTCTTTATATGCTGCATCTAAAATAATCTCTCAACATACAACTGTTCCATTATTGCCCTGCTCGATATCCAATAGTTTTCAATTTTCCTGAGGATAAATCCAAGCACACTTTAATGGTGTATCATCCAGGGTCCCAATGGGAAAGACATGACACATTCAAATTAGTATCATTTCAGGTGGATCTTATAAGTAATGACTTATTTAGGTACTATAGGGTGTAACATAAGGAAACCATAAGGAATAGTGTGGTGGGATTGCACCGTGTCAATAGGGCTAAGCTAGAACCACATTTTTCAGAATCTCCTTCACTGTATGGTTATGGATGTGAGTTGACCAGAAAAGAAGTTTATTTTGAGATCTGGAAGACAGAAGTGAGGCAGAGGCCATTACAATCCGATGGCAAGCGTTTTACAGTGGTAAAGGACAGACACAGAGGTCCAGGTGGGTCCCAGCTGGTCCTTGCCCCAGTTCCAGCTGTCCTTCTCAACTGCAACCCCAGGATCCCTGTTAAATGCAGACTTTTCCCCCAGGGCTCCATCATCACCCCAGTCCACGAGCTGAAAATGACTAGCATCCCAGATTGCCTGACAAGTTTTGATTTGCACACCTGTACCGTGCTTCAGAAGGGCTGATTTATGACTTCTCTCTAATCCTCTAACTCTCCCCATGGACCATTATTTCCCTAGCTTCTCCCACCGTTGTGGAAGGTCTTATTCCTATAATAAA
Organism: Balaenoptera physalus; assembly: GCF_965194825.1. Classification (NCBI taxonomy): domain Eukaryota; kingdom Metazoa; phylum Chordata; class Mammalia; order Artiodactyla; family Balaenopteridae; genus Balaenoptera; species Balaenoptera physalus. The sequence goes on from NC_138890.1 coordinate 127,702,870, forward strand.
TCGCTTACTTCATAATATCCATAGCAGTTCTGCTTCCCTGACTTTGCAGAGCGTTTAGGAGTCTGGGATTATTGTTATCCCTAGGCAGAAAAGAGGGAAAACAATCAGGTGGAGGAAGCCTCCTTGAGATTAGGAGGGACTTCAAGCTATGGAACACAACTACTTCAACGCTATTTCATAGGAAGGACAGTAGGGAAATAAATACCCTGATTTCACTCTCCTCCTGCCTTCCAGTCTACTGTCTGGGGTCCTCATTGGCAGAAACTACAGGCGCAGGAACCACTGATATAATCCATACATGTTGACCTCCAGTGCAGAGAGCGAGGGACATACTGGAAGACACTCAGCACACATATATTACATGACACATCATGACCTGCCCCATACTTCCCAGTTCTTTTAACCCCACATATCTCACCACCCTTTTCCCCATACTCTATGCTATACCACTCTCATTTTCTTTTTATGTATTTGAGTCTTCTATATTTTTACTTTCCTGAGGGCCTTTGCAAATGATCTCTCTGTATGTGCTAGTTTTTCCTTTCTTCTTCTTCTTCACTTGGATAATTCCAAGTTGCCTTTCAACTATCAACTTTATCACCTCAGCATAGAACCATCACTAGACAACCTGGCTAAATTATAAGTCCTTTAGGTGGGCTTCTATAACAATGTGTATTCTCCCTATTATATCTTATATCTCATTAATTATAATGTCTTTCCTGATAGAACATTAACTGTAATAGCAGAGACCATGTATATACTGTTCACTGTCATAACTCAAAATAACAGCATTGTGCCAGGCACATAGTAGACACTCAGTATTTGTTAAATAAGGGAAATGAATAAATGAATGAATGAGGACTATGGTTTTACTACTAAGGCAGCTGAATACCAACTAGAATATTTTTGTACTTGTAGAATTTGAGCCTAAATCTCAAGAGTGAACCCACTAGCATGTGGTGTCCATGTCTTCTTTGCATAGAGGGATCACCAGTGTGCAAAGAGCCCATACTCCTGAGAATATTGTCTCTTTCTGAGAGGGAAGTAAAAAGGGAACAAACGATGACCACTGTGTCTCTAACAGCCCAAGACCAGATTTCACCGGAAATTTCACTTTCAAGTAGGACACTAAGGCTACCAGATGGACCCGTCTGCAGAAAACAACTATAATACTTAGACATAATACAGAAAGCAAATATCTGAAGGTACTGGAGAATGAAGATAACAGAGTCTGGTGGAAAGTGCACACTCACTTGGAATGGGGAAGATGGCATGCTCCATGAGTATGTTTCCATCTTTTTGTGGCCTTAACCTAGGACTAAATACATGCACATGGAACACACAGTGGTGAGAGGGTCTCACATGGAGAAAGTCTCACTCTCTCTGGTCTGGGGAACCAGAAAAGTGAAGCTAGGCAATGTCAAACTCTGAAGGAAGTGTGGCAGTTCTGAAGTGGCAAACACCATAAAGGGGATCTCCAAACTATTCTGTCAGTATCTCCATCTGAACCTGAACATGCTCAAAGCAGAATAGACTCAAAGCACCTGAATTAAAGACAAAAGCTCTCAATTGAGACCAGATATGATACCCATGCAGCAGAGCTTATAGTTCAAATCCAGACAAGCCAAGTACCTGCTGCAAAGGAAATGATCCTTATCACAAATAACAGAAGCTAGAATCTTTCCAACATTCATAATATCTTGAATGCAATCCAAAATTATCCAACATGAGAAAAACCAAGAAAATACAAAGGAGAAAAGGAAAAAAAGTCAAGTCTGACCCAGAGATGAACAAACGTTGGAACTAACTATAAGAAATTCTAAATGGCTCTTATAATTATCACCAATGAAGTAAAACTTTTGGTGAATGGAAGTAAAGAGATAGAAAATTGTTCAAGGCAAAGAACACGGAGATAAAAGATTGAGAAAAAAATAGTCTCAAGAACTGATTAGATGGTATCAAATGATCTAATATACATGTAATTGATATACCAGGAGGAGAAAGTGAGGCAGAAAAAATATAAAATAACAGTTGAAAATTTCCCAATTTATTGAAATATAGTACTTTTCAAAAAGAAGATATTAAACATCAAGCAGAATAAACACAAAGAACCTGTTATGAGGCTCATCATAGTCAAAATGGTGAAAATCAAAGATAAGGAACAACTCTTAAAAGCAGGAAGAAAAAACGTTATATACAGGGGACAAATGATCTAATAGCTGATTTCTCATCAGAAACCATGAAGAGTGAAAAAATCTCTCTGTAGTGCTGAAAACTGTTTTTTTTGTTTTTTTTGGTTTTTTTTTTTTGGTCTAACAAGGATTCTATGATATCTTTATCCTAGATATACAGGATATTTTCCTTCAAGAATGAAGGCAAACTAAAGATTTCCAGGTAAAAGAAAACTAAGAAGACTTATTACCAATATAATTGCACTATGATAAATGCTAAAGGAAATTATTCAGGTTGTGGGAAAATGATATTTGTGGAAACTTGGATCCTCTGAAAATAATAAAAAGCAAGAACTGAATTCTGCCAGAAACCTGAATGAACAGGGAGACAGATTCTCCTAGCATCTCCAAAGACTACAGCCCTGCCAACACCTTGATTTCTGACATATGAAAGAGTGAAATAGTAAATGAGTGTTGCTGCTAGTTTGTGGTAATTTGTTACAGCAGCAAGAGAAAACAGAGGGACTTTTTGATAAATGTTAACCTCACATGTTTTGAATGGAACGTGGAAAAATCCACACCATTTTTCCAAGGGTCCCCAACAGAACTGAGTCCCAGTTTTCTACAGCAGTAACCAGCCCAAAGATGTTACTTGGGATATACTTTCCTTCCTTTCTTGATTTATTCTTCCCATCCCCCCCATCTCTGGGTCTCTGGAAGCACATTCTAAATTAACCTACCTGAAAGGCAGGCTTTGTCTCAGGTTCTGCTTTTGGGGGGACCCAGGCTAAGATAGCTGGTCTAGAGAGTGGCCCTAGACAGGAGAACCTTAGTTTGGGAGAGTCCTCAGGTTAGGATCCTTGGTTGTTCTCAGTGACCAACAGGTCAGCTGGCAATCAGGACCCCAGTGCTGTCGATAGGTGGAGTGGTGATCAGAACTGGCTGCAGAAGCATCATAATTATAACACTCTAATCCTCTGCAGATTAGGACAAGTTACAGGTGAAAGTGAAGCACTGGCTTATGAGGTAGGGATAGCACTTGAAAGGTTTGGGGTCAATGATAATAAGGTCTATAGAATTGGCTGCCTTCGGTTAACTGTTTTTAGAGTTTTTTTTTTAAAAGCAAAGACAGGTTTGGGTTATTCAACTCAATTCAAGCCATACTGTGAAAATCAGAAAGCCTCATAGCAACATTTAAGACCCTTTGCAGGTCCAAGTGTGGGGAAAATATCAGGTTCAGGCTTTAAAGGTAATGGTAGGACACCTACAAGATGAATGATAGCCTCAGCAGGACTTCTGCATCAAAACCAGGACCCTAATAGAGAGTGGGACCCTGATACCTGGGAAAGACTCATGTGCATGAAAGAACCTGAGAAACTTGAACCCCCTTGGCCAATTGTAGCAGATCCCACCTTCTTGATGGAGAGCCAGACTTCACTTGCCTGGACACCTTGCAAAGACCTCACCTGAGGCAGGTGCCTTATAAGATGAAGACTTTACCATTTCCATCTGCAGAAAGGCTAGCTCTAGCAAGAGTTCACCTCTCTTGTAGGACTTTTTGAAAACTGCAAGAAGCAGATAATATACCCTTGTTGCAGCACAGGGAAATATAGCCATTGTTTTGTAATAATTGTAAACGGAGTATAATCTGTAAAAATATTGAATCACTATGTTGTATACCTGAAACTAATATAATATTGTAAATCAACTATACTTCAATAAAAAAGCAGCTAACATACTTCAACATTTTGAATTCATATGAACTTAAGAATATACAAAACAATTAAAACTCTTTTTCAAAGGTGTAAAGAGAAAAGTCCGGGAGAAATAGAAAAGAAATACTAAAAATGTGGGTACTAGAATAATTTAAAATCAATTACATATAACAATGTTTTATCTTAATAAACATTAGTGCTTAGTTCTTACAAGGATTTCTTTAGTCAGGAAATGCTATTTAAATTCATGAGTACTTCCAAAGATATCATTATTTGAATGCAGAACCTGAGGCAAAAAAAAAAAACAACCAAGAAACCACAAACACCAGGTAGTAAGTTTTGGTTTGTTTACATTGATAAAGAAGGTTAGAAAAAAATTTTAAATACGGTATTAGTTTAACAGGTAGTATTCCAACTGTTTATGGTTGCTTTGCACTCTAGGTACTTTAAATAAAGGACTTGAATTCATGCTTTTGGAGATAAATATGCTCCTCACTACCAGATGCAGTAATTTTGGTTGCCACAAAGTTATTGCTCCAGGCATAAATGAAGAGAACTGTCTTCCATCTGACTTGGCCCTTAAGTCAACTGAGCACATTTAGCAAGTAAACCTTGGTAATTCTCATGTCAACAACAAGTCAATGTTATTGAATGCAGTATGACAACATATAAATAAGTGATATGTCTGTTTATGAGAAATGTGGCACAATGAAATAAAAGACTGTGGAGCTAAAAAAAATAAAAGTTCAAATTATATTCTTCAGTTATAAGTTATATGAACTTCGGTAAGTCAGTTTTTCTGAATTTAAGCTATTTCAAAACATTGACATAAAAATGCATAGTTCAGAGGGTTATATTATATAGCACATGCAAATATAGAAAATATATTGGAGAAATATAAATCCAAGACAAAACCTTCTGCCAACCCAGAAAACTTTTCACAAAAGTAGAAATAGAGTTTATTATTGAATGAACATTAAGCCAGAATATAAGTGCATCACAGTCAGTCTGCTAAGGGATTGCGAAGACAGACAGAAATCTTCCCCTTTTATGTAGCCAAGAACATACAGCCCATTAACCACATGTTCAAGGTGAACAATAACTAGTCCTCAAGTAAGATGACTTGACAGCACCATGTGTCCTGCATAGTTCATCCCAACTTCACTCGGTAATTATGGTGGCCACCTGTGTTTGCTAATTTGCTTTAGCCAAAAGAAAATAAGCTTCTCATATCTTTATGATGAGAGGTAGTTTTACATCTTGGAGCAATGGACCCAATGAAGTTAGGCTCTGACCCTCTGACAGAGACGAGGAGATAGGGATGCTATCTTTCTTGATTACATTTTAAAGGAATGGCTCCCAGGTCCTTCAGAAAGCCATTTCTGGGAGAACCTTAACTACATTACATATCAAGTAAGCATGTTTTTCATTTTTAACCAAAATTAAAACTGGTACATAAAGTCTCCAAATATTTCTTGTTCCTTCTGTCCTATTAAGTAGTGGTGGAAAAAATAAAGAAAGAACTATAAAGGTTCTCAGTATTACAATTCAGCCCAACAGAGGCTAAGGGAAACGGTGTGGCTGGGGAGCACTTTTGGGAGTTGTCAGGTAAAATCTGAAACTAGAGGGCAAAGAGAGAACAAAAAAAGAGGCAGACCACTCCAAATTGGTAAGTGGCAGTTTTACAACAATAAGCAACAGAACTTATATACAGGGCTTGTCTTGGGTGGTCATAAGACCAGCAGATCTCCACACCAGCCCACCAGAATCTTAAGAGTTTATACAGAGGTCTTAATTGGGTTCAACCCCATATTCAGTTCAGGTGGTCTCAATCACTCCTTACTCTCTCAAGGTTTTGTCCTTGAAACCGAGTCCCACTGTAGGAACAGTGGACAGAATGTATATTCCTAGACAGGGGAGGGGGTGAAGAGCCTCCAATTGCCAAGGCCCAGCTCACAAGACCTCCTCCAACAATAGTCTACTATACTCTGATCAAGATGCTGACCAAAGTTAAACGGATAAATTACTCAAAAATTTAAAAAAGCCAACACTGTTGCAAAAGAACTAGAAAACTTAAGTTTTAAAGATATTGAAATAATAATTCAAACACTTTCTTACAAAAAAAAAAAGTTAACAGGTAACTACTCTCAAGTATTCAACATCAATGTCAGGTTTTCTAATTTAAGCTAAACAAATATTGCCGTTTCCCATAGCCTCTACTGGGCTACCCTCCACAGACCTGCAGGCCTTGTAGTTGCCCAGCCTCGAGACCTAAGAAAGAACCCGGAGACAGCTACAGACACAGCAACGGTATATTGTACAGAGGATCTTACACATCTGAAACAAAGGGTCCTGGAGTGACACCCCACTGTGTTCAGCAGACGGCAGGCAGGACACAGCAGCACGCTTCACTACTTGGGAGAGAAAGAGGCTACCATTTATAGAGGGAATTGACGTCATGTCGACTCATCTGTTACCAGGGAAACGAGCAACTAGGGCGGGGGCAGGCATGTAGGCAATTACTGATTACGCCCTATAATTAGGAGGACTGGATAGTCATGGGAGTGAGGCAGGGACTGGTAGAGCAGGGGATATACAGGCAGCAAGAGAACAGCCATCTTGAATGGCCTCAGAAGAAAAGTAGAGTCAGTGGCAGGGAGCATCCAAACATATTTTGTTAGAAACATATTTCAAAGGTAATTGCTTCTAACTTAAAACATTAATGACAACTTTCCATTTGGAGTTGAGTTTATCTATGACCAGAAATATTTCCATAACAAGCTATGGACAGACTGGGAAAAATCTGCTTGAGCTCAGAGTTAAATCTCCAACAATCTATATAAAAATTAAAATTTACACTGCAAAGGTGGAGAAGCAAAAGTAATAAAACTCACAATTAATTGATATATATAATTTGAAAACCAGCACACCAGTTGATTAGGCTGTATGGATTGACTAAGCATCCAGCACCCACTCAAGGCACTGCTCCTTTGGGGATGAAACACCTTTCACTCTGAACAGCTGATTTACAAATGGACCTTGGAAAAGATGCACTGTCCCCTTCTGATCATTGAAGCCTCCCAGGTCCACAGCCCCCAGTTCCCTATGTTTATATATCTATGCCATTTTAATAACCCATAACTGTTAAGAATAAAATAATTATTTTATTAAGAGATGGATCTGACTAAACCAACAGACAATCAACTATGATTGAAAAGTACGCCTCTCCTAAGCTATTCTTTAAAGCAAGCATAGTTCCCAGACCAGTAACATCAGCATCAGCATCAGCATCACCTGGGAACTTGTGAGAAATGGAAATTCCAGGGATCTACTGTAGATTTACTAAATCAGAAATTCTGGGGGTGGGGCCCAGCAGTTTGGGTTTTAACAAGCCATCCAGGTGATTCTGATGTACACTCAAGTTTGAGAACCACTGGCCTAGAGGTTGACTACAAGAAGCAGTTACTAAAGGTGTCTGTAAAGTACAGATTGTCAAACAATATTGTTTTCTACAATGTGCCTGAATTTACCTGTCATTTCAAGGAATTTAAAGTCTGCAACCTCATTTGAGTTACATTTTTCATGCCTCCAGAAAACTGTAAGACTAAGCGCAGGCAGGTTGTTCAGGTTCCTATCATGCTCAGCAATTCCTCCAAATGCTAATACCTTGGGTGTCCCTGCTCTCCTTCTCCAGACTTTAAAACACAAATGCCCAGGCCCCAATGCCAGCAATTTTTATATAACAGATCTGGAACAAGGCCTTGGTATCAGTATTATTCAGCCCTACACAGCACACACATGCATGCTCCCCACCACCACCCCACAACCACCCCACACACACCTCCTCCTTCTAATATATAGGCAGGGTTGAATACCATTGGCCATTGGCTTTTGAAACCATTGCTGCATAGAGGTTAAAGAATGCAAATAAATTTTCAACAAGAGACAAGGAAGGACACTAGATAATGATTAAGGGATCAATCCAAGAAGGAGATATAACAATTATAAATATTTATGCACCCAACATAGGAGCACCTCAATACATAAGGCAGTTGCTAACAGCTCTAAAATAGGAAATCAACAGTAACACAATAATAGTGGGGGATTTTAACGCCTCACTTACACCAATGGACAGATCATCCAAACAGAAAATTAATAAAGAAACACAAGCTTTAAATGACACAATAGACCAGATAGATTTAATAGATATTTATAGGACATTCCATCCAAAAACAGCAGATTACACTTTCTTCTCAAGCACACACGGAACATTCTCCAGGATAGATTACATCTTGCATCACAAATCAAGCCTCAGTAAAGTTAAGAAAATTGAAATCATACCAAGCATGTTTTCTGACCACAATGCTATGAGATTATAAATCAATTACAGGGAAAAAAATGTAAAAAACACAAACACATGGAGGCTAAACAATAGGTTACTAAATAACCAAGAGATCACTGAAGAAATCAAAGAGGAAATCAAAAAATACCTAGGGACAAATGACAATGAAAACACGATGATCCAAAACCTATGGGATGCAGCAAAAGCAGTTCTAAGGGGGAAGTTTATAGCTATACAAGCCTACCTCAAGAAACAAGAAAAATCTCAAATAAACAATCTAACCTTACACCTAAAGGAACTAGATAAAGAAGAACAAACAAAACCCAAAGTTAGCAGAAGGAAAGAAATCATAAAGACCAGAGCAGAAATAAATGAAATTGAAACAAAGAAAACAATAGCAAAAATCAATAAAACTAAAAGCTGGTTCTTTGAGAAGATAAACAAAATTGATAAACCATTAGCCAGACTCATCAAGAAAAAGAGGGAGAGGACTCAAATCAATAAAATTATAAATGAAAAAGGAGAACTTACAACAGACACCACAGAAATACAAAGCATCCTAAGAGACTACTACAAGCAACTCTATGCCAATAAAATGGACAACCTGGAAGAAATGGACAAATTCTTAGAAAGGTATAACCTTCCAACACTGAAACAGGAAGAAATAGAAAATATGAACAGACCAATCACAAGTAATGAAATTGAAACTGTGATTAAAAATCTTCCAACAAACAAAAGTCCAGGACCAGATGGCTTCACAGGTGAATTCTATCAACATATAGAGAAGAGATAACACCCATCCTTCTCAAACTCTTCCAAAAAATTGCAGAGGAAGGAAAACCCCCAAACTCATTCCATGAGGGCACCATCACCCTGATACCAAAACCAGACAAGATACTACAAAAAAAGAAAATTACAGACTAATATCACTGATGAATATAGATGCAAAAATCCTCAACAAAATACTAGCAAACAGAATCCAACAACACATTAAAAGGATCATACACCACGATCAAGTGCGATTTATCCCAGAGATGCAGGGATTCTTCAATATACAAAAATCAATCAATGTGATACACCATATTAACAAATTGAAGAAGAAAAACCATATGATCATCTCGATAGATGCAGAAAAAGCTTTTGACAAAATTCAACACCTATTTAAGATTAAAACTGTCGAGAATGTGGGCATAGAGGGAACCAATCTCAACATAATTAAGGCCATATATGACAAACCCACAGCAAACATCATTCTCAATGTTGAAAAACTGAAATCATTTCCTCTAAGACCAGGAACAAGACAAGGATGTCCACTCTCACCACTGTTATTCAACATAGTTTTGGAAGTCCTAGCCATGGCAGTCAGAGAAGAAAAAGAAATGAAAGGAATACAAATTGGAAAAGAAGAAGTAAAACTGTCACTGTTTGCAGATGACATGATACTATACATAGAGAATCCTAAAGATGCCACCAGAAAACTACTAGAGCTAATCAATGAATTTGGTAGAGTTGCAGGATACAAAATTAATGCACAGAAATATCTTGCATTCCTATACACTAATGATGAAAAATCTGAAAGAGAAATTAAGGAAACACTCCCATTTACCATTGCAACAAAAAGAATAAAATACCTAAGAATAAACCTACCTAGGGAGACAAAAGATCTGTGTGCAGAAAACTATAAGACACTGATGAAAGAAATTAAAGATGATACCAACAGATGGAGAGATATACCATGTTTTGAATTGGAAGAATCCATATTGTGAAAATGACTATACTACCCATAGCAATCTATAGATTCAATGCAATCCCTATCAAATTACCAATGGCATTTTTTACAGAGCTAGAACAAATCATCTTAGAATTTGTATGGAGACACAAAAGACCCCGAATAGCCAAAGCAGTCTTGAGGGAAAAAAACGGAGCTGGAGGAATCAGACTCCCTGACTTTAGACTACACTGCAAAGCTACAGTAATCAAGACACTATGGTACTGGCACAAAAACAGAAATACAGATCAATGGAACAGGATAGAAAGTCCAGAGATAAACCCACGCACCTATGGTCAACTAATCTATGACAAAGGAGGCAAGGATATACAATGGAGAAAAGACAGTCTCTTCAATATGTGGTGCTGGGAAAACTGGACAGCTACATGTAAAAGAATGAAATTAGAACACTCCCTAACACCATACACAAATAAATTCAAAATGGATTAGAGACCTAAATGTAAGACCGGACACTATAAAACTCTTAGAGGAAAACATAGGAAGAACACTCTTTGACATAAATCACAGCAAGATCTTTTTTGATCCACCTCCTAGAGTAATGGAAATAAAAACAAAAATAAACAAATGGGGCCTAATGAAACTTAAAAGCTTTTGCATAGCAAAGGAAACCATAAACAAGACAAAAAGACAACCCTCAGAATGGGAGAAAATATTTGTAAACAAATCAACAGACAAAGGGTTAATCTCCAAAATGTATAAACACCACACGCAGCTCAATATTAAAAAAACAAACAACCCAATCCAAAAATGGGCAGAAGACCTAAATAGACATTTCTCCATAGAAGACATACAGATGGACAAGAAGCACATGAAAAGCTGCTCAACATCACTAATTATTAGAGAAATGCAAAGCAAAAGTACAGTGACGTATCACCTCACACCAGTTAGAATGGGCATCATTAGAAAATCTACAAACAACAAATGCTGGAGAGGGTGTGGAGAAAAGGGAACCCTCTTGCACTGTTGGTGGGAATGTAAATTGATACAGCCACTAGGGAGAACAGTATGGAAGTTCCTTAAAAAACTAAAAATAGAATTACCATATGACCCAGCAATCCCACTACTGGGCATATACCCAGAGAAAACCATAATTCAAAAAGATACATGCACCCCAATGTTCATTGAAGCACTATTTACAATAGCCAGGTCATGGAAGCAACCTAAATGCCCATCAACAGACGAATGGATAAAGAAGTTGTGGTACATATATACAATGGAATATTACTCAGCCATAAAAGGGAATGAAATTGGGTCATTTGTTGAGACGTGGATGCATCTAGATACTGTCATACAGAGTGAAGTAAGTCAGAAAGAGAAAAACAAATATCGTATATTAACGCATATATGTGGAACCTAGAAAATGGTACAGATGAACCAGTTTTCAGAGCAGAAATTGAGACACAGAAGTAGAGAACAAACGTGTAGACACCAAGGGGGGAAAGCAGTGGGGGGAGGGTGCTGTGATGAATTGGGAGATTGGGATTGACACGTATACACTGATGTGTATAAAATGGATGACTAATAAAAGAAAGAAAGAAAGAAAGAAAGAAATATTTCAACTGGGGTTCTGTGTGAGGAAGATTTAAGCATTTCTGATGTTAAGTGCCCATGCTGTTCTTCTGCACCCTACCTTATCTCCTCTTCACTTTCCAAGGCAAATTATGATGGATAGGGGCAAAAATGGAAGAATAGAAATAATTAGGAGCATGAAGCTCCACACCACCATGTCCCACTTTCGTAACTCGGGTAAACTCCAGAGAAAGCATCAAACACAAGCCATTCATGGAAAGTAAAAAACATTTTTTTCAAAACCAAGAAGTTCCCTATTATACAGATTAGCACACTTACAGGACATTACTAGCAGTATTATTGTAATAATCAGACCTTGATCTTATAAGAACATATCTCCACAGGAGTGACTTTTAGCCATTCAGACTCAATCTCTTCCTGAGTATTCCATATTTAAGGAGAATTACATGTCACTGTTCTTATCCCCAGGTTTGACAGAAAAAAAAAAAAAACTTGATAAGTTACAATGAAGATAAGCAAGTTTTTTTTCACTCTTTTTTCTGAATTTATTTATTTTTCCAATTATATCTGTTGTCTATTATTCATCAGAAATTGACTTCAGATCGTTCTCTAATATGTTTCAAAGACTCTTACTCAAATGGTTTAGCTGGGACACTAGCCTAACACCAATCCTTGGCCTCTCTCTCCTTTAATTAGATAAATCAGATGAAAATGTTGCCCAGGGGGCTTGGGTGACTCATGTCACTAGACAGGATAATAGGCAGAGGAAAAGATATCAGACCAATACTGCCATGGATACAGGGAAGCCTGCATTTCACTCAGCAGAAGTATAAAATCTCACAGAAAGCTTACACTATTGTGACTTTTCTTTCATGCTTTTCAAGAGATAGAGGGACAGGACTAAGCAGCATATTGCAACTTGAGTTTGCCATGGATCTGGAAGGAAAATTAAAATCTGTGCTGAACCACTAGTAGTTAAGAGATGTCAACAGAGTAAAATATTTCCCCTGGCCAGAGGCCTCCTCACACTGTATAAATCTTAGGTAGTATCAACGCAAGCCAAGTTTTATAGTTATCAATATAAACGTCTAAAACCTCAGGTTTTAGACTAATTTTAGCTAATCATCTGAGGTTGAGAAGCCAACTTATGCAACTATTCAAGCAGAACAGACTGTCAGCACTAAAGAGGAAAGCTAATCATAGAAGATAATACCTATGTAAGACTCAGTGAGGTCTTCAATCAGATCAGCTGATTCTCATAGGTGAGGTAACTTGTGACTCATCCCTGGAAAACTGCCTAGAGGCAAAAAGGTTCTGAGTACTTGAAGCTGGGGAGACAAGGCAGCCTAAGAAAGACTATCAGAAAGATGGGGAGCAATGGAGTCACATGTCACATATATTTAAATTGAGTAAATATTGTCCATTTATGTCTGTTTTTCTATGAAGGGACATGAACCATCAAAGACTGTACTCAGCTATTAAAAAAAAATGGTCAAGCCTGCAAACCAGAATTACACTCATTCTCTGAAAATCAATCAAATAATGATGAAGTAATAACATTATATTTTATTTATGACTAATTATCTTTTCCTTACTAATAAATATAACAATTTTCCCAATAGCCCTATGTGATGGACAAAGAAAGAGAAAACTATCCCCCATTTTATAGATGGGAAAATCAAGATCCCAAGTTATTGATTTGCTTAAATTAGTAAGAAAATTGAGGACTCAGGACAACAGATTTCTTATTTCACAAGAGACACTAGAAGAGTTAATGTGATTCACACAAAAGGAATTTAATTACAGTCACAAGGCAGAGAAATAGGATTTCCTCGACAGATTTGGAAACAAATCACATTCTGTGAAGCAGTGATGTTCATTTGTCTATTTTTCAGTCTGAGTCTACCCTTCTGTGTCCTTTTACCTGTGGAAAATATGAAAATTAATAAAAATGGACAACTATATCTAAACTACTATAATTAACAAACTTATTTAGGAAATTTAGAATTTAAAAGTCATAGTACATCCAGGGGAATACAATGAAATACTGACATACTAAATTTTAAACAATGGGATACATAATGTGCCAAATAAAATACAATCAAGAATAAAAGGGGGGCTTCCCTGGTGGTGCAGTGGTTAAGAACCTGCCTGCCAATGCAGGGGACACGGGTTCGAGCCCTGGTCTGGGAAGATCCCACATGCCGCGGAGCAGCTGGGCCCGTGAGCCACAATTACTGAGCCTGCGCGTCTGGAGCCTGTGCTCCGCAACAAGAGAGGCCGCGATAGTGAGAGGCCCGCGCACTGCGATGAAGAGTGGCCTCCACTTGCCACAACTAGAGAAAGCCCTCGCACAGAAACGAAGACCCAACACAGCCATAAATAAATAAATAAATAAATAAAAATTTAAAAAAAGAAAAAAAAAAACTAAAAAAAAAATAGAAGGAAGTTTTTTAACATCATAAAGGGAATCTACTAGAACCTACAGTAAGCATCATACTTAGTGATAGAAAATGTAAAGAATTCGCATTCTTTACAGGAAAAAAATGCCTGCTACTACTTTTACTTTCCAACATTGTACTCAATGTCTTAATAATTCAGTAAGAAAATAGAAAGAGATTAAGAGAGGAAATGCTTAAAACTGTCATTATTTTGAGGTAATGAGTTATAACTTACAAAAAAGCCAACAGAAAAGGCAATTAGCTCTAGTTAGAATTTGTTAAGGAGACTTGATATAGATGTTAACACTAAAATCAATAGCTTTCCTACTCCTTATCAATATCCAATTACAAAATGTAATGTTTTAAGTTTCCATTTTTTAACTTTTTATTTGAACTAATTATAGATTCACAAAAGTTATAAAAATACTACTGACAGGTCCCACATATTCTTCATTTGGTTTGTCCCAATGGTTACCTTCTAGAATGAGAATATTATACCAAAGCAAGGAATTGATATTGGTATACAGTGTGTATGTACTCCTATGTCATGTTATCACATGTGTAGATTCATGTAACCACCCTACAATCAAGAAACAGAATTAAAAGATGTACTTCATACTACCTTGAGAAGGTGTAGGTATAGATCTTACCTATCTCCTTCCTCCTCACCATCCCTAACGCTTGACAATAATTAATTTGTTCTCCATCTCTGTAATTTCTTCACATCAATAATGTTAAATAAATGGAATCATATAGCTACAGCATGTGACTTAAGTTTTTTTTTTCCTGTTCAGCATAATGCGCTTGATGAAAACTGGACATTTTGAATATTATAATGTAATAGCCCTGAAAATCAGACTCCTTCCCCCCCTTTGGAGTCTGTTTATGTAGCTTGATGTAGACACTAGCTCTTTCTTTATTCAGTGACTTTGTTTTGTGACTTCTCTAAACGACTTTTGTTAAACTGTACATTTTTGTTATATGTGGTCTCTGAAAGGAACTGTTCATTTAGTGTAGGTTCAGCTAGTATTTTGAAAGGTTTCCTTAAATGCCAGGAACCAGCTGAGATAGGGGAGACAGAGAGAGAGAGAGAGCTGAAAAAGAAGTAGAACAAGAAGGAGGAGGAGGAGAGAGAGGAGGAGAAGGAGAGGAAGGAAAAGGAGAAGTAGAATAAGAGTAAGAAATAAAAAGAAAAGAAACCCTTTCCCAGTTTTTGAAGACTGGCACTCCTTCAATGCTTAACCAAGTTATTTATAACCCTGCCTTAGCTTTCACTTCTGCTTGCAGTGTGCCTAGAGATAAGTCAGAGGTAAAAGCTTAAGGTCTTCTGAGGTCTGTTCTAAGCATGCATTCTGCCCTGGTCATGTCTGTGGCTTTCTAAAGTCCCCACTATACACAGACACTTTTGAATGCTCAAATTCCCCAAAGAACCTCTCTCCCCAGCTTTACCTCCCTAGCTCTCAGTGTCTATAGTTGGCCTCAATTTAACCTTTTGCCTCAGGTGGCCGCTGATTGTTCATTTACCTCATAATATTTTTGAACAGTGACCAGCACTTTTCTGCCCTCAGTGAGTTCCAAGGTAGGTGAAACAAACCTTGCCCTCAGGTAACCCCCAGATAGGTTAGAATAATAGTTTATGAATAAAGTTAGCTCTGCTCCCTCCAAAACCAGAGACTAAGGTCCCACACTGGAAATGGAGGCTGCCATTTTTAAGACCATCATCAAGCTGGGGAGAGGTATGGAACAAGGGCAAATAAAAGGCTGCAAAGCTTTCCTACCATTTTTAAGTTGCCTTTTTCCTGATTCAGCATTTGTTTGGTTGGTATAAACCTTTGACTATTTTCCAGAATGCTGACGAAGTTGATTCTAATAGCATTTGCTTTATTATTCAATGTTTCCATGGAGGCATGAGCCCTTGGAGCTACCTTGGAGCTGGCATTTTTGCTAATGTCACCCAGTTTAATTCCTTTGAGATGCACCTAAGTTCTTGTGTATATCAATAGCTTATTCCTTTTTATTGCTGAGTAGTATTTCAGGATATGGATCTACCATGGTTTGTTTACCCACTCATCTATTATAGGACATTTGGATTGCTTCCATTTTGGGCTATAATAAATGAAGCTGCTATGAACTATCATGTACAGGTTTGTGTGGATATAAATTTTCATTTAGATGGGATGAATGCCCAGGATTATGTTTGCTGAGTGACATAGTAAGTGTATGCTTACTTTTTTAAGAAACTGCCTATTTTCCAGAGTGACTATACCATTTCATATTCCTATCAGCAATGTCTGAGAAGTACACTTTTTCCACATCCTCACCAGCATTTGGTATTGTTACTATTTTTCATTTTAGCTATTCTAATAGGTGTGTACTGGTATCTCATTGTGGTCTTAATTTGCATTTCCCTAATAGTTAATGATGTTAAACATACACACACACACACACTGGAATATTATTCAGCCATGAGAAAAAAAGGAAATCTTGCCATTTGTGAGAGTATGGGTGAAACTTGAGGGCATTGTGCTAAGTAAAATAAGTCAGACAGAAAAAGACAAACCCTTATGGCTCTTACATGTGGAAACTAAGAAAACCAAACTCACAGAAATAGATAGTTGTATGGTGGTTGCAAGAGGCCAAGGGTGGGAAAAATGAGGAGATGTTGATCAAAGGGTATAAACTGCCAGTTATAAGATGAATAGTTCTGGAGATTCCAAGGTACCACATGGTGAAAATAGTTAACAGTACTGTATTATATAATTGCAAATGGCTAAGAAAGAAGGTCTTAAATGTTCTAACCATAAATAAGAAATGGTAATTATGTGAGGTAATGGAGATAATAACTAACCTTACTGTGGTAATCACTTCGAATATATGTGTATCAAATTATCATGATGTACATCTTAAACTTATACGTGTCAATTATATCTTAATAAAGCTAGAATGAATGAATAAATAAATACATAAAATAACACAGATTTCTGAGTCTCAAAAGCAACTGTAATGGGATAAGCAAATATATTTAATTAAAAAGACAAGTTGAATTGGAAAGCATATCCCAAAATATATTATATAATAATATGTTATTATAGAGACATCTAAAGTAGGGTGACTCTGAAAGCTTTGAAAGTAAAAGAATTAGAAGTTTGGTCATTTTGATTATAATTAACCAAAATCACAGCACTATCTGTATACAGACAGAACCAGTTTAGAAAGATTACTAAAAGGAGAAAAGATCTAAGTTAAAACTTGTGCTTAGGAATATATACAAGGAAAATGAACCAAAAGGCCAGTTGAAAACTGGGAAAAGTTATTTCCACCACATATGATAGATGAAGGGTAAGATGTCCTTAACATTCTTAAAAGAAGACTAAAACCCAATAGAAAAAAATTTTTTCAAGCAGATCATAGAAAGGGATATATAAATGGATCTGAATACTGGAGAAGATGCTCAATCTCATTCACTATTTAGCAAGTATAAATTAGCTTTGCAATGAAATGCTATCTTTCACCCATCAAAGTGACAAAGATAAAAAAGATTGGTAACAGAATTATTGAGAAATGCAAAATTTTTGCTTTTAGTTCATAAGTGTAAAACATAAAGTTAAATTTTATTTTTTATAGAAATCCCATTAAGTTATTTATAATATTTATATTTCTAAAAGTTTTTCAGCTACTATAACATCTGTAGAGGTACAGGTCATCTTGATTAAAACCTATTTTCCTGTCAGTTGTATATTAATTATTTTGTGCTTTAGTTCGAATGCTTGATTATCACCATCATGTTATACTATATCCCAAATTTTCAAACCTGGGTCAAGGTCTCAAAAGGGGTTCATTGAAATAGTAGCATTATTACCCTAGTTCAAGGGAGAAAAAATGTGAAATGTTACTGAAGTTAGTAAAACTGTGATTATGGCAATGCCCCACAGGTAGCCACAATTGTACGAAAGGAAAATACAAATAAAAAGTGAAACGATGACAATCAGAAAGTCTAATTTTACTTGGATGGGCAATCCATTTTACCCTTTTTCAATGTGGCATTGTCTGTATGAAACATTATCAAGTAGCATTCTGAAGCCACTGAAATTCACATATCATTCTAAGACAAACACAATGCCCTTGCTAGCAAGCAAATCGATCTTTTCTCAGAATGAGTGCAAAATAATGTTTTCTAGTATCAAATTCATTCATTTCGTGACAAAGAAGACTAAAAATATAGAAGCATCATTCAAAGTTGCACCCTTTTTAGAAAATACAAATTTTAAGGGCCGTATTGCCAAAAAGATAGCCAAACTGAGCACAAAATTAATGATGACTACTGTGTGCAAAAAAAAAGTAGAAAGCGCTATAGGCTTGTTTTTCAAAGGATACTGCCAGATATAACACAATGTCAGTGGTATTCAATACAGGTGAGTAGTGACTACCACCCTGTTCATGGTGATAGACACACTTTTACAATTGTAAATGACTACTGACAAAGTGTATGAATTTGTTCCTGGTATATGTGCAGTATATATACAAGAAACTTTTTCTGTTATCCTCTTAAAACATTTAGTATATAAAAGATTTGATTCTAAGGAAGTATTTTCTGAGCTGTGACAGAGGCTGGAAAAGCATCAGCAGTGAGCAATGGAGCTGTATGCACAGCCTAGAGAGAAATCACAGTAATGGAAGCTTGCCCTTGAACCCAATTCACATCGTGCTTCATGCACAGAGAATCGTTAGGGGGTCATCCACATGCCTCCTGACCTTGATTCTTGGTTGAAGAACACAGTGAAAATTATGAATATATTTAAGTGAAGGTAATGTATCTTTTTTTTAAATTTTATTTTATATTGGAGTAGAGTTGATTAACAATGTTGTGTTAGTTTCAGGTGCACAGCAAAGTGATTCAGTTATACGTATACATTTATCTATTCTTTTTCAAATTCTTTTCCCATTTAGGTTATTACAGAATATTGAGCAGAGTTCCCTGTGCTATACAGCAGGTCCTTGTTGGTTATCTGTTTTAAATATAGCAGTGTGTACATGTCAATCCCAAACTCCCAGTCTATCCCTCCCCTCCACCTTCCCCCCCTGGTAACCATAAGTTCGTTCTCTAAGTCTGTGAGTCTGTTTCTGTTTTGTAAATAAGTTCATTTGTAACTTTTTTTTTTCAGATTCTGCATATAAGCGATATCATATGATATTTGTCTTTCTCTGTCTTACTTACTTTACCTAGTATGATAATCTCCAGGTCCATTCATGTTGCTGCAAATGGCATTATTTCATTCATTTTTTCAATCTGATATCTGAAGAAATATCCAGTGATTGTAAGACTTATTTTCACAGTGAAATACACTTTCTGTTGATGTCAAAGACATAATTTACTGAGCACATTCTAGGTTACAGACATTCTACTTGTCTCATTTAATTCTCACCACAAACCCTACACAGAAGGTATTGTTCCTATTTTTAATAAGGCAATAAAGACTTAGAAAAGTTAAGTAACTGACACTTTGCTTTTTAAAATCTAACTTAAGACTTAAAAGATCTTGTTTTTAATTATATTAATAAGTTAAATTTAGTATGTACTTTATTTTGTAGTTTATTTTGGTTTCCTTTTATAGTCAATACAGTCTTGTACAATACCTGAGAGGGTAAGACAGACAACTTCTCTTCATAGATAGATAATAATTGAATTACAAAGACAGAATGAGAGAGAGAGGGAAAGATTCTACTCCCTATAACAAAGGAAAATATGTATAATTCTGAGCATACATTGAAAGTTTTAAAATTCACAACATAAATCCTGACAAAAGCAACTATAAAGAAAATTTCAGATAGTCAGTGTCATATGTACAATCCCCACTACATCACAATTAATTTAGAAGGAAATAAAAATGCACAACAAATATTCCACATATCTGGAAAATTTTAAAGATATTTCAAATAACTACTGAGTCAAATAAGAAATTATAAGATATTTAGATCTAAATGATAACAAAACCATATAAAACACAACTTTTACGATGCAGCAAAAGGGGTACTTAGCTTTGATTCTTATACTAGGGGAAAAAAGGCTGAAAATAAATAACAAGCATCCAGATTAAGGAGTTATTAAAAAGAACAATATAATAATCTACATGTAGTAGACTGAAGATAGCCACAAATTCTTTTACATTCCTCCCACAGGGTGAGTGGTTGTGTTCCAGTCCTTTCAACCTACACTGGTTCTTATAACTTCTTTGATCATTAGAATAATGTGGAAATAAATGTGTACCAGTTTCAAATCTTGGAGGCATAAGATGTCATGTAAGAAGTTCAACTGCCCTGCTGGAGACACCACACGGAGAGGCCCTTAGGCTATGTGGAAAGGAAGAGAAGCTCAGCTGAACCCTGTCTTCCAGTTGTCATTTTGAACCTCTAGAAAATACCAGCCACCAACTGAACAGCAAGTGACCCCAGACAACACCATATGGAAAAGAAGAATAACCCAGCCAAGCCTTTCCCAAATTCCTGACCCACATATTCAAGCACAAATTAAATGATTGTTGAATCTTAAGCCACTCAGATTTAGGGTGATTTGTTATACAGAAATAAGTAAACAGAAATTGGTCCCCAGAAGTGCTACTATAACAAAAAACTAAAACATGTGGCAATGACTTTAGGAACCAGCAGCAGGTAGAAGAAGCTGGAAGAGCTTTGAGGACACTATTGATGGAAGGAGAAGGGCACTGAGGCAGTGTCAGCGAAGAGTGGAAGGAAGGGGAAAGCGATAATAAATTCTAGAATATCTACCTCTCCAACTTTTCAGTCTGATATATCTTTTTGCCAGTTACAGTTTCCTGAGTAACTGGAAACTGTGTCTTGCCCACCATTCTCTTGACCCTGCCTGAGAAACCTACAACCTAGTTTGTTTTGTGTGCGGATGGGATAGCCTACATTTCAGAGAGGTTTGGCTTCTTTGCCTTTTGTTGGCTACCATTGGTTTGATCAAAAACAGCCACATAACCTGTCAGTGTTAATTCTTAATCCGCATTCCTCATGTTTCCATAGAGACAGAAATGATGTGTACACTACTGACCAGGAGGAGACAGGCTGACTCTTCTCTGTCCCTCTTCATCCCTTCCCATGGAGGAGGAGGTACTTGATGGGATGCTAAGTTCAAGAAAAGAATTCAACTTAGTTGCTCCAGATTCTCTCCTCCATGTCTTTCTGCCTGGAAAGACTGCTGTGTGGTAAGCTTAGCTGGGAAGGCTATGCTGTGAAAGGGGAGACCTGCTGCTGTATCTCTCATCTCTCATTTGGTTCTAAACTATGGTGGAGACAAGGAGGATATTTACACCCCATTCCCCCAAAATTCAAAACTTCTAAGGTGTTTACCTGTATCTTAGTTACAGGAACCTACTCACTTGATTGAATCTATATCCACTCAATTGCATTCTAGAGCAGAGGTTTTTAATCATATAAGCTTAGGGGATCTTTGAGCACCATGAAAATATATGCATAATCTTGTCTTCATTTGTATTTTTTCTAGGAGAGTGTCAGTAGACTGCTCTCATTAGATTTTCCAAGAGGTCCATAACCTAACTCTGGTTAAGAACTACTGCTCTTGAAATATCCTACTGAGCTCCTGTTTCCTATTCCCACACCCTCACCCCACCCCATGCACCTAGCTCTTAATTGCAGAAGTAAAGGATCCTTTCCTCTTTCAGAGTATTCTCTGACTGGTGTTTGCTTTCAAGGATCTTAATTTTGCAATATCAGTGTATCCCAAATTTAGGAAAATAGGAAGGCAAAATAGGAAGGTCGTCCTCACCAAATCTAAATATGGAAATGAAATTTGACAGTCTACAAGCCCTGGGAACAGATATGTTTCAAAATTCACACTTTTTCAAACTTTAGAGAAGATGGTGCATATATTCTATGTTACCCAATGACACCAACAAGGCCTGGAACAGTATTCCATGACCAAACACATAACTATTTCTGCAACAAAACATAAATATTCACACCAAGTGGGATAGAGACTGTAAATAGAGTCATCTCTGTTCAGTCAGGTTTTTGCTATAAAATGAGTTATGAAATATTTCTTTTTCAGTGACTTGGGGGGAGCATGTGGTTAAAGAATTGTGAACCTATAACTAAATACCATCACTGCCTTCCTTTAATCTCCCCTTGTCCAAGACTAAATAATTCTAGTTTCTTAAATATTTCTTTGAAAGTCTGTTTGTCATCATCTTAATTATCCCCATAGCTGTCCTGTTTCAGCATAATCTGGCAAACAATAGAACTGAGAACACTGTACGTTATTATGCAATAGGGTTTAAAGGGAAGATTACTTTTGGCTTCCTAGGACTGCGATGATACCTGAATATAGTCAACTTCATATAGCCTCAGGGATAACACAATTTGCTCTGCATCACTCTTCCTAAACTTGATTATTAATCCCTGATCTAAACTCCAGTCTCCAAACATCTGCGAAAGTAATCTTCTTCTTACAGCCCTTGGAAATAGGCCCAGTGATCCTTTTATCCTACAACAAAATGTGCTGTCCAAAAACGGAACAGGCTGTCTTAGAGTATAATGAGTTCCCTTTTATTAGAGGTTTTTAGGTGGAAGCTAGATAATGTAGTGAATGTGCTCATAATACTGAACAAATAAACAATGAAAGAAGTTCACTTAATCCCTATGTGATTGCACATTTCATCTTGTAAACCCACTGATACAGAGTTCATAACTAAGCCTTATTCCACATGCTCAAAGTTATTAACTCACACTTGGGCAACTAAAGCTATGATCTCAATTGTTTTCTTGCCCACTGGGAGAATGAGTATTCTATTTGGACTCATAGGGTTCTCATGTCACAGGACTGTCCTTCCCCAGAAGAGGCAGACAACTAGAATCCACTTCAATTCAAATCAGTTAATGCGTATTTATTGCTAACTTGCTTTATCTCTAATAAAATGCATAGAGTCTGTTGAGGAGAAATTTATGTGTGTATCTAATACCTGGAGAACCACACTAAGGACAACATAAGCATCTGTGAAATAATATGCTGTATTCCTTAGGCAAGAATACAGAGAAAATTTAAATTAAGAGGTAAGGCACTCAGATTGAGGAGTCTGAGTCTTGCTACGGACTGGGTCATCTCAGGGCAAAAGAGAAAACTAGATGGCATTTGTAATCAGGGGACCAACCTATTTTTCAACCTTTCCTCCACTGAGTATTCTTGGGTCTTCAGTCCAAAATTCTCACTGGATCTTGTTTTCTTCAAAACTTGATATCAGGGAAAATTCTGATCAGATTATTTTTTTATTTGTATCAGATTCTATTGAGGGTTCAATAGCATTTTGCACAGTGCTAGACCCCTTAATAAACCCTAAATAAATTGTAGCAATTATTATAAATAAAGCATTGTATTTCTAAGGGTATTATCAAGAGATAAAAAGTTGTAATACAATAGAAAAGAGCTTAAATGATGTATTATTTCATGATTATAAAAAAAGTTGCAAAAAGACATATATAATATATTAACTTTGAAACACACAGAAAATTGCTATATGCTCAGATATATGTGGTGAAAAATATATAGTTGTATGTGGGAAATCTACTCTCCCACATAACAATAGTGATTTTTCTCTGGGAAAGAAGGAAGTGGAACTGTGCCTATAATATTATCTTTAAAAAATCAACCAAGGTATACACTTTTTTTCATAAACATTTGACAACATATTGTGTGGGTTGGGGATGACAAGAGAAAATGGCCAAAGATAACAAAGTCTTTTGACTAGATTCCATTAGACAATCAATAATTCTTAAACATCATCTATATTCAAGTCCATAGTGGTGCTATGGTTGCTCCAACATGAACATGACAGAATCCTTGCCCCTGAGATATTTGTGTTCTTACTCAGACACAGAAAACAACCAGGAATGATGTACAGTCCTTTGGAAATTGATGACCCCTCAATATGAACAACATCTAGCATGTTGTAGTAACCAGAAATGTTTGTTTTATCAAAATTGGGCACTGTTTCAGGTCACATTTCCAACTATACTTCTGCCTATGTGCAGTCCAGTACAGTGAAATAAAATCAGGGTTTTCAGATGAGTATCCTGCGTTTAAGTCTTGGCCCTCATGCTAGACAGGCCATAGAAAAGTCTTTTACTTCTTTAGGCCTCAGTCTGTTCATCTGTAAGTTAGGGATCAGTAGTAATACCTATATTACAGTTATTGTGGTTATTAAATATAGTAATTTTTTTCTAAAATAAGTTCTTGATTGTATATAAATTGCTATACAAAAAAATTTTAGCACCAAGTAAGTGCCCAGCACCATACTAAGTACTAATAATTCAGAGGTAAATAAAATATGGACTTTTTCCTCAAGAAACTTATAGGCTGTTTTGAGAAATACTGATAAATAACTGTAAAACAAGGTATGATAAATGGTAACAACTTGTTATGAAGATCCAAAAGAGGGAGAGATTAATTAAGAAAGTAGGCAGATGAATGAGTCAGAAAGATAATAAATAAGATGTTCCATATGAACTGTAAAGAATGACTAGAAATTTGTTGAATCAGCTGAAATTAAGGCAAGCTCATCAGGAACTAAAGTTAGGAGATGGGCCAAAGCACTTGGAGAATAGTGAGATGGCCTTGCACCTAGAGTAGGCGGTACGTGGTAACAAAAAGTGGGAGACAAGTTCTCAGAATGAGGTTGTGCCCAATTTTAAAAGATATTGATGTGAAAAGAGTCAGGACTATGTTTGTTGGCCATGTGGGGCCATCAAAGCTTTTTGAGCAAGAGAGAAAATAATACCACCTTGGTTTTAGGAAAATTACTTTTTTGAAGACAGTATAAATGACAAATTGAAAAACCCAAATTGGGTATATTAGTAAGGATTATTTTTTGGCTCTAATCTGGATGAGGGATGATGTGACACTGGACAGAGCAAGAGATTGGGGCAGGGTTGTTTGAAGAGAACTGACGAATTGGAGAGCTATCTCAGAGGAAAAAGAGATAAACTTCATAATTGATTGTATATAGAAAGTGAAAGAAGTCAAAGATGACTCGAGGCTTCCACCAGGGGAACTGTGTGGATAGTAGTGCCATTAACCAAGACAATGCCCAGAAAGAGAGATGTGTTTTGGAAAACGGAAGAGAATTAGTTCAATTTGGGGTAAGTTGAGTTTGACAAGTCAGCAGGATATCCAGATGGAAATGCCCAGAAGGCTGGGCACAGATGCAAAGTGAACAATTTACTTTGCCATTCTTCCCTCCACTGCAAAATGGATGGGAGATTGCTTGCCACTTCTCTCCAAGGACCGTGGAGAGGATTAATGAGGCAGTGTTCACATTTATTCCACACTGAGGATCAGTGAGAGCTTGGCAAAGTATTAGGTTGAGTCCCGTTATGTTAACTTGGAAACAAAGCAGCTTTGATATGAAAGCCATTGAAGGAGGAGAATGCAAACCTACAAGGCCACTTTGTAGAATATAATTGTACTTCAGGCAGCCAGTCCAAGTACTGCCTTGGTGTGGGTGAGCACTAACCTGTTTCCAGCTGAAGGCAAAGAAAGTGAAGCAGCCTTCCTATTGTCTGCATTTTCTTTTTGAATACCTTCCCAAAGTCTCCAGGACTCAGCCCAAATGTGAGCTCAGGAATTAGTTAAATAGAACCCTTACAACACTTTCTAGTGAAACTCATTTCACAATTTCTCCCATCATCAATAACACTGATTTCTGAAGCAAGCTACTGTTAGCTGTCTCTGTCCTATATAAAAGTAACTTTGTTTTATAAATAAGTTCCACAAATAAGTGATATATGATATTTGTCTTTCTCTGTCTGATTTATTTCACTTAGTATGATAATCTCTAGGTCCATCAATGTTGTTGTGAATGGCATTATTTCATTCTCTCTTATGGCTGAGTAATGTTAGAAAAAAATTTTATGGTTACTAAAGGGGCAAAAGGGGTTCTGGATTAACAGATACACACTACTATACCCAAAATAGATAAAAAACAAGGACTTACTGTATAGCACAGGGAACTATATTCAATATCTTGCAATAACCTAAATTTAATGGAAAAGAATCTGAAAAAGAATATATATTCTGTACACCTGAAATTAACACAACATTGTAAATCAACTATACTTCAATAAAAAAATTGAAAAAGAAAAAGTAATTTTGTGTTGGCTCATATGCCAGTGATTAACTGGCAACACTGAGGTCACCAGGTAACATATGCTTGAGACCACTGCCAAGCCAGCAACTCATATCTGACATGTTCCTTCTAAAATGTGGACTCAGGCAGAGAATTATGCCTATTCATATAATGGAACCTTCCAGAATATTTCAAAACCTTTTAATTTACAAATTTTATTTCCTCTTCCTACACTTCAGAGAGGGCAGAGAAACAAAACATAGAATGAAAGATATATGATACAACAGAAAGAACATGTTCTTTGAGGGTTCTGACAGATCTGATTTCCAATTTGCCACTTACTGTGTCCCCTTGGTTCTGGTCTTTCTGGGCCTCAGTATCCTTAGTTGTAAACTGCAGTGTCATGAGGATTGAATTCTTGCCACTTGTTATCTGTGCGACCTAGTGCAGATTACTGAGACTCTTTCTGCTTCAGTTTTCTCTTCTGTCAAATGAGGATAATGTTACCTGCCATAGTTTATGTAAGAGTTGGATGAAATAAAATTAGTCTTTAGCTTTGGTTCTGACACACAGTTATTTCTAAATAAATGGCAGTTGTTATACTGGTGGCAGTGGTACTTCTGCTGCTGATGTGATAATATGAAGCAGATGGCTCATTAAAGGTCCTCAATAAATGTAAATTTAACTATGGAGTGTGAGTAGGGATATCACTATAAGTAGCTCCCATGTGATTCAGGTTACAATATACATCAGTGGTCATTTTATTTAATTTTAATTTTCTTTTTTTGAGGAACAAGAGCCCAGTGTTTTTTTTGTTTTTTTTTTTTATTAATTTATTTATTTATTTTTGGCTGTGTTGGGTCTTCGTTTCTGTGCTAGGGCTTTCTCTAGTTGCGGCGAGCGGGGGCCCCTCTTCATTGCGGTGCGCGGGCCTCTCACTGTCGCGGCCTCTCTTGTTGCGGAGCACAAGCTCCAGACGCGCAGGCTCAGTAGTTGTGGCTCACGGGCCTAGTTGCTCCGCGGCATGTGGGATCTTCCCAGACCAGGGCTCGAACCCGTGTCCCCAGCATTGGCAGGCAGATTCTCAACCACTGCGCCACCAGGGAAGCCCAGCCCAGTGTTTTTATTTGATCATTTCTTGCATTTGAAGTACTCCTCGATGACATCCTTGACCTGAGCCCCTTTGCCACAGCCCTTAACCACCACACAACTGCAACCAACCACTTTACGGGTTTTCCCTCTCTGTCAATTTTACAGAGGCCTACCCATTCCCCTAGTTTCTTGTCATCAACCTTAATCAGGTTGATTTGGTGCTCAGCACAAAGGGCCTCCACCAACTTGACATACATAGGCTCATCACAGTTGGATGCAAGCACACAGAGATGGGCTTGACACTTGTCTAAGGCTTTGGCAGCTTCGCATATTCCACGTGCTAGGCCATCGTGGATGAGGTTGGTCTTCAGCACCTCTTGCAGAGCAGGATTAACATCCATTACACCTCCAACAGCAGTGCCTTCCTCGGCCCTGGCGGTGGGTTATGGGTGGGGCCGAATCTTAAGTGCACCCGAGCCTCCGTCTCCGCGCGACTCCGCGGCATTATCGGTCATTTTAAATAGGAATAGAAATCACCAAAGGACAGACTTGGGTGGATAAAAGTATATTACCTGCTTTGCCTTGGCTTTGAATGAGGAAACCTAATAAGTTGGATTTTTTTTTAATACTAAAATAAAATAAAACTTTGGAATTAAAAAAGTAGTTTTGGTAGAGCCAATTTCTTCCTCGTCAGTGGTGGTTTCCCAGCTGCTTATAGTGAGGGTCTTCAAAGCAGGCCCAAGGAGCCTCTCTTGGCCTCATCCTAAGAAAACCTCTGTATATGAGATGTAAATGATGTTGGGGATATCCCGAGTAGCTGAAAAAATCAGCAGAGACGACAAGACAAAAACAGATACCTCCCAACTTCGATTCCAGTGGTTTCAGGAACAGGTGGAGATGTCTATGAAAGTCAGAAACACTTTCTTTTGCAATAATTTTCCTCTCTTTACTAGAAAAAAGGTGGAATCTTGTCTCGTATTGTATTTGTTGCCATGTTTGCACTTTAGAATAGCTAAACCTTATATTCCTTAAAGACACGGTCATTTGAGAAAGATTTAGGAAGTAGGCAAAGATTGCCTCTTTCCTTCCTTTCCTGAGGTTCAGGTTGTTGGAACTAGAACTAACCCTCCCTTTTCCTCCAAACCTAAGTCCACTACTAATCAGGAGCAGATTTAGTAGCTGTTTCTTCTAAAGACTGCTGTTTCTGCACGTGCCTAATTTTAGAGGATTCTCAAACATCCACTGCCATTGCCTTCCCCACCCTATCATCCTGGGCCTCAGAGAAGATCCAGTAATCTATATGTCCTCAGGAAATAGGAATTTATTGTGTTTCATCACCCAGAAGTACCTACTATATTTCCTGGAAAAAAGAATAATTGGTCTTAATGATGTCAATTCTGCTTAATCTTTTATTACATTTCATTAGAATTTGGAAGAGGTAGTTCACACCTCTCTTCCACTGCACCCCTACCTACAACCCTTCTAAAGACAGGATTTTAAGCAGGATGGCATCTAGGGAAGAAGGGAAGAAATATACAGCAGAATAAGCCTTTCTCACCACCTCTTTAAGCCCTACCATGGGCACCATGATTTATTCCATCTCTTTATAAGACCTGTGTTGGTTATATGAAAACAAAAACTAAGGACTTCCCCGGTGGTCCAGTGGTTAAGAATCTGCCTTCCAATGCAGGGGACATGGGTTCGAACTCTGTTCAGGGACCTAAGATCCCATATGCCTCAGGGCAACTAAGCCCGTGTGCCTCAACTACTGAGTCCACACACTCTAGAGCCCACGTGCCACAACTAGAGAGAAGCCCACTCACCACAATGAAAGATCCCATATGCCGCAACTAAGACCTGATGCAGCCAGATAGATAGATAGATAGATAGAATTGATTTTTTTCAATACTTTTAAAAAATAAATTTATTTATTTATTTTTGGCTGCGTTGGGTCTTCGTTGCTGCATGAAGGCTGTCTCTAGTTGCGGCGAGCGAGGGCTACTCTTCGTTGCGGTGTGCAGGCTTCTCATTGTGGTAGCTTCTCTTGTTGTAGAGCATGGGGTCTAGGTGCACAGGCTTCAGTAGTTGTGGCACACGGGCTTCAGTAGTTGTGGCTCGTGGGCTCTAGAGCACAGGTTCAGTAGTTGTGATGCATGGGCTTAGTTGCTCTGTGGCACGTGGGATCTTCCAGGCCCAGAACTCGAACCCATGTCCCCTGCATTGGCAGGTGGATTCTTAACCACTGCACCACCAGGAAAACCCCAGAATTGATTTTTTTAAATAAAGAAAACAAAAACTATACATAATAACAGCAATGACTATAATTCCAGCCAAACAAATTAGTTTCAAGCACCCTAATGCAAGTTGTTGGATGTGTGAATGGTAAGGAACCTGCAATGGAAGCAGGAAAATTTATATCAGACTCAAAATCAGTCTCATATTTAGGATGTGCTTTTTGTTATATATGTCGTGAAAGCTATTCTTCCACACAGGATGTCAATTTCTTCCATTAACTAACCTGTTGCCTTGCTGAATAGAGGAGTGAAGTAAACATTTAGAAGTGTTTATTTTGATTTCCATTGTTAGCACCAAAGTTTCAAGGTTAAGATACTGCCTTTTATTTTTGTACAATATTGCTATTAAAGTTGTTGCACTTTCAAAGGTGATTGTGTAGTTGGCCAACTAACTGCTGTGGAGGTATAACTTTTACCAGTTACACTGAGAATTAATATTTTCACATAGAATTTTGTTCTAAAGAATATCAATGTTAGAAATGATTTGTAAAACGATAAATTCAGTTGACTGACTTCATTAAAATATTGCTGCCAAATTCTAGGTATCATAGAAACAAAATAAAGAAGGATTATTATCAAAGGTGAAAGTGCCCACAAAGAAAAAGAAGTATGCAAATACTAGTGTATTATCATAATGTTCCTCAAAAAGAAATTTATTATAAATTTTTTTCCATACCTGGTCCCAAACATGGATTTTTAATGTAGGTTAAGCAAAAGTCATATGCAATAAAACCATTATGATAAGGATTATAACAATAAAAAACATGAAAATAAATGAAAGTCATATATGATTTATAGTTAAGAATATAATCTTAAAGTGAGAAATTAAGTCTTATAACTGATTAGAAAGTGCAGTGTCGAGATTCATGGCAGCCAAAGAAAAGAGGAAATCATTTGCTCAGGAGACACAATTTTACCTAGCATTAAACTCTATGAGGAACTTAAACAATTTTCTTTATATAAAGAACATTTAACTAGTTATTCAGCAATTAATTAAGTAGCTGTTTTACAAAAGATATGGAAACTATATTCATGTAACTGAGTTTTACACAAATTTGCAACAAAAAAAATTGCCAAGAAAATAGTAAAATCATATTTCCATTATGAGTTTCTACCTGGCTCTAAAACAATGCAATCCACAGGTGCTGTTTTAGGTAGCTTAACTGATAACAGGAAAAAAAGGCTCTCAAAAAAAGAGGCCACAACTTTATGATTGAAACAAAAAGTTTAATGGATTATTTGGTAAGCAAGAGAGATCTGTATGAACAGAGCTCAGTATTACTGATCAAAGCAAGTTGCTGATCTTATACAGGGTTTGGGGAAGCACAGATTTTGGGGACTGTTGGACTTTCAGAACCGGGAGTGACTCAGAATTAGTTGATCTTTAGTAGTTATGGAAGTGTCTCTAAAAGTGGAAGCGTTTCAAGTGGTAGAAGTGTCTCTAAAAGTCAGCCATAGTGAGGCTATTGCTGATTGCCTGGCCTTCAGCCAAGTGATGATGTTCCCAGTGGGTAGTTTTCAGAAGTGTAGTTACAGAAGCAAATTTACAGGGATTGGTTGAGATGGATTATGACCAACTTTTTTGAGTTTGAAGTATAAGAAGTTTTTCTTCTCAGAGCAGAGTATCTAGAAATGGATCATTATTTCTCCCCAACTTAACTTGGATAGGATTTTTAAGAAGTTCATTAGTAGTTAATTTGGATTTTAGTTCTCACTGAGTCCCTGAATAACATATGTTATATGTTTGAGAGGAAATCAACATAACTTTGGAAACCAGATGTGTAGATAATAAAGTTAACATATTGTTATAAAAAGTGATTAATCTACATTGTTACTTTTCTATATGCCAGCAGTGAACAATAGGAACTTGAAATTAAAGATACAACCATTTGCCTTAGTGCCAAAAAATAATAATACTTGGGCATAAGGGTAAAAGAAGAAGTACAAGGTCTATATTAGGAAACCAAAAAACTGATGAAAGAAATTAAAGAAAAAAAATCTACACAAGTGGAGAGATATTCCATGTTCATGGATAGAAAAGGTCAATATTTTTAGAATTTCAGATCTTCCCAACTTGATTTATAGAGTCAACGGAATCCCAATCAAAATCAACCCCTTATATAGCTACTAGGAAAATTAAAAGACAAAAGTAGTAAAATCATCTATATCCACAATAAGTAGTTAAAGGAAACAAAAAAATGTAAAATACAATGTCAGAACATTAAATATACAGGAAGGGGAGTAAAAATGCAGGGTTGTTAAAATACCTTCAAACTAAAGAAATCAGCAACTTTAATCATGTATATAATGGTAACACAAACCAAAAATCTGTAATAGATACACATGCAAAAAGAGAAAGGAATCCAAATATAACACTAAAAATAGTCATCAAATCACAAGGGAGTAGAGAGTAAAAGAAGAAGAAAAGAACAACTGCAAAAACAATGAAAAAAAATGGAAATAAGTACATACTTATCAATAATTACTTTAAATGTAAATGAACCAAATGTTCCAATCAAAAGACACAGAGTGGCTGAATGAATACAAAAACAAGATCCACATGTATGCCACCTACAGGGGATTCACTTCAGATCTAAAGACACACACACACTGAAAGTGAGGGGATGGAAAAAGTATAAATGGGAAATAGAAAGAAAACCATGATAGCAATTTAATATCAGATGAAATAGACTTTAAAATGAAGACTGTAACAAGAGACAAAGAAAGACATTATAAAATGATCAGCGGAGCAATCCAAGAAGATATATCAATTGTAAATATATATGCACCCAACAAAGGAGCACCTAAACACATAAAACAAATATTAACAGACATAAAGGCAGAAAGTGACAGTAAAATAATGGTAGAGAACTTTAACACCCCACTTACATCAGTGGACAGATGATCCAGCGAGAAAATTCTGGCCTTAAATGACATTAGACCAGATGTACTTAATAGATATAGAGAGAGAACATTCCATGCAAAAGCAGCAAAACACACATTCTTTCAAGAGCACATGGAACATTCTCAGGCACTGATCACATGTCAGGCCACAAAACAGGTATCAATAAATTTAAGAGGATTGAAATCATATCAAGAATCTCTTCTGACCACAACATTATGAGAACAGATATCAACTACAAGAAAAAAATCATAAAAAACACACACATGGAGGCTAAACTATATGCTACTAAACAGGCAATGGGTTACTGAAGAAATCAAAAAATACATGGAGACAAAAGAAAAGGAAAACACAACGATCCAAAGTCTATGGGACAGGAGGAGACCTTCAAGATGGTGGAGGAGTAAGACATGGAGGTCACCTTCCTCCCAAGAAATACATCACAAATACATCTACATGTGGAACAACTCCTACAGAACATGTACTGAATGCTGGCAGAAGACCTCAGACTTCCCAAAAGGCAAGAAATTCTCCACGTACCTGGGTAGGGCCAAAGAAAAAACAAAGACAAAAGAATAGGGATGGGACCTGCACCTCTGGGAGGGAGCTGTGAAGGAGGAAAAGCTTCCACACCTTATGAAGCCCCTTCACTGGTGAGACGGGGGGGTGGGTAGGGGGGAAGCTTCGGAGCCACAGAGGAGAGCACAGCAACAGGGGTGTAGAAGCCAAAGTGGAGAGATTCCCGCAGAGGATTGGTGCTGACCAGCACTCACCAGCCCGAGAGGCTTGTCTGCTCACCTGCTGGGGCAGGTGGGGCCTGGGAGCTGAGGCTCCGGCTTCGGAGGTCAGATCCCAGGGAAAGGACTGGGGTTGGTGGCGTGAACACAGCCTGAAGGGGGTAGTGCACCACAGCTAGCCAGGAGGGAGTCCAGGAAAAAGTCTGGAACTGCCTAAGACGCAAGAGACCATTGTTTTGGAGTATGCGAGGAGAAGGGATTTAGAGCACCGCCTGAACAAGCTCCAGAGACAGGCACGAGCTGCGGCTATCAGTGCAGACACCAGAGATGGGAATGAAACACTAAGGCTGCTGCTGCAGCCACCAAGAAGCCTGTGTGCAAGCACAGGTCACAATCCACACCTTCCCTCCTAGCAGCCTGTGCAGCCCGCCACTGCCAGGGCCCCGTGAAACAAGGACAAATTCCCCAGGAGAACACACGGCATGCCTCAGGCTATTACAACATCACACCGGCCTCTGCCGCCAGAGGCTCGCCCCACATTCCGTACCCTCCCTCCCACCAGCCTGAGTAAGCCAGAGCCCCCTACTCAGCTGCCACTTTAACCCTGTCCTGTCTGAGTGAAGAACAGATGCCCTCAGGCAATCTACAGGCAGAGGCAGGGCCAAATCCAAAGCTGAACCCCAGGAGCTCTGTGAACAAAGAAGAGAAAGGGAAATTTCTCCCAGCAGCCTCAGAAACAGCGGATTAAATCTCCACAATCAACTTGATGTACCCTGCATCTCTGGAATACCTGAATAGAGAACGAATCATCCCAAAATTGAGGTGGTTTACTTTGGGAGCAACTGTAGACTTGGGGTTTGCTTTCTGAATCTAACTTGTTTCTGGTTTTATGTTTATCTGAGTTTAGTATTTAGAGTTTATTATCATTGGTAGATTTGTTTATTGACTTGGTTGCTCTCTTCCTTTTTATTTTTTTATATATAGATATATATCTTTTTTCCTTTTTCTCTTTTGGTGAGTGTGTATGTGTATGCTTCTTTGTGGGATTTTGTCTGTATAGCTTTGTTTTTACCATTTGTCCTAGCATTCTGTCTATCCTTTTTTTTTTCTTTTTTTTAAAATTACTTCTTAATATTTTTTAATTATTAATAACTTATTTATTTTCTATTTTACTAACTTGTATTTTTTTTTCTTTCTTTCTTTCTCCCATTTCCTCTCAGCAGTGTGGCTAATAGGGTCTTGGTGCTCCGGCCGGGTGTCAGGCCTGTACCTCTGAGGTGGGAGAGCTGAGTTCGGGACACTGGTCCACCAGAGACCTCCCGGCTCCATGTAATATCAAACGGTGAAAGCTCTCACAGAGATCTCCATCTCAACGCTAAGACCCAACTCCACTCAACGACCAGCAAGCTACAGTGCTGGATACCCTATGCAAAACAACTAGCAAGACAGGAACACAACCACACCCATTAGCAGAGAGGTGGGCTAAAATCATAATAAGGTCACAGGCATACCAAAACACACCACTGGACGTGATTCTGCCCACCAGAAAGACAAGATCCAAACTCATCAACCAGAAAACAGGGACCAGTCCCCTCTGAAGGAAGCCTACACAACCCACTGAACCAACCTTAGGTACTGGGGGCAGACACCAAAAACAATGGGAACTACGAGCCCACAGTCTGCAAAAAGGAGACCTCAAACACAGTAAGTTAAGCAAAATGAGAAGACAGAGAAACACACAGGAGATAAAGGAGCAAGGTAAAAACCCATCAGACCAAACAAATGAAGAGGAAATAGGCAGTCTACATGAAAAAGAATTCAGAATAATGATAGTAAAGATGATCCAAAATCCTGGAAATAGAATGGAGAAAACACAAGAAACGTTTAACAAGGACCTAGAAGAACTAAAGAGCAAACAAACAATGATGAACAACACAATAAATGGAATTGAAAATAATCTAGAAGGAATCAATAGCAGAATAACTGAGGCAGAAGAATGGAGAAGTGACCTGGAAGATAAAATAGTGGAAATAACTACCGCAGAGCAGAATAAAGAATAAAGAATGAAACAAATTGAGGACAGTCTCAGAGACTTCTGGGACAACACTAAATGCACCAATATTCGAATTATAGGGGTCCCAGAAGAAGAAGAGAAAAAGAAAGGAACTGAGAAGATATTTGAAGATATTATAGTTGAAAACTACCCTAATATGTGAAAGGAAATACTCAATCAAGTCCAGGAAGTGCAGAGATAAATCCAAGGAGAAACACGCCAAGACACATAGTAATCAAACTATCAAAAATTAAATACAAAGAAAAATTATTAAAAGCAGCAAGGAAAAAACAACAAATAACATACAAGGGAATCCCCATAAGGTTAACAGCTGATCTTTCAGCAGAAACTCTGCAAGCCAGAAGGGACTGGCAGGACATATTTAAAGTGATGAAAGGGAAAAACCTACAACCAAGATTACTCTACCCAGCAAGGATATCATTCAGATTCGACAAAGAAATTAAAACCTTTACAGACAAGCAAAAGCTAAGAGAATTCAGCACCACCAAACCACCTTTACAACAAATGCTAAAGGAACTTCTCTAGGCAGGAAACACAAGAGAAGGAAAAGACCTACAATAACAAACCCAAAACAATTAAGAAAATGGTAATAGGAACATACATATCAATAACTACCTTAAATGTAAATGGATTAAATGCTCCCACCAAAAGACACAGACTGGTGAATGGAAACAAAACCAAGACCCGTATACATGCTGTCTACAAGAGACCCACTTCAGACCTAGGGACACATACAGACTGAAAGTGAGGGGATGGAAAAAGACATTCCATGAAAACTGAAATCAAAAGAAAGCTGGAGTAGCAGTTCTCATATCAGGCAAAATAGACCTTAAAATAAAGACTATTACAAGAGACAAAGAAAGACACTACATAATGATCAAGGGATCAATCCAAGAAAAATATATAACAATTGTAAATATGTATACACCCAACATAGGAACTCCTCAATACGTAAGGCAAATGCTAACAGCCATAAAAGGGGAAATTGACAGTAACAAAATCAGAGTAGGGGACTTTAACACCCACTATCACCAATGGACAGATCATCCAATATGAAAAAAAATAAGGAAACACAAACTTTAAAGGATACATTAAACAAGATGGACTTAATTGATATTTATAGGACATTCCATCCAAAAACAAAATACACTTTATTCTCAAGTGCTCATGGAACATTCTCCAGGTTAGATCATATCTTGGGTCACAAATCAAGTCTTGGTAAATTTAAGAAAATTGAAATCATATCAAGTATCTTTTCCAACCACAATGCTATGAGACTAGACATCAATTACAGGAAAACATCTGTAAAAAATACAAACACATGGAGGCTAAACAATACACTACTTAATAACCAAGAGGTCACTGAAGAAATCGAAGAGGAAATCAAAAAATATCTAGAAACAAATGACAATGAAAACACGATGACCCAAAACCTATGAGATGCAGCAAAAGCAGTTCTAAGATGGAAGTGTATAGGAATACAATCCTACCTCAAGAAACAAGAAACATCTCAAATAAACAACCTAACCTTACACCTAAAGCTATTAGAGAAAGAAGAACAAAAAAAAACCCCAAAGTTAGCAGAAGGAAAGAAATCATAAAGATCAGATCAGTAATAAATGAAAAAGAAATGAAGGAAACAATAGCAAAGATCAATAAAAATAAAAGCTGGTTCTTTGAGAAGATAAACAAAATTTATAAACAATTAGCCAGACTCATCAAGAAAAAAAGGGAGAAGACTCAAATCAATAGAATTAGAAATAAACAAGAAGTAACACCTGACACTGCAGAAATACAAAGGATCATGAGAGATTACTACAAGCAACTCTATGCCAATAAAATGGACAACCTGGAAGAAATGGACAAATTCTTAGAAAGGTATAACCTTCCAACACTGAAACAGGAAGAAATAGAATATATGAACAGACCAATCACAAGTAATGAAATTGAAACTGTGATTAAAAATCTTCCAACAAACAAAAGCCCAGGACCAGATGGCTTCACAGGTGAATTCTATCAAACATTTAGAGAAGAGCTAACACCCATCCTTCTCAAACTCTTCCAAAAAATTGCAGAGGAAGGAATACTCCCAAACTCATTCTATGAGGTCACCATCACCCTGATACCAAAACCAGACAAAGATAGTACAAAAAAAGAAAATTACAGACCAATATCACTGATGAATATAGATGCAAAAATCCTCAACAAATTACTAGCAAACAGAATCCAACAACACATTAAAGGATCATACACCATGATCAAGTGGGATTTATCCCAGGGATGCAAGGATTCTTCAATATACGCAAATCAATCAATGTGATACACCTTAATAAGAAATTGAAGAAGAAAAACCATATGATCATCTCAATAGATGCAGAAAAAGCTTTTGACAAAATTCAACATCCATTTATGATAAAAACTCTCCAGAAAGTGGGCATAGAGGGAACCTACCTCAACATAATAAAGGCCAAATAAGACAAACCCACAGCAAACATCATTCTCAATGCTTAAAAACTGAAAACATTTCCTCTAAGATCAGGAACAAGACAAGGATGTCCACTCTTGCCACTATTATTCTACATAGTTTTGGAAGTCCTAGCCATGGCAATCAGAGAAGAAAAAGAAATAAAAGGAATACAAAACAACAACAACAACAAAAAAGCAAACAATCCAATCCAAAAATGGGCAGAAGACCTAAATAGACATTTCTCCAAAGAAGATATACAGATTGCCAACAAACACATGAAAGGATGCTCAACATCACTAATTATTAGAGAAATGCAAATCAAACTACAATGAGGTATCACCTCACACCAGTCAGAATGGCCATCATGAAAAAGTCTACAAACAATAAATGCTGGAGAGGGTGTGGACAAAAGGAAACCCTCTTGCACTGTTGGTGGGAATGTAAATTGATACAGCCACTATGGATAACAGTATGGAGGTTCCTTAAAAAACTAAAAATAGAACTACCATATGACCCAGCAATCCCACTACTGGGCATATACCCTGAGAAAACCATAATTCAAAAAGAGTCATTTACCACAATGTTCACTGCAGCTCTATTTACAATAGCCAGGACGTGGAAGCAACGTAAGTGTCCATCAACAGATGAATGGATGAAGAAGATGTGGCACATATATACAATGGAATACTACTGAGCCATAAAAAGAAATGAAATTGAGTTATTTGTAGTGAGGTGGATGGACCTATAGTCCATCATACAGAGTGAAGTAAATCAGGAAGAGAAAAACAAATATCATATGCTAACACATATATATGGAATCTAAAAAAAAAAAAAAAAGGTTCTGATGAACATTGGGGCAGGACAGAAATAAAGATGCAGACGTAGAGAATGGACTTGAGGACATGGGTAGGGGCAAGGGTAAGCTGGGACAAAGTGAGAGAGTGGCATGTACATATATACACTACCAAATGTAAAATAGATAGCTAGTGGGTAGCAGCCACATAGCACAGGGAGATCAGCTCGGTGCTTTGTGTCCACCTAGAAGGATGGGATAGGGAGTGTGGGAGGGAGATGCAAGAGGGAGGAGATATGGGGATATATGTATATGTATAGTTGATTCACTTTGTTATAAAGCATAAACTAACACACCATTGTAAAGCAATTATACTCCAATAAAGATGTTAAAGAATCAAAACAAAAACAAAGTCTACGGGACACAGCAAAATCAGTTTTAAGAGGGAAGTTTATAGCGATACAAGCATACCTGAGGAAAAAAGAAAAATCTTAAATAAACAAAATAACCTTACACCTAAAGGAATTAGAAAAAGAAGAACAAGCAAAACCCAACCTTAGAAGGAAGGAAATAATAAAGATCAGATCAGAAATAAATGAAATAGAGACTGAAAAAAATAGAAATGATCCATGAAACTAAAAGCTGGTTCTTTGAAAAGATAAAGTCAATAAACCTTTAGCCAGACTCATCAAGAGAGAGGGTTCTTATGAATAAAATCAGAAATGAAAAAGGAAAAGTAACAACCAACAGCACAGACATACAAAGGGTCAGAAAACATCACTATGAATAATTATACACTAATAAAATGAACAACCTAGAAGAAGTGGACACATTCCTAGAAATGAACAATCTCCCCAGACTGAATCAGGAATGAATAGAAAATATGGACAGACCAATTACCAGTAATGAAATTAAATCAATAATTTAAAAACTCCTAAGAAGCGAAAGTCCAGGACCAGATGACTTCACAGGTGAATTCTACCAAACATTTAAAGAAGAGTTAAAACTTATCCTTCTCAAACTATCCCAAAAAATTGCAGAGGAAGGAATACTTCTGAACTCATTCTATGAGGCCAGCATCACCCTGATACTAAAATCAGACAAAGACATCACGAAAAAAGAAAATTTCAGGCCAATATCGCTAATGAACACAAATGCAAAAATCCTAAACAACATATTAGCAAATCAAATCCAACAATACATTAAAAGGATCATACACCATGATCAAGTGGAATTTATCCCAGGGATGCAAGGATTTTTCAATATTCACAAATCAATCAATGTGGTACACCATATTAACAAACGGAAGAATAAAAACAATACAATGATTGCAATAGATGCAGAAAAAGATTTTGACAAAATTCGGCATCCATTCATGATAAAAACTCTCAACAAATTGGGTATAGAGGGAACGTACCTAATATAATAAAGGCCATGTATGACAAGCCCACACCTAACATCATACTCAATGGTAAAAAGCTGAAATTATTTCTTCTAAGATCAGGAACAAGACAAGGATGCCCACTCCCACCACTTTTATCCAACATAGTATTGGAAATCCTAGATGCAGAAATCACAAAAGAAAAAGAAATAAAAAGCATCCAAATTAGAAAGGAAGAAGTAAAACTGTCATTTTTTTGCAGATGACATGATACTGTACATAGAAAATCCTAAAGACACCACCAAAAAACTACTAGAACTCATCAATGAATTTTGTAAAGTTGCAGGATACAAAGTTAATATATAGAAATTCGTTGTGTTTCTATACAGTAAGAACAAACAATCAGAAAGAGAAATTAAGAAAACAATCACATTTATAATTGCAGCAAAAATAATAAAATACTTAGAAACAAATCTAATTAAGGAGGGCAAAGACCTATACTCAGAAAACTTTATGACAAAAATAAATTGAAGATGGTGCAAACAATGAAAAGATATACCATGCTTTTAGGTAGGAAGAATTAATATTGTTAAAATTACCATATTACTCAAGGCAATCTACAGATACAATTCAGCTCCTCTCAAAATAACAATGGCATTTTTCACAGAACTAGAACAAATAATTCTAAAGTTTGCATGGAAACACAAAAGACCCTGAATAGCCAAAGCAATCTTGAGAAAGAAAAACAAAATTGGAAGAATCAGGCTCCTTGACTTCAGACTATACTACAAAGCTACATTAATCAGAACCAGTACAAAAACATGAACATAGATCAAAGGAACAGAATAGAAAACCCTGAAATAAAGTCGTACTTATATGGGCAATTAATCTCCAACAAAGGAGGCAAGAATATACAATGGGGAAAAGGCAGCCTCTTCAATAAGTGATATGGAGAAAATTGGACAGCTACATGCAAAGAATCAAACTGGACTACTCTCTCATACCATGCACAAAAATAAATTCAAAATGGATTAGACACTTAAATATAAGACCTGAAACCATAAAAGTTTTAAAAGAAAACAGGCAGTACTCTCTTTGACATTGTTCTTAGTAATATTTGTTTGGAAAAGTCTCCTCAGGCAAGGGAAACAAAAGCAAAAATAAACAAATGGAACTACATCAAGTTAAAAAGCTTTTGCACAGTGAAGGATACTATCAACAAAATGAAAATGAAACCTACTGAATAGAGAAGATATTTGCAAATAATATACCCAATAAGGGGTTAATATTCAAAATATACAAAGAATGTATATAATTCAACACCAAACAAAGAAACAACATGATTAAAAAATGGTCAGAGGACCATAATAGACATTTTTCCAAAGAAGACATACAGATGGCCAACAGGCACATGAAAAGATGCTCAGCATCACTAATCATCAGGAAAATGCAAATCAAAACCACAGTGAGATATCACCTCATACCATTCAGAATGGCCATTATCAAAAAGACAACAAATTATAAGTGTTGGCAAGGATGTGGAGAAAAGGGAACACTCATGCACTGTTGGTGGGAATGTAAATTGGTGCAGCCACTATGGAAAACAGTACAGAGGTTCCTCAAAAAATTAAAAATAGATCTACCATATAACCCAGCAATTCAAATATTATATATATATATATATATAAAATATTACTATATGTATTCTATATAGAGAGAGAGAATATTAATATTACTTGGCCATAAAAAAGAGAATTATTACCATTTGCAGAAACATGGATGGACCTAGAGGGTATTGTGCTGAGTGAAATAAGTAAGACAAAGACAAATATTATATGATTTCACTTATATGTGGAATCTAAAAAAAAACCAAATGAACAAATATAACAAAATAGAATCATAGATACAGGGAACAAACGGTGGTTGTCAGAGGGGAGAGGGTGAGGGGAGGAGAGAAATATCTAAGGGAGATTAAGAGGTAGAAACTTTTGGTTACAAAATAAATGTGTCAAGGTACAATGTAGGGAATATAGTCAATAATAATGTAATATATTTGTATGGTGACAGATGGTAACTAGACTTATCATGGTGATTATTTTGAAATGTATAGAAATATTGAATCACTATGTTGTGTGCCAGGAGCCAACATAGTGTTGTAGGTCAGTTATACTTCAAAAACAAACAAATAAACAAAGAACTCATAGAAAAGGAGATCAGATCTGTGGTTACCAGAGGCAGAGGGTGGTGGTAGGGGAAATTGGATGAAGGTGATCAAAAGAAATAAACTTCCAGTTATAAGATAAATAAGTACTAGGGATCTAATGTACAACATGATAAAGATAATTGATTATATGTCAGTTACATATGAAATTTGCTAAGAGAGTAAATCCTAAAAGTTCTCATCACAAGGAAAAAAACTTTTCTATTTTTTTAAATTTGATATCTATATGAATGATGGTCACTAAAGTTATTGTAGTAATAGCTTCAGGATGGTGTAAGTCAAATCATTTTGCTGTACACTCTAAACTTATACAGTGCTGTATATCAATTATATCTCAATATCTCAACAAAACAGGAACTAAAAAAAACTTCTACTCTGTGAAAGGCACTGTTAAAAGAATTAAAAGACAAGTGACAGACTGGGAGAAAATATTGCAAGACACATATTTGATAAAGGATCCTAAAATATGAAAAGAACTCTTAAAATTCAACCATATGGAAACAAACAACCTAATCTAAGAAATGGACAAAAGATATGAACAGACATCTCACCAAAGAATATGTACCAATGGCAAACAAGCATATGAAAACATGTTCAATATCATAAGTCATTAGGGAAATGCAAATTAAGACCACAACATGAATGCCAATCCACGTTTGGATTTGGTTAAAATCCAAAATACTGACAACATCAAATTCTGGTGCGGCTGTAGAGCACCAGGAACTCTCACTTATTGCTTGTGAATATAAAATGATACAGCCACTTTGGAAGACAGTTGGGCAGTTTCTTACAAAACTAAACATACTCTTACCATATGATATTGCAATCACTCTCCTTGGTATTTACTCAAATGAGTTGAAAACATATCTACACAAAAACCTACACCCAGATGTTTACAGTAATTCTATTTATAACAGCCAAAACTTGGAAGAAAGCAAGATGTCCCTCAGTAAGTAAACGGATAAATAAACTGGATACATTAATACAATGGAATATTATTCAGCAATAAAAAGGAATGAGCTATCAAATCACAAAAAGACATTAATTAGATCATTAAATGCATATCATTAAGTGAAAGATGACAATCTTTAGAGGCTACATACTGTATTATCCCAACTTCATGACATATTGGAAAATGCAGACCTATGGAGACAGTTTAAAGATCAGTGGTGCCCAGGGGCTTGGGGGAAGGGCAGGAGGGATGAATAGGTGGAGCACAGGAGGTT
Source organism: Balaenoptera physalus (assembly GCF_965194825.1). Classification (NCBI taxonomy): domain Eukaryota; kingdom Metazoa; phylum Chordata; class Mammalia; order Artiodactyla; family Balaenopteridae; genus Balaenoptera; species Balaenoptera physalus. The sequence goes on from NC_138890.1 coordinate 127,746,200, forward strand.
TTCAGGGCAGTGAAACTATTCTGTATGATACTATAATGTTGGATACACTACATTATGCACGTGTCAAAATCTATCTAGCTGTATAACACAAAGCGTGAACTCTATTGTAAACTATGGACTTTAGTTTACAAACTATTAACATAGTTTAATACTATGTTAAACTATGTTAATAACAATGTATATATCAATAATAGTCATCAATTGTAACAAAGGTACCACACTAATGCAGGATGTTAATAATAGGAGAAACTGGGGAAAGAGAGAGAGTATGTGGTAACTCTCTGTAATTTCAGATCAATTTTTCTGTAAGTCTAAAATTGCTCTAAAATATAAAGTCTATTAATTAAAAAAGAAGTGAAGAATCTGACTTGACTTCTCACCCAAAGAAAAGGCATTCTATCCCTGCAAGGAAACAAGCTACATGAGTCAAAAGGTCAACAAGTAAGACAAAGCTCTTCTCAGGAAGCAGACTTAGATTTGCTAATATGGTCAAAACTATATAATCTAAACCTCTAAATTACATTTTAAAAAGCCAATAGGACTCTGAGAATAGACGACTTACCCTTGGTTCTCCTACGTGTTCAGCATGTCAACAAACTACTTTATCTTAAAGCCTTTGCCTTACATCTACCCTCAAGAACTGTGTAAGGGTGTGTGTTGAAGGAAAGGTAGACTTTGTAAACCATCAGAGATGAAGCAACCCTGGGCACATGGCATGCTGGAATATCCTGTCAGGGAGACAGGGAAAAGCAGAGACTGGTGTAAGATTGAGGCTAAGGATAAAATCACTGGGCAGAGAGTACCCTAGTACAAATTATAAATCCCAGATAGTACAAGAAAAGACTAAGCTGGATATTGATACACAAATGGTAGAATAATGTTTTGGGCATCATATGGGGACATAGACTTCTCAATAACAGAAGTGGTCAAGTCAGGTGGGGACCAGAAATCCAGCTCAATTCAGGGAGAGGCTTACTGTGAAAGGAAAGGAGTTGGGGTTCTATTCCTACATACTGGAGTTCTAAGGACAGGCTCAAGACCCATTAGGACCCAGACTAGAAACTAGTTGCCATGGCTTTGGCAGTGTGTCCATCACATGAGTGGAAATGGAGATTGTAGATCCAAGCTCATCAGTTGCTAGGCTTCCCTCCCTCCTTCCAGTTTCACTAGGCATTTTTTGGATATTCCAGACCACAGTCTGGTGGGGGAAAAAGTCCATGATACTCTATAATATTTTGTTCTCAATGGTTTTAAAATTAAGTGGAACTGAGCCTGCAAGTAACAGACCTCTAGTATATCCTGCTAGGTTGAGCAGAGGTAGTCATTTTCTGAAATACCTGATAGGAAGAGTAAGTTCTGAAGTGTTGAAGCGTTTGCTAGAGAATACATACCTGTGCGGGACTTCTGCATGGGCAAAAGGTCAGCCCAAGAGCACTGGGAAAGACGGCTCTGCAAAGACTGGAAGGCTGGAAAAAAGGAAGTTATACACCAAGAGACTTCTCTTTAATGTCATCCCTCCCAACATACACTTTCAATTGTTTGCAGACATCCTGACTCTTTTCCTAATGGGACCTGGGATCCCAAGATGTTGGGATCCTGGGATCTCGATATCCATTGTTCTTCTGAATCTCAATTATTCCAACCTCCCTTCTCAACTATCAAAGCCAGTTCAGAAGGGAGAGTTCAAGGTACATGCTAAACAGGGGCTAAAAGGAGTGTGTGCATGTGTGTGTCTGACAAAACATGCATCTCTAACTGAGTATGATCATGTTTTTAAATCATGAATGAATAGAATAGGAAACATAAAACATAGCCATTATGTCTTTACAGGTCATTTCCAGGCCACGAGAAGCATCAAAACTAGCGGTTTCAGGTGCCAATCAAGGAGCTTCCCTGCAGAGATGATACATATCAATCAGATTGATGAGTTTTCACAATCATGATATTTTACAGGACCAAAAGCTCACTAAATTATAGATGTATTTCTTCACTCAATTCTATATAAATATTCCCCAAACCAGTGTTAGTGCCTTTCCATGGAGAGCAATCAATATGTGCTTACTTGATTGAATCAAAGTGAATTATTTAATTGAATTGGCTCATACAAAGTAAATGCTCTATTAATTTATTTTTTGTATTGATTTAAGGACATCTTCATCTTTAGAACTGACTGTTAACAATTAAACCAGTCTCTGCACAGCCTTTAATGGGATTACTGCTCCACAAGTTTGACAGTTGTGCCTGTACTAATCAGGGACAAAGTCTTGATATTCAGGTGATTGAATAAGTGATCAATTATTCAGGTAATAAGTGATAAATCAGGTCAAAAGAGAGGTGATAGAATCTTTGTATCTTTTCATTCATTTGTCAACAAATATTTTTTAGCACCTACAATATGGCTTATAATTTCATTTCTCCATTGTTAACACAGTTCCTATCAAATTTTTGATATTTTATAAATTGTTGCCAAATGAAGTTATACAAACATTTGTAATTGACTTAAGTCAAAATCATTTTAGTGATTCGCTTATAAGGTTAGGAAAGCATTTAAACAAAGAAAGGGCACTTCAGAACATTATAGACTAATTCGTTAGCAGATTATGTTAATGCTATTGCCTACAGCTGTTCCAGTGGAGTAATTTTTGGTAATTGTGCTTGCATACAACAAGTAAAAAATTACTGAAATGTAGAAATCCATTAAAGTTTCAGAAAGGCACTAGAAGCCTTTTATATTTTATGGACCATGTAATGCAAAATTTGATTAGTTCAGCACTAAATTATTCATGTTCTATATAACTTCACTGAAATACCAAAAAATCTCACCTTGGATAAATTTTAATGAGCATTTTCTAATTTAAAAAAAATAAAAATATTATCAAAGGCACCAAGTGTATGCTGTGCTAATAAGATGCCGCCACATACAAGGATACCTCAGTTAATGAAACTCTGGACACAAAGGTTATTTTTAATGGTAAAGAAAATTGACTTTAAGTCAAATAAACAACAATTCTTTTAAATCATGAAAAAGCACTTTGGCATAGTTCATGTGTCTCAGGCTCAGAGACGTTCATAAGATGCATCTACGTATAGTTGTACCTGACATAATTACACACACACACACACACAGTGTTACAGGTATGCCAAGCAGAGAAAAACTGGACGTTTCCAGGGTTCTCATCTTTTCTTTCCCAAAGGAGGTACCCCTCCCCGTCACCTTGCATGAATTCTCTAGCTCCTTAAATGCCTACTAGTTAGGTATAACCATATTACTGAGTTATAGACACTGGAATAAATACCAATGGAAATATTTGCCACTGCAAGACCTGGCCCCTAAAAACATCCACATATGTTCCTCACTGCCTTTTTCCCCTTTATGGCTAGTTGAAATAGAGATGACCCTCCCACCCCTGCAGAGACCGTGGAAGCTACATATTAAAGATGGCAAAGCCTCCATCAACCAGGTCCTTGGATAGCTACATGCAAGAAGGCCACCATGCCAACTTAGGCAAACACTCAGTGCTCTTAGCAAGAAAAAAATCTCTTTTGGTTTGACACTGTACACACTGGGATCTATCTTTTATAACAGCCTCAGCTACCAACATGTAGAGATCTAAATCTAGTCATGCCTCTAGATTTTTTCATAATGGCCATTCTGACCGGCGTGAGGCAATACCTCATTGTAGTTTTGATTTCCATTTCTCTAATAATTAGTGATGTTGAACATCTTTTCATGTGCCTCTTGGCCATCTGTATGTCTTCCTTGGTGAAATGTCTATTTAGGTCTTCTGCCCATTTTTTAATTGGATTGTTTGTTTTTTTGATATTGAGCTCCAAGAGCTGTTTGTATATTTTAGAGATCAATCCTTTGTCTGTTATTTCATTTGCAAATATTTTCTCCCATTCTGAGGGTTGTCTTTTTGTCTTGTTTATGGTTTCCTTTGCTGTGCAAAAACTTTTAAGTTAAGTAAGTCCCATTTGTTTATTTTTGTTTTTATTTCCATTACTCTAGGAGGTGGGTCAAAAAAGATCTTGCTGTGGTTTATGTAAGAGTGTTTTTCCTCTGTTTTCCTCTAAGAGTTTTATAGTGTCTAGTCTTACATTTAGGTCTTTAATCCATTTGGAATTTAAAGGTGTGGTGAAAAGGGAACCCTCCTGCACTGTTGGTGGGAATGCAAATTGATACAACCACTATGGACAACAGTATGGAGGTTCCTTAAAAAACTAAAAATAGAACTACCATATGACCCAGCAATCCCACTACTGGGCATATACCCTGAGAAAACCATAATTCAAAAAGAGACATGTACCATAATGTTCATTGCAGCTCTATTTACAATAGCCAGGACATGGAACCAACCTAAATGTCCATCGACACATGAATGGATAAAGAAGATGTGGCACATATATACAATGGAATATTACTTACCCATAAAAAGAAATGAAATTGAGGTATTTGTAATGAGATGGATGGACCTAAGAGTCTGTCATACAGAGTGAAGTAAGTCAGAAAGAGAAGAACAAATACCGTACGCTAACACATATATATGGAATCTAAAGAGAGGGATGGTTCTGATGAACCTAGTGGCAGGACAGGAATAAAGATGCAGATGTAGAGAATGGACTTGAGGACACAGGGTGGGAGGGGGAAGCTGGGGCGAAGTGAGAGTAGCATCGACATATATATACTACCGAATATAAAACAGTTAGCTAGTGGGAAGCAGCAGCATAGCACAGGGAGATCAGCTCGGTGCTTTGCGATGACCTAGAGGGGTGGGATAGGGAGGGTGGGAGGGGGGGCTCAAGAGGGAGGGGATATGGGGACATATGTATGCATATGGCTGATTCACTTTGGTGTACAACAGAAACTAACACAGTATTGTGAAGCAATTATATTCCAATAAAGATCTATTAAAAATAATAATAATAAATTAAAAATAAATAAATAAATAAATCTAATCATGCCCACTTGTGTTTAGTGTTCTCTGGGTCTGCTTCCTTAGAGGGAATATTCAAAGAGCTAAAACAGCTCTAGCTACTTGAGATGATTTTCCCCTGAGCTCTGCAAGTGGATGAACTTATGCCAGATTTAACCTGGATTTTCCCATTGTCAAGTCTAAATACTCCATCCAGACCTCCTCCCCTATATCTTCCCCATTTTCCGTGTCTAACCACAGACCAATCCTCTTTACTCCCATTTCCAATTTAAGCCCATCTTTTTTTCTGCCCTAGGCCTTATAGGTACACTTTATACTTTTGACACTTTGGCCATGATTTTCATTATTACCAGCAATGTTTTATTTGCCTTATACAACCTGAACAACTGGTAATGTTATATAAAATACCTTTCACCACTTTTGAGCTCGTCTGAAGGAAAATAAGACACTCCTTCTAACTCAGAGTGTGTCCCTGAGTTACACAGTAAGGTAAGTAAAGAAATAAAGTGAAGTGTGCAGCTCTACTGAGAGGAGGGAGTAAGGAGTGGTAGGGGTTAGACAGGGAATCCAGTTGGTTCACTAGCATGACCACTTATCAGCATTCCCTGGTTAGTGATACTTTCATGGCTCTTCTACTCCCATACATTCTTAAAGATGATAAGCTAACTCAGCTAAGCTTTATCAAATAAAAATGTATAGAATATATATTATATGCTGATAATTATATTAAGGGTCAAAGAGAATACCAAGAAGTAGAGGCAGAGTCCTTTCCCACTAAAGGCATATGGCCTAATTAGAGACACAAAATATACACATTTATGTTACAAGACAGTGAGTGTATGATTAAGTGCCAAAATATATCACGCAGATAATACAGGCCTGAGGTGGGTCAAAGATGGAGGAGATTGGTGTGAAGTGCATCTGTCAAGAGACATTTCAGGAAGTTATAAGAAAGGGACAAAACTTGAACCAGATCTGATTTCTCCTTTCCTGTACCCTAAGTGGTTTTATTTTTGCCTCTACTCTATTCAACAGCATGCATAATTTGATCAGGTTCCAGGAACTAGAAAGCCTCCCCTCTGCTGACAGATACAGTTTACCTAAAAATGAGAATGCCAGAGATTCAGAGGGTATGAACTCTAGCTTGTTCTTGTCTTCATTATGAGTTCTCCTCTGGGCAAAAGCTATAAAAGAGCACAGCACTTACATATCTGAAACATAATGAAATGACATGTTTTTAAAAGGTCAGGATGCCAGAATGCCACATAACTATTGTGTTAAACTCATATTTTTAAAAATCAGCAACCTTAAAGTCTTTGCAGAAAATTGCAATTAAATATTAGATAGAATGACATTAAAAACCCTTAAAAAACATTATGAAAAATGGCATTCTAACAAAATCCAACCCCACCAGAGGTCTAAGGTAAAATTTCTTTCTCTAGGGTCTTCCATTAAAGAATTCCCTTTTGGGTTATAAAGTCTGACTTAGCACAATATTTTAGATCAATAACAGCTCAAAGAGTCAAATATAAGGAACCAGGTGGAACTGTAGGTATTACAATCTTTAGCTTACAACTACCCATCTATTTGGACTCTACCAAAGTACTTGACTTTGAAAGTATTTCATTTGGCTGGCTGCTTTTAACTCTGAAGTCTTTCTAGTGGAGCCTGACTCCCCTGTAGGACTTTTTGAGAGGTAAAAAGTGACATTTAGAATGCCATCAACACACTCAGTTTGTGAAATATTAGTTGTCAAACCCAAAGCTTGGAGGTTGACCTCTTCAATGGTTTACCAAAAAAATAGATTATCAAAAAAAATCAAGGACAATGTATATTTTTTAAAGTTTCAGATTTTAAGTCAAACATTCATCATATTTTAGTTATTATTATTAGTGTTATGTTGTTAATATACTGAAGATTATTTAGTTATTCACTTAAAATTAAATTACACAAAACTATACCCCATCTCTACTAATATCCTGAAATATCTCACCCCTTTGCTCCTTCTTGCTGGCACACACATCCCAATAAACTCCTACTTCTAATTCAAGAGTCAGCTAAAAGCATCACCTCCTTTGGGGAGGCTTTCCTAGTCCCTCAGTCAAAATGAGACAGTCTAATATTTGTAGTCACCTGATATTTTGCATATTCCTTCATTTTAAAAATCATATTTCATTATATTCATGCATTTTTCCACTAGGATTCCTTGAAGGGAAGGATTGTTTTTTATTCATCTTTGCTTTCTGGTATCTGGTAAATGGTTAGCATTGAGCAGGAATTTAATAAACATTTTTAAAGAAATGTATAAATGAAGGGAACTAAATTCTTAAGTAAGGAGATCTGTTTTTTAAAGCATGCACTACATTATACAAAAGGACAAGAAGGTAGTAAACCACTACGAAGTGCGGAATTTATGCAAGTTGTCATAATAAAAATTAGTATTAAGTACATTATTTATAACAGAATCTACACTATAAACCCACAACCAACTTGGTTAATTTAAATCATATAATTAAATGAAAGGATAAATGAGTATTTAATAAACAAATAAGAAAAATGGTTGGTGAATGATGTGAGCAGAAGACTTGTACACTGGTACTATAAAAAAGAATATGTATTTACATTATCAAATAATTTTCTGGAAAAATGTAATGAAAATATTTCCCCTATGAATCTAAGTAACTGATCATTAAACTATAACACTCTGAGCTCTGATACATGTTCCTTTTTAGCACTGATCTAAATCTACACCTGATTTGATTCATGACAACTATGCAGCTAAGGTAAAGACCAAGACCTGAGAGTGTGAAAGTGCTTATCGAATTCTTTCTCATTCCTGAGAATGATGAAAGTGACAAAAGCACACTGCATTGCAGAATGTACTTCCTAGCATTTTCTAAATCTTACTATCTTATTTCTAAATTAGATAGGTAGGTGCATAAATTGTGTAGCCTTGCCATTAGTTTGTCACCTAGAAGAAATAAAATGCTGCTACTGTCACTATTTCTTCCTGGTGCTCTCTTGTTCTGTTCTCATAATACATTTTCTCAGGGGCAATGCATTCTTTCACAATAGACCATGGGCTAGAAGTATCAAAGTGTCTGAGAAATTATTGTTCCCATTGCTCAGTAATACCATATACTACATCTGAATTCAAATAATCCCAACATAGATCAAAATATTCATTTCTAATCCCACATTTTTCCTTAACAAAAATACATCAAAGATTGGAAAAGACATAAAACACTACCACAAGTTTATGGTGATTTGGCTATAAAGAGCTTCACAGAACTTCTCGTTCTGCCAACCTGTGGTAGCTCCATCCCACGTACTTTTATCCTCTTGCAAGGAGAAAACCATGGACCCTGCCTAGTTCTACTGACTTACAAAGAAAACACCATGGACATAACACAACAAACAAGAAGAGGAAGATGCTGAAAGCTGGAAAGAAGGCAGCAGACTCTAGGGACCTCAGGACCTAAGCAACAACATGGCAGTGAGTCGCCTGGGTTTCCTTAGTGCCTCTTCATATATCCCAGATAGGACACTGAGCCCCCAACTCAGAACAACTAACAGACACAGATTTTTTTAAAAGCTCCAAGAAAAACCTGTTTATACTACACTGTTTTCTACATCCAGTTGCTTATCCTAGAAAAGAGATATGTATATTCATGTTTGAAGAACAGCTGACACTCAGAAAACATCACCAAGGACACAGAAGTCAGATTTTTATCTCCTACAGGAGAAACAATTATAAAGTATGTTTCTGTGTAGATCAGTGGTTCCCAAACTCTGGCTTTAATCACAATCTCCCAGAGGACTGGTTGAAATAAATTGCTGGAATTCAGCCCCAAAGTTTCTAACTCAGTAGATCTGGAGTGGGGTCCAAGAATTTACACTTCTCAAAAGTTAATACCAGCATAACACCAAAGGCAATACCAGTGATACCAATCTAAACCGTGCAATGCCCAACTTAACTGTAATGTTAATACTCTCGCATTTAAGCCAAAATCCCAGCTACAAATGTACTGCTAATGGAGAATAATATTCTGTGTGTATCATGCACTGAAGACATCATCTTCTAAGTGGATAATACTGTTTGCCTGGAAGGTAGAGAATATTTCCACTGTCTATCATTTTGAGAAGAGTTAGGTTTGGGAGCAGGAAATGGGCATATAGAAGGCAAGCTTTAGAATATAAAATACAGTGAGGCAGCATGATATTTCCCCACTTGGGTACCACGGCTGTTGGAGTCTGAATACAAGAAGTATAGAGATGAAGCCTTAAAGTCATGGAAATTAGTCTTCTTTAGAAAGCTGAGGGAGTAGTACCACAATCTGGGGAAAAGAAACAACAGCAGGCATTATGCAGTTAGATAGTTGATTCCTATGTAGAAAAAGAGGACAGTGGTTCTGGATCTGTGAAGTAACAGTAATACATAGCTGATGCTGTCTCACCACTTCTGGGATGATGAGGAAACATGGAAGTAACTTATAAGAGAGCTGAAATATGTGGACACTAAAGATCCCACAATGTGGGGAGCTTTGGGGCACTCTTAGCCAAGCTTAGCACCAAGGGATTATCTACCCTCAAAGAACCACTGTAGTCTCCGCAGGAATCTGGATCATCTAGGCTTCATAACATCAGTGATTCCATACTAATTGCATGACAGAGCAAGACTAAATGCAAAAGTCACACCACGTGGTAATAGATTTTATGGCAGTAGACTGGAAAACCCCAGGGTTCTTTCTTGTTGGTGTAAAAATGTGAACTGCTTTGGGGCTGTGTGAGATTCTGAAGTTCTTGGGCCAATTAAGGGTAAGGGGAAACCCCAAGAGGGAGATTCTAGATTTCCTGATAAAGAAGGAAGTTGGGTACTGAAGTGATTAATTGAAAAAATTAAGGAGACGTGACCAAATTGGTCTTCTGAATCAGTGGAGCATTTCATACCAATTACATGGTTGTTGTTCAGTTCCCTGTGGCTGGTTGGCTCATTGGTTAAATCATGACACTAGGAAAGAGTGGATAGGAGATTTAATTTTACACTTGAATAGACCTGTTTTGCTCATGACCACAGGCTCTGGATTCCTCCCTAACACTGGCCAGGCATTTTACAAAAGGATGGTGAGAATCCAGATTAGGAACTTGAAGAGATCATTGCTGATGAGTACAAATTCATTACCATGGCTGGAATAAATACCTCAAAGATGCACCTGATGCTAGTGGGCAGTTGTATTAGCTGGGCATTCCAAAAAATACAGCACTATTCTGAAAAAGCAGAATTCCAAATTGACTGAGAAATGCCAATTTGACTCTCACAGAGATCCTGGAAACTCGTTCAACAAATTTATGTACCAGATACCACTATGCTAAGTGCTTTACTGTATTCTCCATTTATTCCTTATAACAACCATATGAGATGGGTTTCATCCACCAATTACAGATGTAAGAACATCTGTAATTTGATTACAATTTGAAACTTTTCGAAAAGAAGGTTCTGAGTTATTAGGATGGTGCTATCTAACAAGTTTTATCTTTTTAATATGGATCCCATTGAGTCCAATCAGTACAAAAGGCATGAAATAACCAGGGTCAGAATTTGGTCAAACTGACTTGTACCCATGTAATTATAAATTAACATTATGCCTGATGAATCCCTCTGGGAGTCTTTTGAGTACTTTAACCTTAGGTCCCAAACCTGTCTGTGGATGAAATTAACCTGGAAGAGTGTAAATCTATACTTTATTAATACTTCCCAAGTTTTTTTCTGATATACAGCCAAGTTTAGAAACCACTAGTTTGTTCTGTTTTTTGTCCCAAAGAGCTGGAATAAGCAAACATAGAGAGATGGGCCCAAGGGGTGTTACAGCTTTTGGTAATACAGCAGAAGTAGTAGGTTGAAAAGCCCTCCTGCTTCAAATCATATAGATTTTGGGTAGATTGCCACAAAGAGTTTTGGTTTGGGTTTTGGTTTTTGAAGTTTTTGTGGAAGAATAATAAATACAGTAAAGTATACAAATCGTCAGCATAAACTCAGTGAATTTTTACAAACTAAACAAAGTCATGTAAACAACAAATGGATCAAGAAACAGAATACTACACACATCCCAGAAGCTACCCTTATACTCCCTTCCTATCACTGACCTAACCCACTTCATCTCAGGATAACCACTACCCAATTTAAAATAGCACAGATTAGTTTTGCCTGGTTTTGTATCTATATAAATAAACCATATAGTACAACTTTGCTATCTAGCTCCTTTTCCTTGTTGTAGATGGTTCAGTCTCATTGCTGATTAGAATTCTACAATTTACCCATTCCTTACAATTTAGTTATCCATTCTATGGTTGAAGGACATTTGGGTGGTTCCCATTATTTTGGCTTTTACAAAAAGTGCTGCTATGAAAATTCATGTATGTGAGTAAGTACATGAAATAACTACGTTAAAATATATACTTTTTTCCTGTTGGGTATAAAACTAGGAGTGTAATTTCAGCATCATAGGAATGAGTATATCAGTTATAGTAAACACTATCAGTCTTACAAAGTGACTGTACTGATTTATGCACCCATCAACAGTATAGGAGAATTCCAGTTGCCCTATATAAAAATCAACACTTAGTGTTTTCCATCTGTTTAACTGAAGCAAATTCAGTTGTATAGTGATATCTCACTCTGGTTTTCATTTTCATTTCCCTAATGGCTGATGAAGTTGATGATCTTTTCATATGTTTTCACATCTTCTCCCACTGCATAGGTTGACTTTTCACTCTTCTAATGGTTTCATTTTATGTATAAAATTTTTAATTTCAATACATCAAATATATGAATCTTTTCTTTTTTGTTTCGTGTGTCTTGTTAAATATTTGTCTATCCCAAGGTGAATAACATTTTCTTATATATTTTATTCTGAAAACTTCATAGCTTTACCAGTCACAATTGGATCTTTGAGCTATTGCCATTTTGAATAAAATTTTTTGTGTGGCATGATAGAAGAGTCAAGATTCATTTTTTTCCATATATATATATATTCAGTACCATTTATTGAAAATACTTTCATATCCCCCATTGAATTGCAGTAATTCCTTCACTGTAAATCAGTAAATTATTTAGGTGTGACTACTTCTAGACTACTTTTTCCATTTGTGTATTTGTCTATCTTTGCACCAATATCACACTGCCACATACTATGACTTTATAATATCTGCAGTCTCATAGACTATTCAGCAAATATTCACTTTCCAAAAGAGGAGGTCTCTGTGACAAAACTTATATGAGAAAGGCTGAGAGGTAACAGAACTCTAACTTTTCAATAAGTGGAGAAAGGAGTTGTAGAAAGTGCCCAAGGGAGTCACAATGAGTGGCTTTCAGAAAATACTCCTTTAAAAGTGAGTCATCACTTGGGCAGGCAACAGTCCCTTGATGATGGCTGCCTCTGAGCCAGCCTGTGAGACTTGGCAGCCCCAGGAGTCACACTAGAAGTCGTCCTGAGCCAGATTATATTCTGAGATTCAGAGGCAGCCTCTCTATACAGAAGCACCAAACTTTATGGAAATAGGCTATAGCTATAGCAATAAAAGAGCCTCTGAGCTGAGAGGCTTAGAAAACTACCCAGGCCTCTCCCTCCACCACCTCCCACAAAAACTTCCTGCTAGTACTCTAAGAAAATTCAACGCCATCACCTTGGAATAACAACAGAAATATATGTTTAATAAGATATTATCAGAAAAAGGGGGAAATAGCCTAACCATTTTACAGATGATGAAAATTCACCAAGAAAATATACCTGCAAAGCAGATAAAAAATATAAAAAAGGCTTCTGGTTTCAGCTCTGACACATAAAGGGTTTGGAAACACTACTTCTATCCCTACAAGAAAAACTTTAACAAACTGAAAATCAAGTACTTTTCTTTAAACTATCAGAGAATTGAGCTTGCAGGGCATATCACCAGGCTGAAATCTGGACAGTCAGGTTGCATCTAGAGAGATATAGCTCCTGAGATATGCTTAGCTGGAGCAGAAGCTGTTGGGTGTCATAAGCTGGTATAAATATTAAATAAAAAGAATTCTGTCAAATTGCTGGAGACTAGGTGTGGAGAGTTTGAGAGTGAGAAATGTCTGGGGCCCACAGTCACTGGGGACCCCCCTCACACTAATAAATTAATATTTATTATATAAATATCATTAAAATAAAAAATCTTACAGTACAAAGTTCATTTGAGGTCTAAAGATTACTTTTAGAACTTTTAGCCTAAGAACATTTGGTAACAAATAATTTTTTACTATGAAATAGTCCATATGAAGTTGAAAATTAATTTTAAAATGTTTCTACCTTACCTAAACAGAGTTATGAAAAGCAAAGTTCATTATAACCATTAATCCTGAAAACAGCTAATTTTAGTAAGAATAGGGAAACTTAATACTATTATAGCAATACTACCATCAACCTAATAAAGAAGATAGACATTAAAAAGACCTGAAAAATAAAGGCTTTATTTATATCTGATTGGTTTATATGACTAGTTTTTAAATAAGTTTAATTTTTAAAACAAAACCTTACTAAAAACTGTTAAAGAGTTGAATGACTTTTTGTTATTAAATGTTATAAAAATCTTAAGAGAATTTTGTTTTAAAAAACTGAAATACTTTGATACAAATCTAACAAAAATTGTATACAGAATCTGTACGTGAAAAACTATACACTAACAATAAAAGAAATTAAATATCTGAGAAGGTGTGGAGAAAACGGAACCCTCTTGCACTGTCGGTGGGAATGTAAATTGATACAGCCACTATGGACAACAGTATGGAGGTTCTTAAAAAACTAAAAATAGAATTACCATATGATGCAGCAATCCCACTACTGGGCATATACCCTGAGAAAACCATAATTCAGAAAGAGTCATGTACCACAATGTTCATTGCAGCTCTATTTACAATAGCCAGGACATGGAAGCAACCTAAGTGTCCATCGACAGATGAATGGAAAGAAGATGTGGCACATATATACAATGGAATATTCCTCAGCCATAGAAAGAAATGAAACTGAGTTATTTGTAGTGAGGTGGATGGACCCAGAGTCTGTCATACAGAGTGAAGTAAGTCAGAAAGAGAAAAACAAATACCGTATGCTAACACATATATATGGAATCTAAAAAAAAAGGTTCTGATGAACCTAGGGGCAGGACAGGAATAAAGATACAGATGTAGAGAATGGACTTGAGTATACGGGGAGGGGGGAAGGGTAAGATGGGATGAAGTGAGAGAATAGCATGGACATATACACACAACCAAATGTAAAATAGATAGCTAGTGGGAAGCAGCCGCATAGCACAGGGAGATCAGCTCAGGGCTTTGTGACCACCTAGAGGGGTGGGATAGGGAGCGGGGGAGGGAGACGCAAGAGGAAGGGGATATGGGGATATATGTATGTGTATAGCGGATTCACTTTGTTATACAGTAGAAACTAATATAACATTTTAAAGCAATTATACTCAAAGATGGTAAAAAAAAAAAAGAGAGAAATTAAATATCTAAATAAATAGAGAGACAGATAGTCTATTTTTATGGATTGGAAGACTTCGTATTGTTAAAATATCAATTATTCCCAATTTGATCTACAGATTCAATACAATCAAAATCAAAATCCCAGCAAGCTCTTTTTGTAGATACTAATAAATAGATTCTAAAATCTATATGGAAAGGCAAAAGTACTAGAAGAACCAAAACTAGTACAGTTTTAAAAAGAACAAAGTTGGTGGACTCATTATAACCCAATTTCAAGATTAAACATAAAGTTAATTAATCAACACAGCATATATCAGTGAAAGTATAAACAAGCATATCAATGTAACAGAATAGAAAGCCCATGAATAGACCCACACAAATATAGTCACTGATTTTTGACAGAGATGCAAAGGCAATTTAATTGAGAAAGGATGGTTTTTTTCAGCAAATGGTGCTTCTAACTGGATATTCACATACAAAGAAAAAAAAATGAGAATCAACACAGAACTCACACCTTACACAAAAATTAACTCCAAATGGATCATAGACTTGAATGGAAAATACAAACTCTGAAACATCTAGACAAAAACAGGAGAAAATCTGAATAACCTTGGGTTTGTTGATGAGTTTTCAGATATAACATACCACAGGCATGATCCATGAAAGAAAAAAAATTAATCAGTTTGATTGTATTAAAATTAAAACTTTTGCTCTATGAAAGACACTATTAAGAAATTAAAAGATAAGTTTCAGACTGGAGAAAATACTTGAAAATCACACATATGATTAAGAATTTGTATCCAGATATGCAAAGAACTCTTAAAACTCAACAATAAGAAATGATCTCCCAAAATGGACTAAAGATCTGAACAGACACCTCACCAAAGAAGATATGCAAATGACAAATAAGCATATGAAAAGACACTCAACATCATTTGTCATTAGGGAAATGGAAATCAAAACAACAATGAAACATCACTACACACCTATAAGAATGGCTAAAATCCAAAACACTGACAACCCCAAAGGCTGGCAAGGAGATGGAGCAGTAGGAACTCTCCCTCATTGCTGGAGGGAATGCAAAATGGTACAGTCACTTTAGAAGACAGCTTAATGGTTCTTATAAAACTTATCATAAACTTAAATATGACCCAGTATTCATGCTCTTAAATATTTACCTAATTGATTTGATAACTTATTTCTACACAAAAACCAGCAAGCAAATTTTTTATAGCAGCTTTATTAATAATCACAAAAAGCCTTCAACAATCTAGATGTACTAAATAGGCGAATACATAAACTTGGTACATTGATGCATAAACAAACTTTGGTACATTGATACTATGGAATACTATTTAGAAATAAAAATAAATGAGCTATTAATCCACACTCAGCATGGATGAATCTTAAATATGCATTGCTGCGTGAAAGAAGCCAGTCTGAAAAGGCTACATACTGTATGATTCCAATTATATGACATTCTGAAAAATGCAAAAGTATAGCTGTAGTAAAAAGATCAGTGTTTCCCAGAGGCTCAGGGGCAGAGGAAGGTAGCATGAGTAAAGCACAGGAGACTGATTTGTTTTTAGCATGGTCAATCTATTCTGTATGATATTATAATTGTGGATATGTAACACTATGCCTTTGTCACAAGCCATGGATTTTAAAGCAACGAGTGAACTTTACTGTATGCAAATTTTTAATAATATTTAGAAGGTTCTGGGATCCCAGGATACAGCCAGTTATACAGGCTCCAAACAAAATGTTTTGAACTCTCAAGAGAACAGGGAATATTAGTCACATGAATCTTTCTTGAAGAACTACTAAGAGACAAATTTAGCCTACTTCACCCAAAAAATGAATGGAGAAAGATCAACAGAAGGACTAGTGAATAAAAACTTCAGTAAAATATAAAATAGAAGGAGTGATCGCAGAGATAATTATCTGGTTCCTGATTTTGAAAAGAATGTTCATATTTGCCTTCATTACCTCTCTATCCTATGGATTACTGACAGTGCCTTTTATTAGGTGAAAAAATTATTTTCTATACCTAATTCACTATGTATTTTTCATCATGAATTGCTGTTGATTTTATGTGTTTTTTCTGTATCTATTATTATTTTTATATGTCCTTTCTTCTTTAATCTCTTTCTTATATTCCTGAGTTAAATCCTACTTAGTCACAGTATTTTAAGCTATTTTTACATTGCTGCTTTGAGTATGTACTCAATTTTTAAGAATATTTACTTTAAATTCACCTATAGCATTGGAAAACATTTCCTATATTCTATTCTTAAGAATAATGTGTGCATGACAGAGATGTTGAAGCTTTCAGAAAATTGCTTGAGTCTGCTAATATTTTGATATGCAAATTTTAACCATTGTTCAATTTTTAATGGTTATAAATATATACAGATCATTTTTAACTCAGGCTTGATAAATTATATTTTTAGAATATTTCCTATTTTATTATGTTATTAATCTACTGCCATTAAGTGATTTTCATTGTTTTCTTATTATATATGAATCTATGAGTCCTATCGCCTGTTTCATTCCTAACATTATTTTATAGCTTTGAACTTTTTAAGTTGATAAATAGTGGTTTCTGTGTAGAAAATTATAGCATAGAAATATAATGTATAAATTTCAAACCTGTAGAAGGAGAATAAATAGAATGAAAAATAATCAATCCAAAAGAAAGCTAGAAAGGAGGAAAACAGGATCCAAGATAAAATGAGACAAGTAGAAATAAAAAAATAGGATATAAAAATAAAACCAAGCATGTAGTTGTAAAAATAAATATGAATAGATCAAGCTCACAAAGCTAAGAACAAGAATAAATCCAAAGTGTATGGAAGGACATAAAGATAAAAACAAAATTAATATTAATGAAATATAAAATAATATAAAACAATATAAAACAGAGACTTTTTAAAAGTTAGATATTAGTATTCTAAAATGACTGATAAAAGAGACAAAACTCTGGTAAGAGTTACCAAGAAAAAGAAAAATAGAAGGCACAAATTAACAATATTTGGAATAAAAGAGGGTAAATTATAAAGTAAAAATTTTAATGTAAGAAGTCTATTGATATAATAGACCAGTAAACATGAAAACAGAGATGACATGTCAAATTCCAAATATATATATAACTTTTTAAAACTGGCTCAAGAAGACCCCTACTATTTACATAAACATTACATAATTTGAATAAGAAGTTAAAAACATGTCTCCACAAAGAAAACTCCAGACCCAGACAGTCCAATAGGTGAGTTCCATGAAACTATCAAGGAACAGGTAATTCCAATTTACAAAACTTGTCCAGAGTTTTATAAAAAAAGAAAGAGGACCAACTCCTGAAATTGTTTATGAAGTTAGTGTAACTAGATACCAAAACCAAGCAAGTACAATATGAGAAAAGAAAACAATAGACTAACCTCACTCAGGAACACACATTCAAAATCATAAACAAAATATAGACAAGCCAAATCCTGAATTACGTAAAAAATATAATAAACCATAGGCAAGTTTTTTTTTACACAGGAATGCAAAGTTGGTTAACTTTTTAAAAATCCTATTAATTTAATTTATTACATTAATGGATTAAAGGAGAAAACAATAGAATCTTATCAATAATGAAGGAAAATTACTTAAAATTCATTACCCCTTTATGATAAACAATTGAGCACATCAGCCAAAAAAAGAATAAAACCCGAACAAACAAACATAACAAGCTAGTAAAATAAGAGAACTATCTTACCTGATAAAATGATAAATGTGGTATTTGTAAAATGTACAGCAAACATAGAAATATTGCTAGATTTGTGATTAGGGGTTTTATCTTACTGGTTAAACCAAGAACTTTGAACTCTGGGGGGAATATGAATGTTAAAGGATTTCAAGCAGATTCTCTGTCCATTTTGAAAAGGTATTTCTATGGAATATGTAAGAGAAAAATTAAAATATAGGTCATGGTCTACAATCTAGTGTGTAACTCAAATAGAGAGGAATTGGAAGGTTTGGAAAGGAAGGGAGCGATATAAGAGATACTGAAGTAAAACAAAGTAAAAGATATGTTAATCCCAAACTCCTAATTTATCATATACACATTACTATATATAACATAGATAATCAACAAGGACCTACTTTATAGCAGAGGGAACTCTACTCAGTATTCCATAATAACGTATATGGGAAAAAAATCTGAAAAAGGATGGATATATGTATATGTATAAGTGAACCACTTTGTTATACACTTGAAACGAACACAACATTGTAAATCAACTATACCCCAATATAAAATAAAAATTACATTAAGAAAAAAAGTAAAAGACTTGTAAAGAATTGCCTGTGAAGGGAGGAGAAGCAGAAATAGTGAAGATGTTTAGCTTTATCGAGTAGACACTGGAGGAAACAGTTAAGTCTCACTACCTGGAGGTGGGACATAGAACTACCCTTTAGGCAGCTGTGTGTACAAGTGTAAACCTCAGCAGAACTGTGAGTGGTAACAGTAAGTGTAGTGCTTGAAGTCATTCATTTAGAGGAGGTCATCCAAAGAGTAAGTACAGAGGTATGTTTAAAAGAAAAACAAAAAGAGGAGCACAAAAAGGAATTAAAAATGAAAAGCCAAGGAAATCAGAGGAGAACTAAAGGAGACTTTTGTCATTAAAGGTTTTAAGAAGAAGAAACTGTCCAACCATGTAAAATACTACAAAGCTTTAATTCCCTTTTGTTCCCTCCTTTTTCACCAATCATAAATCTTCAAATCACACAAGATCTTTTGCAAAGATCATTAATGTATATCTGTGAGCCAGCACTATCAGATCTGGATCAAGAAAAAATAGATATTTATTCCCACCTCTTACCTTGCCTTAATAGAAAGCTAGTTAGCTTCACCTGCCCCAGCAGAGCAAAATAGCTGTCATTAAGGAGGCATTGGTTAGGACAAAGTCTCTACTAACTGAATTATACCTAAGACTATAACAGCACATTGGGAAATGTTTCTCACAGAAAATGAGACAAATAACATGACTGCAATTCTCAATGGACTTCCAATTACTGAGCTTGATAAAGGGAGAATAGAACCCAACCAAGGCAAAATGTTAGGATAAAGGTGCCATAACTGGACAATGGCAAAAGTGTCCATGGGAGATTAATGCTAATTCATTTAAATCCACTTAAGAGCTAATTTCCAAAAAATTAATCAAGTACAGTGTTTTCTCTTTCTTTTTCTCAGAAAAAAAAGAAACTGCAACATTGATAAAAGAAGGAAAATATATTCTATGCTGCTACTCTTTCAACAGCCCTCACTTAATTCCATTCCAAACCCAATTCTACTCCCCAGAAATGACTTTTTTAACAGCTTTATTGAGGTATAATTGACATAAAATAAACTGCACATATTTGAAGTGCACATTATGCTGTTTCGATATATTTATATACCCATGAAACCATCACTGCAATCAAGATAATTAACATATCCATCACTCCCAAAATTTCCTCATGTCCCTTTATAAACCTTTCCTCCTTCCTCCTGTCCCCAACATACCCCCCCATATTTCCAGCCAGCCACTGATCTAATTTCTGTCACTATAGATTAGCTTATATTTTCTAGAACTTCATATAAATAGAACCCTACATTGTATTACTTTCTTAGGACTGCCATAACAAATTACCACAGGCCAAGTGACTTAAAACAACAGAAATGTATTCTCTAATGGTTCTAGGACTAGAAGTCTGAAATGAATGTGTTGATAAGACCACATTCTCTCTGAAGGCCCTAAAAAAGATGCCCTCCTTGACTCTTCTAGCTTCTGATAGTTGCTGGCAATCCTTGGCATTTCCTGTCTTGTGGCAGCACAACTCCAGTATCTGCCTCCACCTTCATACGGTCTTCTTCCCTGTGTCTCCTCTATGTCTCTGTGTGCCCCCAAAGCTCTCTCTCCTTATAAGGAAATCAGTCATTGGATAATCCAGCAAAGACTCTATTTTCAAATAAGGTCACATTCACAAGTACCATGCATTAGGATTTCAACATACCTTTTGGGGACCAGAATTCAACCCATAATAGTCTGCCCCTGGTCTCCCAAAATTCATATCCTTCCCAAGTACAAAATACATTCACCCCTTTCCAACCTCCTCAAAAGACTTATAACCATTCTAGCATCAACTCTAAATCCAAAAATCTCATCTAAATGTCATTAACACAAAAAGTCCCCAAACTCATCTTCTAAGTTATCTAAATCAAGTATAATGAGACTTGGGTTATGCTCCATCTTGGGGTAAAATTCTTCCCCATCTGTGGGCCTGTGAAACTAACAAACTAGTTATTTGCTCCCAAAATACAATGGTGAGACAGGTATAGAATAGATATTCCCATTCCAGTTGGGAAGGAATAAAGGTGTTGCAGTTCCCAAGAACATCTCAAACCCAGCAAGGTAAATTTCATTAGGTTTCAAGGCACGAGAATACTCCTGGGGTCCTGAAAATGAGTCTATCTTTTCAGTCATCTGTGTTTTTTATATATTTAAGGTAAAAATAACTTTCTCTGAACCTGATTAATTCAGTGTTTATTGTAGTGCCTCCTGAACCATCATCATAGGTAGATCAGGTAACAGAATTAAAGAGCTTCCAGGTCTTATGGTTTATACCTCTAGGGAGACACAAAGTCCTATTGGTGGGCAGGAAAGGTAGACCAACTTCATCTGTATAATTCAGGTATTAAGATTTGTACCTCTCTTGGGGCTTCCCTGGTGGCGCAGTGGTTGAGAATCCGCCTGCCAATGCAGGGGACGCGGGTTCGAGCCCTGGTCTGGGAAGATCCCACATGCCACGGAGCAATTGGGCCCGTGAACCACAACTGCTGAGCCTGCGCGTCTGTAGCCTGTGCTCCGCAACAAGAAAGACCGCGATAGTGAGAGGCCCGCACACCGCGATGAAGAGTGGCCCCCGCTTGCCACAACTAGAGAAAGCCCTCGCACAGAAACGAAGACCCAACACAACCAAAAATAAATAAATAAATAAATAAATTATAAAAACAAAAAAAGATTTGTACCTCTCCACTTATTTAGATACAACTTTTTAGTCACGAACAAGCTTCCTGCTTATCCCTAGATAGAACTTTGTAGTAGGGATACTATGCCCTATTACAATGGACAAATTGTATGTCTTGATTTTAACTAACAAGAAACCGAGGTGACCTTCCAAAGGCATTCTTTAACTTACCCTGCTGTATTAATCATGGAAATGTAGGCTGAGGCCATGTTTACCATGACTAGTTGTTTCTCTAGATCTTTTAAAAATTTTCCTGGGCTTTCAAGCTGTTTATTCATGTCAAACTGCATCAATGTACTTATTTGCATACCCTGTATAGGACTTTTCTTAACCTCTCCAGTTCCTACTCCTAGGGCACCATTAACTGCAGTCTCTTTTTACTCTGTATGGTCCTTGTAGGGATCAGAGAGAAGCCGAGTTAGCATTATGTAGCCCCACACTGATGCTCTAGGGTTCAGAAAATTTGAAACTAGACTCTGGGAGTAATAGTCAATGCTTATTATCCCCCTGTTGGTATGATGAAATATAATTACTGCACTTTAACAGTGTTTAGTAATTATAGAATCCCACTTTCGTAAAAGAGAGGACACAATTAGTAAATAAGTTATATTTTTTGACCACCTTGAGGAACCAATGCAGGGCTTGGCTAGGGTTGTTAGGGTGAATGTGTTGGAGTCTTTGAATCCCCCCAGTATTCACAGATGCAGATGTCACTATTTGGGGATGACATCCTGCTCCACCAAGCTGGTCTACAGGTCTAGTACTTTATTTTCAAAGCCAACATCCAAAATACATGTATCAACATAAATGGGAAAAGAATTTGAAAAAGAATAGATACATATATGTATAACTGAATCACTTTGCTATACACCTGAAACTAACACAATATTGTTAATCAAATATACTCCAATATAAAATAAAATTTGTTAAAAAAAGAAAAAGACAATGACTGGAAAATAATTACTGCCAAATCCAGCAATTAGGAATGCTTTTGGTAAAATGGTAGGAATTGATGCCAAGATGCAATGAGTTGAAAAATTACAAATAAATTAAACTAATTAGTATAGAACATGCCTCAAAATTTTTTAGAAATAAAGACAAGAAACGGGGTAGGAGCTAAAATTAGATGCTCTGATAAAGAAGCCAAGAACGAAAAGTGAAGATACTCCAAATGGGAGGCTGAGTGAGGCTGGAGATAATGGAAGACAACACACCAGATGAAGGTCACTCAACTGGGGCTCAAGGAACATCCAAATAAGTTAGCTGCTATTATCAGGGAAGTGATTTGTTTAGTTTTGTAGAGCAAGTTCTATAAGTAGTCAGTCAAGGTTCCAGGTGAAATTTGAATTCCCACTTTGAGATCCTATGTTAGGGTTACTGCTCACACTGCCTTTTCTTTCAAGTCGTCACAGACTGTATATAAAGCTTTTTTAACTGATATATTCCATAACATGTTTTGTAATGAGCTATTAGAGAATGTACTATACTTGCAGCTAATAATCATTTTATAACACTGAATTAAACATTTTAAAAGCATATTAATTTCTATGTTATCAATAAGACCTTAACATCCTTATGCATAACGAACATATCAAAAAGGTGGAATTCTTCTAAAAACTACCAGAAAGTGTTAGAAGATGAGGTCTCATTTAAATGCTAATAAAATTTATTTTTTCACATAACAGACATTTTCAGAGTTAACCTTATTTGGCCATAGTTTAGCAAAATAATAAAATTGACTTTCAAAAGAGTTTAACTTTTTCATTTCTAGAAGATTATAATTATTCCTGTGTCCTCTGAGACTTATAATTTGATAGCCTGCCACTCTTAATAAATAGACCAGTTTTGCAATTCTAATATAATCCTATCACATCTTATTATTAGATGATCATTAACACTTAAACCCAATGATCTATTCTTGCCCTCTGTTAATATATACTGTCATCCCTTATAAAAGAGATTAAAGGAAACAGAGAGTGTGTTCTCCCTGGGGAGAGGGATGCAATTTGTAATAAACTGGCAAGTAAACCTCATGAATAGCTTCTACACAGTGTCCCCATTTTGATCTAAATCTTTAACCAGTTCAAAAAATAAATAACTGAAAAATAAAAATACTGATAGGACATAATGAGCCCAAGCACAAACCATGTCGAGAGAGAATCTACTGGGACAATGTCCTTGTTCAGACAACTAAAGGACCACATCTAGGTTTCTACCTCTAACTCACTTCTACTTTAGATTTGAGGAGCCTGTGGAATAGTCCAAGTGTCCAAATATTGAACAGGATGCTAAATATCTCACAAGAAAGGGTAGCTGGGAACAACTTGATGATTTCTGTTTTAGCACTTTCTGTGTTAGCCTTTGATGTTGTGGTGATGAGGCTTTCATGTCTGCTTATGTTCTGGACTCTCAGACCTAGCATTCACTCCTTCATGTTACCTCAAAGCCAAGAGTATTTATACAAAAAGAAATTGGGAAAAAACAAAGTGGAAGACCAAGTGTATTTGCTTCAGTAGGAGTGGGTTAATAAGGGGGAAAAAGAGTCAAGCAGGAGAGCACCACTGGAGAAATCCCCTCAAACTCTTTTTCTTTTCATGAGTCTCCCTCCAAGATGTGATAACTACTTTTAAAGGTGAGGTTTCCAACAACAGAGAACAATGGTGTCATAAATTACTATTTATTTATTTCAACATTTTGTTAAATAGTAATTTTCCCTAGTGGCTAAAACCAGATAGAATGTTATGGTATTAATGTTTCTTGGCTGTGAGGCTTATACTTCATTTGCAATCAAATCAGCAGGCTCCTCATCCTCTAAAGCAATCTGGATTAAAAAAAAAAAAAAAAGATACAGCCATCAGAATACTCAAGAGGAAACAAATTCACACAAAACTGCACAATAAGGAAGAAAAACCTTTTCAAATTAATTTTTCAAAGGCTCCTAGATGTTATAGCATTAGGAAACCTCCTCCTGGTGTAATTAATGAAGTCTCTGCACTTAAAATGGACCCAAAGCAAATTTAGAATCTTTATTATAATTAAAAAGGGCTCCACTGTGAAGAAGTGACCATCTTGACACCAAAAGGCATAGGACAGAACAAGGCAGAATACTTACAAGAGAACTAATGTAATAAACCTGAAAATCTGAAGGAGATCAATACAGATACAATTCTCTCAGCCAGAGCTGACCAAGGTTTTCACTATTTCCTTAGAAAGGAGAAAGTAAAATGCTAATCTCAAAACCCCAGTCTATAACATTTTAGTTGTTGCATCTTCAAAATAGCTAAATTCTATAAAGTTCTAAGTCTGTAACTCGTGTTCAGTCATTTACAACATATCTTTTTGTTGTTCTGATGAAGCCCCTCTGGGAGTAGGATTTATAGTTATGTGGCCCGTGTGGACTCTGATGGACAAGGGCTGGTGCCCAGAATGGGCAGATCACCCAAGTAAGCCCACCTTGCAGAATAGTACCTTAACATTTATTCCTGAGTAAGAGAATTATAACACCTGATTTTATTCATTCTTCTACAAGCATTCATTGAGCACCTACAATGTGTACTGCCTTCTGAGAAACACAAAAATAACAATTCTTGGATGGGTAAGGAGAGGGTTGTTAAGGCATATGAATGTCAAATTAAGGACATATCAAAATCTCCTGATTCCTCCTTAAAATTACTCTCCCCCCACCAACTATTCTGCAATGGCACTTGGCCACACATCTCTTACAAACATTTCTACTCTATTATAGTAAGTTACTAGGGAGAAGGTATTGACATTCAAGTTTATGTGCCCAGGGTTTTACAAATATAGTGGGTGCTTTGGAGTATGTCTTTG